>NC_087581.1:33830539-34544706 GCF_036250125.1 Pseudopipra pipra
GTTATTTTAATAATGCACACTGGACATGGAAGGAGCCACACTCCATCTCTCTTTCTCTGTGAAAATAAAATGGCATTAATAGTGCGGGTAGCTGCTTAACACACAACACTAAACTTGGACAAGAGAAAATTACCTTTCTTAATTTTATCTTCTGGCTTACACTGTAACTGGGAGGTTTCCTAGACCGCCACTAATAAGCCATTCTGTACAAGTTTTAGCTCAACAAGATCTCATCCTAATAACATATATAAGAAAAATTCATGAAAACAATGCAAGACTAAATCACATTGGAGCATTTAAATATAACATGAATATCTTGCTTGTCTTATTTTCTATGGTAAACAGCTACCACAGAGCAAACGCACAAGTGTACATAAAGTATTTTTATTCACAATGTGATTATGGACAGATGCATAAGACAACTTACCAACTCCAATACTTTTTTCATGCCTAGAGAAAGATATTTCTTTTGTCATATGTGCCAATAAAGCATTACATAAATGCATTCTTTTATTAACTTAATTGATCTGCTGGTAGTGGTATCTTGCCTCTAGTTCACCAAACACTCACTTCACTAGCCTTCAGCTATTGAGCTTGTATTTAAGACCTTTGCTACCATTTGCTTTAAATGTAAGATAACTTCCTGGGCAAAAGCAAGGAAGATCTATTCTTCCAAAAAAAAAAAAACCTGTGCATAGAGAAAACCCACTGTTATTCACATTCTAGCTAGGAAACATCAACCTGAAGTGACCAGTCTCCATAACACCTGAGCTGCTGGCATCTTAAGAATTATAGAATGGTTTGGGTTGGAAGGACCTTAAAGATCATCTAGTTCCAACCCCCCTGCTGTGGGCAAGGACACCTTTCACTAGACCAGGTTGGTCAGAACCCCATCCAACCTGGCCTTGAAAACTCCCAGGGACAGGGCATCCACAACTTCCCTGGGCAACATGTTCCAGTGCCTCACCGCCCTCACAGTAAAGAATTTCTTCCTAACATCTAATCTAAACCTACCTTCCTTCAGTTTGAAGCCATTCTCCTTTGTCATAACACTACATGCCCTTGCAAAAAGTTTCCCTTCAGAGTGTTCTAGGAGTATTCCAATTTGCTAGTCAAGGCAACTGAGTGCTACAGAAAGAAAAACTGTTGTGCATTTAATTTATGTAGTTCCATGCACGGCTGAACAAAGGAAGGGATCAGGGAACAACAACTGTGCACTACAAATTATCATAGTATAATCAGGATCCCTCTTCTACTATTTCTTTTCCAGCAATCTGGGAAAAAATTATGGAATTGTAATACCTTGTAATAAATTGATTCAGAAGTCTTCACACAAAAAAAACCCCAAACAAAACCAACAAAAACAAACAAATGAACAAAAAACAACAACAACAACAACATTCTGAAGACAACATTTATCTACCAATGGATGTTTGGCAGCTTGGAGTACCTATGTACCCATCAAGAACAAATCACTTTCAAAATAAAAACTTTGCTTTTCAAATCCTGGTAACACAAAGAATGAGGAACAGTCTTAAAATGTTCCATGGAAGTTGGTCTTCTCTTATTGCTAATTTGTACAAATGCACATCCAAGTGCAAGGTGTTGCACCTGGGTGAGGGCAACCCATGGTATCAATACAGGCTGGGGAATGAACAGATGAAGAGCAGCCCTGCCAAGAAGGACTTGGGGCTGCTGGTAGATGAGAGGCTGGACATGAGCCAGCAATGTGCATTTGCAGTCCAAAAAAACAACTGTATCATGGGCTTCATCAAAAGCAGTGTGGCCAGCAGGTTGAAGGAGGTGATTCTGCCCCTCTGTTCTGGTGAAACCCCAGCTCTGGGGCCCTCAGCACAGCAAAGATGTGGACTTGTTGGACCACGTCCAGAGGAGGACCACAAAGATGATCAGAGGGCTGGAGAACCTCTCCCATGAAGAAAGGCTGAGTGAGTTGGGGCTGTTCAGCTTGAAGAAGAGAAAGCTCTGGGGAAATCTTACAACAACCTTATACTAAAGAGGGGAATACATGAGAGCTGGAGAGGTACTGTTTACCAGGGCTTGTTGTGATAGGAAAAGAGGTAATGGTTTTAAACTTTATACTAGCTGTAAGGATGAAATTTTTTTACAATGAGGGTGGTGAGGCACTGGAACCCATTATCCAGAGAGGTAGAGGATGCCCACCTGGAGACATTTAACATCAGGTGGACAGGGCTCTGAGCAGCATGATCTAGTTGAAGATGACCCTGCCCATGGCAGGGAAATTGGACTAGATGACCTGTAAGGTTTCCTTCCAACTCAAACTATTCTATGATCATGCCACCCCTGACACACAGGAACCATAGATCTACCAACCCCACATACATACTTACATAGTCAGGAGCTGCATGAGCTGTCACCTTGCTCCAGACCAACACAATTTCCTTATTAGGAAACACAGAGCTACTGCAGAGGAATGAACTGCTACCAAAAATATGTTGTCTGTCTCCTAGTTTTTCATTTTCCTGAATGAAGGGAGGCCCTCAACAAAGCTGGAATAATCAGATCCACACCAAGGTACCTGTTGTAGTTTCATTTACTGAGCTGGTCACCTAAGAACACCTTCACACAGCATATTCAGAACAGGCTGGTGAGCTTTCCACAGTGTGCTGCAGAAAAATTCCAACACCACTTTCAGTAAAAGCCACGAGTTATCTGCTAGAATTCTGGGAAAAATGAAACACTACTACAGCGTTTCCACAGCACTGCAGATGAATTATACTCATCAGTAGCAGACAAATGGACCTCTTTGTGTGGCTCTGGGCTGCCGCACCCTGTGTTGTTTTACAGTGAAGAACGGATTCATTCACTGCTGAAAGCACTAAGAGCAGCAATGAAAATACAGGTGTCCTGAACAACTATTATTCCTACTTAAACCAACATAGAATATTTTTAAAGTTATTTGCTTGAAAGCAAAGTAATATGTAGTTGAAGAAAATTCAATTATTTAATTATAAGAAGAACAAGATTAAAGATAATCCCTTCCCTAGAAGAGCATTATACCTAAGGTTGGTTCTGGGTAAAAGCCAACTATTCTGACACCGAGGAATTGCAACAAAAGAGGAAGGATAGAGAAAAGAGGGAAATCCCCATGATTTCATCTTCATTACATGGATTATGAACATAGGTTTTAGAACTGGCATTACACAGACATCTCAACTGACTGAAAACTGTTAAAACAGTAAAATCACAAATATTTCTAAAAAACCCTCAAACACCTGAATGCAGAGGTTTGTGGCAAAACCTGAATTTTTACCTTCGTAGTTTTCTATAAAAATTGAGCAGACACTTGGAATCGGATTAATTAATAGATTAACTGTGTGCAAGAAAAGAGTTGTCTTGCTACAGAAGCAGTGTTGCTTGTATTTCCAGACACATTTTACAGAAAGCAGTCACAAAGGACTCATCTGTTGCTAAAACAAATCATTACTAGTCTAGAAGCAACCTATTTCTTGCATCCTCTAAATGTGAAACCTCAAGCTGTATCATTAATAGCTATGTGAATTTGTAATAAAGTTATGAATTTTACTATTTTTGTCCACAGTGGTAAGTGCTCTCTAAGGGGCATTTATAAGGCTTTTCCTTTTAGGAAAAAAAAATCAACTATTAAATGTTGTCTGTTACTTCCAAATTAAACAACTAATTTTGACTCTCCTTCCAGAAAGGAGGGAGCATTACATAGTACAAATATTTTTATTTATTTATTTATTTGTAACTATGGGAGACTGGGCTGTATTAAATCGCCGTCTTAATGCAGACTGAAAATATTTTCACTACTTTTTCCTGCAAAAATCAAGATTTAGTTATTCATAACATCATACTCAAAACAGTGCTGCTTGAGCAATCTGTTTTCCAGAGGCAAAGTTCAATTTTAAGATGTTAGGTAGCGGTCATTCAGCATGTTCAAAATTAATTTAATAAAAATTAATTTTTTCTCGAAATTGAAAAACATGCCAGCCAAAAAAGCAGTAGAACCAGTGCTACTGACAACACAAAATACATCAGTGGAGTCAGACTGTATTTACAAATGTTTTCAGTGGGATTCAACATTCAAAATCTACTTCAATTTTGAAGTTTATTTTTTAATCACTATAAATTCCCAGTGTCACCTCTCTTCCCATACCTATACGCAGGAATCATAGTGGTGCCTCTTTTTACTCAGGCTCTTTCATGTGTCGAGGCTGAAACTAATCATGAAACATAACTGAAAAATCTAGGAAGGAATGACCATGTAAGGATCAATGCCTACTGCTGTTCACTTGATGAAAACTTCAATTCTACTGTACCTACTCAAGCATAATTTTGTGCTCAGCCTAGAGGATGAGCTGTGTAGGAGACTGCATATATAGTTCTGTCACTACCAGTAGCTTGATGACTTGCTTGGTAACACACAGATTAACTATAAGTCATTATTTGTATACAGGGTGTCCTTGGGGATTTCAAGCAACAGGTTGTTAGTTCACATGAGTATACATGTATACACGTTAGCTTCAGGTGATTAGGAACGACACTGAGTAAATGGTGCAAATAATTCTCAGTAGCATGATTTCCACAGCAAACCTTTCTAAAAGAAATGTCATTTAGAATATATACGCAAATAAATAGAACATAAACAATTGTCCTGAATGGTTTGGTTGAATTTGCCCAGTGTGCTTTTGAAAAGGTTTTATTTCTTCTGTACACATTTGTTTTTATAATTATGAGAACAAGGTCAACTGAAATTAGGCAAATGGCAGAGATGAACTCAAGTGTAACTAAAACTTTCCAACAGGCGGGGAAAGATCCATGTAGAAAATATATTTCTGAAGGTGGAAAACTTTGACTAACAAGTTTGCAAATTGGATATAGCCTATGCAAGACTGAACTAAAGGTTCCTATTTACCTGCCTCACTGCAGAAATGCAGTCTCTGAAGCCAAATCAAACCCTTATTCTAAGAGTTGAAAATTAAATTGTCAGATTGGAAGAGAAATGAGCAACCTGATGACCTCCTCCTAATGAAGACTGACTGCACATTTATTCTTAAATTCCGGTGATATCAAATAAAATGCTAAGATATAAATATTCCACAGAGTTAATCTACATGAGTGGTACCACCCTAAATGTCCTGTCTGCCTTTACTAAAGTGGCCACAGTGGCACTGCAAGACTGTACCACAGTTGTGTTCTCACTTCTTTAATTACTTGAAATATCCCAATATTACTCATATCCCAGTGAACTGCAGGACAGCCAGTCAGGCCTTAGGGCACATGAAGGATGGGGAAGGGTAATAAAACTTCCTTAGTCTGAAAGACAAAAGAACAGTGGCTCTAGCAAGTAACCTTGACTAGTTCACATTCAGGATGCCACAAGATGCATGTGAGAAAGAAAAGGGGAGTTGAGAGCATCCAAGCAATAATTCAAGGAATCTGCAGCGAGTGACAAACACACAGGCAAGATTATATTGAATATAGCAGCATGCAGATACCAGGTGACCTTGCCCTTTTCCCTCCAGAAGGATATACGATTTGTAATACACATATATTTTTGCAAATAAGATGTAATCATGTTTAGTAGTTCATGTCACTGAAACAACACATTCCATAACTTTCACTTGGGAGAAAAACTAGAGATCAGGATTTTGAGGTGCACAGAAGTCAAGCAATTTAGACTATTATTTAAAAGCATGTAAGCAGAAGTCCACCATGTTAAAGGACTTTACTTAAAGCTACCAATAGGTGTTTTACATTAACAGGGTATCTCATTCATTTTGAAGGGCATGAGCTTCATTTTGTCAGAGTTGTTGTCTGTCAAAATTCACTGACTAGTTACAGCCATAAGCTAGAAGTATTAATTGTTTTGACTTATAAGTAAGTGCAAGATCCACCTCATACTTTATTATCCTGTAAATGCTTTTCTCAGCCTAAAGCAGGGAAGTTACAAGTGAGTTAATGTTTTGTGCATTCATTCTCTTGTCTGTTCTACACACACTTGGAAGCAAGAGTGAATTTCCAGGCCTTCTACAAGAGTCTAACAAAAGCCTGTTTACAGTATTTCATAAAATGCAACAGACTTTTCAATATTAGGAGATGAAAGCCCTTCACAGAGACTGTCAGTAACAAGACACACAGAATGCTGTTACATTGTCTCTGTCAACCAGACCAGATACACTCCTAGGTCAGAAAGTCCATAAAGGGATGCAGAAAACACAGGTAACTTCACCAGAAGGTACTTATTTCTTGAAAAGGAATTGGGGAAATGGAGAAAAATAAAAAAGCAAGCCATGCAGTTTGAGCAGTTTGTAGTATCCAGAAGACAAAAGGCAATGAAGCAATGTATTCTAAGAATGATCACACTGATATATTTAGGGAAAGCATTTGATCAAAACATGCCACATTTTGTTGTTTACACTTAAGCAAAATATTTGCTTTTGTTAACTCAAGAAAGCTAAAATTAGAAGGCACAGAAAATTAACCTTAAAAAAGACACTTCCTATTTTAACCTTTTTAACCATTGCCCCTCAACCCCAAAGTCCCTGATGGCATCATTTAGATTTATTTCACTTGTGGGTAAAACTTGTCCATTGACAACTGACCTGATACAATTAATACTAAGGCAGTGGCTCATGAAGTTTTCCAGAATAAAATCTTATTTAATTTGCAAACACACTAAAAAGCCAAATGTTCAGACATGGATACCCTCTTCCATCTAAAAAATGCAAACACAAAACACCATTCATGCTTCTATTTCAATATAACTATAGTTGTGACAGTTCTCTTCTTCAGGAGGGCAACAAGGTTTAGACTATACATGCTACTTATTTTTGCTTTGTTTTCAAAGATTCTCTTCAGCAGACTGAACATTCTCACACTAACTCCCTCTTATCTCCAGCCAAGAACCCACTGCTGTCTAAATGTGCCAAAAATGGCTACCCACTTTTGTTATGACTGTTTAAAAATAAAGATAAGCACTGGCATATACACTTGTAATTTTACTGTATGAAGGCTTGCTTAACACCTCTATCAGTGACTCGGATGAAGAGACAGAAGACACTCATGATGGCTGCAGATAATCAGCTGGGGAAGAGAAGCATCTGACACTTCAGAGCAAGCAGGACTTGTAGGAGCAACCCAGACAGTCTGGAGGAATGGGTTAACAGCTGCCTTATGAAATACAATGAGGACAAATAACAAATGCCAAGTCCTGTCCCAGTAAGGCAGAGCCCTGCAGCCATGAGGCTACAGCTGGAAAACAACTCTGGGGCATGGTCCTGGGCACAGGAAGGCTGTGAGCTGAGCCAGGGCCACCCATCTGGCAGAAACAATGGCTATCAGTGCCCCAGGTCTTGCGAGCAGGTCACAGCCCTGGGAACCAGGGGAGGGTAGGGGCTTTACCCTCTGCTTGATGCTTATCAGCATCAGGTGCTGCTTATGGTTTGGATCCCCAACAAAGAAACACCACCAACAAAATGTAGGGAATTAAGAGGAGGCCACTGAGATGGTGGTGCTGGAGACCTTATGCAGTGAGAAGTGGCTACAGAACTAGGGCTGGTTCAGGCTGGAGGAGGGATGGCTTTGGGGGCACCCAACAGGTCCTCCATTCCCTCCTATCAACATGGCACTGATGGGAAGGAGTAGAGGAGACATAGTCATGCTCTTCACAGTGGTGTATGGGACAAGGGCAAGAGGCAGCAGGCCCATGAAGACAGCCCAGTGGTGGAGCCAGGCCCAGGGAGACTGGGCCACCTTTGGTTAGGGAAGGTTTCACACCCTGGCAAGGAGGGGTGAAGTGCTGAGCAGCCTGGTCTCGCTCAATGATTGAGCCTCTGGTGGTCCCTGACAGCATGAATAGTTCTACCATCATTTGAAACAGAGGGGTGTTTCAGCTTCCACTAACACACAAACTGTACATGTAAATGTTTGGCCCTTCTAGCCCTCTGTTTCCTCCAAATGAGCAAGCTTCCTTTGGGCTTCTTCACATCAGTTAATTCTACCAACAAGTAAAGAAGCTGGTACACTTTTCTGGTTCAGATTGCATAACACTGATGAACTAAATTTAAGTAAGCTTGTTTATACTTACAGTTTCTAACTCATTTTACCTTATAAACACTGAATTTATTCTGCTTAATACAGAACCATATCTCTTTCAATGAATGACATCTTATTTTCTTATTACTTTGTCCCATCACAGTAGCCATCCTGTATTTCATTTCTGGAAAGCCAAGCAATCAATGCTTCATGACAAGGTCCAAGATCTGCTTTCGCAGAAGTTAACTAATTGGTTGTGAAGACAAGTATCTTAACAAGTATTTAAGGTAGGCACATGCTCATTTGTTCACCCATTGCACTTAAAGACAAGTACTGAGCTCCCATATGAAGTTAATCACAAAAACACTTCATTTCACTGTCAGGTCAATCTTTCTTATCATACTAATCATGCACCAGCAATAAGCAGCAACATCTTTATTATGATGGCTTTTGACATGGGTGCAGGACTCACCCCTCCTGCCTTTAGCAGCTTTCTTCTGAATTCCTCTGTCGGGTTGTTGAATGTGAGCTTTTCACAGCGGAGGTGATTTACAGGTGGGTGGCCTTCAAGGTGCAGGAATAAGTCATAGTCAAATCGAACTTTCTTAGGTTCTTCCTGAGGGTTGAAAATAACCAGATAGAAACATCTAACACCAAAACTAACTAAGTTGAAAACAAGGGCTACAAAAAGACTGTCAATTAAAATTAAAATTATGTCATTTTTAACCATTCTTTGTGTTCTCAGACACACATGATGGAATTTACCAAGCGTCAGCTGAGCTACAGTAAATCAGAGAAGCTCCTATCAGCCTATGACAACACAAGGTAAAATGCATGAACTTCATGAAGCTCTGACCAGGCTTAATTAACACTTATGTCATGTTATCCACGGGCTACAGATATGCACATAGGCAAGTATCATGATTCAGCTGACACAAGGTAACAGTCACCAACACAATCACACTTCTGAGCCCTAGAGAGTACTGAAGACACTGTACAAAGTATTGAATGCAAATTCCTCCACTGCAGCCAAACTATTGTTTTCTCCACAAGCTGTACTAAGTATGAAACTGCTGCAGCCAACTACATTTAATCTCCTATTTATGGGGTCTGCTCATTTACTAAAGAAACTTCATTGCCTTGAACAAATGTGGCCAGATAGATTTCAAGTTTTGTACTACAGCTTACAAACAACCCAAATTCTCTGCCACTGCAGTGAAAAAATGAAACTGAATGTTCCCTGTACCAATATGAAGAAAGAAAGAACAGGAAGAGCAAATATATCTTGAAAGAAATCACCAGTGCTCTACTGCCCTGAGAATGCCACTAGTGTCCTTTTTCAGCTGAGGCTTCGTACCGACTTCAGTATCTTTTCTCTGGTATTACAAATTAAGTACATTTTCTGTTACACATTTTCACAGTCCCTTCAAGAAGCTGTATGTAAGTGCTTTTTAAAGGCACTATTAAGCAGCCCTTTCTCCAAAGGTCCTGATGTGCAACAGAAGTCACCAAACCAATGTCAGTCTTAGGGTAGAACACATATAAAAAGTAAAATTGAGGAAAAGTTTTAGTAAAAAGGAAACCATGACGGAAGAAGAGGAAGAGATGCATCAAAACCTTAGCACACATCCAACACTGCATGTAATCAAAATACATGCTCTGTTCAGTGACAGATGCTTAAAAAAATTCACATTAACCATGTTTAATTTTGATTCAGGATTCCAAGGATGGGAAGAATAGAAAGCATAGAAATCTCAAGTTATTCTAAAAGTTAAATCAGAGATTTCAAACACAGCCAAGGGACATGCTAACTGTCTCATCTCTAGACTTGGAGCAGAAACAACAGAAGGGGACCTGAAATAAAAGGCTCGCAGTTGTCTCTTTCTGAAGACAGAAGAAGCAGTTCTCTTAGACTGAACTATTTTCTTGACAGATCATTTTCAAAGGCAACCATCGATGATGATATTTCTTCTTGTTAGAAATATTAACCTATGATTTCATGCAGAAAAAAATGGAAGTGACTTATTCTCTGGTCTACTTAGAAAACCGTGATGTTGTTATAGGCAAAAAGTTGGTACCGGTAGCTTTGCCATAAAAGCAAAGTTTTAAGAATTCATAAATGGAAGTCTTCAAAGAACTTTGTGGAAAGTCAGATGAACATAACCAGTGATTAAAAAGCAGACTATTACTACACAAAAGACTTTCGGTGTCACTGCACTGCCTGTATTTTAAAAACAGTGTGACAGTGAAGACAAAATATCCTGCATGTTATGAGCCTTATCCTATATGGGCTACATTTTCCCAAGTAGGAGTCTTTTGACCTAAAAGCATTTTTAAGGACTTTGTCTCAATGACTAACAACTATAGCCTGCTGCTGCTGAATTTGGGAGCAGGGGTTGTTGTAATTTCCCTAACTCTTTAAAGTTTGAAATATTTTCCATCATTGTGAAATACCTGTTAAGTTTTCTACCAGTTTTTTTTTAGTCCTGGGAATGGGCACCGTTTAATTCTCTGTGGCCCTGAGTGGCTTCCTGTACCCCTTCTTTCTCTATTCATTACAGTATTTTCTGAATCAGAAATTGAAAAGTTGTCTACCTTGAAAAAATGATGATGGTGTGTCTCCTCTTCCTCCTTCTGTCTATCTCCTCTTTTTCTGTACTGGAATACCTGTGAAGTGGCTTAAGGGAGGAAGAATAGCTGAGCCAGAAGAAAGGGGTAATTTGCCAGCTCAATTTTTGTGCCACTCTTCCTTTGCATTCACCCACCCCAGGGAAGGGCATGCTGCTGCAGCTGTGTGAAGAGCTAGCTGACTCACAGTCCAACTGCTGCTTGTCGTATTCCATGACACCAAAATAGGGGTGAGGGATGTTTGCAAACTTCCTAATTCCACATGCTGCTTGAGGGTGAGGTGAGTTGCCCTCTTGATCTCAGTCTAAGCCAGAACTCCTGCTGGAGAACTCCTGAGACTTGCAGGTCTCCACAGTCAGCAAAGGCACG
Source organism: Pseudopipra pipra (assembly GCF_036250125.1). Classification (NCBI taxonomy): domain Eukaryota; kingdom Metazoa; phylum Chordata; class Aves; order Passeriformes; family Pipridae; genus Pseudopipra; species Pseudopipra pipra. The sequence goes on from NC_087581.1 coordinate 33,841,577, forward strand.
CAAAAGTCTGAGTGGAAAACAAAAAAAGAAATGTCGGGCAGGAAGCTTTCTGTAGAGATGCTTCAGTGATTGACTCAGTGTCTTCTGACTTACTTTGCACAGTTTTGGGATGAGCATTTAATAGAGAAGTTAAGGAGAATAGATTGCTTTTCATTAGATTTCCTGAATGAATCAAAACAACTTCCCTAACGGAGATAGGGCTAAAAAGCATAGCAAAAAGGCTGATCAACTCACTGAGGCAGTTCTGTTTCCATTTTTGACAGCAAACAGGGTTGACCAAGACCTGCTCTTCACAGATTGATACAGGGAACATGTCAGAATTACCTGTTCAAAACCTACAACTTAAAAAGTGCCTGAGCAGAATTATCCACATCTCACACCTTAACAGAGCTTTCTGTGAAAGATAAAAGAATACTAGAACACATACTTGAAGTCATACATGGCTAACTCTAACACAATTTTTAAGTGATCAGGGTTCCAGAAAAAGTCTTCTTTTATGGACTTCTATTTTCTTTCTGGTTTAGTCTTTCACCAAGCATTCAACACATTAAAGATGTAATCCTGACTTGATTAAAATAATTAAGTTACATCTTGGTAATTAGTAATATAGACCCTGTTATGTATGTTAAAGAAAACCCTTGTATTTGCTATTTGAGACTTAGAGTAAGTGCAGCAATTACCTAGAATGTGAGACACTACAATAACATAAGCTTTGTAGAATGGCACTGCATTTGGTAGAATGGCACTGAGCCCTGGTAACGTTGAGTTGAGTAAAATGAGGGCTCACATGCAGTCTAAAAGAACATTTTCTAAAAGATAGAGCATGCAAGAGCGCAAAAAAAGACTGTTTTGAAAGATCAAAACCTGACCAAGTTATAAAGATTTGCAATACTAAAATAGAACAATAAGTCCCCTATGTAATCAACACAATCAAGATTGGTTTCTTCTCCTCAAGTTTAAGTGACTCTTAAACTTTCTTAAGCACTATTTAAAGTCTGTCCACTTTTGAGCAGGGCTAGTAATTCTTCTGAATAATTACATTCAACTGTTGTTTGGTGTTTTTTTTAATCAAATAATCCTAATTTCACTAGTTATCTACTAAATACTGTCCCCCAAGAATCAATACTGGGCCCAGTACTGATTAACTTCTACATCAGTGATTTGGATGGAGAGGCAGATGCTCCCCAGCAAGTTCACTGACAACACAAATCTGGGAGGAGTGGCCAATAACCCAGAGGGCTGTGCAGTCCTTCAGAAGGACCTCAACACATTGGAGAGATGGGCAGAGAAGAACTGTCTGAAATTCAACAAAGGCAAGTGCAAGGTCCTGCACCTGGGTAGAATAACCCCAGGCACCAGCACAGGCTGGGTGTCAACATGCTGGAAAGCATGTGGAGAAGAACCTGAGGTCCTGGTGAACAACCACCTGTCTGTGAGCCAGCAGTGTGCCCTGGTGGCCAAGAAGGCCAATGGAATCGTGGGATGCATTAGGAAGAGCATTGCCAGCAGATCGAGGGAGGTGATCCTGCCCCTCTACTCAGCCCTGGTGAGGCCACATCTGGAGTGCTGTGTCCAGTTCTGGGCTCCTCAGTACAAGAGAGACATGGAACTTCTGGAGTAGGTCCACTGAAGAGTGACAAATATGATTGACTGAAGCATCTCTCTTATGAGGAAAGGCTGAGAGAGTTGGGCTTGTTCAGACTCGAGGAGACAACGAGAGGAGACCTCATCAATGTCTACAAGTATCTGAAGGGAGGATGTCAAGAGGATGGAGCCAGGCTCTTCTCAGGGGTGCTAAACAATAGGATAAAAGGCAATGGGCAGAAACTGATGTACACGAAGTTCCTCCTGAACATGAGGAAGAATTTCTTTACTATGCAGGTGACTGTGCACTGGAAGAGATTGTCCAAAGAAATTGTGAAGTTTCCCTCATTGGATATTCACCTGATTGTGATCCTGTGCAATGTGCTCTAAGATGACTCTGCTTGAGCAGGGAGCTTGGACCAGATGATCCACTGTGTTCACTTCCAACCTGACCCATTCTATGATTTAGTGAAATTATGCATTTCTAAGAGTTACAGTAATATTGAGTTGAGGAACAGCACTGACAAAGTTAGCTGTAAGCCTAATTGTTATCCAAGTTTACAAATTAAACTTTAAAAAAACCTCACACATGATTTTTTTATTTTTTTAATGGAAAATATGAGATTCCATACCTTGTTTTTGAAGTAAACCTCAATTGGTAAAATGAAACCAGCATATCCTGATTCTTCAACTTTGTAGGGTGGATCCTTGCACACTGAAACAGAGAAAAACCCGTATTTAATGCAAAAAAATTGTGTTTTAAATGCATAAGTAAACCACATGAGTAAATCTCCAATAACACTTCCATATAGCACCATTACAAAACCGCACACACACAGTCGGATATAACTATGCACAACTCAAACTGAACTTTGCAAGCAAGTCATTCCTGCCTGCATAGAACCTGCAGTTTAGGGATAGCAAAATTTTATTTCTTCTTTTTGTTCTTCATCATTTGAGACTGCTAAAGCAGAACTACCAGGAACTTCAATACCAGGTGGAACAAATAAGTACTCACAATGGTACATAGACTCTGCAGTTGGAAGGGACCAACAAGGATCACTGAGTCTAACTCTTAAGTGAATGGCTTATACAGGGACAGTAACAACCTTGGTGTTACTATCACCAGGCTCTAACCAATGGAGTAGAGAGGGAGAGTTCTTTCAATAATGCCAGTATAATGAATTACTCAAGATCACAGCAAGCCAGAACAGGAACTGACGATTATCTGTCCCCTGTTTTGTCAGAGAAATATGCCTTCTCTACAGCTCACATAAATAGCTTAAGTCATTTATCTCAAATGTTTTGTTCCTTTATTCCACAAGTGAAGCACTGCTTCTTCTCTCACACATGCATTCCCGTGTGTTGCATCAGACATTAACTGACACCAAAGGAACAGATGCAATCAAGCCATGATGATGTATTTTACTAACAGTGACTACACTGAGGCCTTTGGAGATAACAGTAACAAAATTCTAGTTAAAGCTATCTTTCTTAAAAACTTTAACATGAGATTCATTTGGCAGTCTAACACTGTTTATTGTGAATAGATTTTTTTTTTCTTTATTAAAAATGTAGTCAAAACAAATAAGGAAAGACAGAAGTTCCTTTTCAGCAGATGCTGACACAAGAACATCAGGATGATGCACAATAATGTCTGCAATGATTCACATATATTTTGTGCATCCTGCAGGACACTCTAAGTGGGTGCTTGTAAAAAGAGAAGGCTTCTTATAGAGAACTGGTTTAACTAAGTTCTTGCTACTGGTATTATATAGATTCTTGCCTATTATTTGCTCATATTGGTCATCCTTAAACCAACTTTTCCCTCTATTCAACACCATCTTCATTAAAAGAAGTCTCAAAACAAAGGGGTGGCATTCATTTTCAGAGGAAGGCAGACTGTGGTACCAAATCCCTTCTGCAGAATAATTCAGCTTTAAATATTCAGCTGTGATTTCTATAAAAGCTCTTTGCTACCCTGCAGCTCACCTTGCCAGCTGGTGAAGTCCAGTATTTGGATTCTATAAAAAAAACAGCCAGCAAGAGAATGGCTCTCTAACTTCAGGCACATCTCAGCCATTAATACCAAAAAAACTCTAGGCAGGTTCAAACAGAAGATAGGAAAAAATACTAAGCTGAGTGTGGGTTAAACAGTACTTCCTATTGTAGAAATAAGAGGTGCCCATTTGCTCAACACCTTATGCTGACATGTATTTAACGACAAAGATAAAACCCTGAAGTGAAAGCACAAAAGAGACTAAAAAAGAAGACTGAGTTTTCAGCATTGCGTTTTCAATCCTACTAAATTCTCTGCCTCACATATGGAGTGCCCAGATTCACACCACTTCTACCAGGGTATCAAGATACAGCTTAAAATCCGTTAAATAAAGTGACCCCTAATTAAATGTTGGAGTGACATTTTCTGCATATTCCTCAACCATTGAATAGGTTCTTCATCAACTGAGAACAATCCAATACACAAGATAGCAGGTCAGGAAAGTCTTCAGGGCTGGGACTGAGTTTTGACTCAGCTGCACCTAGGCTCCATCAGGAATTTAGAAAGCAAGGGGGTCCTCTCTGAACCTGGGGTCCCAGTGGGAGGGTATCCCTTACCTTTTTACATCCTTACCCTTTTCCATCTCTGGTCTCCACAAAAATAATTCTAAGCTGACCCTAATCCAGTTTTTCATTCTGTATTACATCCATGTAGTAGTAACAGAGCCAACCTTGCCACTGAACTTTGTTAAGTCACACTTTCATAAATTTATATTAAACTTGCTTTTGCTAATACCGCTGTCAGAGATATTTTTAAGTTACCTAAACCACACATTGGCAGCATTTTCCCAAGTCACCACTACACATGATGGAGCCCTGCTTCCCTGGGGATGGCTGAACACCTGCTTGCCCATTAAGGAAGTAGTGAATGAATTCCTTGTTTTGCTTCGCTTGCATGCACAGCTTTTGCATTGCCTTTTAAAGTGTCTTTATGTTGACCCACGAGTTTTCTCAGTTTTACCCTTCCAGTTCTCTCCCCCATCCTACTGTGAGGAAATGAGTAAGCCGCTGGATGGTGCTTAGATGCCAGCTGGGGATAAAACACAATATCCACTCCTTCCAGGACTGCCAGCAGAAGGAGGATTTTTCTTGATATCAAAAGACCCTCAGCCACCTGCAAACTTTCAAACTTCAGTGCACACCACAGATGGTGCAGACGCCCTTTCTGTTGACTGAAGGACACAAAAAGCTGTTAGCTATATTCTGCACTGCACACACAAGCAACAATCCTTAATGAGACATACAGAAATTACTGGTGATGTCTAGGGCCATTCACAGTTTATGCTTCTCATCTCTTCTGTCTGATCCCTCAGGTTTCCTCCAAACAACATGGGAATGAGAGAAGGGAAGAAAAAGGAAAAAGAGCGTTTTTAGACTGAAGCTATTCCTGCACTACATTTCACCTTTTCATTCTAGACGTTGTTTTTTTCAATACAAAGCAGTTCTCAAAAAAAAAGACTGTTAAAAAATACATGTATGTATGTCTCAGGTATCAAAGGACTGGAGCAAGTGACTTCCAGAAAGTAGCTGGTCTGGAAGTCTTCCTTAGAAAAGCATGACACTAAAGCAAAAGAAAAACCCTTGAACAACTGAACTGCAGCTAAGGCTGCTTGGATAATAACACAATAAACCAAACAATTATTTTTGATGGAAAAGATATTAGGTATAACATTAAAAACTCTGACAATAAGCATCAATTTGCCCTGTAGATACCACTAGTATTTTAAAAGTAATAAAAATTTACAGTAGTTGTGCTTTAATGCATTCTCACATTTATATAGAAGCTACAGCTCTCGGGATTTTCTCTTCTATTGAGAAAAACAGGTCCCACAATTGCAGCCTTTCCTCATAAGAGAGATGCTTCAGTCAATCATATTTGTCACTCTTCAGTGGACCTGCTCCAGAAGTTCCATGTCTCTCTTGTACTGAGGAGCCCAGAACTGGACACAGAACTACAGATGTGGCCTCACCAGGGCTGAGTAGAGGGGCAGGATCACCTCCCTCGATCTGCTGGCAATGCTCTTCCTAATGCATCCCATGGTGCCTTCTTGGCCACCAGGGCACACTGCTGGCTCATGGACAGATTGTTGTCCACCAGGACCCCCAGGTCCTTCTCTGCAGAGTCACTTCCCAGCAAGTCAGACCCCAGCCTGTGCTGGTGCCTGGGGTTATTCTACCCAGGTGCAGGACCTTGCACTTGCCTTTGTTGAATTTCAGACAGTTCTTCCTTCTTTCTATGTAATATACTGAAAAGCAATCAGTTTTGCTTCTATCATCTATCTAACTAACTTCCTGAAGCTATTCAGAGTAGCTGAATAGACAGCAGGAAAAGAAAAATACTTCTTCAAACGCATGTTATTTATATCATTCACTAGCAAATGGCAGAATATAATGCTATTTAAGCAAAGCAAAACATAGATGTATTAATAGTATGCGAGCTTAAGCTATAGAAGGGTACTGCTAAGTCTGGAACAATTATTTATTGTAAACATTGTTTAAATGAATCTGCCTGTTTTTTCTGCCTCTCATTTGGCATTACTTGTGAGACAGAACAATACAAAGCTCTACAATCAAAAATACCCTGAAATAGAGATTTGAAGTCTGTGTGCAAACACGTTTATAATTATTATGATGTAAATGTATACTCCAGGCATAAACCCAGTTTTAAGAGCTGTGTTTGCATGCAGGTGATGCAGATGTTGTATAAGTTGGCACGCATGTAATTATCACAACAATTATACTATTAAGCTGTTAGGAACTTTGAGGAAAGAGAACAGCCACGTGAGGCTAAGGATTAGTGATTTATAAAGAAGGGGTATAGAAAACTAAGACTTTCCTCAAACAGAAACAATTAAAATTTGCAATGCTGTTTCTGACCATTATAGCACACCTACAGTTTTATTTTTCTGCATAAGAGAAGTAGAATAGAACGAACTATTTCAATTGGAAGGGACCTACAACAATCTTCTAGTCTAACTGCCTGACTACTTCAGGACAAAGTTCAAGTATGCTATTAAGGGCATTGTCCAAATGCCTCTTAAACACTGACAGGCTTGGGGCATTGACCACCTCTCTAGTAAGCCTATTCCAATATTTGAGTGCCCTCTCGTTAAAAAAATGCTTCTGAATTTTCAGTTTGAACCTGCCCTGGCATAGCTTTGAACCATTCACACAGATCCCATCACTGGATCACAGTGAGAAGGGTTCAGCACCTTCCTCTCCATGTCTCCTTCTCACGAAGAGGAAAGCAATGAGGTCACCCCTCAGCCTCCTTCTCTTCAAATAAGACAAACATAGAGTCCTCAGCCACTCCTCCCAGCCCCTCAGCCAACTTTGTTCCCCTCCTCTGGACACATTCAAGTACTTTCACATCCTTTTTAAACTATGAGACCCCGTTCTGCACACAGGACTCAGGGTGAGGCCACACTGGCACTGAGTACAGCGGGATGATTCCCTCTTTTGGCAGCTGGTGACTCTGTGTCTGATGCACCCCTGCGTAGGGTTTGCACTCCTGGCTGCCGTGGCACACTACTGACTCACACTGAGCTTGCTACTAGCACCTGACCAGTGCTTCCACTCATCCCATTTCTCACACTGCAATGTGTTGGTGCACAAGCATTTCAGATACACTGAAAGATATATACATATACACTGAAAGGTATGATATATTAATTCCTGAAAGCTAGTCACATATACATCTCTTCTCAAGCTCTGCAGCTCTATGTTCTACGTAGCTGATAAACTCTCCTTTGAGCATAAAACAGAAAAGGGAAGGGAAAAAATATAGATTGTGCCATAAAGACAGAAAATCTTCAAAGTGGCACATGGTCTAACTCTGAATAATTGGTTTTGTTCTAGGACAATTCCACCATGAAGCAAACAACTAATTTTCAAAAATTCTCACCTTAAAAAATACTACATTCATGAAATTGTATTTGCACTACTAATCTAATGGAAATCTGTAAAACAATACAAATAAAGTTACCAAGCCGTCCAAATACACTTTTGATAGATAGTAGCTAGGTTTTTGCCTAAGAAAGCTAACTGCTTTCTCATGCATGAAAGTCATTCATCATGCAGTGTTTCAACTCTGCTCTTTTAAAAATGTCAGGGGAAAAGTGAACAAAACTGTCTTTTTTCTTTTAAAAAATGCCACAAAATGAATTAGAAAGCTATTGATGAAAACATTAACAACATTTTACTTGTTCATATGCTACAAAATAAATAATTTCATCTGTAATCCCTAGACTGTACTTGTTTCTGAGAGAAGCAACACAAAACATTGTTTCTGTTTTCCAGTCAGCGACATCTTTGCAATTTTACTGTTGAGTTGCAAGCATTCGGTAATAAGGAATTTTGTTTATTTTGTTGATAATTCTTTTCAACCAAACTTCCCAATCTTTATTCAGACAGCATTGTCATATCAGAAGTACTTTAAAATCACTGGCAAAGTTTGGTTTTGTGAAGAATTATGCCACATTCCAATGGCATCAGTTCCACACTAAACTTTTCATTTGCTCTTTGCAGGGTATTTCTCGTCTCTTGGTATGCCTCTGGCACTTTGTTTCTACATGTATTGTATTTGATTAAATAACAGCTTGAAATACAGAGAATAGAAATAATTTAGTGTAAACATCTTGAACAAAATAAAGTGCATGAAACCAGCAAAACATGTAATCTTAAGCCACCACTGCTTCATTAGTGGTCATGACTGCAGAGGAAGAGAAAACTTTATACTTTCCTTCAGGTGAAGAAAAGCAATTCAAACCTGCAAAATTATGCATGCCTGACAATAATTTGTTCAATCTAACAAAATATCCCCTACTTAGTACTCATAATTTTGTCAGGAATTAGAGTATATATCGTCTAGAGGACATTAGTCAAAATGGAAACCACCATTTTGTACTAGCATATCAGGTGCTTCCAAAGGATCATGGTGTCAGCTTTCCTGTATCAAAGCAGATTTCCTTGCTTGGACAAAGTTATCCAAAGCTTTATTTCCCATAGTAGATTTGACTGACAATAATTAACTGCATAAGAAGGGTTTTAAAAAGCTGACATGTTTAACTCTGAGGGTTCCTTACCTTTCTAATTTTTGATTTGTTGGTTTCTTTTGGGTTTTGTTTGTTTGGATATTTGGTTTTGGATTGTTATTTTGTTTGTTTTGTTCACTAGCAATTGCCCTAGGAAATTGTGTAAATAGATATATATTAGATTTTGTTCCCAGTCTGATCTTCACAGATTTCAGGAAAGAACATCGCTAAGCATAGTGCATGAAAACAACTGTTGAATTAAGAAAAAAAAAAAAAGGGAAACAGACATGCAGGCTGATCAGAGCAAAACTCTAAGCAGGTTTCTCTACTCATTTTTCTGTATGTTTTCAGAAGAATAAGTCTTTACACCAGATAGGTATTTTAAAAATACCATGGTATATCAAAGACAGGTGATGTTAGTTTTTAAATTCATGAGGTAAGCACAATACTCAAGAAACATCAGGCACAAGTCTGACTGTCACATTTTTAGAGCATCTGCATTTTTTAGAGCATAGACTAAAAAATGTCAGATCTGTTTGTCTTTGACTTTCCTGAAAATTGCCTTTCAACCCAAGCTACAACAAAAGCTACAATCCAAAGCTAGACAACAAAACCAGAAACCTCCGTCCTAAAACACTACCCTTCCCACTTTTTTTGTTGTAACATGCTGTTCTGCTACTATTTACCACAGCTCCCCTACAGGTAGGTTACACAGGAACCTTTGGGCACTTTTGGAGACTTACAATGGATGGCAGACATCAGATAATACCTAGACCCAAGGACAGCAACCCCTAAGTGCAGCTAACAATATTCATATGATTGGCAAGGAAGCTACAACTTCTGGCTAAAAAGCACGTCCTTATTCAAGACAAACAGAAGAGGAAGATGCAACAAACAGCAGCAGAAAAGTTCTCATTTGGCGCAGAAGATGGCCAAGTAGGACCAAAGCCGCAAGCTCTGGGTTTGGTATGCAGGCACTGGAAAGGAGCTCCTGTACGGACGTCTAGCTCTGCCCCACCCATCCACTTCAAGGAGCACGCTGTATCTGCTGTAAACCCACATACACCCTAATACTTCTCCTCTAAGGCAGAACTCATAGCAAGTGAGGGTTCAACCTCTGCCACCACGCATCCTCCCCTGCAACAGCAGCTATCAGCAGCTCCTGCTCAGCCTCGACCCACACTCAGGAGCACCTCTTCACCCCACACCACCCAGAAGCATTCATGTGCTCCATTCATGTGCTTCCATGCCACCATTCATAATAAGGGCTGTCATCTGAGAGAAATGAACACAACAACAAAAAAAGACCCTTTATATCCCCAGTAACAAGATCAATGTCAGAAACATGCCTGTCCACAGCCTCATAATGAATGAGCACTGAAGAACCCTGCCCACCCTCAATATGCTACAAAGAAAACACTTGGCGTAAATTGAGGCTGAAGATTCTCCAGTGTGCTTTAGTACAAAAACCTGAAGCGAAGCCAGTGGCGTGCCAGTACAAGCCCCATAGCTGAAAGGTGCAGAGGTGGAGTGGGGCGAGGAGAAGGCTTTAGTTCTAGCACACAACTTCCACCTCCATCTTCAGAAACTGACTACTGGCAGCAGTAGAACTTCAGCCACGTGCTTCAGATACTAAAAATGCTACCACAGCTGCTTGTCAGGATACCTTATGTCAAGACACAGACTGAGATTACAGGAAATGCTCAAGGAGATGGAATAAATCAGTCACATGGTTGTCACCTGTAAGAATGGCTAAATAGGCTTTCTGCAGGTTTTGAGATGAGACATACATAGATCTATGCTATTTGATAATTATTTGCTTTTAAGAGTCCTCCAAGTCAAACTTTGTTAATGTAATTAAACGTAGGACTAAGAGAAGCAATGGAAGGACAGATACTGAAAACAGACATAGCAAACAAACTATTTTTAGAATCCACTGCTGCCTTCTAGAACATCCTGAAGTTACTTTATGAAGAATATTTACTTAGGTACACAAAAGACAGTATGACAAAAAACAATTAAGCTGTATTATGATCCACATAATAGTAGAGGTGGAAAATGAAGAATTTTCCCTAACTGTTTACATTCCTCTGCACAAAGGATCAAACCACCTTCTGCTCCAGGGTAGATTTTGGGGAAAGGAGAAATTAACAGCATCTTTTCCTTGCAGGAAACATTCTGCTTTAGTTAAGAGCAAAAGTAAAGACAGATAGACTGAAACTTACACTCTGAGCCATAAGTGCCCTAATTGAATTTTTCCTTCAAGAGCAATCACAGAGTAAGCTTAAATATTTAAGACACCAAAGACAAGAGGCTTTGGTCATAGTAGGGTTGGCCACTTTCCAGGTAGCAGTATATACCAGAAGCAAACTGCCCAGTAACAAAGAATATATGGCAAAGTTTGTCTAAAAACAAGGCTAAAACTTGAATGCAGAGTGATAATGGTACACACACCTCCTATTTGAGGACTTCAGAACCAATAAAAATGTCACAGTGAGCTGGAGAAGTAGCACATAGACAGGAAAATAATCTTCACGAAACTGAATGAATAAAAACCACTCAAACCAGTAATCTTACTTATTATTAAACAGGTAGATTGCTTTGACTTTCAAAATTCTTAATGAGATATTCTTCAATATGGGAGTGCTCACAACATTCATTAATGACTGAATGCAAGAGAGATAGCCTACTTGGAAGAAAACATCTTGACAGAAGAAAGCTAGGTTAAGCTCCAACTGAGCATAATGAAGAAAACCAGGTGACTTAACATAACTTCTTACATTTAACAAGATAATAACAAATGAAAATCAATGTACAGAAGAACATATAATATGAATTTTTAAAGGACTGCATTTGAACTGTAATTTAATTTTAAGTAACAATCACTTAACAGGATAACCTACTTACAAACATAAAGAAGTCAAGACTATCTCAATATGAATCCAGTGGACTGGATGACTTGCTATTTCAGTTAAATATATATCTGCTCTTCTGCAGTGTAATGTAATTACTCTAGGTAACTGAATTGCTGTAATACGAGATGTTAACTTGTCCTCCCCATCCCTCAAAAACACAGAGCATAAAACCAGGAAAAGCTGAGAAACCTCAAAGGAAATATTAAAAGGCAAAACTTGCAGCATCACTGAGAAGAGCTAAAATAAATCTGATACACTTTATTCAGATAACACAAATGGGGTGCATGATCATGTGCTCACAAATGCCACTGACATAGCTTGAACATACAGTGGCAGTGGAAATGTTCTTCACTGGCTAACCTTAAAGACTCTAGGCAAGAGGTGTGTAGAACTTCTGTATGTTTTTGGCTGGAATAGAGTTACATTTCTTCATAGTATCCTGTATGGGGCTAGTGTAAGAAGATTCTTATTCCTTAGCCTCAGTTATAATGCTGGAAGCCAACATACACCATATTGCCTGTGAACCTACAAAATACAGCCTGTGAAAGTGTTTATGTTCAAGCCTATTTTTTACTTGTAGAAAATACATATATTTGCTAAGTTAAAGTGAAGGTTCTCCTTTTTTTACATTCATGTAAATATTGTAACTATTCTTACAATTGTTACTATTGTTACAATTGCAACTTTTACCTTTGTACCCCTACTGATTGCTTTAACAGTACAAAGTTTTCCAGGAAACCTCCAAGCTTTGTCTGCCAGTGACCTAAGCATTTGGCAGGGACTTTGGAGTACGGCTTCAATATCGTTAATTAAATGGATAATTTCCATGGAGCTACAGAAAAAAAAGCCTGACTTTACACTGGTAGTTTGACTTGCACTGAACATTTTCTTCGGCTCATTTCTGCTCTTCTCTTTTTTCATCCTTCAACCAACTCTCCTCCCAGAAAAGTACATAAGTATGTATAAGAATCCATACTGCTGCCTCTGACACTCCTGTTTCTTGTATGAACACCCAAAAAAGTACAGCTATGACTATTCTAGGTTACCAGATAATCGTCATCATTCCACACTGAACATTTGACAGCTGCAAGTACATTTTAGCCTTCAGAAGTACATATAATTGTGTGATATATAATGTGATGCCAGGACCACAAGTCAATCCATCCAGTTCCTCCAACAAGAATAAATCAGCATTAAGTTCCCAAAGGCTAAAAAACCTTTGGTTTGTCTCTCCTATCTTCTTCCAGGATGCCTCCTACATTCTCCCAAATGCCTGAGTAACTGTCTTAGAAAAATATATTGTTTTTAACGTTTTGGTACCTCAGTTTGTGGCTGGGAGTTCAGGGGGCACAGAATAAACTTGATTCTGATTGTCTCTCCTAGAACAGAGATAGTGACTACTTTGGGAGCACAGTGTGAAAGCTTCACTAATATCCCACTTCCTCCTCTGGAAACAATTTCATTTAATAACTGAAGGAGACAGGAGTTGCTTATTACATATTTCTAAACAAGCCTTTTGGGTTTTTTTACTTTAATGCTTTGAACTAGGACAGCTCATTCATTTCATGTTGTCTGCTTCCAAGGGGCACAAAGAAGGATCTTTTCCACCACACTTTTAAAAGAGAATATGATAAAAAGAAAAATGTTGGAGTCAGTTATTGTTTGGCACACTAACTATTGGGAAATAATTCAGATGAAGGGTTATGACTGGGAATCTGTTACCAAATTAAACTAATCTGGATTTTTTTGGCTATTATTTTTTTAAATAGTTATTAACTTGCAAGCAACATGTGGATATGGAGTTACCATCAATTCTTACTACTTCCCAACTCTAATTCTTTATTCTCTGTGATAATTCTTGGTTTGTTCACTTCTCTCTAAATGTTGCTAATATCAACAAATTTTGAACATGTGACACATTAAAGCTGGCATCCTCTTTAAAAAGAGCTCATTTATCTTCTTACTCCTTGCAGCAGTTAACTGGCTTCATCAGAAAACAAAGACAGGCAGACAAACTGTATGTGCACTTTTGTTCCGCATTCCTTCTCATCACCCCGAGAACAGAAATTCAGAATAATGGGATTCAACATTTACTCTTCTGCTTCTGAAGGGGTCTGAAAAACAGAGAAAAGCATCATCTGTTCATCCTTCCCTAGATCTTGTGAGGCCCATGCTGAGAAAACTAAGGTTAGAAGAAAGCAGCATGACTTTTCAGAAGTTACAGAAAAAAGCTACAGTGTCTTGCTCTTGAAAGTTTCACACAAAATAAAAGAATTGTTATACTGTTCCTTCCATCACATTGTCAGACTGTGACTACACAACAGGAGGACAACAGAAAAAAAAGAATCTACACTCTTAAAGCTTCTATACCTCACAAGAAGTAGAAGGAAGGTCTCTGCTTTGATTAACTATAACAAGAAGTTCTCAAAGCAGCCATTACTTCATGCAGATTTTGCATGCAGTGTGGCCTATGTGCCTTGGGCATCTTTACCTGTTCCCAAGGCTCCTCTCCAGGGATGTATTTCAGCATCTTGTGGCAGGGTGAACCAGTCAGCCTCCCACATTTCCAAGAAGGAGTTAGCAAGTGCTGACGTCCATCTAGGCTGATGGGTCAAGAAGAGGGCCAGTGGAAAAGGCCACTATCAACCTCTATGTTGCCTATCCTACACTGGTGGCATTAACTTCGCTCTGTCTTCCCCTCCACAAGACCGTAATTTTCATAAAATACAGAAGACGTTAACATCCTCAAGACTCTCATAGTCTTTAACAGGGATATGTAAAAGTGAGAAAAAGGCCTGGTCCTTATGGAAAGTGGTATAGTGTACATGTTTCTTATTGCCAGCCACACTGGTTAAGATTCACTTATGCATTGTTTATAGTATAACCTAAATTTTAATTCATCTGTTTCCACTGAATTTGATTGCCTCCCTGTCTGCTCTTTGCTTACAGTAAAAATTCCTTCAATAAAGCATTTGTATTCTGATCATCTTGTGAATTATACTGTTTTTTCCCCTCACATTCTATAAAACACAATTTTCCCACAAGAGTTCCTAGTATGTACCATGTGTATGAAGATGAAATTCCCAGAGGCCAGTAGCTTATTCAGCTTGTGAGAGTTTCCTTGGCACCTACACATTTTTCCATGCTTAAGTCAGCTGTTGCAGTAACTTAAGTATTAAGAATATGTTTAACCCCTTGATCTTGAAGCTAGGCTGCAACAACTACTAGACCTTCTGATGTTTTAAAAAGCTTATTCATTCATCTTTGTCATCAGTAACATGACTAACATTTCAATTCAAGCTAACAGAAGCTTGAAATATGAAGTTATTACTTAAAAGAAATTAAAAAACTTCTTATGGGAAACTCTATGAAACTATTTCCTCCCTTGGTGAAAATATTCTGCTCTACTGAATTCCATGTGTTTTGTTTTCCCTAACACAGTATCTTAAATCTACAGTATCCTAGACACTTAAGAATAATACATATTTTTGTGCATTTGGATCATGAGCAAACTATTGGCAGTTCTCTGTGTACCCTGAAGATTCTGCATGACAATACATGCTCCTCTCTGTATAATTCTTCCTTGATATAAATACACACAACTTCATCTTTCTGCTTTATCTGCGGACTACCACCGAGTTCTGTCATCATTGTCCTATTTTATAGGACACATAATACAGCACAGCCACTCTGTATGAGTTTCCCAATATACAGAGAACTTGTATGCGTGGCTTATTCAAACTAAGTTCTTTGTACTAAGGACCCTTAATTACTCTGAAATACTGTAGCTGCAGATGATCTATCATAGGCATCTACAAAAGGAAATGAAGAAAGGCAAGTAACTAATTTTGTTTTCCTGAAAAAGTGTAATTCTCTCTGCCTACTTCATACTTGTCAAGCCATGAAAATGAATGTCAGAGTAAAAAAGCATAACTCTCCCTTTAGATGTTCATATAACACCACTTATGAAAAACAGCTCAGCAATACAACCTACAGTGGGTACATGTACTGAGTATATTAATATTGCAGAGAAAAGTATGGAAAGAAGTGAAAGAAAAAAAAGTGAAGAATCTACTTAATAATTAGAAACAAGTCTGTAAAACTGTTGTTGAGCCCATAGTCTAGAAGATATCATAACATGTTCTAAAACAAAACCAAAACAAATATTTCACTCAATTTTCATCCCAACAGGTCATTTGCATCCCCAATGAACAGGTCATTAGCATCTTTTAATGCCGTTAGGCAAGAATAGTCCACCCTTGCTATTTTCTTTTAAGCAAATTATCAAACTTTAATTAATGTTTTATAATTTGTCCAGTGAGCATATTGTAAAATCCTATTTTGTTTAGTGCATGTTATGCACATGTTAGCACCCACAGCACTTAGTGCCCATATAAAAAAAACCCTTGGCATGCAGGCCACTAGAGGTACACAGAGTCACAGAATATTCTGTGCTGGAAGGGACCCACAAGGTTTATCAAGTCCAGTTCTTAGGTGAATGGCCTGTACAGGGACTGAGCCCATGACTTTGGCATTACTAGCAATGTAACCACCACAATCAGTAAAAAACCAGAACAATGACAACAGCAATACCAAAGAGATTAGACACATGCAAATCTTCAGCATGCAATTAAAAATAACACCGATCCACTCCTCCACTGGGATGCCTGGGTAACCTGTCAGAATCAATAGGTCTGCATTGACACAAGCAGAGTACAAGCATTGACACAACCACTGTGCTCAGTGTGACAGCACAGGAGTTCTGTATTATTTATTCTGGCACTATCTCTCTTAATGCAACTTTGCATAAAAGACCTCATGCCTAACAAAGTTATGATTAATAGTGTTTTCGTTTGAGCTCAGTTCAGCCTACTGTTTTATTCACTTCTGGTCTCACCTCTTCACCTTATTAACTGCTGTCTTGCTTCTGGCCATTGGAATAGTTTCAAAGTTGCTGTTCTGTATTCAAAAAATTACTGCTATTGTAACAGAAGCTATTAAAATACTCATGTCATGAACAAGGGCAGACAGAGTGGCGAAATGTCAAATAAAAAGGAGCAGTGTTCCACCACAAGCATGACATTAAAGTCGAAACTCATCATTTTTGCACTTAGTAGACAGGAAACGAGAACTTATTTTAAATCACTTCAAGACAAATACAGTAAAACTTAGTTTACGTGTAAGTGTTTGACCAAGGAAACTAATATTATTAGCACCAACTTATAGAGAATTTGGGTAGGGGCAGGGATGTGTGAAACACCTTGCTTTATGTCATCCATTGAACCAGTGGCAGAGTTAAGAAGAGACACTAGGGACTGCTGACTACCAAGACATGGGTCTGTCCATATAAAGCTTCCATTTTGCTGGCCTTGACAAAGCTGAACCTAAACCTGGCCTCACATTTAACATTCACAAAAGACACAAAATAAATCAACAAAACCAAACAGATCCTTCACACACATCTACCTCTAAGCTGCTCTGAAAACAGTAAGCCTTCTAGGCAGCAATTACCTGATATTTTCTACCACTCCTTTCAAATCGAGTTTAAAATTCTGAGTTAACACTTAGGGCTGTCTCACACAACCACATGCATACATTTTGTCAGTCTTAGCATTATTAAGCATCAATGACAAACCACAATAATTTTGCACATATTAGATTTATGATACAATTTGCTCAACTAAAAGATAACAAACTTATTCTCCCAGGAAGATGAGGTTGCTCTTTTAAAAAAATCCAAAAAGGAGGAGACCTTTAAAAATAATAACAAAATGTTTAGAATACGAGTTCTCTGAACAGCACACAAATGAAACAAATAAAAGACAATGAAGCACTGACTTCAAGAGGTGGACCACTGTAAATACAACACGTGCTTGAATTGCAGCATAAGCTGTGCAGTTATCACCACAAAATCAGCAGCAACAAAATGAGTTCATACTCAACAGAGAGTTAACTATGTGTATACACACATCACACAGGGTGATATGGTAGGGAACACTTGTCTTTCTCCAAAGTAGGACAGCACTAGAGATAATTAATAGATATCCTACCTGGTTTGTTTGATCAGTGTATCAAATAGAGACAGCTTTGTTTCTAAGTAAGACTTCCTTACAAGTCTTACACTAGTATACTGTTTTCCAAACAACCTATTTGCTCAAATATTCTTGTATGGTAAAAGTATGTTTTGCTAAAAGTAAGGACACTATCTAGTTTTTGATAAAAGCCTTAAAGGGAAAGCCAGAATACTAAGCAATGGCAACAACGTTTCAGTTACATCCTTTCCTATGAAGCACTTCATTAAAAAAATGGAATTCAGCTCAGTGCAGAAACAAAAGGTTACTGCAATTGTTTCAAATCCACTAAAATTGAAGAGTTTACAGTACTCCTCAGCTGCCACTGATGGGAGATCAAGGTTTTCAAGGGAGAAACAGGATTTTTCATAGTTCTCCTTGCTGTGGTGAATTGTGTTTGCACAGGATGAAGACATACTGACTCGACATTGGTTCTTACTAACAGGTAGTAGAGGCATGCCGAGGCAAAAACATATTGGGATGTTGTCTTTCACCAGGATGTGCGAGAAGAAAGCCAATATGACTAAATGAAAGCCGAAGTATCTGTTAACAGTTTTCTTCTAGTTTCCTTGTTTTATGAAGGGAGTAGTCACACTCAAGAAGAAGCCCTTTTCTTTCTCTTTAAAGCAGTTGTTCTGTGCAATTTGCAAAAGTATTATTTTCAGTGTTTTATACTTAAAGTGAGGTTAATGCACATGAACAAAGCAATCATCTACCACAAGGGCAGATCAGACAAGTGAGAAGTTTTACATTTCACCATCAATATCCATGTATCACAGCCAACCTGAAAGACAGTAAGTGGGTCAGTGTAACTGCTTTTAATAGCCTGTATTACAAGGTGCTGAAAATAGCACTACTGAGCAGCAATACTACCAGCAAAGAACAGTCACAAAGTGAAAAGCATCTTAAAAAAAGGACCTTATCTAACAGCTCGGATTACTGCAGCATTCCTAGTTCAGGTGATTATAACATACTTCAAGAAATTATCTGTTGTTCAATTAAGACATCAGCACTGCTAGAGGGATCAAACAAGTTGCAGTAAAAGACAGTAAGGCCAACATCCCCTAAGTTCCAGCCTTCAGTAAAGGCTGGTAAAAGAAGGAAGTAATCTCCTCCCTGTTTTCCATCCTACAGCTTCACTCACACAATTCCAATTCTTTAGTTTTACTGTTGGAAATTGGCTAGTCTTCACGTACCATTGCCGTGAATTCACTGCTGGCTCACTTGCACAAAAATGGTTCTGTTAAACTCTCTTTTATTCTTCTTTCCCTCATTCACTTTCATAAATACCTCAAACTTTCACTATCTCATTTCAAGCTTCCATGTAAAATCAATGTTCAAATTTTTTTTCAATACTTTCTCATTTTTTGCAGTCATACCTGCAAGCACTATTGCCTGCACAGAGAAGGAAGGTGTCTGCATCTGCTGAAGTGTAGGTTCTTTCTGCCATACATCTAAAGGCCTGGCACATGAATAGGATATCGCTGGAGTGCTAAGTGGATTCAAACTTTGATATTATTTCATGATTCTGCTAGTCTAACCTTTATAGCTAAAAGGAAAGAAAAGAGAAAAATTCACTGACTCGTTTTGCCTGCCCAAAAGCATTCAGCTACAAAAATTTCCAATTTTTCTTCCACCTTTAAAAGGCATGCCTGCCATACAATGTACTCCTTGCCTCCTACAAAGAGGTGCTAATGACAACCATATTTTTATGCATTTAAAGTAACACATTTTCCATTTCTAGGGAAGACTGCAGACAGCAGCCTCCCAGGGTCATTTGCACCTTGCATATTCTTTCACACTTGTTTAACAAAAGATGCCAAGCACTACTCAGTCATGTTCTCCACTTCATGACTAATGCTGATGGAAAACATGCCTTTTTCTCACCTCTCTCCCTCACCACTTATTAACTTGAGCCCTACGGCTACATTAAAATCACAGCTGGTATTGTCTGGGTACAATAGGATGCACATGTTGGAGTACCAATTACTAAGATGAGGCATGTCCACTCACTACATCTGCCCAAAATCTTAGCTATTTTTCCCTAAGAGTATCAGCTGATTCTGTGAACCATTACCCACAGACTTTGCCCACTGGACACTGTAACTCAACTTTGAGATAAATTTTTTTTCTAAGGCAGAAAGGTGCCAACAAAACAGTAAGAAAACACCAGGTACCCGCACTGATACTGATGGTAGTCACCCAGTAAATTGAAAGTCAGTTTGGAAAGGACACAGTGATGGTAAGAAGTCAGGTCAGACTGATACCAAATTGTATTATTTATGCAGTGACAGCCTGTGGAAGCTACAAAAGGTCTCTGTGTAGTCCAAGACACTCTTCAAAGACATAGGAAGATACGGGTCCTGATCTGACAAGCTTATGTTACAAACAAAAATTTCCCCTAAATTTTGACACTTGTGTCTCCAGTGACATGAAGTTAAGCTAATTTGGTTATAATTTTACTCCGAGTCATCTTGTAACTAACTAGAACCATCACAACCAGTAACTGATGGAAAAATTTAGAAATAACACATAGAGAATTTTTTTGCTCATTCATTCACCTTCATGCAAAACGTAGATCACTTCGTACCTCTCTACAAAACACTTGTACTCAGTTAAGCACTGTTGCTTCACCATGCATTTAGTCCAAAATAACTTGACTGGAATTATAGTTTCTATCCACAAGGCCTCCAAATAATAGAAGACAATCTCATCTTTCAGAGATAGAAGAGAATCCTACAACTAGGGAAACAACAAAGGAAGTAATCACCTGCAAGGTCTGTAAGTAGTTCAGTTCAAACAAGTTTCTTTGTTTCTCTAACACAAACACAAAAAAGGTCAGAAGTAGAAATATCTGTTTTAACAGCACTTTTGGTTTACTCATGTATACAAGTTATAGAGCGTGCACAGGTGGGAGGAAGACATGTTAATCTGTCAGTTTTGTATCTGTGTGACATTTTCTATTTTTCTTCTAGTTAATATTTTACCACTTGTTGTATAAACAATCTTACATCAAAAAAGATGCACATGGTTGAGTTAATGCTTCTCTTGACTCATTTACAGCCAAAAGAAGCTGGTAAATGTAATTATGCAGTCTCAGCACTGCATTAGTAATTTCCCACAGTTACTGTAAAACAGAATTAAATGACAGCACTACAGGAGTTTAACAGTCTGCTGGTGGTTGTTTACCCTGTCGACATGACAGCAAACACACACATTCTCCCTCCCTCTCATCCCTTCCACACTCTGCAAACGGCGAGTCAACTTCTAGGAGAACTGGTCACCCTCAAGGATAAGGTCAGATATCCGGCAGACAGTCATAGCAGAAAACTACCTGATTGCATGTACTCAGAGCCTTATAATAATTGGTGAGGATGATTTAATTGGTCTCCCCTATGTTTTTGCAACTTGAATTCATTTGGAGCTCTATCGTTTCCACATCTCTCTGGCATGATGCTTTATTTCCAAATTGTCCTTATTGACAAGATTTTTGAAGTGAGTTCACAGCATCCTGAGACATATTCTATATTACTTCATTCAGCAGAAATCTGAAGTTAACTAAAGAAAAAGGTAAAACTCAACTATCTTGGAACTGGCTATTTTTATGTGCTTTTACAATTTTAACTACCTACCTAACTCTCGTGTAGTAGACAAAATGTTCTAATGATAGAGATTTTTTTGACAAAAGATATCAGTACCTCTCAGTTTAAGATCAAAGGGTAGATCAGAAACACTGTGCCTTCTATAATCCACCTTTGTCTTTGATATAAAACAAACAGAAATTGTTTTCATATCCTAATACAAACATTGCTTAATCTATAGCAGTTAGCAAAAGGTGATTAAATGCTTCCAGCTGATTCTCAGTTCTGACTAAAATGTAAATTTTCCAATGGATTTCTCCAAGTCATGGATGTGAATATGTCAAAAGACACTGCAAAACTTGATTTTGGAAACAAAAGAGACAGTTTATCCTATTGAGCAAAGGTTGCTGGGAAGCACATAACACAACCAAATGCTCTTACAGATTTGATTTTTCATCTTATGTAGGCTGTTGCTTTTCTCCTCACTTTCCATATCAGAATACAGATCCTCACTCACTCTTTTCAAGATGAGGTATTTTCTACTAATAGTCCATGGCCAGCTACTTCAAGCAATGAGGTAAACATGAGCTACTAGCAGTTCCTGGGATGGCAAGCAAGCAGAGGGCCCCTTAGCGTCCTTAAACACCAGCTCTCTCTGGCTGAGAAGTTGGGAGACATTACCCAAGCCCTCAAACACCAGCGAACTGAAAAGAAAAAGAGGTTCACAACCAAGGCTGAGATCTTGGCCTGTTGGAAAGCTCCATCTCCAGTTATCACTGTTTAAAATTCCAAATGGAAGAGAGGGGAACAACTGGAAGGGGAGACTTCGGTCTATTAGCATCTTTTCTAACACTGCATCACATAACTTAAGATATAAGCGTGCATAGAAGGCAGAAAGAATATGAAAATGAATCAACAGTCAGTCATATGATGAATAAGGACAAAATCTGAAAGAACCCTATTCCCTGTTTAGCTCAGCATGTATACTACACACTGGGTGCTGAAATGTCTGAACATACACTTCCAACACTGCTGGTTTCTTTCAGGTCTTAATACCATTGAAGTCTACATAAACTGGTAAACAAATCCAATGAAAAATACCCTTCCTTACTACTCAATACATACACGCTCTTATTCTGCCTCTCCTGTTCATGAGGTATAGAGTTCACTGTGAAAAGCTTACTAGTACAGTCATACAAATTATTTTGGCTTAAAACAAACTAACAAAAAAGAAAAACCTCTCTAAGAATAGTGAAGGAGAGGTAGAGCATGATATATATCCAGCTGTTCTCTGATTTCAGTAAGAATTATCAGATGCATAAAAGCACATTTGTCACTGAAGAAGGGAACAACATTAGCAAACAAATTATAGTCACAATTTCTGTAGTTAAAAAGGTGCAGAGAACATTAATTTATGAGCAGAAGTTTTGTTTTTCATTCCAGGCATCAAATGTAACTGCATACTTATTACACATGCTTCTTATTTCTCTGATCTGCAAACCATTTCTGTCAAATCCTCAAAGCAGGTGTTCAGTCCTAAGACTGCTACGAACATACTCTCTCTGTAAATCAGTTTTGGTACATTTATGGAGGGTTTTCAGTTTTCTTAAAACCACAATAAGGCTTTTCACCATGTCAAATTGTTATTTCAAATCTCTTATTAGCCTTTATTCCAGTCTTGTAGGCCTTCATTATTGCAGTGTAACTGCTATCTTCCAAAACTGCTATTTGAAAAAGCTTATTCACAGCTGCTTAGAAAAACTATGCAGGAAGAAGCGCTAGCATCATATTTTGAATGGCACAAGGCATGAGAACATGCCTCTAAGGAGACTATGCAAGAGATGGCAAGCTAATTAAGCTCTCAAAACTCTCTGTTGCAACCCCTGAGTTACAGGAGAAAAACCAAAACATACAGCCAAATCACTATAGAAACCCAAGTCCTCAGTTCCCCATTTACATGCACCAGATTTCACACCCGTTTGGCCTCTGAGTTAGCTACCTACAAGCCTCTCACCCCATCTCCTCCTAATCCAACACCAGCCTCGTCAGGATGCTTTACAGGGGTAGTAGTTCCTCTCATTGATTTCATATTACCTCTACTTCTCAATGAATCTCATTATCTACTCCTGTTTTTATTACTTCCATCTCCTACTTAATAAAGATTTTGTTCCCTGATAACTCAAGGTGCTTCCCTGGTTTTTCTTGCCACAGCACTTTCATGGCACCTATCACAAAACTTATACTCTGCATTGCCCACACATAAAGAAAGAAAAATAAAACTAAAGACACACTTCAAATGTGAATTCAAAAAAATTACAAGAAATACTCGTCTCTGTCTGGAGTTCACCTTGATTTCTAAGGATTTCAATTTAAATTTGCTTTATCGTGGTTCAAACAATTTGATTTATGCTTGCACTACTGTAAACTTCCTATTCATTTTTCTGTTTCTGGGACATGAAACTTATCACTCATAACAATTTTGAATAAATATAAAGACTAGCAAATCTTCAGAGAGCTTAGCAAAAATAGCCAATCACCTCTTATCTAAACTATTATTTTTTCAACAGACACATCCCAGTGGCTTTTGTTTTACATTCTCCATCCATTAACTGTAATTATTATACATCTATCTGATAATAAGATGATTGAATCAAGCAAACAGCACAGCTGGAAAGAACCTTCCAAATTCAGTGTATACATGTTACCTACAGGCAAAAAAAGAGCTTACCACTTAAATGTTTTGCATCTCCATCCTAATGAAGATCTGTTATGCTCCCATGACTGATCCTCTTTTCAGATCACACTGTACATCACTGTTTCGCTTATCTAATAAACCTTTTGATTTTACAATCATGAAGTTCTATAAAACTAAGGACTTTCTCCAGGATGAGCATAAGAAACACCTACCTCTGAACAAAACATGTCATCTACAGCTTCAGAAGTTCAAACTTTACTTCATGATTGTGACCTCCTAGATGTGAAACGATTTTTCAATTTTTCAAGTAATATTTGAAAATATATTCTAAGCATACAACTAAACAAGAAAGGGACCACCACATAAACAAAGACTAGTTGAACTGCTGGCAGCACAAGAAAAATTGGTCAGTCTACTGCTTACCACACCCTACTCCAAATTTCTCACTTTAAATGGAATAACTATGAAACGTACTACCATTTCTTGTTCAGATTCCACAAGTACAATATACACCTAACAATTCATGGCATTAGTGCCATTTTCCTTGGCCTCCTTACAGGCCATCTCGCTACTTTGTTAAGCTAGTATTTGTTGCATAACACTCAGTTTCAAGGAAAAAGGTTAGTGGACAATGAAAACTAGAAAGCCACAGACATTTAGGTCACTTCTCAAACGACTACAGGCATCACATCTAAGAGAAGTAGTGTCCATTCACAAGACACAAAAAAAAGGTTCCGCACAAACTGAGGGTTACCAACAAAACAGACCAGCCTTGCTGTAAGACATCAGAGTTTGCCTCTCCAAGCACAGCAAAGATTATGGCACTGACCACACAAGTCTTAAGTGAGCTGAATACTACGGACACCTTGTAGACAATCTACCATTTTTGTAGTAGCGTTTATATAGAGGCAATATTTGTGGTTGAACTGTTCAAAAATAAGAAAGTATTAGTTGAAAGTATCAATTTAGAAAACATTTCTAGAGTGCATTTTTGATGTCTTTATGTGACACTTCTGCTCTCACCCGTCTTTCCACTGAAGACTCAGTCCACTCCTTTCCTCCCTTCAGTTGTTCTGGCTTTCAGAGAACAAAGAATGAAATACAAGGGTTCTTATTTTTTTCCCCAGAAGTACAGTCATTCTGACACACTGAGGAACAAAGACAGGGAAAAAAGAAAATTACAGTTGTTCACAAAAATCACATAATCAATCAGGTTGGAAAAGACCTCTGAAATCATCGAGTCCAACCCGTGACCCAACACCACACTGTCAAGCAGACCATGGCACTAAACCTTCAAAGATTTGTTCTGGAAACCACCAAACATCGACTTGATATTTGATTATACTCGATGCTTTCAGAAAAGTCTTTGGTGGAGAGGTGAAGGTACCTTGAAATTGACATAAGAGTTGTGTGCAACTTAAGAAAACCTGTTCTGTTTTTTTAAAAAAAAACCAAAAACTGTGGGGTTTTTGATTTGGGAATTTCTTTTTCCATCTTTAGTCTTCTGATATTGATTTGAAGTGTTCAGTTCACAAATCTCAGGAATGAAAGATGCTGAAGGGGAGTGAAAAATCAGCACTATTTGTTTTCTAAAATGAGGGTGCTTGAATTCTATGTCCACTGAAAAAAATATATTTTCTCTTTCATAGGGTTTTAAAAATCACTAGAGTTTGTGGACACATAAGTACTAAAGGCAATCTAGCAAAACAAAGAAATTCAGACACACATCTCTGCAATCTGAAATTTGGCAAATAACAGTTATTATTTTGATCTTAAATTTTGGAATTAAACAAAGACACTGGTAATACATTAGGGAATGAAGCATATATGATTCCAAAGACCAGCAAGACGGGTATGATAATTCCAGGGGACAGTGAAACTGAGTTGACAATCATCTGGCTCAACAGCACCTGTCACTGGAACTCAGCTCCTGTGCCCAATTCTCCAGGTTTCTGGAGGCAACATTATTCAACTCATTTACAGCAGGGAGTACTTGAACCAACCCACATTCTCTCAGATGACGCAATTAATCCCTACTTCCTAAGAAATCTCCTATCCCTCTGCTAAAGTCCAAGTACTAGTTACTTGAAATTTCACATTTACATTATTTAATTGGCACCACACAAGGGACAGCACAGCTGCTGAGTAACATTCCTTACAAGCCCCTCATTATAGGGGCATCAGGGACAGCAGTCAGCCCAACCCACCTTCCTTGCTCAATTTCCTGTATAGTAGAGCTTTCAGCTCACCTTGGAAAGCCTCCTCAGCCAGGACTCCACAGAAGGCCTCTGTTTCCTGTAACAGAAAGCTTCTCATGGCTGGTGCACAGCCAGCCTGCCAGCTATGTCACTCACTATCTCCCAGAAGATCCCTGAGACAGTGCTGCAGAAATGCTCAAGTCATTTGTGTTTCTTGTTCAAGTTCACATCGATCATCCCAGCAGTGAACTAAAAATGAACTTCAACAGAAACACTCATAGTAAAAATTTAAGTTAAAGCATCTCGACCAAAATCCCTACTCTGGAAGGTCTGTCATCAATAAGCTGAAAGCCAAAATCTGATAAAACAAAGATCTATTGGTTCTGATAAGTTAAACTTTTGCTAGAATTGGAACATATATTAAAAAAAGCACTAAAACAGTAAACTTGGAACTAAATACAGATGCATAACCTGAAGAAAACACTAACTTTTGGCACTGCTTATGAACAAGATAGATAATCCTGGTATACGTGTCACATACAAAAGGAAATGAGTGACAGAACCAAGATTTTCAGGTACAATGTATTAACTGAAAGTGATTCTACTCTTAATCTTCTTTGGTTTACCTTGTAAACTTTACTTCTCTGTCAGTGTCTGAAAAGGTACACCATCTTAAGAAGATATTCCAGCTCCCAGAAATATCTTAGCTGCAAATATTTATGATAAAATTTTAGCAATTACAATAAACAAAGGAGAAGGGGTGGGGATAAATGTTATTTAGTGCAACTTGCTTGCATTTGGCTTCCTGGGTGGTCCTACAGCTTCTTGAGCATGACTGCAGAAGAATTCTTACAACATGCCTCAGTCAAGCTCCCATCTTTCCCAACTCTAAGCAAAGCATCCCGTCACTAACTTCACTTCTGTGAAGCCGTACATGAACATTACAGCTGACAAAATTTCATGGATCAGGCAGCCAGTGAGCCGTTGACCACCTGTAAGCTAAAAGGATTTATCTTGTCCTTTTTCTTTCAGTCAGTCTAAGATTGCCGCAAAGATACTGTGCCTAACTCTTCTGCACGTACATGAACATCAAGAAAGGTTCCCAAGAAGCACTAAATGCAAAGTCTGCATCTCCATCCCTTTGCAAGGCTTGTTAACTAATACAGGCCAAGGCCATTTCTCCACTTGAGTCACATGTTGCAGTAGAATAATAAAACTAGTGGTTATGCTTGTAAATTTTTCAAGGTGACATCCCAAACTATGTGTAACATTGCTGAAACGGCAAAGACTACTCACAGTACATGAAGTTAAAAGTGTCTTTGCTCAGAACTAGAAAAGTGATGCAGGCTTCTAATTAGGGCTTAGGAAAGGAATATATAAGAGAAAGAACTTGCATTTCAGTGGTTCTAAAACATAACTGAAACTGCCTGATGGTAAGTAACTATTACTTAAGTTTTACAGTTTTAATACATTCCTAGTACCCACTGAAATAAAGAGACTCCTTTGATTGAAAGTCTACAGTTAACCCCTAAACATTTAATAATCAGGTAACAAATACCTTCTGCATATTTAAGATTTATTGTAGAAGAACTTCAGCCAGGTTAGCATAAAAGAAGGCATTCTGAAAAGACACATAGCTGTTGGTAATTAGCAAGTTGTCATGCTTTTATAAAAACAGGAAAGAAATTGACATTAGACGAGTAGCTTCCTGCAGCACTTGAGAATTAACAGATCAGTCTTAAGGAAAGCACCAGATCTGGTACAGTCAAGGTTTATAAGCAGTCACTGTTCAGAGAAAAACTAAGAGCACTTGAAATTCTCCCTGCATACTTTTCCTCATTCTAGGTGAAAAGTGATCCAAACTGGTCACCACCAAAAAGTGATCAGAAAATGCAGCTGATCCCTGGAGCTCTATAGGAAGCAGACTATTAGCATACCTTTACTAATCTGGTATCAGCAAGTGACCTCTGTGCCTCGTCCTTCTTTCGGTCTGAGAAAAGGTGCTGGAGACCAAGCAGAGACTGCACCATATGTAAATTATCATGGCAGTCAGTCAGTGTCACAGGTATACTAAAGGACAGATCACAGAATTTTTTTATGGGACTGGTAGCTCAAAGGGAAATGCTGTAGTCACTGAACCTGACCTACAGTGAGACACTGTAGTCTTTCAATGACCTGAGAAAAGAGTGTAAATTTTGTTGAGGTCCAACTGTGAAGAGCACTGTTGGAAGTGAGAGCAACAAAGAAGAAGATAAATGAATGTCACCTGAGGGACTAGAAACATGACTGTGGTACCATATAAATCAGCTAAGGCCCAAATAAGGACTGTGTGCATGCTTTTAGCCTTTGGTGTGTGAGGCAGAACATGTGAGTCTCACTGCACAAGCACATCACATGCTGACCTCAGCTGACACAGCAGTCCACTGATTCTGCTGGTGTGCCAAGATAAATATATTTTACGCTAAGCGTCTTTTGGGCTGTTGAAAAGATAAGTTAAATAATTTTCTTTCAAAAGAAGAAGAATCAAAAGATAGAAAGGGGACAATAACAGTAGGAGAGAAATTTCTGACATGAGATGATGAAATTGTCAGGTGCCAGTTCCACACTTCCTCTTTATTTCCACGTGCAAACACAAACACATACACTGTTGTGTCAAAGAGCCCTACTGTGCTTAGGAGAACTGGTGGTACACAGTCAGCAGGGCCTTTTCAAATATAAGTCATTAATTGCATGGTCAAAGGGGCCTCATCATGGTCAGGCTTCGCGAACGAAGATTTGGGAAGGGCTCTACCCACGTTTGTTACAAGTGCGTTGGTGGCTAAAAAGGCCAGTACGAGATAGGCATGTCTGGCTGCAAAAGGCACAGCAGAAGGACTCCTTAGGTGGTATATTCTGCAGGACACGATTCCTTCTGCGTTGTCTTTTCTCCTCTAGAGTGATCCTACATGCTTTCTCAAAGGCATCAGCAGCATTATAGATGGTGTGTCTCCAGACCTCCCAATTGGAGGCCAGAGTAGACCAGTTATGATGATCAATATGGCCAAGGCTGAGATGTTGTTTCAGGGAGTCCTTGTATCTTTTTGGAGCTCCTCTCTTGCGGCAGCCAGTGGCAAGTTCACCATAAAGCAAGATCTTAGGGAGGCGGTGGTCCTTCATCCTGGAGACGTGCAGCTGTGTTCTCAGTGACATGGCCTCAATACTTGTGATTGCTGCTTGTTCTAGAACAGATGTATTGGTCACATAATCTGACCAGTGGATGTTTAGGATTGTACAGAGACAGCGTTGATGGAAGCGTTCTAGGAGACGCAGGTGGTGGCAGTAGATGACCCATGATTCGGAGCCATATAAGAGAGTAGACAGCACTATGGCTCTGTAAACACCGATCTTAGTACTTTTCTTCAGGTGTTTATTTCGCCAAACTCTTTTATGAAGCTTTCCGAAGGCACTATATGCCTTTGCTAACCTGTTGTCTATCTCTCCATCAATCTTACTGTCCAAGGAGATGATGCTACCTAAGTAATTAAACTGCTGGACTGATTTGAGCTCTGATTGGCCAATGGTGATATGGGGATGATGGAAGACTTCCTGAGGTGCCGGTTGATAGAGAACTTCAGTCTTCTTTTAGCTGACTTCCAGCCCAAAGAGCTCAGCAGCATCTGCAAAGCAGGATGTTAAACACTGCAGAGCTGCTTCTGTGTGGGCCCTTGTCAAAGGGGCCTAGCTAAATAAAAAAAGCCCACACCTTTGTTTAAAACAGTAAGAGGGACCAAGTCAAGCTTTCATTTCCAGCTCTCCCCCTAAGCTGTTATTGGCTTTGGGAAGGGGCTTCTCTGGCTTTTTTTTTTGGTGAGATAGGGGGCAGAGGGGAGAGAGCCTACTCTACACCCACTGCCTATAGGGAGACTGATAACATACTGCAAAAAAAACATGAACAGCACTTGAGAGTTCCATTTTTAAAGTTACCTGTGTAGAGGTTATCTGTAACAGCAGTGGTCTACCTGACTCTCCCAATCTATCTGGAGGAATAACAAAAACTTTAAACTCTCTCCTTTTATCCTTTAAGATTATGCATCACCTCTTTTCCACCCAAAAATTAAAATGAAGTGTTTCAAATCACCAAAGAAAAATGTTACGAACCTAAGTTTTTAGATAGACAAAAAGATCATAGAACAGTTTTTGTTGAAACAGACCTTTCAAGGTCACGTAATCCACCCCCCTGCAATTAACAGGGTCATCTTCAACTAGATCAGGTTGCTCAGTGCCCTGTCCAATCTGACCTTTAATGTTTTCAGGGATGGGGCATTCACCACTTCTCTGAGCAATCTGTGCCAGTATTTCACCACTCTCTTTACAAAAGATGTCCTTACATCTAACCTACATCTACCCTCTTCTAGTTTAAAACCATTACCCCTTGTCCTATCACAATAGGCCCTGATAAAGAGTCTGTCCCCATCTTTCTTATAGGCCCCCTTTAAGTACAGAAAGGTTGCTCTAAGATCTCCATGTAGCCTTCTCTTCTCTGGGCTGAACAGCCCCAGCTCTCTCAACCTTTCTTCATAGGAGAGGTGCTCCAGACATCTGATGATCCCACTCTAGACCCACTCCAGGAAGTCTACATCTTTCCTGTACTGATGCAGCACTCCAGCTGGCATTTCACCAGAGCAGATTAGAAGGGCAGAATCACCTCCCTCAACCTGTTGGCCACACTTTTGATGCAGCCCAGGATACAATTTTACATCACAGACGACACATTGCAAGACTGGCAGCCCTGCAATGAAGGTAGAGCAATAACAAGCAAGTCAGCACAGAAAAAATTCTGACAGCAGGTTGACATGTTTCAGGAATGAGTAGGGGCATCTTGGTCTCATTTCTAAATACCAGGAAGTTCAAGTCTAGCCAGGATTTCAGAGTACAAATCCACTGTGTCATTAACAGGCTCTGTTCAAACACTATTTGCTAATGATTGTGTTTTCTTGGATTTTTCTTTCCTCCCTTTCTCACAATCAAATGCTGAATGTATGCAATAGATCTATTTCAACTACTATCAAGCACTTACATGCTTTGCCTCTACCACAGTTCTAAAGAGTTCATATTCTAAGTTTTCTTCACATATTAAAATGAAAACAGGAATTGCCAAGAGCAACCTGGCCTCTTTGAATCTTGACATTAATAATCTGCTGATCACGCAGCAACTCTGCATATCTACTTCTGTTTCAGCAAAATTCCATATTGTTTTACTATTTAATTAATCCAGTGTAGGAAAGCAGTGCTAAAACATTGCTACTACATTTTCAACACCTCTGGAAGCTCATAGGAGGATATGTACAGACCACAAAGCATGCTTGCATGCAGCAGTCCTGTTAACTCGTATCTGAACTCACATTTCCTCTGGATTGATTCCCTAAGCCTGTATTTCCCCACCTTGAACACTTCATGCTGTCTCCAAACTTCTCCCAGGGCAAAAAGCCTGATGGTGGTTTTACCTCCTCTCCATATAGGGCCCTGTTTACATCTGCAGTGTGCAGAGGTAAGGAATTGCTGCCAGTGAGAATTATGGATTTTTTTTGTACTTGTCTGTCATTACACACTGAAGACGGCATCTGTAACATCAGTACCAAGTAGTACATATTGCAGAATGCTCTTCACAAAAGATACCGCACCCCATTGTAGATGGTCTGTCCCTAACTTCTGATGGTTTACTTTTCTAGCCTTCCAGACAAACCTTTGTGCATTCCAAATTCCTTCCCCTGGCTCAACCTCAGCACGAGTATCCAAAAGGTATCCAAAAATCTAGTACTCATAAACCCCATTATTTCTCACAATGCCCCAAATATATTTTCCCTATCAAATGTAAAAAGACTAGATTTGTATTACAATTAAATAAATTCCAGGATATAAACCAAATCAGATAAGGGAAGATTATCAGAACTTTTTCAACTCTTGAGCTATGTTTATGCTAGAAAATGTACTACTTATCGCTAAATGCAAATTCTTCTTTTTACACGTATAAAGCTGAAGTTAGTGTGTGTGTGTACATACGAACATCAAGACAAATCTGAAAAAAACAAAGAGCTACACTACTACACACATTAGCAGCAAACTTTAGCCTACATCTGTAGTGCACAAAACCAGTCATGAAGAGGGAAGACAATATTGCACGGCAGCCACCTTGCATGTTGTGTCTTATCCACACGCAAATTCTACTTGTTCTCTGAGCTTAACTACCAAATCAAGACATCTTGGAGGCTGAAGTTGCTCTCACTTTCTTCCATTTGTCTGTCCCGGTTAAAAGAACTGCCTGAAGACAAGCCATATCCATAACAGCTCCCTGACTCCCAGGAAAGGTTTCAATATTTTCCCTAACACACAGGTTACACAATAACACAGCAGTTAGAAAGAACCATTGATCTTTTTTGATTAAGAAGTTTGAACACACTAATGTAAACACATTCTCACTTTTCTTGCAGTAATTTCCCAAGTAGTGGATGGTTACAACTGGATATCTAAGTCTCTAGTTCTTATACACCCACACTACCAATTCACAGTATGTCATTGGAAAAGCTATCTTCATGCCTTTTCAACACCAGCTCTGCCACAACACATCTGGGTGAGGGAAAGACAGTCTCCTTGCACATTCTCTTAGTCTTGTGTGCATTTTAAATTGAAGCACCCTGCAATAATGTTAATGTAAGAAGCCAAGGAATGAGGACATCTCATATTTCAGAAGCAACTAAAAAGAAAATCCAGCAAATATACCAGCCCTTTACTAAGTACGTCTGCCTGAAACAAAGCCAAGTTTTTATGCCTATATGTTTTAAGTATGAGTATCTTGCCAGTTTCTAATGGAGGCAGAGAGTAGACCTTTTTTTTTTTTCCAATAATATATAGAGACCCAGCTGTGAATCATAGTAATATCAAAAGGAAGGAAGGAGACTTTACAAAGCACCAAAACCAATCAGGCTAATTATCAATGGACAGGTGAAAGAATTAATAAATTTGTAAATCTTTCATGAAAAGTTAAGTTTAAACAATCTAACACTAAACCTAAAAATCCTATAGATCTGAAAGATGCCACCATCAGCACTGTATTTCACTGTACACCATTACCATTAAAAAACACCTGAAAGACTTGGAACCAAAATTGCTGTAGCTCCCAATTGTCTAAGAAAAAAACAATTATCCAAAAGAGCCTAGAATTTTTCATAGAGCATACTTCTCTATAAAACTATGTCACACATGCATCTTTTTACTGAAAAACTTGGAGAATAAATGTTCCCTTTCTTCTGCATGTAGAATCATTCAACAATTTTTGCCCTAAACATTAAGTCAAATTCTCCAATGCTATACTCATCCAAGTCCTACATCATTTGTTTTTTTGGGTTTTTTTAGCCTGTCCTCTCATTTTCAAAATGTAAAATAAAAAAGGATTTGTCCCAGCATGTGGCTAAGGCATGCTTTAACCTTTTGACACTTTAAAGATCTATTTAAAGTTTCCATATTTACATACATAGCATTGAAGCATTCCTTTAAAATTCACTTGCATTTTCCTCCTACCTTTCCTCCACAAATTCAGCCAAAAGCTTATTTCAAAAAGAAACTGACTGAGTCAAGTGAGAAGCAACAAGACACAAAAGGCTCTCAAAGAGACAATTCTTAATTTATTGCAGGTATTTTAGTGTTACCTAACACAGAAAAACAAAATTGAAAACTGGAGGCAGATTTATCTTGACTCCCAATATATAAAATTGTACCTTACAAGTACAGAGTTGTAATCCTATACAACTCCATGTTATTCCTTCCAATGCTTTGATCTTGCTTTAATGTAAAGGGACTCAATCATTTGCCTTCTTCAGGGATCAATCTTTCAAATCTCTGCAAATCTCAAGGGCAGCTTCTCATGTACAGTTAATCACTTAAACATGACAGGAAAGAAAAAAGAAAACATGAATTAGAATTATGAATAAAAGAAATGAGGATGAGAAGGGTTTGGATTTGTCATAGTTGGAAAACACCTTTTCAGACAGGAAATACTTTCATTACCTAGAAAGTGAATTTCAGCATCAAGTGCAACGAAGAAGCAATCCAGGGATGAAATCAACTGACTTATAAGGAAGGGAAAAAGGAAGAGAGAAAAATAGAAATTTGTCTTGAGTATCATTAAGATGCTGTCACATTTGAATCTATTTTCCAAGCACTTCCTGAGACAGCAGTGCCTCTTAATTTATCTTAAGAGATGTGAAATCTCAGTATGTTCTGGTTTCTCCATCTTTGTATTTAACATTTCCTGTATTTCTTTTCTTTATAAAATCTTCCAAAAAGCCTTTAGTTCTTTAGCAACAGATTTATCCTTTGTTCCTTTTGCAGACCCTAAATTCTCCTCTGCAAAGTGGGAGAGTCTCTTCTATAAGCTGTAACAGGAAATGCCAATACTTAAGATTTAGAGCTATAAGCATTATGTGGCCTGTAAGTCAAAACAGCCTAAGCAAATCTTCAAAATCACAAAGAGGAAAAAACGAGGTTTCTCTTGTGATCTCTGTTCACGCAGTGGAACACCCCACACAAAAATCCAACAGCTGATGAAACTGAATGGCCAAAGAAGACATTATTCCTTCTCCAACCATAGCTAAAAATGCATGTCAGCAGAAAACAATAATAACAAGGAAGAATATAGTCAGGCTTCACATGTACATTTTCTATATCTGAAATCAAGTATCACTGAAAAGTACAATGATATTTAAACAAGCAAAATTTGAGTATTTAATCATTTGCCTAGAGTTGTGGAGGCCCCATCCCTGGCAGTGTTCAAAGCCATGTTGGATAGGGCTCTGAGCAACTTGGTCTAGTGGAAGGTGTGGAACTTGGTCTAGTGGAAGGGGGATTGGATATGGATGATCTTCAAGGTCCCTTCCAACCCAAACCATTCTGTGATAAGCAGTAACTGTTATAGTTCTAACTCCTTGGTCACCTTCCCTAGTACAAACTTCTTTGATCACTTTCTGAAAATAAACAAGCTTGCGGCATTCACAGCATAATGCAGCCATCATTTCACAGTACAGTTTCTGACAGAGTGCGAATCAGGAAGACAGTTTTGGACTGCAAGCATAATTTTTTCACAAATGTCAGGCCTCTATCTACATCTTCCGCTAGTTCACGGAATCACAGAGCATTTGAGGTTGGAGGGCACCATGGAATCCCCCTTTCTGTCCTGAATTCTAGTCAGCTTCAGTGCCCTTTCCTCTCACCACTTCCCATCCCAAGCAGAGATGATTTCTCAAGGACCTGGGCAGTTGAAATTTGAGTATCTCAAAGGATGGAGACTCTGAGCAACTTCATCCAGCATTTAATCATCTGCACAGTTTTGAAAGAAAAAGAGGTTTTGTCAGTTCACATGGAATTTCCTATAATTCAAAGTGTGCCCATTGCCTTTTGTCTCATCAGTGGGCACTATTGAGGAAAGCCTGGTTTCCTTTTTTCTGCACGGTTCTTACCTAAGGTAACCAAATTGGAAAACTCATCAAAACTCGGTGCTGAACTTACCACCAAAATAAAAAGCTATTGCTAAGTATTTCACTGTGTTAACTATATGTAACACTCCCTTACCTTTAATACATTTTCTACAGTTACATTTAAAATGCATTTAGTGCTGGATGTTGTTTAGTTACAATACATACATTAGTATGTCAACAATTATGTTTAAGTATCTTAATCTAATGCAAACGCCTTCAGACACCAAGATCAAACCCCAAAGTTTAACATACACCTACTTCAGCTTTCCAGACAGAGTAACCTCCCATGAGTCAGTTATTTCTTAAAACTTATAAAAACGTACTTATGAGATAACACACATGGATTTTTCTCTCTCTGTTACAGTATTATAATGGCAAAGCTTAAATCAGTATCATAAGCATTTCATAGCAACTAAATGGCTACCTGGTTTGGGAAAAGCTTTCAGGAATAAATGAACCATGCCATGAACTAAATCAACAATATAAACTCTAAATATTTGACTAATAAAAAAAAATATATTTACATTATAATCACCCCTAAAAAACTCCCAGAAAGTCAAGCAGTCAAAAGTTACCTTTTAAGTACAAAATGAGTTGCCTTTTAAGTACAGTTTCCCTCTAAGAAATGTTAGCAATAATCAATTATTTTTCTCCTATTAATATCAGACTATTGGCAGAGGAGGAAATGGAAGAAACAGAACCATCCTCAAAAAACAGATTCCAGAAAGACTTTAAAGGAAGTAGTGAAAAAAGGGCTAAGAAATAAATAAAAAAAAAAAACCTAAACTATTTCTAAGTATTACATTAGGAACAAACTGCCTTAAATCACAGTAATCAGCACTATTTTACATATTTTACAGAAATTAAAAAATACAGTGAATTCCCAAATAGAGTATTGCGAGAAAAAAGTACCATTATTGGTAGAATCTCTTTTTTCCAAATCAATGAGAAAAGAGACAATGACAGAACTTCCAAAAAACAAAGGCTTTAGGCCTGCAAACACTTAAGCAAGTACAAAGCTCCACACATGTGGCTCAGAGGGCTTTACTGCTATGTTCCAGAATTTGTACTTTCGGGACCTAAGGTGTGAGATTTTTGCTGTTTTTTAAAAGAAACCTGATGTTTCATAGCAAATTAGGCTAATAAAGACACAAAAGTTTTTAAGCTGATAATCTTTAAAAAAATAAACTGATGAACTTTGACAAATTTTTTCAAAACATGTAAAAAATATAAGCCCATTGTATTAGACTTTAATACAATGATAAACAAAGATATCTTGGAGTGCCAGAGGGGAGGATGAAGCTATTATTTTTTCAAAACAACATCCAAGTGTTAAAGCACAGTTCTCATTGAACTCAAACTGCTGTCCACAACAATGTACATAACCACAGTAGAGGCAATTCACTCTCCTTTTATAGAAGCTTAAGTATCAGAAAGCAGGACTAGTTACATACACAGCATGAACAACTTGCTTGCCAATTTCATGCAGGAGACAGTGTTGTCACCGACATCCCAGAGATGTTGCCAGTTTTGACCTTTTCCTAGGTAGATAAAAACCAAAACAACACAAGCAGGAAGCTTTTCAGGGTGAGGAAAAAAAAAAAACTCACCCACAAAAAGTCCAAATATTAAAAATCTGAAATTACAACACCTATCCAGAGCAAAGCAAGTAAAAGAAGAATCTGCTTAAATTTCTTAAAATATATAAAAAGACAAAGAAGATCTTACTCAAAATGTTTTTTGGCAAGAGGATTTCCTCATGATACTTATCTCAGATCTGCTTAACGAGAGTGAATTTGCACCTTCTGATTTTTCTGTGGAATAGTTTTCTTCTCTTCGTTCTATGAACAACTTATCTCATTGTTATGTCAGGTAAAGATATGGGGTAAGTAACAACCGTTGGATCTAATCAAAGAAATCCCCATTCTAGTTTTTCACTCGTCCTTTACAGCCTCTTCATCTTTGAGGTTTCAGATTTCTAAAATTGTGCAGGAATTTCTGTCTCCCCAACAAGCTGGAATGCTGCAGGAGAACAGAGTTCACCAATGCTTGTAAATGGCCATAGTAGTTTCAGCTTCTCACAGGAGTCTTAATACAGAACTGCATCTACAGACATGTAAGTCAAAGGATACTCAATTAATTATTTAAGGATTTGTGGGTAAGACTGCTTTGCTTAACATTGAATGAGGGAAAATAATCACCCTAAAGCTTCCGGTCTTGCTGCTTTCCTGGTGAGTCTGTGCTCACCATTTTCCCCCCACACACTTCCCCCGAAATGTGATTCTTGACAAATGCCCACATCACACCTTCCATCCTGAGAATGAAGAGGGAAATAGAAGGCTCAAGCATTTACTATCCATGTTTTCATAAAAACACCTATTGCTTCCCTCACCTCACCCAAGGCATTTCTACAAGCTAGCAAACGCCTGCAAAAAGCATTTAAAATTTGAAAACTGGAATATAAACTTGAGCTAACTGCTCTAGACTATCCATGTTTTGGATGAACCTCTTTTTTTTTGTTTGCCCTCTTGTTGATCTCAAGGCCGTGCCTTCTCAAGTTAACCCTGTTTAAAAGCTTGGTAAGGCAGTTCAGTTGTACTAACACTTCATGTTTTAATTTCTGAACAATTCAATCAATTTGTTTCCAACTATATGTATGATGAAAAGGAATAACTACAATTCCACTAAAGAAGGTCATATACAGTTTTAAGATTTTTACTAAAACGCCTTATGGACAGATAGATGCTAAGGGTTTGTATAATGGAAGTTTAAAATGACAAATTACTTTGCTGTAATCTGAGAGTGATAGCATGCAGCATGATACCATTAAGTTCATTTGGTCTCTTAATAAAACCATTTGGAATAGGCCTTTTGAAAAAACATCAGAAAACTTTTGCACTCATATCATGACAGATGCAAGATAAGCAAATTGACAGAAAAGTTTTTAGACATGTGATTTTAAAAGACTCCTCCTCCCTCACCTTGCTTAAATGAAACACCTTTATATTCTATATTTATTAACTCTATCTTGATGACACCAGAAGTCTCTATTGCTAAAATCTGTTCTGATGTCACGTTATTGTCTTTTGACAACTGCTGGCCTGCAAGCAAACTAAAGAAGAAGGTAGGAGATTATTCTACCTGTTCAAATACTAGTGAAGAAAACAGTTGCCCTTAGTGGACAGAAAACAGTCCCAAGTACTTGTTCCTACCATCAGCAACAAAAGTCAAGACTTCTTCTGTTGCTAGTGAAGCAACAACAACAAAAAAATCACACTAATAAAGGCCACCATTTCGAGGGTTTTTAAATTATTTTATATGAGCATAAAGCCATGCATTCTGAAGCCAGCGGAAACATGGGAGAGGACTCTAGACCAATGTAGTAATCACTTGCTGCTCTGCATTTTGGCAAGAGTATTCCATTCTTGCCAAGCAATTGGCATAACTCTTCAGGCTTATGTGAACAAACAGTATCTGCAGTATTCTAGCCCATCCACCATTGCCAGGAATGCAGAAAACACCCCACGATTCCTAACAATGGTCCTTGGCTAGATGCTGCAGAAGGGTCTTGTAGGAGTCTCTAGCACAGTGCAACCAGCACTGGGAACACCACTGAAAGCATCACACCTTTAAACCCTGCAAATTTAGGGTCAAAAATCTGTTTTACTTGCTCGGGTCTGGAAAATACTCTTCTGCTGTAGAAGAAAGCAAGCAATTTTTTTTTTTTTTTGAGACTTAACATCTCTCAGCTTCAAACTTCCACCACACTCAGGCTGATTGCCTGAATCAAAAAGTGATGACTTATAAATAAAAATACTCACTATGAGAAATAGAAAAAAAAAGCCTGCACTGCTTTTTGAAGTCAGGACTGTTGCCAAGTTACTAATTTCTGTAGGAAAATGAACAGGTGGTCCAACTTCAGTATGGATCAAGACCTCTATGCTAAAGTAGTGTTTTTGATACACAAGTGTCAAAACCATGAGAAGCAGCCTAAGTCAGGTGCTGACCTCTTCTGTTTATCCTTAGAGAAATTTAACAGTTTGCATCCAGTTAAACCTATCACAGCACACCAAATCAATAATGCTGTCACATTTTAATTACATGTCCACCTTCAACCATGATGCTGTAAAAGCCTGTAGTAGAGAGAATTCTGAAAGCTGGGGAGGCAGACCTTAGCTCCACATCACTGATATACTGCAGCTTACTCTCCATCACCAGTATGCCGTTCAGTTAATGAACACTTATCACTGTGCCAAGAGGCGGGTCTTAAAACAGGACACTGAACTAAGTAGTTTCCCCAGCAAATATCAAACTCAAGAAGTAATCTGATAATTTATTTGAGCATTGAAGATTACATCGCGTTGGCGCGGGCCTGGCCTGGCCCCGGGTGCGTGCGTGACAGCGCGGCCCGGCCCCAGGCGCTGGGGCCCGGCCCCGGGCGTGGAAAGGAGCGAGAGAATGGGAGCTTCGCCTGTGTGGACAGTACCATTGTGGGAGTTGAGAGGGGAGCCCTGTAATACACTGAAGAGAAGGACAACTCTAAACCCGGGCAGATGGAGCTCGTCAGCCCTGTAAGGCCATCCATCTAAGAGAAGGTCAGTCTAATCAAACCTACGTCCTGAGGACCTCGCTGCCACCATCCAAGCTTGCTCAGCCCCGACAGATGAACCTTAGGATTAAAGGGTGGGCTCAGTTCAGCGCACACTGTCTCTCACCTAAAAAATCCATTGCGCAGGCTCGAAGGCCTTACCCGCATTTGCAAAGCCCTGTATCGCCAGTGTGCTTGTAACAAATGTGGGTAAAGACCTTTCCCAAATCTTTGTTCACGAAGACTGGCCATGATGATGATGATGAAGATTACCAGTCAAGAAACCAATTAGGCAGTTTAAATGCACAAATACACATTGAAAACACACACACGAAAAGTAAATTCAAGGATGTACATTGAACATAAGAAGCAAAAACAGAGC
This sequence comes from Pseudopipra pipra, assembly GCF_036250125.1. Lineage (NCBI taxonomy): Eukaryota > Metazoa > Chordata > Aves > Passeriformes > Pipridae > Pseudopipra > Pseudopipra pipra. The sequence continues at coordinate 33,882,188 of NC_087581.1, forward strand.
TGCATGGAAACCACAGATACAAGAAGGAGTAAGTTCCAGCTTTGGCATGACAAATCTAGACAAGTTTTTAAAAACCTTGCTAAGTTGGGCAGTAAAGTTTCCTGGAATACTACCACATACCTTGCATACTGGAAAGCCTGTAAGCATTCAAACAAAGAGGGAATTCACTGCTCTTCAGAACTCTAAAAACTAAAAATACAAGAGAGCTCCCTTTACTGACCTTCCTTATCCACTGAGTAAACAGAGTATCACAGGCCACTTCAAGAAAAACAAGATGTTTTGTTGGAAAAACTGAAGAGAAAAACTTTTTTAAATATTACATTTCTTTCTTTTTAAGTGTAAAGAAGAGCACTTATTATGTTTTTCTTAGTACACATCTATATGGTTCCTAGTTGGCAGACAACCATTTGTCAGCTACAATGGAAACTTTCCCCTAAGCTCTGCAACTTCCTTTGGATCTTAAAAATTAATACTCCTGCAGTCCCCTGTACCTTCCAAACATGCTGCAAAGTCTGCAGCTCTTACAAATAAGTGAAAGTCACTAATAAGAACAGCTTATTCAGTGAGTTAAAGCTTCTCATACAAAGGCACAAGTGTCAGAGCCAAGACCACAACACATCAGCAGCAATATCAAAAACAACACATCAGCAGCAATATCAAAACAATACTTACACATTCAAGGAATTTAAGGATGGGATTTTTTTTTTTAAACACAATATCTCATGTGACTCTAAGCTTCCACTGGAAGAGATGAGCCATCCCATTTGACAGCAGGCTGCACCCACATCTATCAAGGCACACAGACACTCAAACCTAATTGTATTCACCAGAGCTCTAAGAATAAAACTAATTGTCTAGGAACTGGGATAGCAACCCATGAGAAAGAAGAAGATGAAAACAAAGTATTTAAGTGAGGTGTTGACCAACTCCAGATGAGCTTACTTTCAGCCTTAACTAAGGCACACTAAGATTAGTCATATGGCAATTCAGCTTGGTAGATGAGCTCACAAGTTCCAAATCTACTTTCTACAGCTAAAGATCTTATTTTATAGATGTTTAAAAAGGATCATGTCCTTTCTTTTTTTTTTTGCTATAAACTTTACACAGGAAATAATGACATAGCAGCAGAAAGTTCAAAGAAGCGGTATAAACAAGACCTCATGTAAGGATCCATTAACTTTTAAAGCCTCTCAGGCACTCTTAACACTCACAGTAAGAATCAATGCACTTCAAATTCTACCCCAAGAACTATACTGCGTGCACAAGTGCAGGATACACATATTAGCAAATGGAAAATAAACTCCTCTGGGTGCCTCAACTAGTGCACAGAGACCAAGATAATCATTGCTAGTTTAGAAGCTGAGAATGGGGACAGTACAGAATAAAAAGCTCACAAAGGCTCTTCACCTACCACACACTGTGTACAGTTCCTTTGCACAAAGACAACCAAGGGGAAAACTGCAACCAAATAAGACCAAACAAGCACATACAATAGAAGATAAGCAGAAAATGCACTTCCTTTTCTCCAGAGGACTTGCTCACAGGTCAGAGATGCCAACAAATCACAACAAACTACACCACCTTTTAATTAAAATCTGTTTCACAACACAACCCAAACGAGATATCAAACATCTTTATTAGTAGGAACTTCTTGGAAGTCCAATCACTATAGGCATGCTATTACAGCAGATGGCTGGAGAGTCCCCCTTCACATGCCAGTTGACTTTAGCATGCCACAAGATTAAAACCTGCTTGAAATACATTCAAAATCTCCACCCTGTCACTGCTCCCCAGCTGAATGACATTTTATCAATTTAGAATGTAAATGACAAGAGAAAAAACTTAAGCTGCACAGTGCTCAAACTATCAACTGCACTGTTAAATTGCAGTCAATTTAGATGAAGTGCTAAATGCTCTAACAACACCGTTTGAACGGAAATCACATTATAATTCAAGCTCTATATTAAATTGTATAATTGCTCACACCTCAATGCATAGAAGTCACAAGGTATTTGTCCTTCATCTTGGATCGACCATATGGTTTTGATTTCTGGCAAAGTTTTTAAAAAGGAAATGCAATACATATTCAATACCATACAAAGTTCACATAATCCAAATCCTCACCAGGTACTTTGAAACAATCCCATCCCAGCAAGGACGTTCTTAGCTCTCTGAGAAGCCCAGGAATTGAAACTCAGGCGCTGCTTTATAAGGGGGGAAGATATTTACCAGTCAAGCCAAATTACAGATGTTAGCAAGACAATTTAAGTCAGGAGGCAACATTCAAATATCATAAACTAAGAAGTAGCTACATCTTCAAAGCAACATTTAGTTACTGAACAAACCCACAGTTTATATGACAAGCTAACATATAAATATTTAGGTGTTTCTTTCATCTTTTACAGATGAATGTGAAAATTGGAAATCAACTAAGGGTATAACCAGACAACCTAAAAGCCATCAAGAGCAAACAGCCTTAAATCAAAAGATCTAGAAGTAATGAACTTAAGACAAATCCCACAGTGTATTAAAATGTCCATTTATCTCCAGATACCAGGAGACAAAGACAGCTGAGATGTTAATAAAGAAACCAGTATTTTTTATGAGAGGAATGCCACTGGTCGCAGGACAAATGGCATTAATTCTTGAGATAAAAAATCTCTTTCCTTTTCAGAGTAAGACTTAAGAGAAATACTGTGAGATTTGATAGGGCAGGTCAGTATTAAGGTGCCAAACCTTGCTCATATATCAAGTGAGTCCAACAGCAAACAGAAGTTTCATTGAATGTCAGCCAGCCTACCTGGATGACTGCTGGAACAGAATTGGAAGCCTCTGCTCTGCTCAGTGTGGTGTACTGGGTCACTCATTGTTCTGCTCTGCTGTATTTACAGAATATAGACTACTGCCAGCTAAACACTAACCAATTCAACAGTCATCACTTGAAGCAACACTAAAGCCTCAATGCTCCTGCAGTTGTAAAGTACTGGAATCCTCATTTGTTATCAACAGGTTTTGTTACTTTTCCAAGTGACCTGGAGTTCAACATCTCTTTAGACTTGTATGGAGACACAGCAACAGGTTCTCCTATCTGGTATTTGTGCCAACGCCAAGCCACATCTCTAAGTGTTACTTTTTTTTCTAAGAAATTATGATCTTCCAGCACTTGCTGTTACCCCAAGTCACTGAATGGTATCTCAGAGAACATTCTTCCCTACATCACTCCCCTACAGTGGGCTCTGGGATAACCCCACATATTTTGATGTTCAGAGCGCTCTGTATAGCCAAGTGAAAAGCAAGACAAATGCAAATAAGTTACTGTCACTGGATGCTTATCAACGCAGAAGACCTAAAAACTCCCTTGTGGGGATCCAGTGCTTCCTAAGCCCTGGTTTTCAAATAAAATTACCATCACATTTCCAAGATTGTATCAAACTACAGTTTCTGATCTGCACACAACTTTTCAGTCACAAATGGTACCTGGACAAATAATTTGAAAAAAGCCTTCCAGAAAACAACAAGGGCACAACCTTATACTCACAAAAGAGAAATGAACTATTCCCAATTTTCCAGAAGAGAGATCACTTGGACTACTTACTCATACTGCTGCCTATTCATACTGCATGAAGTTTCCTTCTCACTTATTAGTACTTAAGTTCATTTTAATCTAAGTTTATTTTAGATGGTGTGATCTTGTACTAAAGTAAAAAACAAATGTGCAATTTCACAGTGAAAGTACAGTACTAAATATCCTTAAAGTAGACAAGGTCCTTTTTAACCTTGATTCAACAAAAAGCTTTCTAAACTCTGTTTCCTTTTCGTTCCTATGAGAAAACAGAGAAGCAATTAGCATTTACAGTTTAGTTCCTGCTTCCAAAATACCCCTTTAACTTTTCGTTATTATTTTTATGGTGGATATAAATGGCATCAAATTGTCAATTCACAGCTATTCTCTATGCTACCTATACAAATAGGGCTGATTTCTGGCAAGCCATAAAACAATTATGGCTGAATTCCTGTAGCCCTTTGATATTTCGGCTTGCCTGTAGGCCTTCAAAGCCATCTTAGAGCAATGCTAAAAAATCTAATTTCCAGAACACGTGAAAGGAAAATAAAGCATTTTAATTTCACATGTTCAAACATGAACACACAAAAATCTTAGCACTGGGAGGATTATGTCTGAAAGTGACTTAGAATAAACACAGATAAGATACAGCAACAGTTTAAATCAACACTGCCTCACAGAAGGCAGAGATACAGACATCTTAAGAAAATGGGGCATAAGGCATACCGCGCCTTATTGCCCAGCACTTTCTGCAAGTTGGGAAGCACATTTTCCTGCTTGAGCATTCAGCTCTCACCCCTTCTTGTGTGGATAGCAAAGAAAGGAGTGAGAAATAATCATAACTTTGAAATGCTGAAACTGCTGAAGCCTGCAGGGGAAGCAAAGACATGAACTTTCCCTTTAAGGTACTGATATTGCCAATACCAAATTACAAATACATTGAAAGGCAACTATCACAGGAACCTGAAGATTTATACAGAAGTATTTTATCTTCATAATATTATTTATGTTATGAAAGGGTCCTCCCCACATTTAAGTAGGAGAAGCTGGTTCTTGCTGTACCGATATGGTTTCTCATAACCATGAAATATCTCTGAGAAATATGAAGGGGTTATAGTGTTGTCCTCCTGTCTACCTGCAGCAATATTTTTACCTCTTCAGCAACCTGGAATTTAGAAGAGATTAAACTGAACAAATTGAAGACTGATTACTATATTTCTTTGTATGGGAGAACTTCCATGTTGACCAAAGAAAACACTATGACAGTAATACAATTCACATTGGTGTAGACACATAAAAAAAATCCAAAATATCTTTAAACTCATTGCTATTTTAAGTGTCTGCTGTGTTTAGGGGGAAGCCTAAAAAGGTTTTGCCATTAATTCCTATTGTGCACAGGCATACAAATGTAAATACACATATATTAGAAGTAGTATTATGGACTCTCTATTCTAGATTTACAATATGTATAAATGAGGCACATGCCCCATGTCACCCTTTTTCTCCTCACAGAATGAATTCACAGGCTTCAGAGGTGCTCCATAAAATTAGCGACATCCTAAAAAAAACAGTAAAAATGAAAGTGACATAATTTTGTGCTAAATCCATCCTCTTAAGAATAGGCACCAACCTGGTGATCCCTAGCAAGGAAGTGGTTCAGTCAATAAAGTATCAAAAAACGAAGAGCAACCTTTAAATCATATCCTTTCCTGATTTGCCCTCTCCTCCTATTCTTTGGTGGCATTTTTGAAAAAAAAAAAAAAAAAAACAAACACATGCTTCTTGTAATCATTCAGAATTTTGCATAATTTTTATGAAGTCCACTCTTCTTAACTTTCGGAAGGAAAAATGGCAAAAACCTTTTCAATCCCATACCTGGCCATTGCTGGAGGCAGTTTTTACTTAGTGTATCCCTAATCGGCAGTTAAATCATTGGGTCCCCACACTGGTTTTGTGAAAACTATTAGAGAAGTGGTTCAGAGATCAGTTATATGATATTAATGTACAGGCTGCATAAAATGTATGCAAGAAAACAACCCCCTACGGAGAGCAAGAAGAAGCAGCCCTATCTTCAGTGCCTGATTGCATGCCAGTCTTAACCACCATTCATTTACTTCAGTGTTTTTCACACAAAGACACAGATGCATTTTCTTTATGAGACTAAAACTATTCAGTAAAAGAATGTTCCAAAAATTTTCTGTGTTTAGATTAAGTGATTGAAGTTACTAAAGGTAAACAAACTGATCTAATCACTGCATTAGATTTCAAAATCATTTATTGTTAAAAATTTTTTTAAAAGCTGTTATTCCTCTAAAACTTCAAGATATGTAAACATATTTACAGATTATGGACTAGTTATATAACTTACCAAATGCATCACTAACCCGATTTTACAAACCAAAGGTTAATTAAAGATTTTAATCAAGAAAATACTATTATCTAGACATAGGGACAAACTACAAAGGAAAAAACTAAAACCAAAATGTAAAATTTTCTGTTGTCTAGACACACATTGTCTAGATCTAAACTACTCAAACACAAATTAAAAAAAAAATTAAATAATCCACCTGAAACACAACAGCCACTTTTGACTACATGCTTAAAATGTCAATCTAGAAGTAATTTATTTGTATTTCAACTACTATAAAATTTCAGTTCAGGCATTAAGACAAAAATGTAAGGAAATATCCCTTCAACCTAAGAGCAGTAGTCTAGTATAACTAAACTTTTGTTTCAAAATTTACAAGATCTGAAGTCGTTGTTTAACTCTGCCTCTCTTATACCACAAATTCAAGGAAGTAACCTAATGTAGATCTGCTTCATAGAAACCAACTTGTTTCTATTTAGTTTCCAGGCAATACTCACTAAAAAGAGCACTGCTAGGATAGGACAGCAGTGCCTGCAGAAGCAAACTGAAGTGTTTCACTGATGCTGGCTACCTTATTTGATTTAGGTTCAAGGACTGATCTTGGTGTATTTGCACAAGATTGCCAAAGGCACTCAAAGAACTTGGATGGAGCTGCTTCACAATAATTTACACACACATAGCTCATAGCATTTTTAAGTTAGTTGTAAGTAATTTCTTTTATTAAAAAAAACCAAAAACCAAAAAACAACAACAAAAAAAAAAAAAACCACTGAAACAACACTATCTAGGGAAGAATTATAGAGAGAATACCACTAAAGAATAATAAAAGCCAATATCCTTAAAAGAAAGGAGATCATGTAATTACAGAGACTCGTTGAAGGGCTCTTACCTCCCTATACTTGCACAGTGAAGATAGAAGGGTCTATGAACACAAGATAGAGAATAAATTTATGTGTTCACTAAGACCAATCTCAAAAAGTCTAAGAAGTCTACCTCAAGTATATCCTTCAAATAACAAAGATATGCAATTGTATTGCTATACTGCTACTTCAATTAACCTAACTGTAATGAATTACTGAGTAGACTATAAATTATGGGTAAAATACTTCTTGCTGAGAAGACATCACAGCAATATTCTGCAGAAATGGGCTAAAAACTGGCTCCGCTGAAAGTGGCAAAAAAAATCCTCACCAAATTTAAGTTGGACTTTCTATTCTAGAATATTTGTTATATAAAAATGGAAGCATTTACAAGACTCACAGAAGCCAACACTTAGTTAAAAACACTTCAGACAAATTAGTGACAGCTAGACAAAGATACAACAACTTGAGTGTCAAAAAGCTTTAAAGTCATAACAGTGCAGGAATTTTATCTCAGACAGGAGCAGACCTTTGTAGTTCTAAGAGGCATAGCCTTCATAGTAGCAGCATCAAAACAGAGCAGAAACCTATTACAAAGGAATTTACAAGAACAGTATTTTCTGACTTCAGTATAGCAAACAGACATTTCTACAGAGATTGTATTTTAAACAAAAGGATAAATAAAACCTTCTGAGTTCCCTCCCCCTCCAAACATCCCTATGCTTTCTACATCTTACTTATATCAGGATCTTCTTTATTTCTTGCCATTGCTCATGCCAATGCCTTGCTCATTAGTTTTTAGATGTCTAAAGTTTACCTCTTGGGGTTTTTTTTGGTACAGTTAACTGACCTTGTCCAAAACTAGTATAACTGTACTTCCATCCTCTAGTCAGCTACTAAACATAGGGAATAATTTACCTAAATATTTTCTGCATTCAGTCTTTAAACACACCAAAACCCTTCCACAACTTCCTCCCCCTTTCTTATAAACTCCAACGCAAATCTCATGCATTGGCAGTAGATATACATCTCTGTTTCCTTGCCCATTGGGTCACTGCATGCTCTCTTCCATGCTGCCTCCGCTGCACTGGAGCAAAGCTCTGGAATGCAGTGCTTGCTGAGCCAGTGGTCAGCAAAACAAAACCAGAGAGCCCTGGGAGACGCAGACCTTGACAAGCAAGCACACACCATGACAGGGCCTGGATCCTAAGCAGCACCTCCAGTTACCAAGCAGTCCTCCAATGAAAGGCAGCAACTGGATACCGGCTGCAAAGGGCTGGGCATTGGGTCTGGCTAAGAATAACAAATCTGTGCTCACAAGTGTCCACTTCTTTCCCCAAATAGAAGTTTACCTCCTCACAGAGGCAAAACACAACATCAGGTTAAAAAACTATTGCAAGGGCATGCTGTTCTCTTAAAAGTGAAAGCTTCTCAGCTTTATGTGTTTAGGGATATAAAGAAATAATTTGTTAGAACTATTTAAAAGTAATTTTCATTAACATCTTTTCACAGAAACAGATTGGAAACTGATTTCTGTCTCACTACTATGACTGTACACATTTCAATATACTTTACTCTTTCACACAGTTTTGTCTTTCCTTGCAGTCATATTAAGTCACTTTAAGACACAAAGCATGTCCAGAAATACAGAGTGTCCCAAGGTTGGGCAAAAAAATACGCAAAAAACCAAACCAAACAAAAAAACCCACTCCACCAAATCAACAAAAGAAACAAAAAAATAAAGCCACCAAAAAAGAAATCATCTGGCAGTATCCTAGTTAACAATATCTGCCCTTGAATATTACACCAGATCTGCGTATCTCCATGTTCAGAGAGCACACAAGATATCAAGTTTAATCCACCTCTTTCCTGCTTTTCAGGAAAGGATGATGCTAGTGCTGTGATGACAAAAACTGTGTAAATTCTTCAATAAAATATTCACTTGGAATTTTCATTATGTAAGACGAAATGTGAAAATAGTTTTTCTGTTATTACACATTATAGACCCTGGTACTGGATAACAAGAGGAACTAAAATGCCATTTATCCATTTCATACCAGTCAATCAAAATTCACAAGGAAAAATTCCACCCTCCGTTACCAGAAAGGCTGCTCTGAGTAACATCATACACCTGCCATCTTTCCCACGCATAATGGAAAACACCCAGGCTGCTGGCTTCCAGCCCACTATATAAGGTAGTTCTGTTTTCACTAAGTCCCCACATTATTCCTTTAAAGTTAGCAAATGAAACGTAAAGTATTGTCTCCCTCTAAGTATACAAAGAAAGTTCTCAACTTCCCCTACAAGTCTACACCTTGCCCATCAACTGGTTTCAAGATATACGTTATGGTTACACTACTTCTATCTAGAACAAGCAAAACAGTTAGTGTCATGGAATTGGGTGGAGTTTTTCTGTGCAAGCATTAGAACAGCAAGCACAAGTAGTCAGACTTACTGCAAACCACTCAGTATTCTAACAGCCATCAACAAAATCAATTCACCTCACACTGCTCATTGAGCTCTGTTTTTTTGTTTTGTTATGTATAATAATGCAGTTTGCAACACGTTTGCCATCATAACCATCTGAAAACAGAAACAGCTATCCTGGTATTTACCCCCGTGATCAAGATGCCCTACGAAAAATACACACAGCCTACTCTGTATAGGTGTATTCATTTTTACATAGAATTATGGACAAGTTACTGAAGTCCAGATACTGCACAAGCATCAGCTGCTCAGAATATGTCCAAACCTCATCTAAAAGAAACTAGATTTGATCCATCTTTTAGATGCAGTTACAGCTATCGAGACCTCTGTCACCACAGTGTGCACAAATTTTAAAATGAAACTCATACAGCACCACGGGGCTCTTCTGGGAAGCTCAAAGAAACAAACCCATACTCCTCAAGAGAGCCAGAGCCAGTGCGCAAGCTCGGCACAGGACTGGCAGTGTGATACAGCCCATATCTGGCAAGCAAGGGAGAGAATTAAACCGAGGATACTGATAAGAAACTCTCTGATGACATACACAAATTTTAATTTTAAAATTAATTCCCACACAGATATTTAAGTAAACATACAAATATTTTAAATACCAATCTGTTCTTCCAGTGCTTTATATACTAGAAGACACATCAAAAAGTCAACAATGATACAAAAAGAAACCAACATCTTGAATTACAAGCTAAGTGTTTTATAACAAGATGAGAAATCATAATTTCCATGCAAATATATACAAGTGCTAGAATTTGACTGTTCCTATGTCTTCATATATGTCTATCAATCACTACCAGGAAGGGAAGAAAGAGGATGATAGCATATGAACTGAATTCTGCTGGTTTAAAATTGCAGGTGTTCATCACAAGAGTCTCACATAAATTAATGTAGTCAAACTGTAGCAGCCTACAGACTTAATTCTGGATCAAATCTTTATAAATTAAACTGTTTTTTCCCCAGTATTATCAACAGGCTTTAGAGGTTGCAACTATCAAGTTGTCAGCCTCTTTTACAGATTCTAACAAAGAACATAATTTATTATTAACATAATAATCCCCTTCAATATTTCTCTCCATAACCTGAATGTAAAAGAAAAAAATAAACCCACAACACAAAAAAACCAAACAACAATCAAAAAATAACCGTAACAATACTGCATAACATTGTTACAAGAACACCACACACACAAAAAAAAAAAGAAAACCACAAAAAACCAAAAATATCCAAGATTTTACAGCTTACTGAATCTTAACAGACATAATTATACCCGCAGTTCATATTGCCTTGCGGTGTATTACTATAATACATAAATAAATTACAAGGACTCAACTAGCTTTTTGGGGGTTCACAGCCAAATCCACTTTATTCAAATCAAACAACACCCTATATACAAGGTTCAAAGTAACACGTGACTCCCTTGGCCAATCACCATGGGGTATCTCACTGCCCATGTGTATGGGAGTACTTGGGAACTACATCTCCCCGGGTGCTGTTCGGCACACTTTCTGAAACCCGACTCCTACATTGCTTAACCTGTAATATTAAATACATGGTTTAAATATTCTTACATCTATTTTTCTAAGGATAAAAACTGCACATAAGTAAATAGAGTCACAACAATATACAGTAAACAACCTAGTTGTTTTCTTTTTCTCAAGTAAATGCTAAAAAATTTAACTGTCTACCAATTTCACCATTGAGGTATCTTCCCCCTCATCTTACTACAAAAAGTGAGAGTTGATCTTACACACAATAGTCTGGTTTTCTGTACTTAAAGCGAGTATTAGTCTACAGCTATCCAAAAATCTTGGGCCCAACAGCCCTGAAATTACATTCTCTACTACCTAAATTCTGGAAGAGTTACAATCATTGAGTTAGGAAGAGTTACAATCATTGAGTTATTAACATTGTAGCTTTAGTAAAATGTAACCAGAACTTCTTAAAACTAAAAATACTGTTTCAGCAACTAAATGCTATTCAAAATAAATCTAATGTGACATAAATAATCAAGGTTCATCTTTTAAGACTTAAGATACTCAGAACTGATTGGTAGTTCTGATAGGAATCAGCGTGTGCCCTTGCAGGAACGTGCTTGAAGAGGGAAGAAATCTATTTGAAACTAGACATCCATCCTATGCAGGAAAGTGGAAAAAAGCACACATTGAACACATAAATTGCACAATTAAACCACACAAAAAACCCTACAAGTAAACTTAAAAAATTAAGTTTTTTACACTGGAGGACATAGCAGCCTTGTTATTCCCCTGTCTTGTTACAGTGAAGTACTACAGAAAGTTCAGTCATGTGTATCTTGAGCAGGTGTAATAGCCCATTGTCACACTTCAGTCTGCATTTACCTTCATTTCAGTCCAATGCAATTCAAGTCTTAGCAGGCAGCAAATCAATTCTCATGAAAAGGGATCATCAGATTTGTATATTCATAAAACACATGTACACTGCCCAATCTAGGAACCAAGTCCTTATCATACTTCCAAATAAAGCCTAAACATTGACATTGAATGTGATCATTTTTAGAGACATATTAATGAAGGGAAATTATTTATTAGAAGCAGGGTTTCCTATACAAGTGCCATCTTAACATCAAGGCCACCAATTATTTATCGATGTCATTCACGTAAATATGAAACTTGATGGCTTCCCTATATTCAAACTCTTCTCACTTCCTTTGAAAAAAAGAAAACTGTGAAATGTCCCTGTGATTTGCATGGGGCTGAATTAGAAAGTGCACTTGAAAACGTGCGTATTCTCAAAGCTATTTAATCTCTTATTAGAGAGCAGTAACAAAATTAGGTCTCAAGAGTTTCCTGTTAAACAAATGAAGTTCTTCACTAGATATCAGACGTTTCATGTGGCCACAGCTGAAATCCACTGATGAGTAAATTCATGCCCAATAACACAACCATTTTGCAATTCAAATAGCAAGAATTGCCCCAAAAGATGCAGTATCAAGCCTGTATCTGTTAGACTGATGAGAAATGAAATTTCCACATGCCTATCACACTACATGCTTAAGCTCAGGCAAATTTAAGAGGAGAAAAAAATAAACAAAACAGGCCTAAGTTCTTACTAATGTAGTTAAATATCTTACTAAAATACACAGCAGAAAACTGACTGCCTATTTAGTGACCTTGATAGTCTGCCTTCACTAGCTGGTATAGAGAAAACTTAAAATCATCTGGGAAGAATCTGCTTATAGATGCCTGTTCTCATACCACTCAGTTTACTAAAATTAATAGAATTAAGACTCTCATTGACTTTAAATGCAGCACAAAAAGATTTTTCTTTTTTGCAGTTAGTATTTAAAAGCCAAGTTTATTTCAAAATGTTATGGTCCACTAAGTCTCATTCCGCGCTAATAGACAATATTAATGAAAACAATCAATACTGGAGCTGTGAAGTTTCTAGAAGAATATTAGAGTTTGGTCCATCCTATAGTAGAATATCAAACAGCTTCACTTTCACCATGTTGCCCTACCATTGTAAAACTTCCTGAATTAGGAGATGCACTAAGCATTGCCATTCTTAGCTGTGCAGAGGAAAGCAACATCTTCCACTTTTTAAGTTACAACATTCCAGTGCCCAAACCAACATTTTCATATTGACTTAATTATTAGCACAGTAATATTGCCCACCCATTTTTTTCTTTAATATGAAAAACTTAGTTTCTCAAAATATGTCACTGTTTGACAGAAACTGAATCACTCATAGAACTCATGAGAACATACTAGTTCCAGTGTAGATTTTGGTGTGTACTTAAAAGTCATCAAAACACAAAGTATGTGTTTCCTTAACCAAATGAAATACTGTAAGAGAAATAGTAGTCAGGCTACTGTTGCAGAGCACCAGCATTCATTAGGAAACAAGAAAATACTTTTGCATTGCTTAGCATCCATAAAAGTAATGATACACATTATCACACACGAACAAAAACTCCGTTTTTGGAGATAGTATAGCCACAAATCAAAACTAACTGGTCAGATTATGTGACCAATACGTCTGTTCTAGAACAGGCAGCAGTTACAAGTATTGAGGCCATGTTGATGAGAACACAGCTGCATTGGGCAGGGCACATCTCAAGGATGAAGGACCACCGCCTCCCTAAGATCCTGCTTTATGGTGAACTTGCCACTGGCTGCCACAAGAGAGGAGCCCCGAAGAGAAGATACAAGGACTCCCTGAAACAACATCTCAGCCTTGGCCATATTGATCACCATAACTGGTCTACTCTGGCCTCCAATTGGGAGGCCTGGAGACACACCATCTAAAACGCTGCTGCTTCTTTTGAGAACGCACGCAGGATCACTCTTGAGGAGAAAAGATGTTCGGTTAAGCCCTTGTATAACAAGGAATGAGTCAACTCCTCGTGCGGTGGTATGGACAAAGAGACTTTATTTCAAACTCGCGCGCCCTTTTATCCTTACATATCATGTGACTTTCTTAACCAACCAGTTTACTAACTCTGGGGCATGCTCCTTTGTGCTCCTGGGCACATCCTTTGTGCCTCTAGACACGCCTCCCACAAAAAGACAATGCAGAAAGAATCGCATCTTGCCGAATCCATCCAAGGAGTCTTTCTGCTGTGCCTTTTGCAACTGATCTTGTCTATCTCACATTGGCCTCTTTAGCCACCAGCACACTTGTAGCAAATGTGGGTACAGTCCTTTCCAAATCTTCATTCGTGAAGCCTAGCCATGATGATAGCCACAAATCAAAAGTAACTACAATCTGGTGACAGACCTTGTCGCATGCTTTAGAATATTGCACTTCTACACATAGCACTATTTTCTTCACATGAATAATGAAAGATAAGCAGCATGTGTTTTGAACTAAAGCTAGAATTTTAGAAATTCTCCGTATCTTCTCTTAAACGATTTATATCCACATCACAAATAGATGAGGTTTGAAAACAGCAGTACTTATGATTGCATGATGATTCTAGAGAGCTTTTGTCTTGCAAATACTACTCCAAACTGAGTCTAGATGTGAGTCTACTCTCTTTAACAAGACAAGTAGTCTTACAGCCATCACCCCCATGAAACTACTCATGGAAATCAGACAGCAGGGGCAGACCATTAAACGGGTTGAAGTAAGGGGAATCGGTCATTGCCAATGCCTGTATGCTCCACCATGCAGGGAGAAACTGAAGTACTTGGTCACCATAAGGCAAACAGAAACCAATAAAACTGCTGCCAAGCTCAGCATTTTAAGGGGAGACAGGCTAAAAGATGAATACTATTTTATCAGGTTACTCTAGCTTATGTATACTTTGTTCCTCGTTAGTTACCATCACTCTTCCATCCTACCTACACACACAAACCAACCTGCTCTGCACTCCGAAGACTGACCACCATTTCTAGCTATGTTGCTACACTAAAACTAATGCAACTTTGGGGTACAGAACCCTGATTGCTCTACAGCAACTATTAGCATGACAAACACTTGGACACACCTTTGCAAACTCACCACCAGCCTCTAGTATTTCCAAAATTTCTAGAGAAAACAGAACAGATAAGCAAAGTCACAGTTGTAGCTGGCAAACTGACAGTTTATCCAGCTATTCTCATAAACATGCAATCAAATGACCTGGCAATAATTTTTGTCTCTTCCCTCCCTTGGTGTTTGGAATTACTATGCCCCTAATAAAAGGTGATATAGCAGCAGAAATATGTTATGAGTTAATAACACCTCTGAGAGCCTGTTGATTTATTATTTTCAAATTGATCCATGAGCTTTACAGATAGACTTAATGAAATAAGACTCTTCCTAGCAAGCATACATATTAGAGCAGCCATTCTTATTATGAATCCAGAGATAAAAAGAACCCTTACCATAAAACTAGATCTTATGATGGCTAGTCAGTATATTAGCACTTTCTTTTGATTAATATTGTACACCTAACTTCAGCATGCTCAGAAGTAGTTTGTCAACTGAGTAGCTCCAAGTGGTTAAGTTATCCTGTACTAAAATAATAAAGTATATAACTTCAGAGGAAGTGATGGAAAACAAGTAGTTTGACTAACACCACAAACATGCATATCATTCCTATTAAATATGCAACACTTAAGTTACCAAACCAAACTATTAGCACTGATTTACAGAGACAAAAAAACCCCCCTAGAATACTTCTATCAGAAATTTTAACTGTATTTCTACATTAGAAAGACAAACAAAATGCTCCCATTTAAGATACACACATCAACACCACAGTTCCAAACAGTTCTGAATAGCAGAAAACGCTCTAGGTAATTTATACATGGATCAGTCTCCCACTGATTTCAGGGCCTGAAATTTCTTAAGCATCTATTTTTTCACTCATTGCTGTAGTTTTAGGAGGCTAAGCAAAGCCTAGAAGTGAACAGAGTGCCTGCCACCCAAGGATAGAAGTGGCTGCTGGATAGAAGTGGCTCCTAGTTCTCCTACAGCACAAGCCACGTGCAAGCACAGTACAAGTCCCCTCCCCGGCTATATAAGCTGGCATCTTTCCCAGCAGTTGCTACATCATAAAAACGATGCATACAAATAAAACCCCAAAATAAACACTTCAAAACAATGGCTTAAATGACTGCATAACTGAACTCAGCAGCTGGAGACACAAAACACTTCAAGTGGCAAATCATGCATCTTTCACTTGCAAAAGTCCTAAACTACACTCTCATCAGCAGGCTTCACATCACATCTAGCAACCAAGTTTGGGCAACAGACTCATGTTCCGGGAGGCCAGACAGCAAGTAAATAAATATAGCATGGATAATAAAAGCATAGCAGATCACCAACACCCCCTATGTAGACAGAGCTTCAAGTACTAAATGTACTTTCTACCACTGACTTCAATACATCATCCAATTCACTGAATATTGATAATGCTATCTCACCTATTTAGACTACTTAGAACTATTCTCAGGAGTTTTTCTGCCAAACTATTTAGATTGACCTAAAGTCATGTTTTTCTGTACAACAAATAGAAGAAAGCAGAAGGAAAACTCCACCAGACAATCTGTGCAATTTAATTCATCAGTAATACTGCAGTATTGCATACAATTCACTGAAAACTGTGCACTACTGCACTGGTTTACAATAGATCAAAAAAATTAACTGACTCTATGAAATTAAAAGGGAATTAAAAGCCTGTATATCAGAGGATAAACTCTGCCTCTGAAATACTGTAATTCTTACACTCTCATGTTTAAGGGAAGAAAGTATTCTAGAGGAAACACAATAACTGATGTAAAAAAAAGTCACAGCTTGGTATCTTTCAAGTGAAAAACATTAAATCAAAATACATGTTTTTACCCTGCCAAAAAACAAAGCATTTTTATCTTAAGACTGAGAATCTTCCTGTTTTTTGCTCTCTGAACATTCAATTTATTCCCATCTAGCTCTAAGCAGACAGGACTTATGATGGTGTTGTTTTAAGGAACTGGAGGAGTACTAGACCCCAATATAGATTACAGATCAAATGAAGGATAACTCCTAAGCATTTTGTCTGCATAGATAAATAAACCTGTTAACTTCTTTTATTTATACTGTTACCTCAACTAATCCAACTACAATAATCAGGACAGCAAGGGCTCCAGAATCAGGCTTCTTATACCTCTCCCAGCCCAACTTCTATGGGTACATATGCACCACACATACACATCTTTTGAGACCTTTTCATGTACTCACGAAAGGATGAAGCCCTGAACAAGCAGCGTGCTGAGGGACTCCAAACACAAGTACCAGGCATCCCTGTTCCAGTCATACAGTACATCGGGAGAAAGCAACACCAGCCAGAAGAAAGTAACACGTGGGCAAAAATCTCCAGTGAGGACCTACACCGGGACAGAAGCCAACTCTGTGCCACCCACAGCTCAGAGACCAGGAGTCGGGACCCAGACGTACGGCTGGGCCGAGCTTTGCGGCCCCGGGCAATCGCGAGTGGATATCCCCGCGGCAGCAAATGCGCGAAGCGGCAGAGAGGAGTCCCTCCCGACCCCGGACAGCCCTAGTAAGGGCGGGAGAAGGGCCCCGGCACCGACGGCCGCTTTTGTTTTCCAAGGAGATCGGCACAGATCCATCGGCTGCGCCCGCTCTGGGCCGGCTCCGAGCACTCGTCCCGGGGGAGAGCTCGCTACCGGCGGTGGGGGCAGGAAGCCGGTCAGGTCCTCCCTACCTCTTTTCGGCCTGGGGAAGCTCTCGTGCAGGTGAAAGATGACTTTCTCCACAAAGTGCTGAATGTTGCTGTGCTCGGGACCTCTGACAAACACCATCCAGTCGTGCGTGAAGCCCTCCACGGTGGGTTTCTTCCTCACCTGGGCTCGGTGTCCCAGCTCCAGCTTCACCTGGACGGCGCACTGCGGGGAAGAGGCGGGGAATGCCCGGTGAGCGCCCGGTGAAGCGGAGATGGTGCGGGTAGCCAGGGAGAACGGCCCCACCGCGGGCGATGCGGGGACACAGGGACCCAGCGGTGCCATAAACACGGCAAAGGGGGTGGGGGGGGCAAGAACAGAAAGGCACCGCTGCAACAACAAAAAACGGCCCCACAGGCGAGGGTAAAAAACAGCTCTCGGTGCCACCGGGAGGCGAGCCGGGGGCCACTGTCAGGGACGCCCCGTCCTCCCTTCGGCGCCTCCGCGCTCGCTTCCCCCGGTGCGGCGGCAGGACCGCGGCTCCCTCCAAGTGCGTGCGCGCGCCGCGCCGCCGCCAGGAGTAGCGGGAGGCAGGGAAAGCAGCACGCGAGGAGAAATTCCCGGTCACGTCAACCCCTTCCCGACGGCGGGCGCCTAGCAGCGCCGGGAGGAGGGGCGGGAAAGACCCGTGGCGCTCACTCACCGAGCCAGCCATGCCTGGGGCGCCGGTTCCGCTGGGGCTCTCGCTGCCGTCCCCCACCCCCACCGCGCAGCCCTAATTCATGAGGACGTGGAGGAGATGGCGGGCGCGCAGAGGAGCGGCGGGCGGGAGGCGGGCATCCTCTGCTTCGCTGCTCCCGCCGGCTGCGGTAGTGGCTGCTGGCTCCGGCTCGCCGCTCTCCCGCTACCTTTCCCCGCTCTCGCGCTCCCGCTCCCCGCGCCGCGCCCGCTGCAGCCCCGGCGCTCGCCCCAGCCCCGCCAGCCAACGCAGCGCCCGCCACGCATGCGTTCCGCACTGACACCGCGCGGGGGACACGGCCGGGGGGCGGTACCAGGGCGGCGCGATAGCCAATAGCGTGCGAGCTCCTCCGCCTGGCCCCGCCCCCGCCCCGCCCGCCCTTAAAGTAACAGGTTGTGGGGCCGGGCCGGGAGTGGGACAGCTCCGCCCGGCGGGATTCCGGCTGGCGGCCGGGGCTTGGGGCCCGGCGGATGGGGTAGCCTCTAGTGGAAGGACTCCCTGCGCCAAGGGTACACTGAAAGCAGGACTTTCCGACTCCCCAAACCTCCGTCTCTACTTCGTGTATGTCCCAAACAAACGTTTTGAAAAGCCGCCGATGAAACCTCCTGGAAAAACAGAGAAAGCGGGACAGGAAGGGAATGCCCGACTTACACAGGGATGGCAGGTGATGATGGGCAGGCAGCAGGCAGGAAATGACAAACGGGATTATTTAACACTTATTTGCAGCACCAGCTGCTGCTTCTGTTAGTAACGTCCTGAGAGTCCCTGGAAACACGGTTACCACCCCAACCACTTCCATATCCCTTCCATAATATGCGCGATAACGTGCAGATTCATGCCACAGGAATATGCCATTGAGGAGCTGGAATTGATTTAGTGAATGTCTAAATCATGGTGCTGACGTCCGTGAGATGAGTATTTTCCAACAGCCATGAAATTGTCAAAAATCGCCTGCGTTAACTTTTGGCACGCTGAAAACGCGTTTATTCTGGTCCGTAATTATATTTGTGACACTGTTTGTGATGACAATGATAGCGCGGTGACGGGACACTCAGCACAGCGATCCCTTCGGCGAGCAGCACGAGCATACACCAAAGGCATACACCTCCCGAGGCCTTCCAGGTGTCACCAAGAGATGGCGCGCGGAGCCCTCGCGATAATGTCCTCATTTGACCTCTCCAGAAGGCCACGATTCCTATCTTCTCTCTTTTCATTTTGGGCATAAGAAACGCACACTGTCGAAATTCTAGCATGATTTAATAATTCTTTGGAAACTACTGAGCTGCACCTATTCTTACAAAAGTTGTAAGCCCTAATCAATGAAATCAGTACTAATAACTTGAAAGAATGAATACAATTTGTAATAATTCCACAAGTTACAACATGACTTGAAATGTATTAACATTAACCTCTCATGTACATGAATATCCAGGTTTTAAAATTGCGATATGCAGATCTAAAACTTCATGTATCTTCTAATAATCTTTCATTGGTAAAGGCAGCAAGTATAGGAACTCCTGCTGAGTCCGTAAACCCATCAAAGCTGATTCTGGTAACTTTAAAACTTTGTCCTTGAGTAAGGACATGTTTGTATGCATTTAAGCAAGGACAGTGAGGCTGGACCGCTACTGTGCTTAATGCAGTGGGCTTCCAGCTGTCAGAACCCATCTGAAGAGAGCATCATCTCACTAACTTGGGCTTCTACTGGAAGGAACAGAGCTGGATAATCCTCTGGTATTCTTCTATACTGACTTTCATTTTTTATGTATTTAGACAAAATTAATTTTCCTCTTGGCTTAGAACAGGACTGAATCAATACAAGATGTTTTCCTATATTGCATATCGGTGTCACGGTGGAAATGCTTCTATTACTTAACTTCATTTACGCTGCCTTTTTAGCTACCTAATGGAGACCACTCAGTTGAGTAATCATTACTTAGAAATATCTGCTGAGTCAAGCTCAAATTTGGAAAAGAAAATTAAGTTGTTTAATATTTGTCAGTTGTGAAACAATGTTGATAAAATTTCACAAATTCCAAATATAATCTTTGGCTGACAGGAGTGAAATCAAAGAATGATCTCAAGCTGTTAAGTGACAAACTGGTGCAATTATTTTCTTCATTTTGTATTAGCAGTTAAAATAAACATTCTTTGATCTCATTATAGCAGATGGATGCAATTACGTGCATCTGGAAGTGCAAAGACCCTGGCCCAAAGAAATACAGAGTTATAAAGGGGAAGGAATTTTCTACAAGTAGAAAATTTTTTTTCTACTTTAAGCAGCACTTTCCAGTGCTGCTTAAACAAGGTTTACCATGGAATAATTACTCAGCTGCTGGAAAATTAAAGCCATTTGGGTTATGTTCTTAGAGGTATTTAACTATCTGAAGGTTCATGTAATCAACTCCTGCAATGCTAAAAATGCTTGTGCATTTTATGTGTGCTGAAATAACTGGTACAGCTGTAGGCTTCCCAGGAGGCAACCTGCGTTCAAACACTTTCAGACATACCTGCATCTGACATGTGATGCACAGATCTCTGATTTAGATGGAACATGAGTCAAAATTTCTGCTCAGTATACAACTAACTGTATATTGAGTTAGATGTAGATGTGTAACTGTAGATGTGTTAGTGCAGCATTGCATCTGAGCTAACAGGAGCTGTATTTCATAGCTACATATGTACATACATACATACACACACACACACACACACACACACACACATATATATATGGTCATTCCACACACAGCTGAAAGGAATTGCTGCCTTTCTGTACTATTTCTTTACACAAGGCAGATATGTCTTGTGCCACAAAAAAAAAGGAGACTGTTTCCCAGCTTACTTGGACACACTGAATTGTCTTCAGTGTTTCAAACACAGCTGTTTTAAATTTCTATTTGAAGTTCAAATTTTGTGACCCAAATATATTGACTGACTTTTACATTGGCCCTGTTTTCAAATGTTTCAAAAACACAACTAACTGAAAAAACTAATATTACTGGCTACAAAGGAAACCACAGTGCCTTTTAAAAATATCATCAGTCTGAATTTCTCTGTTTTTGAGATCTTTTAATTCCCTTATGCAATCAGTATAAAAAAATCATAACCAATTCCTGATCCAAGCCAGATACTTTGATTACAATGGTCTGAATCACAGCCAAAACTTCAAATGAGCCTACAGCTGATCTTACACATACAACAAGAAGTATGTCTAAGTTGCTTTGTAATGCCACCTGCCAGGAACCAGTGGCAGAATATTCTCTCTGGATTGGCTTTCTTTGGTTAGCGACGTAGGTTGAACAAATGGCAAGTAGCCTTGGCCAAGCGTATGCCTATTTTGAAGTTTTACTGGCTAGTCCATTTCTAATCACAAAACAAATAGAAAATAAGCACTTTAGCTGGTAACATATTAAATCCCTTACCATCAGAAAGGATCTTCAAGAGGAAGGGCTGCATGATTAAGAAAACAATATAAAATAGTTTATAACTCACCATCAGTCACCTCAGTGGGACGTAATAAAGACAAAAGATAAAATGCAAAAGGGGAGTCTTGGATATGCACAATATTACAGTATAAAAGGTTAGAAAAAATCTGTTTTAAAGGCCTCTAGGGATGTATAAGGAAATTTGTTCAGAGTGGAAAAGTCTTGTTGAAAGACTTACAAGAAGTATTTAGGTTTTTATTTCCTAACAATGGCAGAGCCCCTAGAGGAAATACTCCTGTTAGTCAAAGAAATAAAGTCAAATTCTGTATTCTGTTTAGACCTGTGTAATGACTAAGTTCAGAGAACTTGTTTGGGATTTGCACAACCATAGCCAGGACAGTGTGATCACATGTGCAAGGGAGCTGTTAGGGAGTAACTCCACTGAAATCAGTATTCTCAGATCTTAGCCTGATGGGAAATCTCCCCACTGGAAATCAGCCAGAGAGTGTAAAAGAATTACGTGATCGTCCTCACTCTGCATCAGATTCTTGTGGTGGCTACTGTATTAGTTATGTAAGTCAACCATTATTCAAGATAAGAGTTTATGCATATGATCACTATGTCTTGGTCATAAAATACCTGTGTTATTCTATAGCTTGTTATCAGAAAGGTACAAGAGTACTCTACCCTCACACTTTCAATTGTAAGAAAAATCTTCTTTATTCCCAATATCATTAGAAAATAAATGAGAAGCTGGAATGGCTTAACATTACCTTGGTGAGAAACTCATGTGGAAAAGCAGAATTTTTTATCAGTGATAAGTTGTGCAAGTTTCGAGCTGGCTTCCCGCCAAGTCCCCAAAACTCGACAACAAGGACCTGCTTCCCAGAGAGGGAAAAGAAAAAAAAAGGACTTAAGCAGCCAAAGCTATAGCAAAAATATATATATTTTATATATGAGACAGATATATACAATGAGAATACTATACACCACAACTCCAGAAATCCCAAACAGCTCCCCAGAAAGGGAAGAGGGGGAGGGAGAAGGGAAAAGGACAAAAAGGGACAAAGACCAAACAAGTCAACCAGCCAACTGAAGGTAAATTAGCAAAATCTCACCACTTCCCTTTGAACAGGCAGGATGGCTGGACACGGCCCAGCGCTCTCCCCTCACACGTGGCAGACAACAGCAGTCACTGTAGGGCTCGGCTCCAGATAAGCCAGACCGAGACAGGGACCCACCGTTCTCGAACCTCGCCGGAAAGGAAGAGAGCGAGGTCCCTCCCGCTGGCTTTATTTATACCTCAAGTTACGTAAAGGAATAGCATGGAATACTTCTGTGATCACTTTCCTAGTTCCTTCCTGGTTACAAGCTGGTCTCCAGGAAGGCCTAGAGTGAAACCATCACTTAAGTACTCATATAACCGCTGGGTCTTAGCTGTCCTCATCTTTAATGAACTCATGATTACACCCTCACTGTGATTCAGAAAGTTGTTTTATCCCAACTTTATGGATGGTGAATTAAACAAGAAGAGACCAAATGCCTTAACAAAGAAGAACCAAATAAGGCAAAAAGTGCTGAAAGCAGTTAAACACTGTGAGGAAAAAGTTTGACCCTGAAAAAAATAGAAAAAAAATAAGAAATAGAAAAAAGCATGTAAGCAAATGTAGCATTGGAGAACAGAGAAACTGAAATTCACAGCTAGCTCAACAATCAAAAAGAATGCTTTAACAGATGTGGAATTTGAAAGAACATTGCAAAATTTAAGGAATATATTGCGTACATATTTGCAGAAGTCTGGCCTCAGGATCTTGGTAGCTTCATTTAAGAAATCTAAACAGAAATCATATGAATGAGAAATAGCAACTTTCACATATGAGAAAGTTGTAAAGCAAGGCTGCTCAACATATGGGAGTCAGCCAGTAATCACAACATTGGAAGGAAGATGGAGGTAATTTTTATGAAGGCATAGAGGAGAACAAAACAGAATTAAGATGGTCGAAATGTTTTTCCAGCTGCAGGAGAGTGATCAGGGAATCTGCCATCTGTATATTCTGACTTGCCATCCAGGTTTCAGAAGCCCATTCATGTAAGCTCTGTGTGGTGCACTGAATTCAATAGATTTTAGTAGTACAGCAACTGCACTCCATTTACACTCCTCCTAATAGTAGGGACCCTTCAATGAACAATGAATTTCCTATCAGAATACTTTGCATCACCATATGACATCAATTCCAGACACTTTTCCATATATTTACAATCTCAAATAAAAACTACTTGGCTCTCCAAAACATACAAATGCAATCCTGACTTACTGCCATTTCCGCCTTCCAATGCTCTGCTGCCTCTTTTTTCACCCATTCTCCATTTATTTGTTCCTCATGCAGCATATTTTAAACTGACCAAAACTATCAATTTTACCTGCTTCAGATTGCAAATACATACAAATATGTGTGGGAAGGGGAGAGGGGAGGGAGGAGAAATATGTATATATACATATATATATATACACACACACACACAAATGGAGAGAGAGAGCAATAGTTTCCTAGAGCATTATTCACCAGTGTTCTGTACATGCATCCCCATCTCAAGGAAATCCTTGAGACACTAGGGTGAAAAGGAGCACACACACTGAGTACATCTAAACAAATGAATAGTCTTGTTAACCTCAATGACAACAATTGGACTGCTTGTCTATTTTTAATTATTCCTGAGCGGTTTTCTTGTAGGTTTATGACATTAGCTGATGTTCATTTAAACAAACGTACAGTCTAACAGTCATTTGATTTTGTAAAAAAAAAAAAATCAAAAAAATGAAAGAAAGTGGAGCTGAGGAACAAATCTAAATCACATCCTCAACTGCATTCCTTGAATCTTCCTTAGGTTTTGCAGTGCTGCATCATCTAAGCGAAAGTAGAATGCAATTTGTTATTTTGAAGTTAAGTGAGGTTCAGGTTCTATTCCTCGCCCTTGGCTGTCCGGTGTATCCTCTTCATCATTGTCCATGTGGATAGTAAGAGTAACCACATACAAGCTGTGATGGTTTAAAGGTAAACCAGCAGGGGAAATGAACTCAACTCAAAAGAGAGATTATAAGTCAGAATAACAATTTAATAAAATAATACAACAAGTACGATTATACAGACAAACAATTGGTTTTAACCCACAAAACTCAAATATATAACCCAGCACCTTGGGGCATGAACAGAGTGGTGTTCTTTGGGCCCCCTGTGTCCAAAGGAAAAAGTGAGGTGAAAACCTGTTGGTGAGAGTGCTGTTGTAGTCTGGTCAAGAGTGATGATTGCAGTCTGGTCAAAAGTGGTGATTGCAGTCCAGTTGAGGGTGGTGAGCTGCAGTCTGGTTGAGAGCAGTGAGCTGCAGTCTTCCTCTGGATCCCACGAGTGGAAAAAGGTTTCAAAACTCCAAGTTTATATATTCTCCAGTTCAGGCAGGAATGCTCAGTCCTTCCCTCAGAGCGGGGAATTCCATAAAAGGGTATGAGGATGCTCAGTCCTTCCCTCAGAGCGGGGAATTCTATAAAAGGGTATGAGGACAGGAACATCTTCCTATCTCGCAGGCCTCTACTGCTAACAATTTCTGGGACATGGCATGGAAGGCTATAGAATACATAGTTTTGGGTTACACCCATACCATGATGAACTGGTCTCAGCTGTCCTAACTAGGACACAAACGAAGTTAGATCTGGATTCTGCAAAGGAACATCAGTTACATCTGCTTGGAGTTTACTTGAAGTGTTCATCACCTGCTCACACTAGTGATGTTTGGATCGATCATCAGACAGAGGCATTAGGAATGCTGGATTCAAGATACTGCATCTTTTCAAGTTACATTATCTGCCATTAGCAGGATCCATTCATACCTGTGTGCACTTTGTGGCACTATGCTTGAGTTGTATACTGTTTCAAATGTATTCCCATCTCACAAGACATAAACTGTTACAGGGTATCTTGGAATAAGGGAGCGATTTCTTTCTAGTATTGTGGCAGATGCTGCCACTGATTTAGCACAGACTGATGCTCCTGCTGCAATCAGATCTAGTTGTATGGAGTAGTATGCAACCAGACCCTGGTAAGGTCCTAATTTCAATGTTATCGTTCCACTGGCTATTGGTTTTTGTTCATACAAATATAAATGGAAGGGCTTTGTATGATCCATGAGCCCAAGAGAGAGAGCTGATGCCAAAGCTCTTTCTATCCCTTTAAAAACTCTCTGCTACTTGGTACAATCAATGGGAAACTATTGTTTTTATTGTGTAACAGAATAGCAAAGAAGCTTCAACAGTCTTTGCCAGGAATATGTCTCAAACTTTCTACATTATCCTTCAGCAAAGCAAGTGCTGTACAGTTACAGGCAGTCAAGCAATGCTATGGGCCTTGCTTGCACTAATACAAAGGGAGTTTTTATCTATGAACAGCTACAGGGTAAAGTTAAGTATGGCATTTCAAGCCTAATCCTTGAGTTGCAGAGTACTCCCTGGTGAGGGCTAAGCAATTTTCACTTCTATCTTAACAGCCTTTGAGGATACAAATCAAGGACTTTTCTCTCATTTCTACTCTCAAACTGAATTTGCATTGAAATCCATGGAAGCCCTGCGTGTGTGGAGTGATGACCCTTCATAGCTGACTACTGTTTGCAGTGAAACCAGCTGCATCTGCAGATTGAATGCATTTAAAATAAGCCTTCATCTTAGTAATAAAGGGTAAAAACATAGTTGACTAGACCCATTTGCTGAAACTGCATTTTATTATCAGGCTTAAGAGGTTTATAATAAACATATTTAAATAGTGGCTGGCTTTGGTGCTATTGATTTCTGCAATGTATTCTAAACTGTAACTTTCCTTATTCCTTTCCTTCATTATTAAAGCTAGAATTGCTTTCTGGCTTGGATAAAATCCCATGTAAGAAATGAGATATGTAGATTAGACCATTATCAGTGCTATTACTGTATGATTTTCATTTGGATAGTAACCTTCACTGGGAGACTTCACAGCACATTACAAATGCTGCCAAAAGTACCTTCTGGCGTTTCCTGGAGAGCATTACCAGTGCATCACCCCTCATGGGATGACTGTCTAAAACAACTTAGAATAGCCTAGAAGAAGTGTAACTGGAGCCAAGGACTCCTGTTTTTCTCTGGGAAGAAAATTCACAACCAAAGAATAAGGCAGTCTTCATGGATTTGCTAACCCTTTCAAAAACTTATGTTACATGAACTGGAGAGTGGTAAGCCTATTTGACAGCCCAATCCAAGCAAGCTGAATCCTGCTTTTATTGTTTTCTGTATAACAGATAGGCCACATTAAGACCAGCAGGAAGCTGTGTTGGAGACACCTCCCAGAGGTGTCAAATCAAATTTCTTTCACATTTGAATAGGGAAAGCAGATTTTTCAGCATACTCTGCAGCTGATATGAACTTCTTTTAATCCAACCTAATTATGACTTTGGCACTGATGCTGCCATTGTAACCCCCAAGTATTTCTTTTACTATAACAACCTTGAAAGCTGGGGGCAACACTTCTGGCAACTACAGAAAACATATCGCAGTTGGTCAGCCAGGCTCTAAGACCTGTAAGATGAAAGGCAATCAAAAGCAACATCTAAGCCAGCAATGCCCTGGCAGCCAGGAGGGTCAACCGTGTCCTGGGGGCATCAGGCAAAGCATCGCCAGCTGGTTGAGGGAGGGGATTGTCCCACTCTGTTCTGCACTGGTGAAGCCTCACCTTGAATATTGTGTGCAGTTTTGGGCACAACAATGTAAGAAAGATATTAAGCTCTTAGAGAGCATTCAACGGAGGGCCATGAAGATGGTGAAGGGCCTTCAGGGGAAGCCGTATGAGGAGCGGCTGAGGTCACTTGGTCTGTTCAGCTGGAGAAGAGGAGACTGAGGGGATCCCTCATTGTAGTCACAACTTCCTCATGAGGGGAAGCAGAGGGATAGACACTGATCTCTTCTCTGTGGTGACCAATGACCAGAGGGAATGGCCTGAAGTTGTGTCAGGGGAGGTTTAGGTTGGATATTAGAAAAATGTTCTACATGCTAGATGCTGGAACAGGGAAGTGGTCATAGCACCAAGCCTAGGAGAGTTCAAGAAGTGTTTGGATGATACTCTCAAGCACATGACTCTTGGGGATAGTACGGTGCAGGGCTAGGAATTGAACTTGATGATCCTTGTGCATCTCTTCCAACTCAACATATTCTGTCATTCTGTGATCTGTGAATTTAAGTATGTCTTCTAAGAGATATCTTCTGCTTTTTTCCTGCTTCTGAGATATCAGGATAGAAAAATACATTATTTAAACAGATTGAGACCATAACACAGTACCTGGTTTCCCAAAGAAGAGATGGGTTCCTTTAGTCCCAAGCCATGACTGAATCTCTGGAGCTACCAAAAGCCCTTTGTGAGAGTGTTTGTGTTATGTACAGTCAATGTTCTCATATCTCAACGTCCTTACATGAGCCGCATGAAACTCAGGGTTTAGGAACAGTGCTGGCAATTAAGCACCACAGTCAATCCAGAGAATGAATGCGATATCCCTGATATCCTGACACCTCTGGTGAAGTGCTCCTCAAAGCAAGATGCCTCATAGCATCAACATGCTCAGAACTGTCAGCACCAAAATATTTCAAATGACTATATGCTCCTTTACCCTCAAGAGATCTCACTGCAATTTTTATCAAATTGAAAGCCATTGTGGCTACTGTTCATTTGGTCAACAGCGGATTTGGCACTGTACTCAGGACTAGGGTTCCCTCTCCAGGGCATAACATGGAGCTTACACACAACTAGAGAAGTTTCCTCAGATAGGATGCTACTGAGACATCTTTCACCTGTCTGGGCAAGCTCTGCGACATGGCAGTTATAAAAGGAAAAGCTGCTTGGCTAAAAGGCTATGTGGCAGTGAACAAAAATAGTCTCTATCAAAGTGGGGGGAAAAAGTGTAACAGAATAGCAAAGAAGCACACCAAATGCATCCACACTCCAAGTATTTACCCAGTGCAAGAGCGGATGTGGTGGCAAAGAGGACTGATTCATTCTCTGCCCCAGCAGCAAGCGAGGGATGGACCTGACAAACTGTACTGTGAATCATGAAGAAGACGTTGTTACCCAGGAATCAGTGATCTTGAACAGGCCATGTTTGCTCTATCGGGCCTTACACTTTATGTCAGAGAAGCCCATTTGTTATTAATGTAATCTGTAATTTACATAATCTCTGTGAAAGGCAATGTGTATGTGGATCAAGGAGTGGAATGTATGGATCCTGACCAGGAGACTATTGTATACGGAGGAGTCAGAGACCCACATTTCAGCTGACCTGAGAAGTGCAGGGCTGTGCTGCACTGTGCTGTGTTGCATGTCCAGCATGGCCTTCAAGCCTGTGTTATGATGCACAAGTCCCTTGGACAAACTCATCCAGCATGTTTTAACTGAGGAGCCTGCAGGCAGCTCCCACTCACCACTGGCAATTACATCATCTCCCTGGCCTTGCCTGTATTGAAAGTCCTGCACAAATTCTCATACAAACATCCCTTATGAACAGAGTTTTCTTAGAAGAAAATTCAGTAGTAGCTACAACAACCGAAAAAGGAGGAACCTCTTTCCACATATGGGATCAGCGCAGTATGCCATGGGAAAATACATCTGGGGTCCTGAATGCAGAATTCCCACTATCTGAAGGGACACAAGTCTTATTTGCTATCTACATTCCTCTTGCTGTTGTATCAGCTATTTTATTAAGACATCTGCTGCTGAGACATTCTTACCGAGACTCAGAAAGCCCCCACACTGCCTCTTTCTGCCACCTTGCCCCCCCACTCCCTGGTACGAATGCAGTCAGACACCCCATTCTCACCCTCCACTATTGGAAAAATACTTGGCTGTGTAACTTTTTTACTGAGTCAAACTTAATGTGAGGGGGCAACCACAGTAAAATTCCCACAACAAATGCCCTGTATTCCGTGCATGTGAAGATCTCAAAACCATAAAGACATTCATGTCCATCAGAAGTCTTTTTGTTTATGTTTCCAAGCAAAACTAGAATGGCAAAAAAATGACCTGGTTTATAGTACAGGCTCTCTCCTCTCCATTCAGCTTTTATTTCTTTAGCCTGACTGAATAATGATGATCTCCTAACTATTCAAATATATAGCCATCAATATTTTTTTATAAAACACCATCAAAAATTTCTAAACAGATTTAAGATTTAGTGAATTCACAGACTAACTCAACGGGTTCTGGGTCTACCTATCACTTAGGTTACCAAGCAGCATAGCACAGGCCCAAGCCACTTCAGACAGCAGTGTATGTCCTACTATGTCTCAAGAACTAAACAGAGAATATGAGGCCCAAAGTATCTCAAAATATGTCAATAACAAACCAGCCTGTCAATAGAGAGATGTTCTTAGACGAAACAGAGATCATGAAATAGGAAGGAGACTGGACACTGCCTTTGGATTCATGTCATTGCCTATGGTCACCTAGAGATGGACTGAAATACACCCCTGTGAAAGGTCCTATGGGTTCTTTTAACTGATCTTCAGATACTGCAGCTTCAGCAGCAATGAGCTGTGAGAGCCCATCTTGGGCAGAGGGTACTGAGTCAAAAGCCACCTCACAAACACTTGTATGTGCTGTTTGCAAAGAGTTGCCATTGAGAGACCATGGATAAAGAAAGCAGTCTGCATGACCCATGGGATGTGATTGATTTTCACTTTTTGTGTACACATGTAGGCAGCTGAAGAGAATACAGTTTTGATCTCTGAGTCACTTCTGGACTTTTTGTGGCTCTTGAAGTTTCAGGGCATGGTTTTCCACCAATTCAATGAAGGCAGGGGTAGGACTCTTTAGATGCCATAAACTGCCTATGGCTTTAGTTGGTGAAGCTGGAAACAATATATCCCTTATCTTTTTAAATGAATAAAAGTATTAGATGGACTTGCCTACATTTACTTTTGTTTCCTATTTGTCAGCATTCCACTGCTTTCAGCTCAAACCAACTCAGGGTAGAAAACCTTGAGGTAGAGAATTATCTAACCCTTTTCAAACAAATTCCTTTCAAAATATTTGTGATTTTTCTCTGAAGATATTCTTACTGATAGCCATTCTTATGTTAAATGTGCCTTGTAGAAGTTGCCTATTTCTTTGATGTTCAAGAAGTGATGTTTTGCATTAAAATAACTATTAATTGAGAATACAGCCTCTTTTGTCACTGCCACATGGTTACCTCTTGGTAACATAGCAGTTACCAAAATACATCTGAACTGAGCTTAAACTCTTCTTCTCTCTTTGAGAAAGTGTAGACTTGGGGATCTTTTCCAACCTAATTGATTCTCTGATAACATGCAGCAACCAGAACATCATTTATTTTTGGTGTCCAGGGTCTTCCTGATGTCTCTGCAGCTTGATCGATGACTGCCAGTCAAAGCACTTAGGAAGCTGAAGGCACTCACTCTGCGGTAATTTTGAAGGTGATAAAAATTTGTTTTCTTTCCTGTTTAGGGGAATGAATTCCCTTATCTTTTTCGACACAAGGTAAACGCTCCTCCTCATCCCACAACTTCCCTCGCCCCGCCGCGCCTGCGCTGCCCGCCACGCAGGCGGCCTGGGCGCGGGGGGCGGCCGCTTCCTGCCGGGGTGCGGCGGAGCGGTGCCTGGGAGTGGTGCCTGGGGCTGTGCGGGGCGTGCAGCGACGCGGGCCGGGCTGAGCCGAGTTCAGCCGAGCAGAGGTGAGGGGCCGGAGCGGCGGGAGGCGGCTGTGCTGCCGGTCCGGGGCCGCCAGTAGGGCGGAGGGGGGGGGCGCGGAGCAAGGGCCGGAGCTCCGCCGCCCCTGCATGGGCGCGGGGACCGATCAGCTGCGTCAGGCCAGCAGCGGAGTAAAGGCAGCTACCGCTGCTGCCCTGTGTGAGCCGGTGTTATTTGTTTTAATTTGGCTTGGTTTTAATTTAAAGCTGGTGGTTTTAAGGCTCCATGAAGTGCCGTGAACGTCGCACGGGAGCGGGGGGGGAGGGGCGGGTGTTGGCAGGTGTGCTCACTGCGCTGGTTTGGTAGGAACACCATTTCAAATCGAAAGTCCTTAAAAATGAGCCAAAGGCAATATATGTATGGGAAATGTGGTCTCAGTGCTCCCTGTATTCTGTTGTGTAGCTTAGCTTACCTTGACGTAATTACTTTGGGTGAACTGGTATGGAGCAGATCTGAAGGTGTAATACCATAACAGCCCTTCTCTGGTTCAGTTGCATTAGCAGTGCTTGTCCTTCTTATCATCAGGATGGTTTATTAGATTTGCATGGCAAGGTTTCGATAGAGAGGAGGCTGTAGGAGTGGCTTTTGTGAGAAGCTGCCAGAAGCTTTCCCTGTATCCCACAGAGCCACTGCCAGTCGGCTCCAGGACGGACCTACCTCTGAGCCTGCCAGTGGTGGTGACAGCACCTCTGGGATAATGTGTTTAAGAAGGAGAAAAACTGCTGCATAACAGCAGGCCGAGGAGGGAAGTGAGAATATGCACCAAGGTACAGAAGAAGGGGAAGAGGTGCTCCAGGTGCTCGAGCAGAGATTCCCCTTGCAGCCCATGGTGAAGACTATGGTAAAGTAGGTTGTGTGTCTTGCAGCCCATAGAGGTCCGTGATGAAACAGGTATCCACCTACAGTCAATAGAGTAGCCCATGCTGGAGCAGTTGGATACCCAAAGGAGGCTGAGACCTCGTGGAGAGGAGCCCGAGACCTCGTGGAGAGGAGCCCGCACTGGAGCAAGCTCATGGCAGGTTTTGTGATTCCATGGAGACAGAAGCCCACGCTGGAGTAGGTTTTCTGGCAAGACTAGGGACCCCTTGGGGGACCCATGCTGGGGCAGTTTGTTCCTGAAGGACAGTACCCTGTGGAAGGGACCTACATAAACTGCTTCAGCAGCTTATGAAGAACTGCATACTTGTGGGAGGGATCCCATGCTGGATCTGGGGAAGAGTGCGACTATCATCTCATTTCCTGACACCCTACTCCATTCAGGGCAAAGAAGTAGAGAAGTTAGTGAGTGAAGTTGACTCAGGAGGAAGGGAGGGGTAGGGGTAATGTGTTTCTAGATTTGTTCTTATTTCTTATCATTCTACCCAGACTTCATTTGTTAAAATTAATTTCCTTGACTTGAGTCTGTTTTGCCTATGATGGTAATTTCTGAGGGATATTCCTGTCCTTTTCACCACACACAAGCCTTTCATCATAGTTTTTCCCCTTTTCCAGTTGAGAAGGGAGAGTGATAGAGCAGCTTGGTAGGCACCTTGCAGTAAACCAAGCTCAACTCTTGACAGATACTTATCATTCACATTGATTATGTTGGGAAAACAAGCCAGGCTTCCTTTCCCTTTCCAATACCTTGTATTTTCTTTCTTTATCCTGTGTGCATGTGTTCGGTGATTTCTTTGGGGTGGATGTTTTTTGCCTGCGTGGTTGATGGTGTATCATATCCTTGAGTCAGATGGGACCCGCAATCATTAAGGTTGGAAAAGACCTCCAAGATCATCAAGTCCAACTTTTGACCAAACACCACTATGTCAACTAAACAGTAGCCCAAAGTGCCGCACCCAGTCATTTCTTCAGGGATGGTGACTCCACCACTTCCATCCTTGTAGGTTTTCAAGACTTCTCTGGATTTGGCATAGAGCAAGATGATCTAATCAGACCATTTTTGATGAGAGGATTAGACTAGAAGATCTCTGGAGATCTTTGTTCCTAAACTGTCTGATTCAGTGATTCTTATTAGGAATAATAAGCACGGTAATGGATTTACCAAGGAAAAATTATTCCTGACTAACCTGATTGCCTCTAATAAATGATAATTGGATTTGCAGGCAAAGGTAGGTGTCATTTACCTCCATTTGAACAAGACTTTCAACACTGTCTTTCACCCTGTTTGTGTGTCAAAGATAGGATATATGTCTGCCCTAGGCATGGACAAGAGGAACAGGGTGATGGGACCCTCAGGAATTTCAACAATGACAGATGCTGTGTCTTTGCCCAGCCCTTACAGTATGGACTGGGGATGGGCTGTGTGAGGAGCAATTCTGCAGAGATGGCCATGGGCCCTGGCAGGCCCTCTGTGCCCCAGGCTGTTGCCCCAGAGCTCTGTTAGGGTGGGGTGGAGGTATGTTTACAGTAAACTGAAATATCTGAATATTTTCTGTGGTCATCAGTTTCACTGGTGTGCAACAGAGTCCTGATTTCTCTTCAGTTTAAATTCTTGTGTGCTTATGGGTACCTGCATATTCTAACTCACAGAGAAAGTTTTCATGTCAACTGTTCCAGCCCCTAACTACAATTACCATTTGCAGTCTCCCAGGTGAGTGTTTTGTTTGTTTTGCTTCTGGTTTTGCATTAAACGATGGAAAAATTATTGATAATTTTGCATTTTAAATCATATTTTAGAGACAGTGGACACTCCACTTGAGCTGTCCCATTTTTCTCTCTTGCAGGGTGAAATTTAGTGTCATATGACAGAGCCAAAATGCTGGATGACATCAAGAAGCGATTTGAATTTCCTAATGCAGTTGTTCAGTCACAGGTAATTTTTTAAAAGCATTAAACAAATGAAGTTGTCCATGGAAGCATTTGTTCCAATGTCTGCTGCCTAACTGTGGAATGTAATAAGGGAGACTTCTGGGGTGTGTCTTCTTTTTTTTTTTTTTGTTTGCTCTGGAGTCAGAAACCCAGGGTATTCTTAAGCTGCAAACAAATACTAATTGCCTTCTCTGTGTAATCCAAACATTGGACATAATTTCTCATCACTATAGAGTCTCTTCAGGAAAATGAGAAACTTTCCATGACTGGACGTTTGAGTAGGACCAAATGGTTTTTGGTGACCCTGTGATCTCAAGAGAAGCTAGAAATTACAAGATGCCATGTGTGGGGCTGAAGTACTTGGTAATACTTTATAGAACTGTCTTTAGGACTGATTTGTTTTCTTCCTGTGTGATGAGAACTGATGAACTACTCCAGTCTTGTCACTCATCAAAGAATAACTTTATACAGCTCAAAAGACCAGCCCCTTTATCATCAGATCCATCTGTTGGCTCCTGAGCATGTTCACCTGAAATTCTCATGTGTAAGAAGTGTTTATCATAATATTTTTAATGGACCGGAAGGAATAATAGAGTTAATAGACTTTGGTCAAAAAATACACCTTCCTTGCTTTGGCCATCTCTCATTTCAGTGTTAAAAACCTATCTCTTCATCTGTAAATTCATTGCTAACTTCCCTGTTTTCTTCTTCCTGTTCGAATTCAGGATTAAATATGTAGTCATTCAACTGGTGGATTAAGTTGATATGAATGCAACCTGGTACCTCTGTTGCCTTTTCATTTCAGCTCAGTTTGCATTGGTTTAACAACAGTAAAGTTTGAAGGGAGATCAGTTTGTCATCAACTTGGCATTTAGGAGAGAAAATCATGTCCCTGAAAGCTGGAGTTCATCTAAGGTCTACCAGAGTGTCTCATACTGCAGATGAGTTTACGTTATTACTAGCCTTGATGAGTAGGACTCAGCATCTTGGAAGCAGCTAATTTTTCTTCAGTGCTGAAGAATGTCCCTGTGGTGCACTTCTATTGATGAAATGTCTTGGCTCATCACTACAGCTGTACATGATTAAGGTCTGCTGATGCTGTCCAACTGCTTTGGTTGATTTTGTCCTCTGCTTTGATAGTTTCCACTTGTATTCTGTGACCCTGAAAACCATGCTGTAATCTTCAAACTATCATCAGGTCAGGATTTAACTTCACGACAGATGTGTTTCTGGGACCAACCAGGATATCTGCTCTGCAGAGCATGTAATCTACACATGATCAGAAAAGGAGAAACTTGAGCATAGATAGGCTAATCTCCATTTTTACTTTCCTGTATAGCTAGGTCACTGCAAAAGCCAGTTTCTATTGATAAGCCCATTTTCATGTGTAATGAAAGTGTTTTAAGGATGTGGGTGTGAATTAATTTCTGAAGTTCCTTATAAACATGAAAAAGAAAAAAATAATATAAGATTTACTTGGTAAGTGCCCTAAAAGAGATCTAATCTACCTGGAGAACTCGTTGTTGCTCTTGCAGTGGGATAGCTGCAGAGAAACAGAGGTGTCTGACTTGGTCCCATTTTCTCATTCTGATTTCTCAAGGGTAAGATTTTCAAATAATAACCTGTCTTTTTAAATAAAATGTGCTAGAGTACATATCCACACCTATGAAAAGCACAATCTTTGTAGCCTACGAATGTTCAAAGTGCCGTCTTTCCCAGAAATATGAGCCCTTATCTCAAAGTGCTGTTGTTTGTCATGACAGGCTAGCAACTAGTACTTAAATGAGGTGGAAGTAAATAATGAAAGGAGAAGGAACCTGAAAATATTTAAAATAATTTGTTCCTGTCTTTTTATACACTAACAAAAAAGAAATGTTAGTATTTTTAATTTCTTGCTGACCTAGTTTTTTGCCAAAACTAATGATCTGTCCTTACCAGAGAAGAGTAGATGCACAGCTGTTCTGGGCAGATTGATAGACTGAAACGTTTTTGTGCTCTTACTATGAAAACATGTCTTTTTCTGTCTCTCACAGAAAGTTTTTTTTGTGTAGCAGTGTCAATAATTTCTGAAACAAGGCAGAGTAAAGCACTAGAGATGAGTCAGAAGACAAAAGACTGGGTTCAAACAACCTGATGCCTTTGAGGGTATTTCAGTTCACATTTAGATTTTTAAATGCAGTTTGAGGAAATCAGACATTTCTTGTATTAAAATAGAATGAGGAGCTTAATCCTCAATCTCAAATGAAGAAATTTATGCTGTTACTTAGAAATGAAGCATTTTTTTCTGGATGACCTTGACAACTTAAAACTTGTTCATGATCTCTGCCACTGAATAGGTTAATGAGGAATAATGTTAACTCGAATGCCTTGTTTAAAGGAAATTAACCTTTTCTGGCAGGAGCTGTGCTATTGGATATGCAGATTGCTTAAGGCATGATAGTATGTTTATGATCAGTGTTTAGCAAAACTTGTGATACAAAACTTTGGACAAGTTGCTTAGATTTGCTGTGTTCTGCTTCCTCTCTTGATTCTGTTTCCCTATGTAGTAAAGGATGTAGTAATTACCAGTGCTGTTAAGTACATGGGGATCTGTACAGCAGGGGAGCTGTAAATGTTTATTAAAGTTGATGCATTAAAATACATGCAATTCCTAAGTACCTATGTACCTGTTCAAAGAGACCTTTGGATCTGTGTGGAGCCCTATGGAAGTTTGTTTCTTTTCTGCCTCAAGACAACAGTATTATGGAGATTTTTAACCCTAAAATATATTTCAGCTTCCATACCAGTAAGATTTCAAATCATAATAAAATGATTACATGCAAGAGCATTGTAAAGTCTTCTTAATGGAGAATTTAAAAATCATGCATGTGGGTTTTATTTATTTTATTTCATTTTATTTTATTTCTTTTCATGCATCTGCATATGGTTTTTATTTCTTTTTCTCTCTTAGGCAGTAGGGCATTTGATTGCTGCAATACTGAAAGAAAAAGTTTCTTCGGAGAAGATCAGACAGGCTTCTGCCCAGGTCTGTGTCATTCTTTCACTTGCGTCTCCTCTCTCATCCATATATTCCTATTCTACGTGCTTTGTCTACATTTTCATGTTCTCCATTGTGTAATTTTAACACAATTCCAGAAGTTAAATAAGGTAGTCATCAATGTGTATGGATAGAAACAATAAATCTCTGGGATCAGAAGAGCAGTTTTACTTCCATTAGAAGTCTTAATGGCAGAAGTCTTAATGCTGCAGAATACTAAGATCTAACTATGTTCAGTTTAAGAGAACTTAATTTAGTTATGTTTCTGCAAGTGACGTACCATATGGTGAGACATTGTCACTTGAGGTGGAAATTCGTTTACATCACTATAAAAATTTCAAAAATATGGCATTTCACATATCTGTGTTGGTGTTACATTTCATGTTAGCTAAACAGAGCTTGTATTTCTTTGAGAGCATGATGTAGAGGTGTACTTTGCATTTTAAATGAGTCAAGCTCACTTAAGTGCATGCCTTGTTAACTGAGAGGCATGTGAAATTCTGGCATTTCTGCTTCTCTGTTTTTCCTCCCCAAAAGCTTACTTATCCAGAAATTAATAGAAAATTACTTGTAGATTTTTCATCCCAATCTGATTCCTTAGCCCCCACAAAGTAGCAAACCCAGACCTGAAAAGTGTTGAATTTTGGTGTGAGGGAATGTTGGAGGTGTGTAGTTTATCTAACAGAAGCTCTTCCACTGTCCTGATCGTTATCACGTTCCCCAGTAACTTTCTGTTTTGAGCTACAAGCTGATTCTTCCCCTTCCGCTGCCCCATGAAAGTATTGAACTGAAATACAGCAACACCTTCTAAAATGCTAAGAAGTAGGAGATTGCAGTGGTTAGACGTTAGGCTAAAGGGTTAGGCTCCCTTTTTTATTCAAGGGCATTTTGCTGTTTTCAATTGTTTTAAAACCTTCCTTGCTCTCCATTTGGAAGTCACAAAGTTAGCAAACTAGTCTGTGAATACAAATTTACTGTGGAAACAAGCAGTAGTTTTGATGGATACTGCCAAATCTTTGTGCTTACTAGCAAATGGAGAGAACTTCACATGTTGAGTAAAGTCGACTTATCTTTGGATAGCCCTTTGTACACCTTCCTTTAGCTGTCTGCACTACACCTTGCTGTAGACATAACTTGTCATACCAGTTACTGAGTTGCTTCCAATTGCATCCTGAGTTTTTAAATCAGGAAACTGATGATAGCCTACCTGTGGATGCCCCATCCCTGGAAGTGTTCAAGGTCAGGTTGGATGGGGCCCTGAGCAACCTGATAGTGGCATCTCTGCCCATCACGGAAGGGTTGGAACTAGATGATCTTCAAGGTCCTTTTCAACCCAAACCATTCTATGATTCTACCTGCATAGGCACAGCTGAATAATTCATCTGCCTTGCCTTTTTCTCAGAGACAGTGAGTCCTACACCCTACTGTGGGAGTAGAAAAGTGGAAACTGTCCTGGGAAAGACCTTTCTTAGGAATAGAATCTGTATCCCAACTTCCTCTCTTGTGCTCTCTAAGGCTTCAGGAGCAGCTGTTGAGCTGGTTTTTATTTAAAAGTGCATTTGAGATGAATTAAAGCCTTCTTATTGCCTTTGTCTCATGCTTTTGCCCTCAGACCCCTGCTCTGAACCTGCTTTGGGAGAAGTGTTGCAGTGAGAATGTTGCCTTGCGAACAGCCTGCTCTGAGGGGTTGGTGGCGCTTGTTGCAGAGAAACATGCTGAGCTCGACTACATTCTTCATGGGGCTCTCAACCTAATTCCCTCAGCAAGGTAGTATTTGATTGTCTAATTTTGTGTCTTTTTGGCAGCTGGTTATCTGTCATCACTTTTCCCTTGTAAATACAGGGGAAGAGGAAAGATTCTGTAAGTGTCAGTATCTTCAAATAAACCGTGGCATTAAGGACTGGTATTGCCCTATCACTCTGCTGAAGCACGTTGCTTTCATCTTGGTTGTGTGACAGTGTGGGTCTGACATAAGAACTCAGAATATCCTATGGGTATAAGCTGAAATTGTTAGCAGTTCATACTAGTGCTCTAAACTTTGAACTGTGAGCCTCAGAAGTCAATGCATTGCCTAGTTTTGTTGCCTTTGTCGTTGGGAAGGGGAAAAAAAATGGCAGGTACTTCCATTATGTGGGAGGGTGTTGTGGTTTAAACCCAGCTGACAATCAAGCCCCTTTCAGCAGATCACTCACCCCCACCAGTGGGATCGGGGAGAGGATTGGAATGGTAAAAGCCAGAGAAACTTGTGGGTTGAGATACAGATGGTTTAATAGGGAAAGCAAAAGCTGTGAATTAATTCACTGCTTCCCATGGCCAGGCAAGTGTTCAGCCATCTCCAGGAGAGCAAGGCCCCATCATGTGTAATAGTTTCTTGGGAAGACAAACACCCTCACTCCAAACTTACCCCCCTTCCTCCTTCTTCCCCTGATTTTATATACTGAGCATGATGCCATATAGTCTCATTTATGGTCAGTTGGGTCTGTCCTGGCTATGTCTCCTCCCAGCTTCCCAACTTCCTTGCCAGTGTGGCAGTACAAAAAGCAGAAAAGGCCTTGGCTCTGTGTAAGCCCTGCTCAGCAGTAACAGAAACATTATCCTTATTATCAACCTATATTATCTATATTGTGTTCATCACAAATCCAAAACATAGCCCCATAACGGCTCCTACCCCAGCCAAAACCAGAATGGGGAGAAATAACTTCCTAACCAGTCTGTCTAATTAAAATTGGTCAAATAAAGTCACCCTAAGAATTTGTGTTGGGATTAGGAATGCTGTGGTTTGTTTCCTTGTCTGCTGAGGAAGAAATCACTTTACCTAACACTACAGCTACTTCTTCCTACAAAATTCTGCAAATGTAGTGCTTACATCTCACAGTGGTGTTTAAAGCTGCAAATGCTGTTGTGGGGGGAAAAGACACTGTGCATAAAATTTAGAAATGGGAAGTCAAATGATGATCAGGAAGATGTGTCCATTTAAATCTACCAACTGTGTCAAATTGCTTTTTGCTAGCCAACTGAATTTCTGCACCAAGCTGTCTGATTCTCTTGCTAGACTGCTAGAGTTTTTTTAGCCAAGCCAGCTATTTAGTGCTATATCTGTCATATATTATGCTGGTGTATTCAGCATAGTGGTTGGAAGAACCATGCTATTCAAGACATGTTCTTCACCCCTTCTCACCTTCACATAATCAGTTTTAGCCAAAAGTTTCTCATAATCAGTCTGAACCAAGGTGAGCTTAAGTTTGAGTAAACCCATGAAACACTAAAAAAATATTTCTTACCTTATGACTTGCTTGTTGACAGCTAGAATTTTACTGTGATGATGCTGATTATATGTGTGTTTACAGTTGGTGTCTATGGATCCCTAGAAAAGGTTTTGTAAATGTATTTTTATAATATGGATAATTTCTGCAATCCACTGTCCTCCGAATGACAAAACTTTACTAGTTTGGTTTGGAGGAGTCTGCGTTGTTAATAAAGAGGTAAAAGTACCTGTGCTAAGACTGTGAGAACCTGAGTCCTGTAGAGTAAGATGGAGTAAAAGTTTTATTAGCTGTGGCTTGCAGACTAGGAAGTGTGAAATTCCTCTTCAGCTTGTTGCCGTGGGATTTATGGTGCTTCAGAAAAATCTCCCAGAGCAGTTAATTAGGGGTGAGATAAGGAAAGGGTTTATTGTGCCAAGGCAAAAGATGTTACATGGCGCGCGCCCGCTGTGCCCCAGATGTTACATTTTATAATACCATCCATCCAATCCCAAATGTGTCCACCCTGTGGCCTTTACTCTGGACCCCCCCCCGGTCCACCCCCTGAAAATGGGTCTGGGGTGTATTTTGGGTCCACGTACTTCATCACCTTCACCATCAACAGAGCACAAAGGGTACATAGTCACCCAGTTCTTGACTTCATTTTGTTGTTCAGGCCCTGATATGGCTGTTCTCTAAACAGTCCAGGCCTGGCCTTGACAAAAGAGTAAACATTTCTACTGGATTCGGGGGTAGGAGTGATACAGGGAGCATAGAATGGGGTAAGAGGGTTAAGGAATGTGTAAACAAGGGTGCTACAGGGAAAGGGATGTAAGGGATGCTGCTTTTAGAGTCTACTTATAAAACTTACAAGACTTAAAAATATTAGAAAAATAAAAACCATTAGGGGCTTAAGGCATCAAGCTGAAGGTTTGTTACAATAGCAGCAGTTTATAAGGAGATGAAATGTTAATGCAGCTTTTTACTTGTCCTAGTTAGGACAGCTGAGACCAGTTCATCACTGGATGGGTGTAACCCAAAACTGTGTATTCTATAGCCTTCCATGCCATTTCCCAGAAGCTGTTATCAATGAACCATTTACACCATCTGCACATAGAGCCTGACTCCTCAGACTATAAACTAGGTGCTAAGAGGCCTGTGAGATAGGAGTTGCTCTTGTCCTCACACCCATTAAGGAAGCCCCCCTCCCTGAGGGGGAGGTACTGAGCATTCCTGCCTGAACTGGAGGATATATAATCTTGGAGTCTTGGGACCTTTTTTAACCACTCGTGGGATCCAGAGGAAGACTGCAGCTCACCGCTCTCAACCAGACTGCAACCACCACTCTCGACTGGACTGCAACCACCACTTTTCAACCAGACTGCAACCATCACTCTCAACCGGACTGCAACAGCACTCTCACCAACAGGTTTTCCCCTTTCCTTTTCCTTTGGACTCAGGGGACCCAAAGAACACCACTCTGTTCATGCTCCAGGGTGCTGGGTTATATATTTGGGTTTTGTGGGTTAAAACCAATTGTTTGTCTGTAAAATCGTACTTACTGTA
Source organism: Pseudopipra pipra (assembly GCF_036250125.1). Classification (NCBI taxonomy): domain Eukaryota; kingdom Metazoa; phylum Chordata; class Aves; order Passeriformes; family Pipridae; genus Pseudopipra; species Pseudopipra pipra. The sequence goes on from NC_087581.1 coordinate 33,924,184, forward strand.
TTATTTTATTAAATTGTTATTCTGATTTATAATCTCTCTTTTGAGTTGAGTTCATTTCCCCTGCTGGTTTACCTTTAAACCAGAACATTACTTCAGGAAATAAAAAGTGTAAAGTGGGATATTTAGGATTGAGTTAACCTAAAAAACAAAATCAGAGTTATGTATTGAAGGGACTTGGATCTGCCCCATTTCTATAGCATTCTTTGATTTTTTAAAAATTTTTTAATGTATGAAATCAACACACAATTAATTACTGTAGTAAATGCCAGCAAATTATCCAGGAACCTTTAATGTATTTTTTGCTTCTTTCCCACCGCCGCCCTCTCCTTCCCCAAGCTGCTACAATTCAAACTGCATCCACTATGGATTGCAAAGGGTTTATGTTGCCTAACCACAGAAGTCTATGGGTTTAAGAATGTCTGTAGCCTCAGCAGCTGATTAAACTGACAATTTCAGGTTGGTTCTTTTCAGTAGTGATACTTTTTTTATCTTGGCTTAGAATTGTAGCCTGCTGTTTGTCATCCTATTCCCTGCCATATTTCCATGTAAGATTGCTCTGTGGCTTTGCGCTGCTGTGTGCACAGTGTCTCTAAAGTAAAATAAATATGGAATTAGCAGCCAGTGGCAGCTAACAGAAAGGCATTTGCAACCGCTGAGCACTTTCAGTGCTGAATGGAGTTCGATGTATGTTTTATTGGAAAGACTACTGGTGTTCTTGCTCCTCTTCCTTCTGTTACAATGAATTTAGCAGTGGTTTAGAGTACCTGCTGGATTATATTTTGTCAAGTGTATCAAATTATGCACACTAGGAGGCACATATTGCTTTGTCAGAGATGAACATCTCATGCTTATTTGAGGTGACTTGTTTTGTGGTTCACACTACCTGCTCAATACACAAATAGGAACCTATTCTTACCTCTGTGGTACATCACTGTACAATGGCTGGCTCTTAGATCCAGTGTTAGTTTCCTCTGATGCCCTAAGAGTTTAAACTCCATAAAACATTGTATTTATGTGTGTATTTGTGTGGTTTTGCATATAGAGGAAATATATTTACATATATAAATAGATACATGTGCATTTTTACATGTTCTTAAGATTGGTTTGCAACGTTCTATGTAGATGATGATGATAAAACTCTGTGGCCTGTGTTCAGTAGTGAATGAGGATAAATAATCAAGTCAGTCTTCTAAACCACCTGTCAAACAATTGGTTATTGTAATCCCAAGAATTTCTATGTGTATATATGTTCTCAGAATGTTTTTATCACCTGTAGAAGGTGGGGGGAAATCCTTGCAATACATTGTGCCCCACTGTATTGCATGTGTTCAGGAGATAAGCGTAAAGCCTGAAGCAACCATTCTCTCCTCACTTCCTGCCTGGGAATTAGGATCAGCAATACAGGAGTTTCAGAACAAGAAAGACAGTTTTCTTACTGTTTTATGGTTCATTTTTCTCCCCTTGCTGCATAGTTATCCAGTTGAAGTGGGAAATATGCTTGCAAATTCCCATTTAATTGGCTCTTTCTAGCAATGAAAAATCTAAAAGTTTGTTCTCTCCCTGCCCTCCAAAAATATCCTTCCTCCTCTGTGTTTTACATTGACTACACTGGGATTTAGAAGGCTGCAGCATACCTTCCTGTTTTTTGCTTTGAAGCAGTGTTCTGTCAAATCTAATGTTTTCTTGCATTGTCAGATTTCATCATTTTGAGAGCCAGGTGTCACAACAGCCAGTCATTTTAAAGATTAAAGGCACATCTTAAAACTGGTCCACTTCTGGAAGAAAGAGAGAAAACAGAAGGATGTTCTATCAGTTTTGATCAGGGTCAGTGTTTTCCAGCACTGCTGGTAAAAGGGTGAAAGGCACAGAAGAGAGAATATAGTACTTTGCCTGTATCTAGAATATTAAACTAAGCATTTCTTGGAGGGGAGATCCACTGTGGGACTCTCTAGGTGTTCCTGGTGTGCCATACCAGCTTACAGGAAAGAGTTTGTCTGCAGGTGGTGACAAAAAAGTAGTAAAAGGTTTGACAGTTAAAAGTGGTATTTGCCTGTGTGTTCCCATTTTCTTTTACGAATGATGGGAGAGTGTCTAAGTTATGTTTCTACAATGATGAAATCCTTTGCCGTTGCAATTTTTGAATCTTCAGTAAAGTGTGTATAAATATTAAGTTAGACTATTTCTTTGTGATTAGATATTGTTGCCACACAGTGTTGTGTTGATGTTGATCTATGTTGATATTGTGTTATGTAAGCTCCTGTCTTTTGACAGTGTTCATGTGAAGCTTCCTGTTCTTTTATAGAAATTGCTTAAATCTGTTCAGAATTTTTCGTATAGCTTTAAAGCCTAAATGTTTGTATATCTATTCATAATTTTGGAAGACGTTTATGGAACATACTGCACTCTAGGCCAGACAGTTACTATTACTGTATCTCAGTTTGCTAATGTGTTAAATTAGGATGATGGTTTGTTTGTCCTATGAGAAGGTTGTAAATTCTCTGTAATTTCTTTTTCCATCTCACCTGCAGTTTTCCTTTCACTAGTGGAGAAGTGGAATTACAGATAAAATAGATTTCTCAGATTTTTCTCCTGATAGGAAGGGAAGAAAGGAAAACAGTAAAAAAGAAAAAAAAAAAACCAAAGCCCAGCACCAAATTCTGTTTTTCCTCCCTTATCTTGTTCTTTGAGATAAACGTAACTTTTTGTCAGGTAATGATCTATTATAGTTGTGTATTTTAATAGCTCTTCCTGTTCATTATGTAAATAAAGCGAGAAGTAATTGTGTTTTATTAACATGACTAGTAAGCTATCTAATAAATTTTTAGGTGATGATGATGCAATTGTATAGCATGTTCTGGTTGAAAAGTCAAAGAACCAATCATGACTTTTTTTTTCCTCTGCTTCTACATTTGCACCTTGTGAAAGTGTGTTTCATTATAGAATCCAGGTTATTTTCTTGAGAAAGGGATTGGGCTGGTTCTGGCATGGTCTTGTTGGAAGAGTATGGAAAGCACTTAATTATGAAGAGGAGAGCAAAAGTTTGGAAGTTGTCTTTGTAAGCTCAGCCAAGCTCTAATAAGCTCTAGACTTCTTTTTACTGCATCATCACCACCTTGTGGTGGACTTGGTTAATTTCTTTAGTCTATTTCCAGGAGAATATGGGAAGACCTATCAAAATTCCATTTTGATAGTGATACATGAACTCAAAAGTTTCTTTAGATTCCCTGAATGGTAAATTAAGTAACATAGGAGAAGGGAGATAAAATAACTGTATGTATCTGTTTTGTATAGTCCTTTGCTCCTGAGATCAAAAATCAGCACAAACTAGACGTCTGAAGTGTCTTTTCTGAAATGTGATTTCACTTCTGAGACAGTGGCGTTGTTGAAATTTGTGTACCATGCTTGCTTGATGTTTACCTGTATGCTTGCACTCAGAGAAGCACTAATTTTCTGGTTTTAACATATTAAATGCATGAGTTTGAATTGATCTGGGGGAAGCAAATGTACTTGTAATATATGGTAGAATCAAATCATCAAAAGTTTTATTTGATGCATTAATTATTTTCTCTGCTATTTTGTTCATTATGTGAAAAGGAAAATAAAGACACATGGGTGCACGACTTGCCCAAACCTATGTAGGCAGATGTGAAGAGTCCTTATGAACTCCAGGCTTCAAGTGTTTTGTTCCCTCTCTTATGTAAGGATCAACTAATGTAACTGTATACATGATGCTATTTCTTTTTGTCAACAGGAATGTGCATGGTTTAGTAAAAACTATTTGCAAGTTACTACAAATTCAAGCTATTCAACTGGGAAAAGATGGAGATGAGTCTGTTTGGAATCTGTATGGAATCAGGTTAGTGTCACGTTAGTTTTATTTAGATATAATATCTAATTTCTGATTTTCAGGGAAAAAAAAAGTTAATACTGGCTTTCAGTCTTTCTTTTTTGTGTTCTATTTTGTTTACATGGTGTAGGTAATCAAGTGCTGGCACAAGTTGCCCACAGAGATTGTGGAATCTCCATCCTTGGAGATACCAGAACCTGACTGCATGTGATAATGGGTAGCTTTCTGACTACCTGCTGAGAATGCTTGAGCATATGGGTTGGACTAGATGATCTGAGAGGTCCCTTCCAATGTAAATCATTCTCTGATTCTATGATTATTTTTTTGGCTGACAGTTTTAAGGAGTTTTCTAGTACAGGGATAAGATTATGCTTTTTGAACTTATGGTGGCAATGGCAACATGAAGGCTGTATGCAAGAACACAATAAGTATTTTAAGACTGTGAATTGCTTCCCTCTCAGTTGTTTTTCCTGCTTTATTCTTATTATCAAAGTCAAGTTCCTCAATGTCTTTGCTGCGAAGATGATATACATGTAAAAATAAGTGACTTAAAGATGCATCTCGACCTACTTATCTAGAGCTGCTTGTCATGCAATTGCAGACTTTTGAAGGGAACATCTTAATGACTTCATTCAGCTCTTGAGAAACAATGAGTCAGTACTGGCATTAGCACCCTCTATTATATCCTCTGGAGAACGTTCCAGCTTAGTAGATGTCATGAACATTTTTCAAGTGTCTTTTTACGCAGTTAAGAGATATCACTGTAGGAGGCTGTAGCTATAATGGCTTAAGGATATAAAATGCATTGTTTAAAAGACAGGAGTCGTGTCGTTAATTAAGCAAAATGAAATAGTGAAGAAAAGTGAAACAGGCTTTGGAGTGCTGGATATGCTTGCATTTCTGAAATCCTTTGTTTTTCTAGGTATATTGGGTCTTCCTACAGAGTCTCCTCTTATAGAGCAGTTTTAGTTCAAAAGGCAGATAATGAAGGGTACTAAGATGGAACTCATTTGGAAAATTTCTTTTTAGTAGTAAAATAAACATATTTAAAGTCTCCTGGTAGAAGAAGCTAAGTTAAAGCAACTTAATCCAGGCTTTGTGTGAAAAAGAAGGTAGTAGGATGTGGGTGAAATAAAGAAATATCCTCTGCCCAGTAGAGCGAAGGAAGATAATTGCTTTTTTCCCTAACCACCTACCAAAAGAGAAAGTACTGGTAACATACAAGGAAGGTGAAATTTGGAACATTCAAAATGGTTTGAATTAAAGTAATAGACAATGGAAAATAAGCAGCAGACCTACACTTAGTGAATACGGTTTTTGTTTTCCCTTTTGGTTGCAGTCAGCTTTAATGAAGAGAGATGTCAGATTGTTTGATGTAAGGTCAGGGCCTTGTGCTTTTGAAATCTGATTTCTGGGTTTTAGTGTACAGAAAAACCTATCCATTCATTGTTATGTAACAATTTTGGTAGTTGTGCTCTATCAAATGCCATTAAAACTTGATTTTTTCTAAGAAATAGAAGAATGTATACAGTAGCTCACCAACACTAATCTGCTGTTACAGTGTTCATGTATTATGCTGTCAACAATGCAAAAGTATTCCATGTGGAAATCATCAATGAAGAATCAAAAAGCTCCAGTATGTTCTCAAGTGGTTTGCTATTGTCACTAGTATTACAGGGTAATAAGTAGATTTGGCCTAGGTCAATTTTAATTCTGAACAATAGAATTTGTTTTATAATACAACTTCTTATGATGACATAATATCATGAACAGTTCCTGAAAAGAAATGAAAGAAAATAATGTCTTGCAGATTTGGGCATTTTGTGGTTGTTGGTTTTTTTTTGTTGTTGTTGTTTTTAAGTTTGGTTGGTTTGTTTTGGTTTTGTTTGTTTTATTATGTTTCTCTGGGATAGAGTTAGCTTTCTCCGTAGCAGCCATCACAGTGCTGTGTATTTGCAGCCAGAACAGCGTTGATAACACACCAGTGTTTTGGCTACTGCTGAGCAGTGCTGTCCTCCAGCCCATCGCCATCCCTCTAAGGCCAGTAAGGTAGAGGTGGTCAAGACTTCAAGAGGGCACACAGCCAGGACAGCTCACCCAAACTGACCAAAGGGATAGATCTTTCATACCATACAACATCTGCTCGGGAATAAAAGCTAAGAGGAAGGAGCCTAGAGTGCATTCATTATTAAGACATTTATCTTCCAAAGCAATGGCTACACAGATTGAAGCCCTTCTTCACAGGAAGTAGCTGCACATTGCCTGCAGTGCAATGCTTTCTTTTCCTTTGCTTTCTTGCATAACCTTTGCTTTTCTTTAATAAATTGCTTTTATCTTGACCCGGGGGGGGGGGGGCTCCTGTCATCCTGTCAGCATTTTTAATGCTGGTGGGCTGTGGTACACATGTACAGAACTTTGGCTATAAATTTTTTGTGAAAGCTATTTAACTTTTTTTTTTTTAATGAACTAGTAGTTTACATTATTCTTAATGATTCACAGTGCATGGTTTTATTGTTTTAAAATTCTGGAATGCTGCCAACTTTCTGAATTCGAAATTCAGAGGAGGTAGAAAAATGCTTTAAAAATGCATATTTGATGGAGCAAAAGGCTGTCCCAGCGTTCTGAAGGGACCAAGGTCACATCTGCATCCTCAGAAAAGTATGTTGACTGCAGACATTGTTTCCTGATACAGAAAAACAGTCTGTCTCTGGATTTGTCCTTTGAATCAGATTGGAGCTCTGTTGTATTCAGAGATGTAACAAAAAAGTTGAGATGACCTAAAAGTTAAAAATTATTTGTGTTTTACTGTTGCCTCTCATACAAGATTTATCTTGTATGATTTATTTATGTTTCCCTGACCACTTACATATAATGAGTGGATAACTGCTGTGTCTGGTTGTACGTTTTGCTTTATCCTGAACCCACTGGCAAAAATTTAGGATAGTAGCACTGTAATGTCATTTAAAGATGTGTGTCTTATAGTGCTGTTCTGGCAATTCCTAAGTTAGTGTTGACAATAAATCTCATCTACAAACCTCATTTTTTCTACTGCTATTAGCATTATCAGATGCACCTTTTTTAGGCTGCACATTTTGGTGTTTCATTATTAGTCACTGTTCACTATGGAGCTTAGCTAGTTTCTTTCATCATCCAGTTTGGTGCAGTTATAGTAGTTTCAGAACACTCAAAATCTGTCCAAAAAGGCTTGCTTTTTTTCCTCTGTGGTAAGCCATTTTCATTTTGGACTTGATGTGTTGCATGTGCTGACTTTAGGAAGGTTGCACTGCCTTCAGTGTCATAGAAGCATTTAAGTGATGACTGAAGACATATTCTTCTGATTAGGAAAGGTAATTAATTTTTAAAATGTGACAAAGGTATTGAAATAAGCAGCTGCTATAACCCTATATGTCTTTACAAGGGCTATTCACTTTCAAGGTCCTGGCATGGTTTTCTGCTTCTTGCATTCTGTCATCTTGGAAAGCTGAAATGAAGCAATAACCTTAGCTTTTCTAGTCTTTGTACACAGATTATAAAAGACTGTAACTTCAGTAAAATATTTATCGTTTGGAAGGAAGTACAGTAGGTAGGTGCTGAAGGCTTGTACCTGTGCTTGGAAGACTGGACAGATGATGTGTGACAAGTGGTTCAGATTTTTCTGTGGATATTGAGCTCAGTACTACAGCCTAGTGCTACTACCAATGGCTCAAATCAGGCTTGAACAGTGATCCTTAGATTTTGTTTAATTTAAAAACAAAGAATGAGACCGATACTTTTTCAAATAGAGATATTCTGTTTCAATCTTGTTTCCTGAAGTTCTGAGAAAATATACTCTATTGACAGTGTAGCAGTCTTAGCAAAGCTGGTACCAGGAGTTGGTAAAACCAGGAGGTTAAATTGTCTCTTATCTACAGCTGCACTTATTTTGAACATAGCAGTTTTGCATACTTCCTTTCTGCATTAGAGATAAAAATGTTATGTCTTGTGTTTCAGGAGCGTTCCCCATCCGTTAATCACTGTCCTTGAAAACAGATCTGACTGCTGGCCAATTCTACTACAGCAGATAACATTATTTTTCCATCAGTGTCCAGAGAGGTAAATGAATGAATAATTAAAAAGTAGCAAATGTAGATAACTGAATCCTATAATTGTAACTATTTTTTTGAAGGCAGCTGCAACGAGCTGTAAGAATTCTGTCTTTTATGAAAGATAATTGTAAAATTTAATTACACCATTTCAATGTTTAAAATAATTGCATAAATAATTAATTAGTAGCATAATCCATCAAAATCATTTTTATAGCTTTTTATTAACTGTAGATAAAGTTTTTATGGATATAGAATAATTGGTGCAAAACTGATAGCACCTTTGGAGTTACTTTTTTTAAAATAAGCAATTTTGCTTATTAGCTTTGTTAGTTTTGACTGCTAAGTCAAAAAAAATTTATACAGTGCAGCTGTGACTCATCTATACAAAGTGATCGGATGATGACGGAAAAGTGCAGATGATTACGTCTCATGGTAAAAGAAGAGGTCTTGAAAAACAATGTATGCTTCTTAATTAAAAAAAATCACACCACAGTCTTATTATAAAACATCTGTAGCAATGAACAAATACCCAAATGCCAACTATTTCAACATTTCTTCATGCTTAACTTGAAGGAACTTACCCAATAGAGCTTCAGGATAAAATAACAAATGCTGTAGCAGCCTTGAAGCTAAATGTTTTCAGTGATTTTACACCTATATCTGTGCTTTTCAGATAAAAGTATCCCTCTTCTGTTTTCTGGAAGACTAATAACAGAGTAATAGTGCAGAGAGATTGGCTTCCGTATTCTGTTGCTATGAGTAAAGAAATAAATTTATTAATTTCTTAAATTTCTAGTGGGCCTAGACTACTTGATCAACAGTAAGACTTTCGAGCAAAAACTACGCAGTCAATTTAATTGATCAGAGTATTTTTGAAACTGCACTTAGCACATTTGTCCTTTCACTCAGCTACTAAATGGATGGGACTCATGAAGAGTCTCATCAGATGTATGAATGATGGAATGAAGTGTGGATTTTTTTGCTAGTGGCTTCTTTTGAATTAAAAGGAGTTGTTTTTACTGAAAAGGAAAATATTTTAAATTTCCTTTGTTGCTCTTTGTTCAAGGTTTCTGTGGATAGAGTGTTAGACTGAGAATATATCATTTAGGTTGAGAAAGACCGTTAAGAACATCAACTCCAACCATTAACCTAATGCTATCCAGTCCACCACTAAACAGTGTCCCTAAGCATGACATAAACAAGCTCCACATATGTTGATGTAGACCAGTTACTGAGTTCTTCCTACAGCTTTGCATCAAGACTGAATGTTGTTTAAAACGGACTTTTGCTTCCTTGTTGATTTGCAGGAAGACTCTGCAGAGGGATCTGGACAGGCTGGATCCATGGGCCAAGACCAATTATATGAGGTTCAACAAGGCCGAGTGCCAGGTCTTGTCTTTGTATCACAACAACCCCAGGCAGAGCTACAGGCTGGGGGCAGAGTGATTGGAAAGTTACCTAGAGGAAAAGGACCTTGGGGTCCTGGTTGACAGCGGCTGAGCATGAGCCAGCAGTGTGCCCAGGTGGCCAAGAAGGCCAATGGCATCCTGGCTTGTATCAGCAATAGTTTGACCAACAGGACCAGGGAAGGGATCATTCCCCTGTACTTGGCACTGCTGAAGCTGCATCTCGAATCCCTTGTTCAGTTTTTGGGCCCTTTATCACTACAGGAAAGACATTAAAGCTCTGGATCGTGTCCATAGAAGGGCAGTGAAGCTGGTGAAGGGTCTCGAGTCCCAAGTCCTGTGAGGAGTGACTGAGGGAGCTGGCATTGTTTAGCCTGGAGAACAGGAGACTGAGGGGGGACCTTTTCACACTCTACAACTGCCTGAAAGGAAATTGTAGCCAGGTAGGGATCAGTCTCTTCTCCCAGGTAACAAGTAACAGGATGAGAGTAAACAGCCTCATGTTGTGCCAAGGGAGGTTTAGATTGGCTCTTAGGAAAAATTTTGTCAAGAGTCTTAACAGGCTGCCCAAGGAAGTAATAGAGTCACTATCTCTGTAAGTATTCAAAAGACATGTAGACATGACACTTGGGGGCATGGTTTAGTGGTGGGCTTGAGAGTGCTGTGTTAGTGGTTGGACTTGAGCCTAAATGATTCTTTGATTCTAGATTTGTTAATGTATTGACCATGAGCTTTATTTGATTGTTTTAAAAATGGCAAGGACAGCTTGTATTCCTAATATTGTCAAGCCAAAAGATCTGTTCTGTGATAAAAAAATTACATGAAACAGGAACAACTAAGGTGGCTTCCCAGTAAAAAATTTAAGATCATTGTGCAAAAACTGATAAGTAATGGATGACATCTTTTTAATGAATATATGTTTTATGTGTTTTAAAAAGATATTTCTGAATAGTCTTGTCCAAATGCTACTTCAGAATGGCCCATTAGTCTATCAAAACATTCAGCAAGGAAAGACACTTCCTTGAATCTTGATGGAGGAAAAAATAAAATTTAGAGTGTGATAACCTGCAAATACCTGTTGAGTAGTAGTCATGCTTAAATATCAGGTCTTTTCAATATTGCACTTCATGGTATGGTTCCTGTATAAGGTCTTAAAACAATACTGTGTCCAAATAAGACCAAATTTTTTTGTGAGATTTAGTGATTCTGTTCTTAACATCTTTGTCTTAATTGCATCCTGTAAATTTTGCAGGTAATGTCACATTGCTTGGGTTTTCCTTGTTGCTTGTTAAGCTTTCAGTAGAAAGCAGTAATGGCAAACTTATTTCTTGAACTGCAGGGCAGAGAGTTCATGTGTTGGCATAATGGCTCCATTTCTAAGATACCTGTATTGTGAACCATCTCAGTTACGGGAATATGCTGAACTGCGAACGGGTTTACTTAAGATCTTACTTCAGCCTCGTGGGCTAAAGCATGAAGACACACCTTCCATGCTGGAATGTGAGATTCTTCAGCTTCTGTGTGATTTGATTCCACACCTTCAGGTACAGTTGTTGCCTGATCCCGCCTTTTACAAATATATGATATCAGAGCAATGATAGTAACATTATTATCTTGCAAGTGTACAAATACAGCATTCTCTTCCATTTTCTGTGGACCTGATTTGTTGATAGTACAAAAGGCTAACAAACTGTCTCTTTCTGGTAGAAGATAAAACTTTAATTGTTCAAATCTGATACATCTGATAGGATGGAAATTGAAAAACATGTTTACCATACTTATTTACAACTAATTGCCTCAGTAAACATATAGTAAACTTAGAAAGACAGTAATGAGAAAATGTTGTTAAATGGTAGGTTAATTGTCAGAAACATGCGATTTTTAACTTAAAATGGATAATATTAAAATGAAACAAACTGTATGACAAGTATGATTTAAGTACTTCTAGATATTCTTTTCTCACTCTTTGTGAGAGAGGGATTACTGGATCTGACAAAATTTAATCTTTTTGGAATATGCTGAAGCTTATAAGTGTGTTTTTAAGTTGCACAGCAATACATGCTAGGAGCTAGGAATTTTAATCTTTATGTCCACTTTGGTTATGGACCTAGGATGTCGGTTAAGCTTAATAGCTCAGCTTTGCCTCATGCTTTAATGTGACATCAATTATGCTTTTTTGTACCTATGTACCTTTTCCTTCCTCTTATGATATTAGGACGACATCTTTAGTTTCAGATGTATTCAGTCAAACATGAGGTGCTATGGTCTTATTGGCATGAAGAGAGGGTTTGTTAATATAAGTAATGTAAAGATAAGTTGGCTTGTTTCGAGGATATTTGGTATCATCTTTCTTGTGAGGCATTTTACTAGTAAAGTCTTCTTTGTACTCATAGCTACTTTTCTCAGTCCTTTGGTAAAACTATAACTTGTGTCATACATGTTTGTCTTGGCTCAGGTCAATTCTTTGTGATGACAGGTACATGCTGACCTTTTCTAGTCATAGAGACATTTCTGATTTTGTCTTGATTCTACCTGAGCTTCAGTATAACATTGTGCCTTGAATGTATGACCTAGCTTCAGACTTGGTAACATTTAGCCATAAAATGGCATTGAAGAAGACTTATAAAAAATCAGTTATGAGCCTTTCTTTCCTCCATGCACATTGGCACTTTTTTTTTTAAATTAGAAATCAGTTGCATATTTTTCAACTCATATTAATGCGTGAACACTTTCTGTCTTGCCTGAGATACAACTTTCACAACAGAAAGGAAAGTATTCCTTCAAGAAGCCTGTTTGATGGACTGTTTTATAATCTGTCAGTTCCTTCCCCTTCTTTCTCTGAACTTCAGGTTCTTCTTCTCTTTCTTTTAGCTTAGCCTAATTTAATCCTTTATGTGTAGCATAAATGTTGAAACACTTTGTCATTTTGTCTGACAGTGTAAACCAAGCTGTCAAAAGTACATCTCTTCACCTGCAGACTTTTCAGATGAGAAATTCAGTGGCCATGAGGCTTAAGATTAGAACAGATTATTTATAGAACAAAAAGGGAATAAAAATCAAGATGTTATGCTTAATGCTGGCTCCAGAGTTTGGGTTGGAACAGTTTGTCTGGAACTAGAATTTTCAAGAACTGTCGTCTAACACATGGGGACTTAGAGGCAACCTGCTTCTTGAAACATCTTTAGTTGGCTTTCAAGTATGGAGATACTTAATGCTTTGGGTATTGCACTTCAGCTTTTAATTTTTGTAGTAAGTAGGTTGCATGGTGCTTTATAAGCAGGTAAAACCTGCCTTTCTCTTTTGAAACATGTCTTAAAATCTTGGTTACATTGTAGAGGAAATATCCTAGAGCCAGATGTTTCTGTTATATTTATTATATTATTATTCTGTTATAAGAATATTTACCTGCTCTATGAAATCCTCAGACACTTTATTTTTTTATGTTGTTGCAAGAATCTTGAGGACTGAATGAATTGCTATTGTTTTTGAGTAAAAAGGGATTTTTCTCATCAACTACCATGAAATCTTTGTATTCTTTCACGTTTCTCATTTTACTTAAAAATATTAAATAGCAGTACATAAATTTTATTTTTTTTTAGGGAATTGGATGAGGGATTCCATGGTTTAGTCCATAAATGAGTTTCTGTGAAGATTTTGTACTATTTGCAATGGAAACATAGCAGAGCTAAAAGAATTAATTCTAAATTCTGTGTATGTATAGAAGGGGAACTAAATCATCATGTGTTTTGGCTTTGTTTTGTTTTAACCACCTCTCTACAGCTTAAAGACTTACTGCAAGTTACAGAAGCCTTGTTTTATCTGCAAGAGCTATTCCTCAGCCTACTACGCTATCCTGTGTTTTGGAAAGTTCAGTTATCTGAGTTTTGTGTGCAACTGTTATGCTTCTGCGAAGTGTGTTTAGATGTGACAGGAGAATGCTCATCTTTGGTCTCCTTAATAGAGGACAACTTTGAGCTCTTAAAAGAGGTAAGAGTATATGGGGAAAAAATAAAATAGTTTTATTAAATCTAAAGAATCTCATGTTTAAGACAGTACAGACATTCATACATGGCATTCATCTGCAGGCAATCAGTGTTGTTTCAAAAGCTTCTAATTTTACCTCTTGATTGAAGATCTTCAGAAGGTGAAAACTTAATTGATTCTGTATATATCAGTTAATCTTTTAGTTTAGGAATTGGTTTAAACTGAGCTAAAATGGTTTGAACAAAGTAACAAATTAAAATGTAATTATTTAGTTAAAATACTGTTTTTATACTGTTCATATTCTTCATTGCTTGCTCTGTCACTGCATGTGCACTCAGTGGAATTCATGAAGATAACTCCTTTCACTATTCTGATAGTTGCCTGTTTGTACTGTTTAATGACACTGAAACAGTGCCTTTTTTTTTTCCTCATAGGTATTTCCGGTCAACCAGTGTATAATTGGGCTAGCGCTTCTACTGCTGCAAACACCAGAAAGTCAGCAAAAGCCTGTCTTGAGTCTAGGTAAAGCTCTTCTTGTGAAATAGGAATCCACACTCTTAAAACTGTGTCTTTGCTTCTTCATGTTTATGAAAATAGACACTGCATTCTCCTGGAGTTGGACTGGATGGTGAAATGTTTTTTTTCTTAATAAATAGAATTTTTCCTGAATTTAAAAAGTAATGGCAATAAAGATAATTCTTCCTGCAACAGTGACTTTTCCCATGGATATGACTGTTTTTTAAGGTCCTCCTTGTCTTGGAGCTTATATGTTTAATTTTTGAATCAACAACAGGATATTCTCAGCTGAGCTTCATGCATCCTGAATGGTTTCTTTTGAGAGGTATTGAGAGCAGGCCTCACAGTCATGGCAATGTTTGGCTGTGCTTTTGACTTAGCAGTTTTGATTAATGCAGTTATTCCAATAAAAGCAAAGGACTGCTACATTCTATTTCTTGCTGCCATCAGGTATTTTGCTATAAACAACAGAAGTGTATGGGTCTCTTAATAAAATTGGAGTTTCACCAAAAAATCTTTTGCCTTTCAACTCTAGTATACACATACTGTAAATCTGGGACTGTTACTTTGCTTGACTGGAGTGTTTCCTAAAGATGTCTGTATCATGTCTAAAAGTACAAATTATGTTAATTCCTTTTTTCCTACGTGACTTTTTTTTCCCCCCACCTTGTCTTCAATAGCCTACAAGCTCCTTTCATGTTCAGAAACCAAGAATATCTCAACCACAGCCCTGACTTTGGTGATGCCCGTGCTACAGATCTTATCTTCTACAACAGTTGGAGACTGCCTTTTAGGGGATGATTCTGGAACTACCAGGCAGCAGCTGGCTGTAAATCTTTTGGGAATATTACAGGAGGAAGGTCTGAAGGATAAACAGGAAATGGTAATGTGATAAGGGTTTTTTTTTCTTCTCTTGGGGCAGGTAGGGGAGACATTTAACAATTTTGCTTCATTATCCTTTGGCTTGGAAAGACTCTGAATGTGTGAGCTTCTTTGGATAATACATGCTATGGAAACACTTGGAAGTATGTATAGTCCATAAAACTAGACTATTAGGGAAGTGGAAGTGTGTTTGGAAGCTAAATATTGTTTTACTTAGCAAATAGGATTTTTTTACTTTAAGAGACTGTATAGATTGAAGAATTCACCTACCTTATAAAGCAAGTAACAGGACTTACAGAAAACAGGATTATGTGTATTTACTTTGTTTCTCTCAGACTTGCTTATTTTCCTTGTCTCTGTCCTTTTCCTTAGTGCTGTATGCGACTGTTAACTACCATTCTTTCTCCTTTGGCTGAAGAGAGTTACAGAGTATCTAAGTGTCATTTAGCATATTTTAGCTCATTAACCTGATTCATTCTATGCTGGTTTTGGGTTATTGGTTGTTTTTTTTTTTTTGGTTGGAGTTTTGGGGTTTTTTTGTTAATTACTTATTTCCCACTTCTCTGCCATCCACCACAACAAGTCTCTTTGATCAAGATATGCTTAGAATTGGGGAAACTAAACTCCCTTTCTGCTTTACACTCCTGTTATTTTGCGTAAGGAGAGCGGTGATATGACCAGTTGGAGACAGAAACAGAATGCCAGTTCTGAGTTCTGCCATGTCTCCTTGTCCTGGAATACCTCACCAACTTCATCTTCTATTTCCAAAATTTGAAAAGGCAAGCCCATTCGTACTCCTAATGAAAAATAACTGTTTTAAAGTTCACTAAAGCTTACACTTCTTATTCTGCTCTGAAAAAATAGGTATGGGATGGCTTTAAGTAGAGCTCACTTGTTTTAATGGGACTTACTGGGTGACAGCCTGTACAGATGCCACTGGAGGCTTTTTTCAGTGAGGGATTTTTGAAGCACTTCGGTTCTCTATGCCCTGTGTCACTGGTCCACTTGTTTTGTTTTCTGTTGTGTTTTAGAAGCTATTTTAATGTCTTACATGACTACTGGGTTACTGTAGGACAAGATTACAGTACATTGTATTACACTGGCTTTCTGTAACAGAACTTTGTACTAATTCTGGTATTCTCTTTCTTCAGAAAAGCATGTGAAAGCTTTTCTGTTAAGGGTTTAAATCGCTTTTGATGACTAACTTTTTCTGTTAGCTGTGTTAAACTGAAAACACTTGTCTTTGGTGAGAATTCTCAAACAGTCTCTTCACTTCTGTCTCACTGATCCTTGCAGAGTTCATAGCAGGTAGCATGGCAGATCTTTGGTAATACATGGTTAGCAATTAGAATGGGGAGACAGACACTTACTTTGCCTTGTCATTGTCTGTAATAAGTATGCTCGTGACGTTTGGTTCTCAACTAAAAGATTAAAAAATATAGACTTTCTTTTCAATGTTCCCATGAGTTCAGTCAATTTTTATTGTAGGATCAGATCAATGCTAAGAGAATAAAATCTTGATTGTATTATTCTTAGACCTTCCTCGCACTGGAAATGGGCACAAAAAGAGGTAGGAAAAACCAAATGTTATGTCCACAGTGAACAAGCTTTGAATAAAAGCATTTAAGAGCAAACATGATTAAGTTATGGTATATTTTCATAGAATCACAGAACAGCCCAGACTGGAAGATCATCTGACCCAACCTTTCATAGGAACAGGAGCCTAGATGAGATTATCTAGTATCCTGTCCAATCACATCTTTAAAACCTCCAGTGATGGGGACTCCACCATGTCCCTGGAGAGGTTGTTCCAGTGAATGATTGTTTTCACTGTCAAAAATGTCTTTCTTGTAATGTAAAGCTATCCCTGCCCCTCTCCCAGGCAACTTGTGTCTGTTGCCCTTTGCCCTGTCATGTGATTGTTCATGAAGAGAGAGCTTCTGTCTCTTAATAACTGCCCTTCATGTACTGGAAAGCGGTGGTGCATCCCCCTTAGCCTTCACTTCCACAGTGTGAAAAGACCTAACTCATGGCACTCCTTTAGATGTTCTCCAGTCTGTCTGCATCTGTTTTGGAACTGTGGGGACCAGAACTGGGCACACTACTCCATGTGCAGTCTGACAGGTGCTGATAAAGTAGGATGATCACATCTCTGTCTGCTGGACATGGATGCAGCTCAAGATCCTGTTTGCCTTCTTAGCTGCAGCAATGTGCTGCTGGCCCATGTTCAGTGTGTTGTCCATTGGGACACCTGTGTCTTCCCTGTGTTTCTGCTTAACTGCTCGTGTATCTGAATAACCCTTTCTTCTTCTTGACATTTCTGGCCAATTTCAGTTCTAGCTGAGCTCTGACTTTTGTATCTGCATGCCCTAGAATCCTGGAAAGGATCTCGTAGTCCTCAATGGGTATTTGGCCACTTTTGTGTAGAGGGCATGCTGCTTCTTTGCTTTTAACCGCGCACACAAGTTACATGTTCTTTAATGGTTTTTGGTTTTGGTGTTTTTTGGGGGTTTTTTTGCATTGATGGTAGAGAATTGTTCTACCTGTAGTCCCATGATTTTGAAAGTTAGAATGAGGCTAACCTTCACTTATGTTTTGCCATTGAGGGATTTATATATATGTATATCTTTGTGTTGACGGACTGAAATTTTCTACCTAACCCACTTGAATGGAATGCAGTATTAAAGTAAAATTATAATCATAGGCTGTTTTTATGCAAATGAAATAAAGGGAGAAGGGAGTGAGTACTGTTATGTTGAAGCAAAACCTTTGGGGATGGAATAGGGAATGGGAAATACCAATATAATATTTCAGGCTCTACCAATTTTAGCAGGTTTTTTGAGGCATTTAAAATAAACAACAACAACAACAACGAAAACAAACAAACCCAAAACAACAACAAAACTCCTTTAATAGTCTGATCTTGATTTCAGGACCTATTATCTTCTAGAGGCAGGTAACTAAACAGTACATGTTACGGATTCTGAAGCTCTTCTTAGGGCACTGTATGTCCTTGGATAAAGTTTAATTACCTTTTTCAATAAATGGCGATTTCACATCTGTATTCAGAAGAGGTTTTTGACTCCAAGTGATCTTGCCAGCCAGAAGAGAGAGCATTATAGACTGCTGAATTTCTAACATACACTATAGTAAAGTGTAAATAATGGAATAAGCTAATTTTAGTGTTATTTTTAAAAGGTAATCTAAAATACAGTGGCATTCTACCTTCTATTAGGCAAAATAAGTTTACATTACAGTGTGATGAAATTCTGCATTTAGAACAGCTTTTGCCACTCAAAATCTCTTTTCTCTGCCCTTTAGAATCTGAATTCCATTTTTGATGTTTATTTGTAGACCTCTTTTCAAGTACTTTCTTGACCTGGTCTTTATATAAATGTTCTTCACCTAATCACTGCCCGCTAACTACTGTCTTGATAGTGGAGAGGTATTTCTGAAAACATTGTACTTTCTAAGGAAGCAGAGAATTAATAGTAAAGAAATGGCTTGCCTTGGATTAAACTTTTCTCTTTTAATGAATCACTTTAAAATTTATTTGCAGGAACTTTAGAATGTATATATTCTTACATATATGAAAATCCAACTTAAGAGGATTCCTCATTTTTATTTTACTACTGTCCTGCTGCTAAATGTTATCTTCTGTGACTGCAACTGTAGCTCACTTTGTTCTGAGAAACAAATCTGTTAAACAGAAAATGTAAAAACAGATTAACCTAAACTGTGATATTAAGTACTATTAAAAGTTAAGACAGTTTTCTAAAAATAATGTAGATGATAGTTAAACTTATGATTCTCCTGTCATTGTCGGGAATTTAAGCTTTTAATATACTCTAGTTTTATTATGTCAGTTTTAGTGAGGAAGTAGCGCTCCAGTCACCAACAGGAACAGGAGTGATGGATGTCAGATAAAGTGGGAACTCCTGAGTATGAAATTATCAACCCATTTGTAATTGTTTTGAGTCTTAGGCCTTCCTTCCTGATAACCAAGGACGTATTCCACCCTATCCCTTTATGTAAACAGAGGTATAAATATGAGGGGAGGAGATACTGAGATCCTCTTCCCTTCCGGTGAGCTTGGGAGACAGCAGGTCCCTGTGATTGGTCTTGCTCATCTGGGAGTTGAGGCCTGCTTAAGCTTGTTGTTTACCATGCGGAAGGTGGAGGGTGCTGGTGGTGTCTGGCGCGATCCTGCTTTTTTTCAAGGGAAGTATTGAGATTTCATTTTGCTAGTTCTTTATTTTGCTCCAGGTTTTCGTTTGTGCATATCTGTTTTGGTTTTGTCTCTTTTTGTTCCTTTTCCCTCTTTCCCTTCCCCTTTCCCTTTTTTCGGGGTTGTACATAGTATTCTCACTGTATATAACTGTGATATAGGTAAAAAAATATATATATTTTGGTATAATTCAGTTGGTTTTGGTTTCTTTCAGTTTCTATAGCTTTTTTCCTTTGCCCGAAGGGGGAGGGAGGGAAAAGGCTTTCACTGGGTCTCGGAGACTTGGTGGGAAGTCAGCTCAAAACTTACACACCATTGAAACATCCATAGTGCAATAATTCTTAGAAAGGATTTCAAAGAAATATATTGCAGTTTGTTATTTGCATTTATTGCATTGGGACCATAAAAAATGTTTTGGATGACAACTTGGATGTTACTTTTGGTTTTTTGTGGTACCTTATTTGTTTGATTGAGACTTTTATTTGCTTCACTTGTTCTCAGGTGTCCTGCAAACTCCTTTTTCCTATAACCAGCTCTTACAGTTCATTGTACACAACCTGGAAGATCATAGAGCTCCTGAAAGAGAAGTCCGCAGTTACTAAATGGTTATCTTCAGTGAAATCACTGCTATCTGTTAGCACTCAAGTCCCTGCCCATGTTTTTCTTTTGTTGGCTTATCTACTGATCCAAGAAAATGGAGACACTCTTCGTGTTGTGCTTCAGACTACTACAGAAATAGCCAAGGCTGATTGTTCTCAGGTAAAGACTTACTGTTAGTGCAATTTTTTTCAGGAACTGGATGGCATTTAGAAGCCCAAGAAGGGCAAGGCTGCCACAGCTTCATGACCCTAGGTCCAACAAGTGGCAAGGATATACCTTCATTCCTGGTGGGTACAGTAAGGATCCCTCCAGCAGTGGTGCATGGTCAGTATGTAGAGTAGCCTCTGGATCCAAGTCTCACCAGTTTCAGACATCTGGACATAAGAGCTTTTAAGGCTGCAGCTGGGCTGCCGTACCTGATGCAGACTGACCCTCATCCTGCACAGAGGTGCACACACATGTACCCTCAGCTGTCTGGAATTCACTTTTTGTGTGTCAGTTACAACAAAATATGTATTATGTCTGTGTTTTGGAGTATTTTTTAGTTATTTAGACTTAGGAAAAAGACTGGCGTATTTGTTGATATTTTCTAGTAAGTATGAAAATACAACATGAGGAAGCTGAAAAGAGACTACCAAACCATTTCCGAATTCTGGTGACCTCATGAATTATTCTGTGTTCTTTTGTGGTTACTGGAAGACTGCCAAGTCCCTTGTGACATCTTTATTCTTGCTTCTTAAAAATATGTGCCTAGTGTTTCTCTGCCTCAGTACTGAATTCAAGCCAGAATTATGCAGGATGTTTAAACTTTTCTGCATAACCTGGAAAGATAAAGGGGGTTATCTGGAAACAGCGATGTAATGCAGGAGGCATTATACAGAAACAGTCATATCTTATTTGTAAAATAGAGAAGAGAGCAGTATCAATTCAAATTTAATTTATACCATAAAGACAGGCTCCATTTGCTTTCTTTTCAAAGAGTTGGCATACTCTGCAGCGCAAGACTTAAAAAAAATTACAATTTTGACTACTATTTAAGAACAAATTGGAAAGCTGGTAGCATAAAAATAAGCAACCTCAGTGTTTAATAAGCAGGCATATTAGGAGTAGAATGCTTTTGCTGTAAAACGACACTTTATTTCTTACATGCCATTTAGAGCTCTGGCTAAGCGGAAGGGTGTGGAGCTAATCAATGACAAAGGGAAGAATGTAAAACTTAAAAGTGATGAAAAATGTGATCTGACCGTGCAATGTGATCCTAAGCCAGCAGTCAAAAATTAGTCTTTCGGTTGTATTATTTCTTGCAATTCCAAGGAACAGGGAAAACACACAGCTTAAGGTAGCTTAAAAATGCTTTGTTGACCTACCTTTTTTTTTTTTTTTTGCAAAGTAGTTATTAAAACTTCATTTCCTCACTTTAAGTTGGAAGTACCTAGTTGTGTTCGAATGGCAGGAGTAAGCAAAATGAACTGCACTTGTGTGTAAAAGCAAAGCTGAGCTGATGTAGAACCACCTGGGTAGTTTCTTCTTGAAAGTATTTCTGTGACTCAACATTCAAAACTAATATGAGTAGTACACCCCAACTATGAGGAGTTTGACAGGTCCAGAGTTACAGGTCTTTGTAAATTAACTAACTCTTCTCTAGGGAAAGGGTAGATAAGACATACATCTGCCCTACTGTGGGAAAATGTCCTTCAGGTTCTGATCCTAACTGCAGCAAGTAAGGCAGTTTTCTTGTGAGTAGCTAGCTATGTAAAAATTACAAAGTTAACTCCAGGCTTTTTGGAGTGGATTTCCTGTTTTTGTCTGTGGACTCTCTAACTAGTTTTGTTACACTAGGACTTTGACTTGTATGATAAATCAGTGACATATTACAGAAAGAGGAAAGGAATAATGCTTTGTTGATTAACTATTTGATATAGTTGTTCAAAATGCAATTTGTCAGTCATTCCAAAAAAGTGGTAACTTGCTGAAAAAAAATTACTGAAGCAATATGGCACCTGAGTAGAATGGGCTGAAGTCTGACTGTAGGGAATGACTGTTGTGAATTTATTAGAGGAATCTAGAATATTTAAATGAACAGTTTTAGAGACAAATCAAAGTGCAAGTTAGGCAGAATTACAGAAGCTTTAGACAGATACAGGGACAATAATTTAACCTGAAGCTGTGTTTAGCATTTATGTGAATGGGTTTTTCTACTTTATTTAAGCCAAAGCTTTTGTTCACCAGTACAGTAAAAAAGATTGGTGGACACATACCATTGAGGGGTCTTCAGAACCGCTTCAGAACTAAGAAGCCCTTCAAGCTCATGAAAAAGTCCTCCCTTGCGCTGGTAAGAATGGCTCATGTCCAGAGGCAATGAGAAGATGAAGTTCAGACTTCATCATATTTTTTGTTTCCTAGTGATCAGCAGAAGTCTGCATGAATTAGAAACCATTGTTTAAAATGCAGAACTCTAACCCTGATTTGTCGATACTGTCTTACTGGCTCACATTTTCTTTGCTAACAGGGTGTGGAAGTGGAGGGCTTTTAGATTTTTTTATTTTTGTGGGCTTTAAAACATTTTTTTGCGAAATATGTAAGGTATTCAGGTCTCTTTTTCATAATATCACATAAAGCAATCAGTATAATTAGTGATACAGCAGATGTTCTGCTGAGTAATACTGGAAAATTTTGTGTGGGAAGAGTAATGCACTTAATTAGGATGATGTTTCCCTTCTCAGTCCTTGGTTAAGTGCAACCAAGGACACCTGAATATTCTCCAGTTAGCAATATCTACCTCATTTCTGTCTTTTAAATTATGTCTTTTATTGCAAAATATTTTAATGCTTTAAAACTTGAACTTACTGTCTGTCTCATTTGAACTGGGCATCACCTGGCATCTGTCTTGACTCTGACAAGGTTTTTTAGTTCTGAGCCTCCTTAATTGCTCCACAGAGATTATTACAGTGTGGCATTGTGCTGGAAGTTTATTACATTGTTTCTTGTACATGCAATGCTCTCTCTCTTAGACAGGAAGAATTACCATGGACTTGTGGTGTCTTTCTCTTACAATAACAGTATAAGAGGAGAAAGCACTGAAGCTCCTGGGTGGGAGAAATAAGTGATTAATAAACTCCGTGGGCAATGTACAGGCAACTATTGCTAACATATTGATGGCAGAGTTGGGAATTGCTTTATTTGGTTCTTTTTTTTATTCAGTTCTACTTAAATAAATGGTGCTTTATAAAAGATGATGAAAGTAAGTGGTTGGAATGTCCTTTAAGGTAAGAAAGTGGAAAGCTCCTCACAGCAAACTTGTTAGATATTTTGAATCTTCAATTTCTTAGAACACTTTCTGAAGTATGCAGTGGACGGTGTGAGCAGCATAGTAGTTAGAAGGCTGTTCTGAAGAAGAGAAGAAGAAAGTCAGAAGATGGGTATGGGAAGAAGAGAACAAAAAGTGGCTGTTAATCACAACCTTATTTTTCAACAGTCATATCTGTATTAACTTGAATCTGTTCTTTGGTGTTAACAGCACTTAGACACTCTTAAAGCCAGATGTTTGTAGCAGATGTAGAGGGTATATTCTGACTTCTTTTAAACTTTGAATCATGTCCAAATCAAAGTAACCTTGGGCTAGAAGGCGTCAGCACTTAGTGTTGCAGAAATTAAATGTCCACAGGGCAAAATTAAGAAGTGTCCACTTTGCAGCCAAACTTTGAACTACCTGTACTACGGAGGAATAGATAGAAGTGCTGACATGTCATAGTGAAGGTCATAGTATGAAAAGAAGTGTATGGTGGGGTTTTTTGTATGTTTTTTTTAAGTGATTTAGATATTCACTAATTCTGCTGCTAGTGAAATTTTGTTACTTTCTGAATCACAAAGTGACACAGTGGTTGTAGCTGTGAATATTGAATTGAAAAGCCACAAGTGATTGCCATGCAAAATCTGAGTTGAAGAATTGTGTTTCAAAACAAAACAGGGTCAGAAAGAGAGAACATGCATCGAGAGTGCTATCCTCGTTATTTTCATGTTTAGTACAGCTCTTCGCAGAGTTCCCTAACAGTAGCTCCCATTTTCACAGTGAATGTTGGTTTTATAATGAATCTGTTGTCTCTGAAGTAAATTAATGAAGCATTTAAAAAACATTGCTAGATTTAAAAATTACTGCCATAATTGATTTTGCAGACATTGTTCTGGTTATGATTTGTTTTCTTTTTTTCTTTACCCTTTCCATTAAGAAAGGCTGTAGAGGGCTTCTCTGCATGTATCTCCTCCTTCTCCACTGAGTGAAAGTGTTTTTATGGTGCAAGATAAGTGATTATTTTGGATCTGTTTTTAGTGGAGGTATTTTGGAGTAATGGTCTGAAACACTGTGGAAGAAAGTCCAGAAATATTTGTTAAAGGCTGAGGATGAAGAGTAGAACATGGGCTCTTAGGCTATATTAAGTCAAATCATTCCGGAAACTGCTGTGACATGTGCTGTTAATGATAGACTTGATACAGTCTTTATAATTGAATGAATTTTCTTGTGCAGAAATTGTTATTTCACTCTGTGAAACCACTGCTGTGCTGCAAGGGGAAGAAATTAAATTATCTGACTAAGAGGTCACTGGTGAATAGTAGCATAAGATCTGTTATGGTTATTTGAGGATTATGAGTCTGTAGAAGACATGCATTCTTTTATGGTCTTTCAATTGCTAGAATGAACTATTTTAGTGGTAAATGACATCTTGGAAAATCCATCTGAATGTGCATTATTTTGTGTTATTTGGGGTCTGGGAGTGCATTAAAAACAAAAAGGTAAAACACGTTTTTATTTGGGTAGAAAACATGTTTGAGGATGCATTGAACTGGATTTGGCTTGCTCAGGTGGTACGTGATGCTATTTTGTTTGTTTGTTTGATTATGTAAACTTCAGAGAGCTGTAGGGAAGCAATCATATCATACTCAGGTCTTGTGGACAGACTCTTCGTGATTGAAAATTATTGGTTAGGATCCTTCTAGAATACATGAAACTTTTGAAAACCTAGCTTGTGTATTCTAAGAAGTGCTTCTGATTTTCAAGAGAAATTTATTTTATAGCTTTTATAAACAGAAACTTAGCTACATTTGTGTACTTATCTGAAAAACTGATCCTTTCATTTGTCTGAATTGTCCAGTACTTTTGTCTTGCTTACTGGAACCAGGAATGCTGGAATACTGAACGCTTTCAAACACCTTCTCATTTCACTGCCTTGTCTACTGGACAACCTTCTTCCAAAATTCAGCCCAGAATTGATACCTGTTATCCTTTCTTAGCTTGTGCTTTTGAAGAAGAACAATTATCTTGTAGCTTAGAAAAAAAAAAAAATCAGACCCCCAAATCACAGAGAATGCTTCTCAGGCTTATTTCTTGCATAATATCACTTTGTCTTGCATGTTTAATTTTATTTTAAAAGGGAGAGTTGTTGAGAAACTTCAACATCATTTTTGAGATGCAAATTAGTTTTAAAACCAAAAAACGTAACGTTGAAAACCCTTCTTCAGGTTGCTAATGACAGACTTGACCTAACTGCCACATACTCTGGTAGTGTGGGGAATGCAGAAGGCAGTGTTGACAGGCAGTGTGCCTCCCACTCCTGCCTACTGGGAGCTAATGAATTGTCAAATCAGCTTCCTGGAGCTGTTACACCCCTGATGAAGATTTAGTATAAATATAATATTGAAATTAATTCCAACATTGTTTATCCATTCCATGAGGGAGATGGAGAGGAGCAGCTTTGCTGTACCAGAACATTTTAGGATTTTTCTTGATATTACAATTTAAATATACAGTTCAAAACAAGTAGACTTTAAATGACAATACCTTGTAACTGACCTCACAGTAGCACGGGCTTAGACTTCTCCTGGGAATTTTGTATATCAAACTTAGTATCTGTTTAGTGGATGTTAGTATAGAGGTCATTGTAGAACTTTCATTTAATGTCTCTTTACTGTAGAATAAACTTCATAACAAAATTAATGTGGACACAGGACTTAAAATGCGCTTCCCATCACAGCTGATGAAGGCTGGGCTTAAGTAGGCTGTCTTTAAGCAGGTTTGATTTCCTTTATAAATAAGGACTATGAATATGATTTAATTATAATTTATGTTGAATGTCATTTGGTCTGATTGCCATATGTGTCATCCAATGTAGCTACAATGTAGAAGAATGCAGGAAGTAGCCTGTTTACTAGAGAACTAGCGTAAGATGAAATAGAGTTGCCCAAGACTGCCTCTGGCAAAAGGAAGAAGTACTGTGGGAAATCATGAGTAGATTTAATTTAAGATTAGATTTAATCACATAGTGGTAAGAAGGTACACAAGCAAAAACTGTAGGACCTGCTGGTATGTTCTGACAAGTTCACTGTCTTATGTAAGGTGTCATGTTGACAAATTCCAATTTATGTCCTGTGTTTGTTTTATTTTAGGTTCCAAATCTTATCCCAGTTCTGGTATTTAAATTGGGAAGACCTTTGGAGCCTGCACTTTACAGGGATATATTGTATACATTGCCTACACTTGGTGTACACAAGGTCAGAATGAAAAATTTTTAGTAAAACGAAAACTGTATCAATGAAAGGTCATTTATTTATTAAAAAAAAATTAGACTAAGCAATACATGGCTTGCTTAACTGATTTTTAAGCTTCACTGTAACTTTGTAGTACTTTGGAAGGGTTATGATACTTGTTTTAGAGTGAAATGTACATTATGCTTTACTGTCTATACTGTATCATCATTATATATGTCATGAGCAGATAGATGCCCTTGGACTCATTATGTTCTAAAGTTTTTTGGAACAACTTCCAGATTATTTCTGACATTGCAGTTGGACAATTACCTCCTTGTTGTACTTGGTTGTAAAATAATTATTTGTAGATTAGACTTTGTCCTTGGGCATATAAAATAACAGTGACACTTGGTTAAAAAATTTCTTTCAGGTTTGTGTAGCTCAGATTCTACGTGCCATACACATGCTGGGGAGCACACCAAAGCTCAGAGCAATTGCTTCACGGCTGATGACGTCACTGTGGGAAAGACAGGTTAGAAAATTCTTGTAGTTATTCACTATTACATAGTGAATATAGTTATTTTACTTATTCAGTATAATAAGTCCAGTTGAAAAACTTCATTACCTCTAAACAAGGAAGGAAATTAATTTTGGATCATTGCTTATACTAGTATGTCATTATCAGGACTATAAAGTAAATGGTGTAAGTGGTGCCTATACTGATTCTGTTCTAGTGAAAAATTTTGTAGTATGTCTTTCATGAAACTTTCATTTCATGAGGTCTCAGGCTGGAGTTAGAAAGAAAATTTTTTTGAAGGGCAGCTTTCTGCTTTTCATAATATTCAGTAAGAACAAGACCTTAGTATTGTGGCTTAACCCCAGCCAGCAGCCAAGTACCACACAGTCACTCACTCACTCCCCCATCAGCGGGACTGGGGAGAGAATCAGAAGGGTAAGAACCAGAAAACTCATGGGTTAAGATAAAGACAGTTTAAAAGGGAAAGCAAAAGCCATGCACACAAGCGAAGTGAAACAAGTTAATTCACTGCTTCCCATGGGTGGGCAGGTGTTCAGCCATTTCCAGGAGAGCAGTGCCCCATCACATATAACTCTGACTTGGGAAGACAAACGCCATCACTCCAAACACTTCCTCACTTCCTTCTTCTTCCCCTCACTTTATAAACTGAGCATGATTTCATATGGTCTGGGATATCCTTCTGGTCGGTTGGGGTCACCTATCCCGGCTCTGTCTCCTCCCAGTTTCCCATGCACCCCCAACTTCCTTGCCAGCCTGGCAGTACAAAAAGCAGAAAAGACCCTGGCTCTGTGTAAGCCCTGCTCAACAATAACTAAAACATCTTTATATTATCAACCCTGTGTTTGGCACAAATCCAAAACACAGCCCCATAGGAGCCACAGTGAAGAAAATTAACTCTACCCCAGCCAAAACCAGCAGAAGTTATATAACAATAATTTCCTTCTCAGTTTTTTTTTTTTTTAAATAGCAATATAGATTTGGTCTGCAAAAACCAGGTAGAGCTCATTGTAGCATTAGATTCCAATAATGAAGAAAAGCAGAATATGTTATACAATAAAAGTGGTATTTATAAGTCATGTAGAAGTGCTGCCAATTGAAAATCGTTTTGAAGGTATGATGATAATAATTTTTAGATTGAATCTTTTCTAGGACCGAATTTACCCAGAGTTGCAGAAGTTCTTGGCGACGTCTGACATGCCATCTGTGTCTGTTGACAAAGATGCTCAGTGGGAAAAGCTGATTGCTAAAGCCGCTTGTATAAGAGATATATGTAGGCAGAGGTAAGTGCAAGTGTTACCCGTCATATGTCTTTGTAAGGGAAAGCAATTTTTTGTCAGAAAAGCTGCATAATAATTTTTACCTACATATGTGACATTAATAGTAATATTTTCCTAGTTGAGACACAGACTCAGCCACTCTTAATCTGAGCAGCTAGTAAGTTTGGAGTTTTCTATTATGACTAATAGAAAGCACATATACATGCTGTGAAAATTAAATGTTCTTCATCCTGAAACAAAACATGTATCCTGTACTGATCTAGGGTAGAAACTTTAGGCATAACACTTCCAAATTAGAAAAAAGGGAGAGATGAAACAATGGAAGAAACAACTAATGGTGTATTTTTTGATCTATTCAGAGAAAGATTGGGTGTTTTTTTGAAAAGCACATTTTGTAACATATGCACATTTCTGGTCTTTATTCAGATATGGTACCACAGAACACCATTGTGCAAGTCTAACAGGATGATATATTGAACCTTTCCAGCTCTAACAATCCATGAATATCAGTACTTGATAATAATTTGCGGTTTCTGTAAAGATTTTTTAAAAATGCATTAGTATTTACTTTCTGGTTTTATGTGCACAATATCATCTTTTCCCTTTGTCATCTATCTTGGGTTCCAGTTTTCACTTTACTTCTTGAAGGTCAGTTACTAACAGCTGAGAAGATTCGTGTATCTTTTAATCATCAACTGAAAAGCAAGCTATTAAAGACAATACCCTTTCCTTTACCTCTTCAACCCTCTTCAATTTTGCCAAACAGCGTCTTTCAAGAAATTTTTAAAGGCTGAAAAGCATGAGAGAAATCTCAATGCATTTGTAATATTCTTTTTGCCTGGTAAGTGGTATAGTTAGAGTTCAGACGTATGCACATTCTTTGTGCATTTAGAAATTGTTTGGAAGAAAATGAGAGCAAATGGAATAAGTCAGAATGTTCTATGCATATGAATCACCTAGCCAGGTGCTATTGACTGCAAACTCTTACAGAAATAGTATGAGGCACTGCTGAATCAGCACTTGACACTTCCGCCATCACAACCCAAAAAGCTGAATGGATAATAAAAGACTGAAAGGCTAACAAGCAGGCCCATGCAGGCAATTGAAGGCAAGACAAATGGCATTACAGCAAAAAAAAGAAATGGAAAAACGTAGCTATCTGATGTAAGAAGGACAAAAGGCTTTTGGTGCCAAAATCTCCACCAATACACGGTAGTGACTACTTGCAGAAGACTGCAGCAAAGAATAGCACATTTTCATTCTTAGTCATTTCTTCAATGATATAATCTTTTGGCATACACAACATGCTTGGACAAAAACTTCCATAACTTAACCACTTGGTGATCTTATACTTGGAACTTGGTGCCTGCTGCTTTAATTCTTTGTGTCACTTAGCCTTTAGAGCTGTCTGTCATATCCTCCTTGTTTGTTTTTTTTCCTCCCACTTTTAGGCTGGTTTAATTGTCACATAAACAAAACCAGCACTTAATGAATTTTTGTGTATAGGTTACAACTTGTGTGTATACAGGAATATTGCCTTCTATCTTCGTGTTTTTTCCTTTAGACCATACCAGCATGGAGCAGACATGTTGGCTGCAATTTCCCAGGTATTAAATGAATGCACAAAACCTGATCAAGCTTCACCGGCTGCCATAGTACTACAGGGTCTCCAGGCACTTTGTGAGGCTGAGGTAAGATTAAATTGGCTTGTCCCCATGTTTTGTGTTTTGCTTGTGGTTCATGGGCTTTTTTCCCAGTTGGCTTTTTTAAGAGTACTTTGGATTGTTGCAGAATTTCCTTTTCTTCAGAGAAATTTAATTCCTCTCTTCCAACATAAGTTAGTAGTTCCTGGGAAGCTGTACGGTGAACTTCTACCACAGCAGGTCAGCCCTTCAGAGCTTCACAATTTGTTTCAAAGACATCCCTCCACGCGTCTTTCTTTGAGATTTGAAAAGAAAGATTGTGGGCACATAATTCTGATTAGCCAAAAAGTATGCAAATCTTGTAATTTTTTTGTCTCCTTACTGGCCTGCCCGGCTGGGTCTCATTCATAGAGTGTACCAGATAGGGAGTGAAATCGCTTGCAGCTGCGAGGCTTCTGTTTTACTATAAAACATTCATTACTTACTAATGAAAAGGACAAGTAAGCATTAGAACATGCTGCCCGGAGAGACTGTGCTATGTCTGTCCCTGGAGATTTTCACATTCGTTTTGGATACAACCCTGAGCAACTGGATCTGATCTTGTAGTAGCACTGCTTTGAGCAGGAAGTTGGACTAGAAATATCCTGAAGTCTCTTCCAACCCAGATTGTACTGTGATGCTATGATATCCGTGAGTTAGGATTCAAGGCTCTTTGTTTCCGCAGTGACATCCCAGACATCATCATGCAAGTATAGACATGCTGCGAATCACACTGTTGACAAACTGCGTACTACACAGGCCATCAGAGTTAGTGGACTAATTATATCTTGCAAGAATATTTGATTTCTCTGCCAAACTGCAATTTTAAATTTATCCACTAATTCACTTTCAGTGGAGTGAGGCCAATCCAATAAAATCCAGCCATTACCACATTATTCCTTTGAAAACATTCAGTGGTTCAGAAACAACATAGTGAATCATCAGCAGTCTATAGGCATTAGTATTCAGTATAGTTAAAAATCTTCAGGCAATGACTACTAAGAAACAACTTATTAAGGGTAATTTTTTGTTTGCTTTGCTTTTGGTGTGGAGTTTGACTCTTCTTAAGGTCACATAGATTATATCACTACTGGTTTTGGTATTGAAACACTGTTTTCCCAGGCTGGATTATATTTGGACTTTGTCCTGCAAAAAAGCAGGAGTTAGGTGTATGACAGGTGTCACATCTTACTATAATAGCCTCATTTGAGAATAGACATACTGTACCACTGTTGAGAACTGGAAGACTAAAACAACTCCAGGTACTTGGGATGGAAGAAAGAAAAGAAGGAAAGAATCACTTTGTGGACTGATACCAATTTTTCCTGTCGAAATTCTTATGGACCCTCCTCAATTTGCTTTGTTTCCCCCATTATATTGTAATGTTCTGGGAGACCAGACCTGCCACCTAACTATACTGAAACTTTAACGGAGAATTCTTTTGTGGTTTGGTAAGCTGGGTAACCATTTGGGTTAAGTAATGTAGTCTGTCCCTTATTTAATATTTAGACTCCAGTTTGCAGTGCAGAAAGGACATAATTATAGAGGTTGGTTTTGTTTTGGAGTTTTCTGTTTCTGCCACTGACTTAAGGGAAAGGGATCTAATCTCTCAGCTTTTCCATGTACGGTTGCTTAGATGTAGAATTTTAGAGAGCACCTAATTTTCAGTCAGCTTCTGCACTAGAATAATAAATTATGTTTTCATATATTTAGTGTTGACTTAGTTCATGATGGAACCATATACACCATGTGGCTTTGTCACAGTTGAGTTCTGAGTGTCTCAGACTCTTTCATAAAAGCAATGCTATAATAAAATGTACTGTAACATTTTTCGGTTGACTGTTATGGAAGAATAGTTTTCCATTTTGTAGACTACAGTAATTGTTTTGTATAAAGGTAACGGCTTTACACAAACTGCATCCTGCGTGAATAGCGTTAAGAGCGTAAGCTTAGCTTTTGTAGGACTTATAAGAAGGGCTAGATGCTCCCCCCACCCCTCTGTTTTTGGGGGATTTTTTTGGTAGGTATAAGAAAGGGTCTTTAATGAATAGTGCACAGTGACTTGCACATCAAAGATTAAAATACACACAGTTCTTGCCAGACCACATTTCCTATTTCTTGGCATATAGCTTGTTTTTTTCCCCAGTGATTTCAACAGAAGCCAATGTACTTCATATGAGGCTATCTATTCTGGCATCTAATTGATTTAATGTATCGAGTACAATGTGCCAGCCAAGAAACATTCAAGAATAAAATTGTTAAGTATAGTATTTAAATCCCCTTTCCAGGCTTTTTGAGGAAGTGGTTTCTTACTGTTTATTCCCTAACTCCGTATCTATTTGATATACTGATCAGAAAGAAACCAGCATATCAGAGTAATATAATGAACTGGAAAGTTTGCGAGAACAAATAATGATGACTGACATTTTGAAGGAATTACAAAGCTGAATGTTGTTTAAACAGTGTACATTTGAAAACTGTACTCTTGAAATGGTGGGTTTGTGTTGAGACACAATCGGAGTATCATTACTTCTTGGGCTCAAGTCTCTGCCAGTTTCTCTTTCTCAGGTCTGATTTACTCCTTGTTCTCTTTTTGACTTACTTTATATCATTGGTCTTGTATATAGTTAACATCATAACTTCTGTCCGAACTCTTTAGCCAGTAATGTGGGTACAGTTCCTTACCTGTAAAGATCTGCAGTTGAAGGGAGCTGCCAGACTCCCAGGATGAATTCTGTATAGGTAAGGGTTTTTCCCTGGATGGAAAAATAGTAAAATAAGTTGACTAGGAATGTTACTGGCCTGTTTTGAAGACGCAAAATAAATTAAGCAAATCTGTGCTCCAAGTACTTAAAATCTGTTAGCATAAACTGGACAGCTGCTCGTGTAGTCCACAAAAACAATTTCCATTTTGTAGCTGAAATTTCAGTGTAAGCACTTTGCATCTGAATGAGTACATACTCTGTAGACATAACAATCATGACCAAACTATTTTTCTGTGAAAATGGCATTGAGGAGTGATTTGGCTGTTAATCCTCAGGATTAATAGCAGCGCTTCTTTCTGCCTCTGTGGCACGATCACTTTGTCATGTCAGCTGGTTTTGGCATATTGGGCAAAATGTGTTTTGAAGAGAAGATGGTTTATTTACTCTAAATTGTTTCTAGATCATATTTATCCACTAAGTTCATGGGGCAAGCAGCATAATTTATAGTAATCACAGTGTGTGTCAGAGTTCAATACTCTCTGACGAAGTTATTTTAGATATTCTGTGCATGAAAGATGTAATGTATAATATCAAACTTACTTATTTGAAGATAGTTGTTACACAGAATTTCTAATTCAGCAGAGCGATACAAAATATAGCAAAATCACAATACAAATATAAGTTACACTTCGCAAAATATAGCAATTGAGATGTAGAGTTCAGTCACAATACCAATGTGATTCCCATTGCTGGTCTCTATTATCTGCTCACTGTCATGATGCTGAGCATCCCCAGTACCCAGGAAGCAGTATGTGGGTTGAAGCTAGCTCAGGCCTGTAGCTTGAGAGTCACCAAACTGTTTATAGCTGTATTCTAAAGGAAAGGTCTTTTTTGTGTTGAGTTGGTTTCTTTGCAAAAGCTATGGTCAATCTCAGCCTGTGTTATTGTCTGAGCTTCATGAGCACATAATCTTTGCCCATGTGAACCTTCTTTCATTGTAGAGGTTTATTGGTCAGTCACAGTGTGTAGCACTTAGCAAAGTGATGGTATGCCCTTTGCTTTCTGCACGTTGCAGGTATTTCTGTAGCTGGCTGGCATGTGTAACACTTTGCAGTACAGGATGGGTCAGGTGGGTTTTGTTGCAGTTCCTTGTTCTGAAAGTATTCTGATTGGGCAAAGAGAAGTTACAAATATTTTTTGCACCTATTATCTTACAACTGTTAAAGCCACCATTTCTCCTTAAAAAGCAAATTAAGTAGTCCCTGCGTAACCTAATCAGTTGGCCTTCCTTCGAGAGTTAGGCTGAGCTAGGTGACCTGCAGAGGTCCATTCCAACCTAAGTATTTGTCTGAATGTAGGATTCTGTGATAGACTTGGTGCACCAACCTTGCTGAGATTTGGTACAAACAGATATTTGTCTCAGAGGAAATACTGGCTTAGTATTGTGCTTGCTCTCCCCCCCACCAGTCATATTGGTTTAAATGTTGTTGTTCCCTACTTTTTTCCCCAAGATTTCTGACCCTTTTAGAGTAGTAGGTCACCTGAAACCTGCTTTGTATTTCCTAGACATCTGTAAAACTTAGCTTTGGGTTTTTCCCATCTAACAGTCAGTGCTTAGTGTAGTGGCAAGGTTGCTATTTTAAAATAAATTTTGAATAACAAGAAAACACAAATGTAAACCAAAATGTACTGTACCAAAAGCACTGTGTGGTTGTAATGTCTCCAGATGGCAATATCATCTTATTCTGAACAAATGCAGAATGAAAAAAAAACCACAAGGAACAAAAAGATGAAAACAGACTTATCAAAGTAGGACACTAGTGTGTCTAGATCTGTGAACATACATTTTCTGATTAGCATTGATTCTTTTTTTTTTCAGATAGTAATTGGCATACCAGTGTTGTAAAGTTTTCTTATCTTGCTAGTTTTCTAGAGTGATTTGCATTTTCAGAGGACAGCTTTGTGAAGCTGAGCAGTGTATCTGGAATTACAGGGCTTTTCCTTGGGGATTCATGACTAGCAGATAAACTTGATCACAAGATATTTATCACAGTTGCCCATTCCTCCAGAAAGACATCATGTCAAGGTTGTTACTGCTTTTATAACCTTTTTTTGTTTACTGTGTTTGTTTA
Source organism: Pseudopipra pipra (assembly GCF_036250125.1). Classification (NCBI taxonomy): domain Eukaryota; kingdom Metazoa; phylum Chordata; class Aves; order Passeriformes; family Pipridae; genus Pseudopipra; species Pseudopipra pipra. The sequence continues at coordinate 33,958,585 of NC_087581.1, forward strand.
TGGTGTGTGAAGTATCAGCCTCCCACTCTTTTGATCCCTCTACTCCATTGGTTCACATTGGTAGGATTTTTCTGTAGGACTGCTATTACGTTGCAAGTCTAGAAAATACCTTCTGAAAGGAATTGTGCAGTCGTAAGCTTTTAGGCATTAAAAAAGTATATTTTTAAAGGAACTTTAGTGTTGCAGCAATTGAGGGTGAAGGCCGTTAATGACAGGCCAAATTGCACTTCTGTGCTCAGTGATGGCTTTAATATCCTCTAGCTTTTGTGCTTATTGTGCACCAGATGATGTTTGGCCATTTTCCTTCTTCAGATCAATTCACCACGTTTATTTGGGTTATTGCCCAAATATGTCTGAAGTCATACGAGATCACTTCAAGACCAAGTATTTAGTTGTCAGCAGCGTTTGGACAGGTGAGACATACTATAAATTCTCCTTTTTATCAGTGTGCAGCAAAATTTTTTTAAGTTGTGGTGTATTCCAAGCTGCACTACTTTAACTAAGACAAAAACTAAATCTCTTCTAAGTGATGCCTATACCCTTCAATAAAATGTTTAGCGTTTGGAAACTCAAGCTGTTTCCTTTAGACAGTAGAAAAATTGAATTTCTGCTGGACTTCCACTTCTCAAAAAAGGCATATATCAAGAGATTTCAAATCAGTAGAATTTTACTATAATCTTTGCTATTAGTATGAATGCTTTTTACATGCAGTAAAGAAAATAAATCCTTTCTGTTTGTGAAAGAAAAGAAAATTGTTAAAATTTTTTCTGTAGTGAAAATATTTCGATGTCGACAAAACCACTGAAATACCATTTAGTCAGCGAAGTAGTAGATCCTGTATGGCAGTGATACTGTACTTAGTTTGTATGATGCTTATGTGATATGTGTGGAAAACAGTTGTCAGTTGAATACTGTATAAGGTATCATGATTTTTGTAACACTATTGATTATGCATGACTTAATGAAAGGCCAGTGTTTTTGGCATACCAAATACGCATGGTCTAAAACCAATATGTTGTTTCAATGTAGTTGATAAAAGGCATTTGATGTATGTTGTTCCTTTAGATTTCACTAGCTTCATCTGTGTGGTATGCATATCTGATAAATCTGAAACTTCTGTTAGAATGCTGGTGATTTTTTTTATGGCCTTTTTTTTTACCTGTTAGCTGAAGTTGGAGAATGAATTGAAACTTTCTTGGCTGGCTAATGATTTGTTAGTCTTCCTAAATTCCCATATCAGATGGGACCCCATGAATATACAACTTTGTTTCTCCACATATTAATACACGGTGTATTTTCTCTTTCCAGAGAACTAACTCATTACAAACTTAATATTTCTAGGTAGTTTAGTAAGTGCTAATAGGTACGTCTATCTTTCTGAACACTGGAAGAGCTTTTTTCTTATCCTTGCAAACAGTGTGTTTTGAAAGGAGGGAAAGAGAGGTATCATTTGCACTTGGAATTTATTAGATGAGGTCTTTCTATCTGTCAGTGATCGTTACCATAGAAACACACTAATGGGTTTGCTATTCTTGAAATGGATTCAACTTGAAATGGATTCAGCTTTTTAAACTGCACTCTAAAATGTGTTTTGCAGGCACTTAAGTGACTGCTTAATTTGACAATTACCTGCACTCAGGGATGCCAAGCATTCTGTTTTTTCAGTGCAGAATAATACTATCCTTCTTAGTGCCTTTGTGGAATATCTTCATAAACATATCTTTATTTGATTTCCTTTCATAGATCAATTTCTGTTTCTCTATGTCTTAGTTTTTTGTTGCTTTGTTTTAATTTCATACAGCTGAAAGAAACTTTCATGGCATTTGCTCAGATTGTTTAAAAGAAGGGTTTTGATTTGCGGTTCTAGTATGTTTTTCCCTTTAAAAGACTGAGTTTTGGGGGGTGGATGGGAGTGGGGTGAAGAGAGAAGTAGTTTCTTGGGGTTTTTGGTTTTATTTGTTGGGAAGGGGGTTGTTTATTTGTTTTGTATATTTTCACTGTTTAGTACTCTTTTTGTTGCTGTGGAGCATGAAATCTGAAAGACAGATAGTAACAACAGATAAATTATAGACAGAATTATTCTAGGTGTGGTGACAAAAATCTGAAAAGTTAAGTCCTCCACAGATAGCCACATGAGGTTTGATGAAATACTGCATGGATATTACTTAATTTTTCACTAAAATACATGGTTCCTTACGAAGAGAAAACACGGGCAACTGAAAAAAATCTCACGGAAAAAAGGAGAAAGTTTTAGTGCCAATAATGCTGTCTAGTCAACATTCCTGTGGGACTTGACTGCTTTTTGTGAATTCTGTACAATTCTACAGCTAGAACTGTACCATTGACTGATCATCTTCCAGACTTTTTTCAGTACCTAGAAATACAAAATGTACTGAGTGCTTGTTGAGCTGCCATGCAGATCTCTAAAGGTGAAAATAAGCTGAGTGAGGCCTGTGTTGTACCCAGGAAGAGCTATGTAGGACCGATTATGTAGCACTACTGTGCTGTAGATATAGTGTAAATGTCTATTCATTATTTTCCCTTTTATAAAAGTTGTTCTGAATAGCTAGATATCAGTTCAGTATTAGGAATTAGTGTTTAGTGTTTATTGTAGTTTGACAGTTTCCAATGACTTCTGGATTCCTGAAGTTTTACACTTTTCATTTGTTCTGCAAATTTTGTTGGCTTTGACTGTTTTTAAAGATTAAAGCAATTTCATTTGGAGGGCTTCCAGGGGAAATATTTTACTCTGTTGCTTCCTCTGCTTTCCTCCTGTTGGATTCTGAGACAGCTTGCTTTTAAGCTAATTTCACAAAGTTAAGTAGAGCAGTAGTGTTGTGTGAAGATACATCTACTACAGCTTTGCATATTGCTAACATATAACTTTGCATAACACATAATATTGCATATTCCTACTGAGAGGTGCTTTCTCTGGTGAAGTATTATACAGTATTTACTGCATTATGTCAATTGATAAACAAGTGAATTTTTAAAATGCATGCTATTTTTATGTTTATGAACTATATTCCTGTTCTCCAAGTAGGAAGAGTGAGGACAAGCACTGGAAAGACATTTTAAGTCGAGTTGGGATTGCTGTTAGTAATGGTGTCTCCCACTTTCCTTTCAGGTTGTTTGCATCCGTTCTACATGGAGTGCGCTGTCGCCAAAGCTGAGTTGTGATACAAGACCCCTCATTTTAAAAGCTCTAAATGAATTGTTTGCCCTGGTTCCGTCATTAACAGTGAATACAAATGAATTTGAGGTATGTACTCATGGACTAAGGTGAGTCTTTTATTATATCTTTGTATATAGCTTTTAAATGAGCCTGCTTGTTTTTAATTTATCATAATGCACATTCCATACATTTTCACAATTTTTGCTTGCATTAGTGAGTCCTGGGAAATATGTAAGGAATTCCAGTACAAGGTTAATCTCCCAGAATGTGAGGACAGGTGAACATGTCTGGAGTTCAAACCTGTACCCTTTTTTATAGCTCAATGCATGTTCATGTGGCAGCAGTTTGTTTCAGGTAACTGCCCCTATTTCAACTGCTTATTTAGCTAAAGAAAACATAAATGCATATTTTGTTTTCTTTTTTAGACATTCAAAGCCCAAGTTATCAGCTTCCTCTGGAACAACACACAGAACAAGGTAGGTGATACAACTGAAAAGGCTGATTTCTGATGTCAGCAACTGGACATTAAGTTTTGTACTTTTCTGTCAAGACAGTGTCAGTAATCTCATTTCCGAATAGGGTTTTCTGCTTGTTGCTGGCTATTTAACACTGTTTTTGAAGCAGTGTACTGCACATGAAAGATGATCCTAACATCTGCCAAGGAGAATTATAACACAAACTAGTTTGACTTCCCCTGGAAGATTTCAGCCTCAACATGGTGAAGCATTCTTGACAAAGATGCTGCTGTGACAACTAACTCAATTCTTTTGTAGAGTATTGTAGTGCAGTGGGAATGTTTGACTATAAACCACCGTGGGGCTGGTGGAACTAGTGTGTTTTAGTTTAAATGCAGCTTGTATATTTCTACCTGAAATACCCTCAGAATGCTTGCTATGAAGCCTAGATAATTGGTCTTCCTACTTTGCATTGTGTATATATAAAGTAAGCAATTGAGAGTGTGCTTCAGAAAAACATTGTTATGGGGTTTTTTATCAGTAGTTACTTGATAAGCTCTTTGTATGTGGGGTTTCCAGTAGGTAGCAATAGCATATGCTGTGTTTCTGATCTTCTTTTTCTTATTATTAATTTTCTAGGATGCTCTGGTAGCCATTTCAGCCTATAAATCACTGTCATCATTTGGCTCTGAAGAACATACAATTCTTCATCTTCCTGAACAGGTAACCATATTGTATGTTTAAATAGTAAGGACATCTGACACCTCCATCTGACATGGGTTATATCCTCTTGAAAGAGATATAAAGGCCATGTGCCTTCTCCATCAGACAACTAGAAGAACCTCATGGAGAAATACAAGCTCCTGCTCGTGAAATGAGATAGTATTGTCTTGATGAGCAGGAAGAGGCACAAATGAAGCTCAATGAGGGCTTAGCAGTTATTTTGTTAGTTAAATCATCAGGTTTTGGGGATTTTATGGTCTTCTATTAATGCTTAACTAAGCAGATCTTGTGATTGGTGCTTCATCCATTGCAGTATACTTACACTTAGTGCTTTTGTTCCTGAGATGGGTAAGTCAATTTGAAAAATGGGTGCTGTTTTTGGAATTAAGCTGAAAAGTTTTCATGTGTTTTTGTTCTGAACTTTTACTGTATAACATTTTGCTTTTTTGTCAATAAGTCAGAAAGGAATTGAGGTATTTATTTGAAAGCTGTTTAAGTATGTAGACTGCTGTTAAACTCTGAAACTTCTGGTCAGTTGACTCAGTAACCTTACAAAATGAAGGAGTACAAGGAGATGAGCATAAGGTCATCTATGTGACTTTTCTTTAAAGTAATGTTGTACAAGAGACTAGGCAGTACTCAGTAGTACATTGGTACTTTATGGCATAGTATATACTTCTGTAAGGTTTTATTTACAAGATAGGCATCATTTGCATATTGCAACTGGCTGTTATGAAAAGATTGCAATAAACAATTTTAAAATTAAAAAGAATAATTTATATAAATCCATTAGAAGATTTCAGCATAAACCTTACAAATGAAATTATATTTTACATAGACGACCATGAGATAGAATGAGGGAAATGTCTAAACACTGCTGCAATACTAAATCTTTCACAGTAGTACATAGTTCTGTATTGTTGGTATTTTACTTTACACTCATTAGACAATGAGTAAGTATGCTTTAACTGAAAGCAGTGTAAATATGTTGCAGTTTTTCAGATTCTAAAAGCTAGTATGTAAAAATAACATCTAGCAAAAATGTTCTATGTATATTGAAGTGCCAGTATTAAACATTGTTAAATTGAAGAAGAATCAGAATGAAATAAAATTTTATGAATTTTAGTTCAATCTGTAAGTGCCAAGATAAATTTTACTATTACTGATGTGGATTTACATACCCTGTGATTTTTATCCACTGCTGTTGCCTTTCAGTAAGGTAGAAGCTTTTATTCAGTCAGCTTCAAATTAGTAAAATGGAGTTAAATTAATGAAATGGGGAACTTTTCATATTTAGCTGGTATTTTTGACTCTTGGAATCATGAATGGTAATGAGGATTTGGAATCTTTGTGCTGACATTTAGTTTTTGTTAAATCCTGCAGGCACGACCAGAAGGCTACTTGCTGAAGGAAACAGACATGAATGAAGATGAAGAGGAGCAGGAGCCAAATCTTTTTGTTCCAGGTTCTTCATATATCAAGCTGTTGTCTCTAACACCAGCTTCTGTTTTAGGAGGTATAATATATCCAGTATTTGAGGTTACTTTGCAGATATATAATCACAGTAACTGTACAGACATGTGACTCTTTTATAATGAAGTGTCATGTTAAAGTGCTGCCTTTTTATTTGTTTGTTTCTTAACAAATGACAGAAAAAAATGTAAAAGTTCAGAGGAAAATAAAGCCCCTAACCCATTTTTAGGAAGATGGTGTGTCAGAGGTTCTGATGATGGGGAAAAATGCTTACAATTAAAAAACTCTTATCTGTCCTATGGGGAAAGCCAGTTTCATATTATTTACTTCAAGTACCCGTGACTTCAACAGAGAGGAATGAGCAGATGTTTTAAAAGGCAGCTCTGTATTTTAGCCCAGCACAGACTGAAGTAAAAAAGTGTTTTTTAAACAGAGTATTAATGACATGAAAACAATGCTGTTTACAAAATCTGCTTAATTGATGAAATGTTAGTGCTATACCTAAATCCTAATTGTAGGGATGCATACTGATATTGAAGTATGCATCAACAGATGGCTGGTTGATGCACTTGTCCTGAAACCTGTGCAGTTGAATCACCTTCAGTATTTGAGAGTTTTGCTATTCACTTGATTACTTTCAGAAATGCTGAAAGTACTTTCACTTCCAGTTACAAGTTTGAGATGTTGTGCTGGGACATAGGCATTGTTCTTTAATTCTTAGTAGAATGCCTGGGATCTTGATGTGTGATTGCAGCCTATAAACATTGCCATGAGATAGTAGTAGTGTTTTGTAGTATTTTCCCCCAGTGGGGACTCCTAAAAAGATCCATTCATCAAACTCTGCATGCATTGGCGTCTGGAGTATGTGCAGCCTCACCTGGAGAGTCTAACTACTAAATCCTGGAAGCTTTGTGGGGAAGAGTGATATAACTTACTTCAATGAAGGAGAGTGATTTATCTTGACAGAAAATGCAAGCTGAGCAATGAGTGCTGAGGTAGCCAACTTCCTAGGAAGATGGGATGCCAAAATGGATTTTAAAGTGAACCGAATGAATACAAAGATGCAGCTACCACAGACTGGTATCAAAATATACTTGAATCCAGACATTCAGGGAATAATTTCTCCTTAAGAGGTGTCTTCTAATGCTGATAGTTAACACAGAGAGCAGAACAAAAGTTGAGCAAAAGCTTTAGTGACTGGCAGGAGTGATTGTTGTGATTTAATTGCTCCAGTGAAAGAGTATGAAACTGGATTCATGAGACATTGTCCAAGACAGGCCTGAGAGCCACGAAGTCTCTGTTCCATGAGAGCTGAATCTGTGTCATCTCATCTGCTGGAATCCTGCTGTTACACATTATTGAGATTAGTTCAGTACTTTCTTACTGCTTAGGAGTAGGACTGAGCTGCTTTTTAAGAAAACAAACTCTGTTTCTGAGTTTTCCCTGAAGTCCTTCTTAGTGCACATCAAATCAGCTGAAACTTCTAAAGGAAGTTTAGCTTGCTGCTTGTGAGAGCTCCCTCTTTGCTTTTCTGTATTGATTCTTTAAACTTTGAATTCCTGCTTATTTCTGTTGCCTCCCTCTCCTTTAATCCTTGCAGGAGGAGAAGAATCTTTAGGCTTTTTTCAGACTCTGCATGTTTCTTTATGAAGAGCTGAACAATTAATGCTATGACAACTGCAGTTAAAAAGTTCCAACTGAAAGGTGGGCTTGGTGCCTTATTACTGAATTGTGGGATTTTTCCAAGTGCCTTCTTCAGCTGTGTGGGTGGAAGATGTCTAAGCTTGCAAACAAATCTATAGGGACTATTTCTGCAACAGAGCTGAGGAAAAATTAGAGGCAAACTAAAAGTAGATTTTTATATGACAGTTGGAACATGCTGCAGTTCCAGTTTACTATAGCTGTCTGCTTATATGAAATGTTGGAAAGTGGAGTTTTAGATAGCATTTTCTCTCAAACTCCTTTAAAACTGATTTCAGTTTTCATATTGTTTTGAAGCATTGGAGTGCACAGGATATCAGAAGGGTTATAACAGCCTTAATTTTTTTACTTTAGTAGTTTTTCATTCTGGATGCCTGAGACGTGTCTCAAACCTGGTAGTCAGAGAATTAAAAATAATCCCATATAAAGGACTATAAATTTGATATTATTATTGTTGTTGTTGTTACTAGTAGTAGTAACGAGATTTTACTACTACTACTACTACTAATAATAATAATAATAATTTTGTTGCTGTGATGTTTGTTGTCTTTTTTTACCTTCAGATTGATTTCAAGCATTAAAATATTCTTGCATTTGCTGCACATCCAGTTGTTTCACTACACATATCCAGATTTTGTAGTTTGAGTTTTACCTGCCGGTCTAGAGCTTTGGGTTGTATCTTGCCTGAAGAATTGCTTTTGAATGGCTTGGAAATATTAAGTCCTTTGGCATAATCAGCAAATGCAGTAATATGACAGCAATGACATACTACTACCTGTACTATGTTGTCTCTGTCAATATGAATGGTTTCCAGCAGAGAAATAACTTCCACTTTCAGTGAATTTCTTTTCTATTGTAGCTACCCTAAACAAAAAAGTTTTTTTATGAAAATCACAGACAGGTGGGTGGGTAGTTTTTTCATGTCAATAAGTATATACTCTTCCAATAAAGGATTGAGTACAAAGAGTTTCTGTCTATTATCACTGTAGTGAAAATTGCTAAATTCATATGCAGGTTTTGTTTGAAGAGTATTGGCATTATAGGTGGAGAAAAAGGATCCCCAGATGAGATGCCCTTCCTGACAGGCTACAAAAACGTATTGGATTGAGACTGCAACTCCACTATGGAGTTCAAATGGGAAAGAACATTGCTGAAAATCAAGGGAACTTGCTGAAGATACGAAGTTTGAGAAAGTTTAAGTATACAACTGTTTTATTCCAAGATGACATGGATGTTTCTTGAGCTTGGAAAGGATGAATGAATGCTTCTAGTTCCTAGGCAAAGCAGGACTGCATGGGATTTATGAAATTGGCCAAAGTTTCAAGCCTAATGTGTAACAGTTCTTATAAATCCCCTTAAAACTCATTTGTGTAGTGAAAGCACTAAGAGCCTTATCATGTTTGCAAGATATGCTGGTACAGTGTTGGGTCTCAGTTGTCATGGCCAGTCTTCACGAACGAAGATTTGGGAAAGGTCTTTACCCTTCGAGCCTGCGCAGTGGATTTTTTAGGTGAGACACAGTGTGCGCTGAACTGAGCCCACCCTTTAATCCTGAGGTTCATCTGCCGGGGCCAGACAAGCTTGGACAGTGGCAGTGAGATCTTCAGGACGTAGGTTTGTTTAGAGTGACCTTCTCTTAGATGGATGGTCTTACAGGGCTGACGAGCTCCATCTGCCCGGAGGAGTTCCCTGACCGGGAATGGAACCCAGGCCACGGCGGTGAGAGCGCCGCATCCTAACCACTAGACCACTAGGGGGCTGGGGTCTCCGTTGTGATGTGGTAACAAACACCATGCAGTCATATCTATGTACATACAGAAATATGACCCGTTTTTCCCAATGTGTACCTCTAGAGGCTGCTTCAGATTGATATTGCAAATGGACAATAACTTGATATTAATTCCGTATAATTTTAAACCTGGTTAGGCTATAAAATGCATAGCTTGAAAGCACAAAACCTAATAAAAATTTGTACTGTTATATTAAAAGAAATTGAGGTCATACTTCTATCTATACCCCCTATTTGCATATACACACTCTTTCTGCATCTACCCTCTTTGCATTGTGCTTCTTCTAAGTCTCTTTAGGAACAACCTGTTTTTAGAGACAGTGTTTTTCACTGTGTTGCTCAACATCAGTTCTATTTTTCGCTGTCCTTCTGTCAGCATGTGGTGCTGTTACTGGTGTATCAGTAAAAGAATGCAGTCAAGAGCTCATGGAATAGTTAGAGCTGTTTTCCTTCCCAGCCTTGAAAATACCTAGGTCAGCTTTGAATAAAGTAGTTTTTTACTGGAATTCCTCACGTTTCTTATTTTCAGCAGCCTCCCTTGATTTTCAGCATTGCTATATCCCCACTTCATTGGAATTACAGGCGGAGGAAAAAAATCCCTGGATGTAGGTATGCTTGCTAGAACATCAAATTTAGACTGCTGCTCCACTATAAAGTTGAAGTGGGAAAGAAGCACTGGTTTCATTGTGGATTTTCCAGGGTTAGTTATGTCTCTCAATCATCAGGCTCTGACAGTCTCTTGCCTTTCTCTTCATTGCACTGCACTTCATCAAGCATTTGAAGAGTTTGCAACATCACTGGTGAAACAGGAGATGACCAACATGCCCCGTGGTGTGTATCATTCTGCCTTGAGAGGAGGGACGACATGCTCAGACCAGGGGAAGACAGTGGCAGGTGTTCCAAACTTCTTGCTGAAAATGTATGAGAGGAACAGGCAACCAGGCATGACACCAGGCCTTGCAGGTAAGCTATGACTTTCTTGAAGTTAGACAGGTATTCATGCTTTGACCCAAAGATTTATCTGAATCTGAAGGTGAATCAGTTTTAGAACAATGATGTCTTATGCCACTTGGATATGCTTGCATGTGCTTTTGAATTGTTGGCTTTATTAAGTTAACTTTGCTTTGGATTCTCCTCTGACTTTTGCAAGACTTCTGAACTATTAGCCAAGTATTGGCATTGACCTTTCTTTTCCCCTTCCCTCCCACTTTAAGCTGGCATGTTGCTGTGTTATGACCTTCCAGTCCATATGGGCAAAGATGGCAAGCCTATTAATAGATTTCTGGCTAGCAGAGGGCGCAGTTTCCAGCAAATGTTGGTCGCTCTCATTCATGAGGTAAGTTGTTACTGGCTTTTCTTCACTTTTCAAAAGTATTACACCTCCTTCCCTCCCTTACTCCCTCATTTGTTTATCCTAATTAGTTATTGGTATCAGGTAGCAATGGCATGTATGAATGTATCATAATTAACTAAGCTTCCTGTGAGGGACATCTAGAATCATCAAGTCCAACCATCAACCTAGTGCCACCACGGTCACCCAGCTTCACTAACTTGAACTGAACGTGTGAATACCTTTTTTTTAAATGTTCACTCTCAAAGTGCCTCTTCTAAAAATCAGAAGAACAAACAGAAGGTGACCTTTGTCTTTATCTGCCTTGCAGACTACTATTCCTGCCTGTTACCCACCTGTTGTGTGTAACCAATTGTAGGTGAATAGCAGGTCTGAACAATGATGGGACTCCATGGAGAAACAACATCTACACTTTGCTAAGACTTGCTATTTTATTCTGTCTCTTAAGTGTTTCAGCTCCCTGACCTATTACACTTACACTGCTGAAATCATGCAGTTACTTTTGATGTGGTTTTGGAAAAAGGGCATGAAATAAGCCCCCACTTAATCATTAAGGAAAATAAAGTGCTTGTAATTGCATCTTTCAGAAAATTTAGAATTACAATACTTTTATGGTTAATACGAAAGCTGATCTTTGAAAATTTTGAACAGCAGTAAAAGAAAAAAAAATCAAGTAGTTAAACTGGATCCAGGGAAATAAGTGTTCCTTTCACAATTTTATGCCAATGAAAGCTGTTTTTGCTACAAGTGGAAGTGTGTTAAACTCTTTAGAAGTTCATAAAATAATTCTGTTAATACAATCATTTTATATTGCTGTAGAGGTTAATTACAAGCATCTGGGACAGTGATCTGAGTCCTGATTTTGGTTTGTGACTGTCACCCAACATATGTGGGGCTTACCTGCTCTGAAGTTCCTCTGTGATGCTGGTAAAATCACTGCCACCAAACACCTTCTATTAGGAAATAAGTGTAGCATGGGGTTTGAGTGGGAAGATTGTGGAAACAGGGCTTGAAGAGTTTTCTGTTTATAAACTGAAAGTCTGATGCAGAACACATGCATCTACCATGGATAATGTGCAGGGGCTATGTTCTGATCTTGTGATGCATCTTCAAGGTTCTCTCTGGGCTTTGCTCTCAGGTCCTTTTTCCTGCATGTTCACACTGTGATTATATTAGTTAACTTCCTCAGTCTTTTTGAAGCAAGCAAGCCAGTTCCTCCTCTAACAAACCTGTCTGTGGAGAGTTTACCTGAAGTTTCCAGTCAAGTGATGTGAATGTGTGCTGTGCTGAAATTGGCTGCTTCTGCCTAGTGCAGTCTTCCCACTCTGTACCATCACTCAAACATTTCCATTTGCTAGCATACACATCGAATCTTTACCTTCCATACAATAGCATAGTCATTCTGGTCCTTCAGGACTGAAAAACCATAAAAAGTAATAATCATATCTTGTGGACGCAGAAATACCACGTGGACCCCAGTGGAAGTTAAGCCAGGTGGTACAAGGACAAAAGCCAGTCTGCACTCATTGGACTGGGGTATAGAAATCCATCTCTGGTGCTGTGTTACAAAGTCATTGTCAGTGAGATTATGACGTACTTCATATGTCAAGTTCTTCTCTTAAACTAGAAAAATAAAAAACTCAAACACCACTTTTGAACACAGTTCTCAAGGTATCTAACCGTGTATGCAGATTTAATAGGTATTTTCCATCTTGACATCTTTACTGCTAAAGAATGAAAGCAGAAACTGAAGATAATACCCCTCATCATCACAAGAGTGTAAATGGATGTTTTAGATTGTTTTCTAACTATTTGGTTGTCCAGTGGAGAGCACCAGGGGAATTCCGCAGGGATATGTCAGAGTATGTCAAGGGAACAGATGTAGAGTAATGAGGTATTAATGAAGCAGGGGCTTCCACAGTATCCAGAAAGAAGATCTTTGCGGTTTATGTAATTGCTTCATTCAGTGGGACCAGGGTTCAGGACCAGAGGTTCTGGAGAAAAGCATATTTAATTGCGTTACAATAAAAGGCATTTATGAAAGTTTTATATGTGTTGAATTACAGCGGGGTAAGGATCAGTTCTAAACTACGTTATAAACATTTGCCTGTTGCCCTGCTAAAACACCAAATAAAATCTCTGGAAAACAAAATATAAATTTACTTTTATGTACTAACAGCGATTATAAAATCCAGCAGCACATCAAAAATTGACTTCTTTTGTGCAAACAAGCTACCTTCATAGAAACACGGCCTTAAAATGCTTTGCTGGACAAAATATGGGGGTTTTATTGAATGTGGTGAACTGGATAAAGTTAGTGAATATGTACCAATGGCTGGAGATGGAAATATTTTACTAAGTATCTCAGTACTTTACCAGGTCAATTGATTTTCTAGTAAAACTAGAAATAAATCCAAATATGTTTAAAATATAAACTTAAACACAAAATATTTTCAGACAGTGCTAATTGCACCCTTTTAGTGAAAATCTGCAATAATTATAAAATTGTGATCAAGAATCAGTATTTCTGTTCTTAGTTTACACTACTTTTAAAGACAAAGTTTTTTCTTGCAAAAAAAGCAAGTACATAGAGACAGTTGGAGTCAGGATTGTCAGAAAAAAGGTGTTTGGGCCTTTGTCTAGATGAGAAGCCAGTCCCTGGGCTCATCGGACTAAATTTCATGCCTTAGTATTTACTTAGTCCTCAGTGTTCCTCTGGGGAGCAGAGTTTAACAGTAAAACCAGAGAGCCTAAGCTATAAAGCTGCCAAATAGCAGTGCTGGTAGAAGGAAATTGGGTTAGTAGGAACTAGGCCTGTCTTTTCCCTGCAGTGACTATAGGAATTAATGTGTTTTTGTAAAGTAATTTCTTCAGAGTTCAACACAGCATATTAAACAGATTTTTTAGGGGGGTTAAATTACCAGAATGACACTTTTTTGCTACTGTTTTGACTCTTTTATTGGGAGTGGGGTGGATATGGATTAACACTTATAGTGACTTTTTAATAAAGCAAGAAGTGTTCTGTTTAAAAGAAGTCTTAAAGTTGCCTTTGAAGCATTGAATTCAGCATGTATGGCCAGTCTTCACGAACGAAGATTTGGGAAAGGTCTTTACCATTCGAGCCTGCGCAGTGGATTTTTTAGGTGAGACACAGTGTGCGCTGAACTGAGCCCACCCTTTAATCCTTAGGTTCATCTGCCGGGGCCAGACAAGCTTGGACAGTGGCAGTGAGATCTTCAGGACGTAGGTTTGTTTAGAGTGACCTTCTCTAAAGGCCTGATGGATGGCCTTACAGGGCTGATGAGCTCCATCTGCCCGGGGGAGTTTTTCCCTGGCTGGGAATTGAACCCGGGTCGCAGCGGTGAGAGTGCTGCAACCTAACCACTAGACCACCAGGGGCCCCCGAATTCAGCATAAAGCTCTGAATAAAGTGTGAGGTTAATGTAAACATCAAGAAAATACAATTAATTGGGAGATATCAGGCATTCATTTATTTTATCTCTAAAAATGTCCACCAGTTGCTATTTTCTTAGTTAGGACTGAGCAGTCATCACCATACTGGGATTATAAAGCGTTTCTCTTTTCAGTGATTTGATCTATGCTCAAATAGAATATGAACCCACAGATTGCATATCTGTCGGTATCTTTGTATGCTTAGTTGCCATTATTGAACTTAGTTTTTTTTACAGTGGGGGCACGATGAGGGGCTTGAGAAAATCTGTTTCACCTTTGAGATTCTTTATGTATAAAACTGTGATGCCTGAGATCCTGCTACCAAAAAAATGAGTTACATGAGGTATGCAGAGGAAAGATTTTCTTGTGTATTTAAAAGCCTTTGTAACATACAAATAACAAATACTTGGGTTTAGCTTGCAGCACAAGATAACTTAATATTCAGTCTTAATGGGCCAGACTTATTTTATCTCCTAGTTGCTGTTCTAGCTGAGGAATTGAATGCATCTATAATACCTCTCAGCAGCATCAGATTAAGATGCAGAAGAGTTTTTTGTTATTATTTGAATGGGTATCTCATGGGAAGAAGAAAATATGTTAAATAATCTGTGGTATGTTTGAAATGCTGTATTGCTCTTTAGAGGTCACTGGTGACTTAAAAGAGGAAGATTATCATTCTCCAGAAACAGGGATGTGCTGTTTGATAGATTATTAAACAGAGGTTGTTAACCTCGCTCTGAGAGGACATGTTAAGTTACTGTAGTCACAGTGGTCAGAAGTTTTATAGACCATGGGTTTTCTTTTTTTTCTATGGCTACCTAGATCCTACTGTACAAGAAGTCTCCGAATTTATCACGGTCATCTGAACTAGATTGGCTAATAATTACCTGTGACTGTTTCAGGTTTTGGAACTAATTCTTCCTAGGAATGCATAGGAATAATTTCTTACCAGATTCACTTATCTGTTATGAAAATGAATGAGGATGAATAGTCACATATGTTCACATTATGTACCATATGTCTTGGTGGTTCTCTTAATGTATGTTTTGGAAAGTAATTAGGCTTTCAGCCAGCTACGCATCTTTTTGTTCTCTAGAGGACGTGAAGGCAACTGTTCATGCTACATGCAAAAAGCACAGAGGCAGACTGCTTTTGGCAGACTGATGTGGTAAATGGTGGCTTTGACAGTCTGAACTGGTGCGTCTGTTTTTTAAATGAAGGAGGATGGTCTTGGCTTTGCATGATTCTCAATATTCAAGTGCTTTCTATGTGTTCGAAATAGCTCCAAGTTATTTTGCCCTAATGATGAGTCATATTTACAGACACAATTACAAAGTTGGGTTCCAGTGGTGAGTTGTACAGTATTAAATACTCCTCTACAAGTAATAATCATGTTAGGCATTCTGTATACTCATGGAAGAAGCATTCCCTGCTTTTTTTTTGAAGTGTGTTAGATATGCTGTGATGACATGCATCTTTGAGAAGTCAAGTGGAAAGCTTCTTCTGTACATTTCTTTTCTTGTTCGGTTTTGTTGTAATCAGGATATTCAAGAACTTATTTAAACCTAATATGTGAAGTACCTTAATAAGACAATTGGATTTTCTGGAACAGAATTCACTGTAGTATATTCTTCTGTGCCTGGATATTTCAGTGCCTGGATGTAGTTCAGATTATGAACTACTTTGTGCTGATTTCTGAATTTACTCAATGTATTGAGTACATTGAGTACTGAATTTACTCAATGTATTTCCTCCAGTGATGAAACAGTATTCAGAAATTAAGTTTGTTGACAGGTTTTTGCTGTTCTCCTCCTCAGTCTACTGTACCTCGGACACAGTCAGTCAATTTTTTTCTCACAAAGTAATGTTGGGGGGTGGATTTGGAAGTGTACGCATGCAAGTATGTTAAAAAGAGCCTCTAAGCAAAGTTGAAAATTAAAAGAGATGCTGCTTCACTATTACATTTATACAGACATGTAATGCTAGTGTTGTTTATGAAATCACTGAGATGGCACTTTACGTGTCCCATATGAGAGGGGCATTTAAATACATGCCTAAACATTTCAACTGACATAAAGGTATTTAAAACACATTTTCAAGAACACACGTTTGTTAGAGGTGAACTGAATTTAGGGACTATGTGAGTTGGCAGGGCTATCAAGGTGGAAATCTGTTGTACTTTGTAAAAGAACATACTAGGATTCCCAGTCTCCCTGCTGTACTGCAGATTTTAAGATAGACCATAAATACTAATAATATCGTAGTTTCTCGGTTCTTTAAGCAGTATTATCTCAATTAGATACCCAAGGAAATGATAGAAATGTGCTTAATTTCACTGTTACCTGCATTTTTTTGTGTGTGCCCTATGCTGGCTGCGTATCAGTGTAAAACAAGTGATGAGGCAGACCCCCACCTTGCCACAACCTCCTTTAAGGTAGTTTTAGAGAGTGGCAAGGTCACCCCTGAGTCTCCTTTTCTCCAGGCTTAACAACCCCAGCTCCCTCAGCCACTCCTCATAGTGCTCCAGACCCTTCACTGGCTTCATGGCCCTTCTCTGAGCCCAGGACTTAACACAGGATTCAAGGTGCAACATCCCCAGTGCTGAGTACAGGACAACAATCACTTCCCTGGTCCTGCTGGCCACACTCTTTCTGATACAAGCCAGGATGCCATTGGCCTTCTTGGCCACCTGGGCACACTGCTGGCTCACGTTCAGCCGACTGTTGACCAGCGCAAGTCTAAACAGTGTAGAAGTCTAAAATAGTTTGAGAGTAGAGGCAAAGGGGAAGACTTGACTTGCTGCAGATTCCTTGGGAACCCAAGGCAAGCAATTCTAACTAGGACCTTGATTGCTTATCAGTTTTTGGAGGAATTGATAAGCAGAGATGAGAGGGGTGTGTGCAGAAAAGTTTGGCTAAAAAGAAAGGACTAGTGTTAATGTGTCATTTAAAGATGAGACTTCCTCTTTTACTGCAGGGCATATTTGTATCAGCTATGGGGTGGAGTAGGTAATCTCTCTTGGTTGACTTTTAGAATGCTTTTATTTGTATAGAAGTATTAGTACTTATTCACAAGTCTTTAAAGTTCACTGCTAGCAGTGGGCATGAAGCTTTAACAGTGTCCTTTGTTTTTTGTTATAAAATCCATGTAAAGAAAGAATATTTACTGCTTTATATAGATCATGGGGGGTGTAAAATAGAGGTGATGAAGCAGGAAGACTTAGGAAAATAATAACTTGCAAAGGCAGGTCTTTATCTTAGTTAACCGTTCTGCCTTTAAAAGTATCTAACATTTTCACAAATGAAGAAACGTTTGCCAGTTTTAAGTGTTGTGCTTATTGCCAGATACAGTCCACTGCTCCCTCTGGGTTCAAGTAATTGTTGCAATACCTGGAGCAACCAATTTTGACTGGGCTGGGTAATGAAGTTGAAAGTAACTTGGTGTGGGTAAAATCAGAAAGGAGAATGAAGTACATTACTATTTTAATTTCGTAGAGCCATGTGTAATGGCCTGTGGGAGTGAGGGAATGATTGCCTGCAAATCATAGACTGGAGAACGTAGAATGTGCATATGCTAGACCTCATGTAACCACTTCTGACCTTTCTGGTGTGTTGCACAGGTTAACATTCAACCTTCTGAATGGCACTGCTCCATACTGCTGCCACAGGCCTGGTTAGGATTTATGAGTCGAACCTACAGTGCAGTCCTGCAGGTAATTTTGAGGTATATCATATTGTGCACATTAATGCTTATTCAAGTGGTATGAGTATTATTTTTACCAGGAAGAGCACTCGTACAAGTTACAAAAATATGAGGAAAAAAACCCTTGAGGTGTTTTATAATAAAATTTATGAAAAGAGAATAAAAATGAGTGTTCAGTTAATGGCAGTACAATCTGGGATACTTTGTAGAAGTATAACTTCTGTTTACAATTCAGGTTCATGCAGCTTGTTCCTATGTCAACTTGCAGAATGTGTCATTTCTTAGAATTTTTAGAAGATGAAATTTTAGCTAGAGCTCTAATCTGCTGCTTGGGTAGGAAGCTTGTAATAGTAGTACCGCTACTATAGGGGGCAGAGGCTATCCCTATCGAGGGATGATTCATTAAAAAGAACTTAAAAAGAACTTCCCTTAATCAGCAGGTAATGCTGTCACACTGTAATAGCTTGTCTTCCAATTATGTCAGCCTGGCTAATGATTAGGAAATATCTCAAATTCTCTCTTTTATTAGGTTAACTGACCTGATACCTAGATCAATGTAGTATCATTTGTTTTTTCAACAGGAAAATTATCTAAAAAAGTTTTAGCAAATAGCTGCCTTCCAGAAGGCTTTCTTTGTGGTACTAAAAGGGCTTATTTGTTTGTATTTCCAGGCCACATCAGCTGCTTTCAGTGCAAGCAGCTCAGGTTGCTGAGCCAATTCTAGAAGTTTTGACTGCTGTGCAGCAAAATGTATGCTTCTGTCACATTTTCAAAACAAATTTTGTCTTGGCCATCAGCAAAATACCAGATTCTAAACTAAGCAA
Source organism: Pseudopipra pipra (assembly GCF_036250125.1). Taxonomy (NCBI): domain Eukaryota; kingdom Metazoa; phylum Chordata; class Aves; order Passeriformes; family Pipridae; genus Pseudopipra; species Pseudopipra pipra. The sequence goes on from NC_087581.1 coordinate 33,977,231, forward strand.
GTCTCATTACAAAGCAAGCAGCAGCTATTCAAATTGCAGTTTTATGTCTTGGGGGACATTGTTGCTTGCATTTATTTACTTTCCTATTTCACTTCCCTTCCAAGACAAGATTTCACAAGAAGTTTGGCATTTACCAGGCTTGTTTCTGAAGAATCTGTAGAATTTGCCATTTTACAGGACAAACAGAGGCTATTTTTGTTCCCTCCTACTTACTCTTTATGCTTATATAGTACATTTCATCCAAGGTGGCCAATAGAGACTACAATATAAGATGAGTAGTCTGGATAGTACATAATTCAGTATTTCTGAACAGCTATAATGCCTTCTTTTTAGTCAGTGTGTTGTATATGCTCCTTTAATCTCGGTGGAGAGTCACTTATTTAGTGTTATCTGAATTTACAAGATTCACTGTATTGTATTCTCAAGTTGTTATGTACACCCAAACTACAACTGTTCAATAGCTGATAAAACACAGCATATCTGCCTGTATTTTTCACTTAAGGCTTAATAACCTACTAAGGAGCAGTAGCTGACAACCAAAACAAGTTGAGTTGTGGTTGTCCCACATTGGTGATGGAATGTTAAAGCAAAGTTGGTTAATATGTTTAGATAACAATTGTTAGAGACCAGAATCCATATCACCGCTTTAAATGTACAGAAAGAATGGTGTAGGAGGTTACAGGGAGGTTGGAGTCATACAAAGGAAAGAGATAAGTAATTCTGCTTTAAGGAGTGCATCAAGAAAGTGATGTTTTACTGTTAGAATCCATTTTAGCTGGCAGGCTTCTAAAGCTTATTCCATGCTTGTTGTACCCCTTCCCAAGGGAACTTGTCTCTGCACATATTAGATAGATGCCTCAGTATCTGTGGCTGTTTATGCCATCTGCAGCTTGTTTTTATCACTCAGAATAAAAAATGATGAATTTTTCTCCTTAATGTAGTGTATATTACAGTGAGAACCCAGAAATGGAGATCACTTATGAAGTAGCCCTCAGGTTAAGAGCTACATGTGTTACCTGAGTGTTCTCTGAAGAAATCTTATGGTAATTGGCCATGTAAGATCCACTTTTGACTTATTCTGCATTTCTACAGGGGAGGCAGGCAGAGCTGGAGATGCAGTTAAAACATGGAAAAGAGGATCCTGAAGAGGTGCAGTACAAACAATTTACAGCCTGGCTGTGGTAAGGAAGTGCCTGTCTGGTCCTGATCTCTTGTAATGGCAATTGAGAGGATGGAGGAGGGCAGGATTTCAAAGTCTTTAATTTTGCACATTTTGAAGACTGTATGAGCACTAATAAAAATCAACAAGCAACTACCAGGTACGGTGACCCTAGTGGGGGAGGGGAGTGGGCAGAAAGACTACTGGGTAACTGTAAGTATTCTCATATGCACAGATTCACAGGTACCTTCCCCTCTACAGAGCCTGAAAACTTTATAAGTTTATTTCCAGTGAGCAACTGGAAAGAATGGAAAAAATTGTTTGTTTTGTAGCATGTTAAAGCAGGATTATGCACATATTATGATAAAAATTTCCTTGTTGAGACTTTAATGAGCTGTCTCACTGAAGATGCCTTGATACAAGAAGTGTAAGCCATAGTATGATATATGTTGTGGTGGACTGACACACAGTTCATGTGGCAAATTGGCATATTGAACTTGAGGACGTTATTTAGAAGGAAGCACAATGATGCACATCTGATCCGTATCCTCGACTACTTCTGTTTCAGTCAGGTCAAAAGTGTCTCAGTTTGTCAGGATTTAGCCGTGTACGTGCATGGCTTGGAGAAGGTAGGAAGTGGGAGGATTCACAGAGAGAAAGAGCTACATATCCATGGACAGTATAAGTATCTGTTTCTGTGCTTGTTCATCAGTGTATTGGGAACAAAGTATGTACAAACAAAACTAAAGTGCTCTTTGTTTCAGTCAAAAAAGTGTTACTAAGTCCCTCTCAACAGGAATACAAAATTTGTGTCTATTTTATGGCAGCTAATTCTGGATTAGAGGCGTTCATCATAAGATCCAGAATGATATGGTATTGTAGAAAAGATTCTTTATGTATTAGTGGCCTGATCCCTTTCTTGATAGGGTATAAGAATGCCTGTAACAATGCTGCTTTTGTAGATTCTCCTGTAGGTTCTCTTTTGTAGGTTCTCCTAAAATAATTTCAGCTCTGTATTTCCTAAATAGTATTAATGTAAGCTATGTAAAAAATTAAGAGAATTCCCTTTAACAGGAAAGAAATCAAAGCAGTAAGTAAACTGGGAGCTGAGTATTAGATTTTGTTTCTTTTCCAGTTCCCACTTGAGAGAGCTTCAGAGCTCTAACTTCAGTAGCCATTAAGCAGTTCTGTTGCCCACTGGGTTTAACCTTGTTGTGGACAACTTGATATAAACTTTAGTGTTAATGCTTTATTGTGTAAGTACTGTGCAATTCTGCATTGCTATTTATCGAGTTGTAAATACTTCTAGTGTGGGTAGGTTTGACACTGTGCGAAAGCAGTGTGATTAGGAAGGAGAACCTGGGTAGGTTTCTTTGAAAGCCTGATGTAACTCAGTCTTATAACGTACAGCCCTGTTTTAAGAGACATGCATCTTCAGTCTTCTAATCACATGTTATGAAAACTGTGATTGAAGAGTTGTCTTTTTCTGTATGACATTTGTGGCCATGATAGTATTGAATGTTGTAGTATAGAGGATCTCTCTCCTCACCCACATCTGCCAATACAGGAGATTTATTGCATCTCTCCTTCTGTCTAGATATGAGTGCACAGCTGCAAACAAGTAGCCTATTATAAATCAACTACAGTAAGGTGTGAGAAATTGTAACTACTCCTATGGCTTTCATTTAATAGGTTCAGGTTACTGTATACCTAATAGCGTAACTGCCCATAGAGGTTTCCAAAATATAGTTAGTGTTGAATAAATTGTAATGGTTGACCATTGTAAAATATTCGGATTTTATTATGCTAAGACATAGCACAGTGATCTGGAAACTTATGTGTTTGATGTGCTCCAAAAGCAGATTTATGGCTATTGCATGAACCAGCATTTTACAAAAAGTGGTCCTAAGTCAAATAAGAGCCCTTTACAAACACTGGGAGTGCACATGAGCATGAAGAAATGTTGGGTGGTACATAAGTATTTTTACAAATTAAATGCTTGTAATTTTTTTTTTTTGCGCTAAGTGTTCTGATAGATAGCCTGAATTGTTAACCTAGAATGGATACATGTAAGGCATAAGTGGAAGTTAGCTAAGTTCATACTATAGTATAGTGAATGTTGTGTAAATTCTTTCTGTTCCGTTGCAGGGTCAGAGATATGTTGACCAATGTCATCAAAGGTGCTTCCAAGTAAGAGCTGCTAAATTATCGTGGATTATTTTTTTTCCCATATTTTCAATAAAGAGTAAGACACTGCTTTTTTCCTCATAGATCTTGTGAAGATGATGATTTTTAACTTCATGAAATTTAAAGCATCCAGTTTTCATGAGTTTGTAGATTTAGAAGTTTCTCTCTGTTTGAGGTACATCATGAAATGTAGCCTTTTAGGAGCTGATGATAAAAACGAACAAAGGTTCCATACATAAATTAGGAGATTATTTAAGGTGAGAGATCCTGAAAGACTTGAAAATACTAAAGTACCTAGCTGAAATTATCTGTAGGTATCTCTTACCTGAAAGGAAATAGTTTCAGTGTTCCAAACAACAACATTCCACCAAGACTCATGTGTCTTATTTTAAAAATTAGAAATCCAGAAAATATTTTTTTGTGATAATGAGATTTTTGAATCTGGAACACAAGCCCAAAATTGCAGTATAGGTGTATTTTTACAGCAGCAGTTGAAATTTTTAGAAACGGAAGACTGATGAAAAGATGTACTGGTCTGTAAGTGGTCTAGTACAGTTGTATTGTTCAGCTGCTTTTGTCAAATAAGACAGGATTATATTGCAGTATGTTTTGCTGGAATGACTGGGATATCAACCTATATCTTTTTATGAAACTGAACACAGTTATATTCTCTCTTGTTGATGACGGATTTTCTTTCTTGAGCTCCTTAAAAGTTTGCACTGTTGTAGAAGATAGTACTCTTTGAAACCTATCATTTACTATGATATTAATGTTTTTGTAGCATAGGGAGATAAATCAAAACGTTTTTTTCTTTAAAGCTGATATTTCAAGGATCACTGCTCTGCTAAATCTCCTGATGCTGTTGCAGTGAAGTGACACCTGCCTCTCTAGCATTCTCCATTAGAAAAGATTTTTGGTGTGCCCTCTGTAGAGATGGTACTAGCTAAGACAACTGGTGCATTTCTGTGAGTGCTACTTGCTCTGCAGGATAGCAGTCCTCATTATAGTGGAAGGAAGCTTCTGGTTTTTTACAACTTTGTGTGTGCTTGGCTTTATATAAAAGACAGACAAGAAAAAAAAAAGACTGAAACACTTCTCTCCCCCATTCTTCTTGAATTCCTGAAGACTAAATGCAATAGATTTTTGCTGACCTAGAAGACAGCCCAATAAAGTTTCTAGGTTCAAAGGCCTTGCCTCCTGGACCACCTGTAGCATAACTTTTCTGCTCTGAGATGTGTGTTTCTACTAGCATCTCTATTATATTTCTTAACTATTTGCCTCTTTCTCTCCAGAGACAGCCCAGTGGTGAAAGGAAACTCTATTTTTGCCTTAACTAGTCTTGCAGTCGCTGTAGCTAAATATGAAAGCAGCCTTTCCTCGGACACTGAAGGGGTGCCTGAGGTGAGTCAATCTGTGAGAGAGTCCCTATCTTAGTGGGACATAATGAAGTAAAAAGACTAGGTGTTTGGGGGGCTGGAAAGTGGGTGTGAAGTACTTCACCTTTTCAAGTTCAAATTTCACCCTGCTCAGTGAATGCCATCTGGTAGCTGCTGTGTGATCTATACAAAAGCAGACCAGAGTGTGAATGTGCCTTATCACAAGACGCATAATGACTAACTCATTTATTTGTTGGTTTTGACAAATGAGATAGAGGTCATTCTATGGACACTGAAAACTGAACCAACCTCTTTTCTCATAATTTTTGGTTTCACTGAATGATACTTAATCAAAAGTAGTGTCTGGAGAGTCAGCATTGATAAGTATATATCATGCTACTTACAGTACATAGAAATGACAAAATAGCCTCATTCACAAAGAAGTACAAGTGGAACATCAGCAGCTGAGCTTCTTTTTATGTAGAACTTGATTTAAGAAAAGAAGAATGATGAATATTTGCGCTTGATTTTTGCAGACTGAACCGGATTTTATTCCCATGAAACACTGGATTTCTATGGTCACAGAGACCCTCTTGAGTATTGTGAATAGTCGCTACCAGCCTAAAGGTCAAGTCTTCCCATGGTTCTACCAGGTACATGCTGTGGTATTAGAGACAAGGCAGTATATCTGTATTTCATACCTGGAGTTCTTATCATGAAGTTTCCTGCTTCTCTTTGAGCTGTAGTAGTTATAATACAGGAAAATCAAAATTTTTCTTGCTCTTGTTCTTTTTCTTTCAATGCTTTTATTTGTGGTTGCCTTAAATTTTTGTCTTTATTATCAAAATGGTAAAAAACACATGTAATGAATAAAGGAAATTTTAAAAACCAAAAAAAACCCTTATATATAACCTAGAATTTTTGGCTTGTTTATGCAAAGCAAAACCATCAAACATGAACAGTCTCTCCTTAGACTCTGCTGTCAAACTCCTGAGGGATTCTCACACCATTTCTCAGGACTCTGAAATGCATGCTTTCTGAAAATCTAATAGTTATGGAGCAGGTGATTCTTATTTTACAATCTCTTTTGAACCCCTTAGGGCCAGTAGAAGTTGTATCATATGTGCTTGCAGTGTAATAACCAGCCTGAAATTCTCATGCCATTTAAGTGTTAGGCAGTTCTCAAGTAGGACCTAGAGATGGACTGAAAGCTCAGTATAGACCTTAAAGAACAGGTATTGCTAACCCTTTACTATCTGTGGTCAAATGACCAAGTTGGAAATTCTTTGTGTCATAGATGCAGAGGAGAACTTGGGTTCTTCATGGCCAAGTAACAGCCTGCTAGTGTATCATGATGATTTTTAACCAGAACTTCAGTAATTGCATTCATGAACTACGTTCAGTCCGGTAGTGAGATTTTATTATCAAAAGGTGAAAATTACTGATGGAACTGAGTTAGCTCTGGCATGTGACCCTCTGTCATCACTGAAAGGGGGTAGAGATCACCAAATAAATGACTGCTAGCTTGTTTGGGCATAAGAAGATTCAGCACTTGGTTAGCATGAGCAATTCTTGACAAATTGTTTTATGATTCATGCCTTTGAAAATTATGCTGTTTAAAATGGGATTTTGAGATGGAAAAATGTTATGTTTCATTTCTAAAATCCATCCTTTAAAAAAAAATAAATCTTAGAATTTTACAAACATAAGGCACACAATAGAAATCACTGTCTTGTGGACCGCCTTGCATCCTGATGGGATATTTTTCTTTTCAGAGTTGCATGTGGAAGATGATAAATATACATTAGGCTATCACTTACAATCAGTCCATTACTTTATAAGTAGAGGTAGTTGTGTGGACTTTACCTTTCAGAATGAAAAGAAAAGGGATCTTTCTTTTAGAAAGCAACTCTACTGGTTATCACAGAACCACAGAATGGATAAGGTTGGAAAGGACCACAGTGGGTCATCTGGTCCAACCTCCCTGCTCAAGCAGGGTTACCCTAGAACATGTGGCATGGGGTTACATCCAGATGGTTCTTGAATATCTCCAGTGAGAAGACTCCACAACCTCTGTGGCCAGTCTCTTTGCCAGTGCAAAGTCATTCACACAGTAAAGAAGTTCTTTGTCATGTTCAGGTGGATCTTCCTGTGCATCATCTTCTGCTCATTGCCTCTTGTCCTGTTGCTTGGTACCACCGAGAAGATCCTGGATTCACCCTCCTGAAACGCTCCCTTCAGATACTGATAGACACTGATGAGGTCCCCTCTCAGTCAGCTCTTCTCAAGTCTGAACAGGCCCAGCTCCCTCAGCCTTTCCTCATAACAGTCCTTTAATCATCTTTGTCACCCTTTGCTGGATCTACTTCAGGAGCTCCATGTCTCTCTTATTCTGAGGAGCCAAGAACTGGACACAGCACTCCAGATGTGGCCTCACTCAGGGCTGAGTAGAGGGGCAGGATCACCTCCTTTGACCTGCTGGCAATGCTTTTCCTGATGCATCCCAGGATTGCACTGGCCTTCTTGGTCACAAGAGCACTGCTAGCTCATGAACAGCTTGTTGTCCACCAGGATCCTCAGGTTCTTCTCCGCAGAGCTGCTCCCCAGCAGGTCAACCCCTAGCCTGGAACTGGTACCTGGGTTATTCTGTTCAGGACTCTGCATTTGCCTTTGTTGAATTTCAAACAAGTCTCTGCCCATCCTTCCAACTTGTCGAGGTCCTTCTGAAGGGCTGCACAGCCCTCTGGGGTATCGGCCAGTCCCCCCAGCTTTGTGTCATCAGTGAACTTGCTGAGGAGGCATCTGCCCCTTCATCTAAGTCACTGATGGAGAAGTTAAACAATACCGGGCCCATTATTGACCGTTGGGGGACACCACTAGTGATAGGCCTCCATCTAGACCCTCTGCCACTGATTACAGTCCTGTGAGATCTGCCATTCAGCCAGTTCCCAATCCACCTCACTGTCCACTCATCCATTCCACACTTCCTGAGTTTGCCTATGAGGATGTTGTGAGAGACAGTGTTGAAGGCCTTACTAAAGTCAAGGTAGACAATGTCCACTCCTCTTCCTCATGTATCCAGGTAATTGTCCAATCATAGAAGGCAACCACATTGGTCAAGCATGATTTCCGTTTAGTGAATCCATGCTGACTGCTTCTGATCACCTTGTCATCCATGTAAATAGGGAGGGCCTCCAGAATGAGGCTCTCCATCACCATTCCAGGGATTGAGGTGAGGCTGACTGGCTGTTAGTTTCCTGGGTCATTCTTCTTGCCTTTTTTGAAGACCAGGGCAACATTTGCTTTCTTCCAGTCCTCAGGAACCTCTCCTGATCATCATGACCTTTCAAAGAAGACCATGAGCAGCCCAACTCTGGTGTCCATTAGCTCTCTCAGCACTCATGGATGCATCCCATCAGGGCCCATGCACTTGTGGATGTCATGATTGCCTAGGTGTTTTCTAACCCAATCCTCCTTGACCAAGGGAAATTGGTCTTCCTTCCAACATTCCTTTACCCTGGTCTCCTGGGTCAGAGATTCCTGAGAACTGGTCTTGTCAGTGAAGACTGATGCAAAGAAGGCATTCAGTAATTATGCTGTATCTGCATCCTGTGTTACCAGGGTCCCCGCTCCATTTAGCAACAGGCCCACTAAGGGTAATCCCTTAGTTTTCCTCTTATTATTGATGGATTTGGAGAAGCTCTTCTTGTTGTCTTCTTGTTGTCCTTGACATCCTCAGCCAGATTTATTTCCAGATGGGCCTTGGCATTCCTTTTCTCATTTCTAGTTATTCTGACAACCTCTCTATATTCATTCCAAGTGGCTTGACCCTGCTTCCTGCATGCATGTAGGTCTCTTGCCCCCTTTGTGTGAATTCTTGCATTAGGATGCATCACTCTTGAGGAGTTCCAAGGTCTTCTGATATTTTGTCATTCTAGGTGTGATGCATTTGAGGTAATACTTTTTCCAACTAGCTAAATTCTATGTGTGTTATATTTAAATAACACATAATGGCTGGTTTTTGTTTGCTCTTCTGGTCATTTTGCTGGATATTTTTACAAGGGGGATGAAAACTAATGTAGACCAATGCATTTAGCTGTTAAATTCTAGTTGCATACTGTCTTATCATTTGATTTGTTTCATACTTAACAATCTTATTTATACTTTGAAATTATATTCTGAATTGCCCTAGTTTTGTGCTGCTTAGAAGGTAAACCAAATGGAAAAGTTACAATAGGCAGTTCCATGAAATACTATTTATTGCAAGATTGAATACGTTTGTGCTGCTTTTTTGCTCTATAGGTATTTATTTTAAATTCCTGAGGTGCTGAGTGTTACTACCTGGAAAGGAATTTTATTTCCTTCCTTCAAGAGGGAAGGGGAAAGAAAATTCTTTTTTGTGTTTTTTTTCTAGAAATCCTATTCAGGTGAAAATACTGCTAGTATTATAGCTCGTTCCTGTGCAGCCACAGCTTTGTCTCTCCTGGTGCCAGTTTTTATCATATCATGCAAGGAGAAGGTTGAGGAGATCCTGAATATGTTGACTGACAGGTTACCTGGGAAACCAAATGCTGATGAGTCTCAAGCTGTTCAAATCCACATGGGTCTTGGTTTGGGGTTGTTTATCTCATGTTTGTATGATGAAAAAGTCAGGTAAGGATTACGGTGTGTAATGTAGTTGTGCAAATAACTTCTTTTTTTCTGCATGTGGCCTGAAGTTCTGAGGAGTTAAAGTATTTATAAGTCATAGGCAAATGATTCTTAAGGGGCTTTGCAATATTCCTTAAAAAATGCTTGTTATTATCAGTCCTCACCCCTTGCCCCACCCCTTGCCAGAGCTGTCTGAGTATTTTGTCATTCTTTCAGGATGAATGATTGATTTTCATAATATCCTAAGATAAATGTTCAAAACAATCACTTAGAAGAGCCACACATATGCTTTTAAATGGGACTAGCTGCCCTAGAAGATTTAATTGTAAAATAATTCATAGTTCTCATTGGTTTCTTTCTAAGTAGTGCTCTGGACACTGGATAGTATCCATTTACATTGTGTGAATTACACATATGAGGGTGGAGCTACAACAGAAGTAGCGTAATGGACTGTCTTCAAAATGTGCTGCTACAGCTATGTAGGCAGCAAAGAGATGTTTTGCACTTGGTAGAAAATGCCTCGTTTTCAGAAGAGTTGGCCTCAGTTGAAAATTTCTGATGATTCCAAAGAAATTAAGAAAGTGAGTTCAGCTTTATACTCCTCCAGTTTCTTGATTTCTGGGGATCCTGTCTTCATATATACCCATAACAAATGTTTAATTGGTGCACAAGCACAGGTATCGAACGGATTTGACTGGTAGTTGTTAATTTACTTGGTGAAGCTCATGTTTCCAAGGCATCTGCTTTTAAAATACTGTGCAGCATTGCTCAGTTATACCCTTCATGCTTTAGTGTCTGGATGCCTTGCTGCCACTGACTCGGCCACATAGTTTGGGAATGGACTATCTCTGGATGATTAATCAGTGGTGACAGCTGAGCTACACACAAGCATTAAAAAGCTCTTAAAGAGAATAAAGGCAGATCAGCATGGTATTTTGGAGTATGTGGATCTTTATTTTGAGGGGTTGGGTTTGTTTGGCGAGGGATGTTGAGGTGAATACATTTATCTAACCATTTCTTATGGACTGTTTTTACTCTTCCACTGTCCTGTATATTTTGAAAGCTTAATCTTGAACATTCTTCAAAGCATTGACTTGCAACAACAGCAAAACTCATAGGGATGTCGCTATAGATAATATCAGGTCATAGTTTCCATTAAGAATGTCTGTTCATTAATAAAACTGTGTACATATTTTAGAAGAAAGGAGTCCCTATGACATCTTTGGAGTGAGATGTAAATGCTTCATTTTCTTATCAATAGGTTAGGCAATGAGATGGAGGGAGATTTACAGAACTAATAGTTTAAAATGTCATGAATTTTCAGCTTATAAATAGTTACAGGTCTAACTGAGATCATGTTTTATCAGAGTCTTCCTCTCATTGGATTTTTTTTGTTGTTGTTGTTTCTCTTTTGGTTTGGTTTTGTAGTGATATACCTGGTCAACAGATGAACTTGGTTCTGATGAAGTCCCTGGATATGCTGGAGGACTGCTGCTTTGACACCAATCTGGAGTACACGTGAGTTTCCTTTATTATTTATGAAACCTTATTTTGAGCTCCACCTTTTTAACTCATGCTTTTATTCCTTAATTCTACACAGAAGAGTATAAAGATAGGATAAGGAGACAGCCTGTTTTCAATACTTCTACGGAATCACCAACTCATACAGTCTGGAAAGGACCTTTGGAAGTCCACTTGACTCAGTCATGGACTTGGGCTACATTGCCCAAAGCTTTACAGTCAGAGTGTGAAACCCCCAAGGTTGGAGAACATGTCTCTGGACCCTGGCTCTGCTTTTGGACTGCCCTTATCTCCATGAGAACATCTGATGTTTCAGCTTGTGCCCACTGCCTTTTGGCCTCCCACCATGTAAGAGCCCAGATACATATCCTCAATTCTTTTCTGTCATTGCTTGAGATAACTGCTAGGTGCCCCTCAAGCCACACATATATGTGTACAATACAGTGTGAGCTCCAGGAGCAGCTGCCTCATTTAGCAAATTTATCTGGGAGAGCCATGCCATTAATTTAACAGCTGTGGATGGCATGTTGAATACTGAATAAAACAAATATATTTGATTAAACCAACTGAAGCTATGCCTCAGATGTCCCAAGGAGAGCAGTGGTCCACCAACAGGGCAAGAAATTATTGAAAGGCATTGCACGATTACTAGGATTGACAAACCTGGAATAATGGAACAATAAAACACATCTGTCAGTTGTCATTAGACAGCTAACATAACATGGTCGTGTGTTTCTTCCACAGTAGTCATTTCCCTTTCAAATCAGAGAAGAACTGCAGTATCTTGAGCGCCTCAGTGTGGGTGCATAAGGTTTTCTTTGATTTTGAGCATTACTTCCTTATTCACAGGAAACAGCAGTAATTCCCTTTTGCCTTTGCTCTCCCTTCTCCAGGGGACTTTCTGAAAAGCTGTGAGGTGTCACAGCTGTGCACCATTGGGCTGTGAACCTATGTAGCTTAAGTGAGGATTTGTGTTGTCTGTTGAGTGGCACAGAGTGAGACACACAGTGCACAGGGGATGTACCAGCTATGCCCCTTCGTTATACCTATTGCTGCTAGTTTGTGCAGCCTGTTAGCTGGAGATCAAGGCCTCACGGAAAAGCCAAGCCGGACTTCTCTGGTGGTGAGAGATGCCAGAAGAATATGAAACAATGGCAAGCAAGAGAGGGAAGATTGAAGGGTGGGGTAGTTTTTTATGCCTGTGGTTTTTAAAGGTTAAGTTGGTGTCTAGTATGAGCATTCTCTGTAAGCAAACAAGTAGTGTAAAGCTGTAAACATTGTGGACTTGTCCAAATTTTGCATTTCCGCACTTGTAAACTGCTATTCCAAAGGAAGGTCCTTTCCAGCCTTTTCATCCAGTGTGACACGGGCATGGCCAGCTGTGAGACATGAGCATTAGACTGACCTTCTCATCAGTGTTTCACCCCTTCTAAACTGGTGATTCTCTTTTTCCCTAAAAACAGGCTGTCTGTTTTGAGCTTAGGTTTGTCAAGCAGCACAGGTGTGGGAGTCGGTGCTGGCCAGACTCAGATTGCCCCCAGTGGGAGGCAGGGCTCCCAGCACCCTGGTGCTCTGGCAGTATAACACTCAGAATGTGCTGGTAAATCTGAGGTATCGTGTGAATAAAATGCACTTAAATACTCATTTTATGTAGTTCACAAACAAGGTGGCCAAGTGAAAGTAATTGTTAGTTTAAAAAAATTGTTAGTTTTAAAAAGGGGAGCAAAATTTTAGTCTTGCTTTAGTCCCCACTTATGTTTTGAGTCTCTATTAATAGAGTCAGTAATATAAAATTATGTAGCTCTAATGAGAAATTCCATCTTCTGTGTAGTTTTGTCAACAAGCAGTAGTGTAAACTTGGGTATAGAACTCTTGTGTATAAGCCACATCCTTATTTTTGTTGGCTGTTCATGAATTCAGATACACAAGCTGCTTAAAAAGGTTTATTTGATTTTCTTTGCTGGAAAAAGATACCACTGCCAAGACACCACTCCAGGTCTTCTAGCCATGGTCAGTCATCTTTATCCACAGTTACTGTAAAACATTAGCTTATAAATATGACTGAAGTTATTCTCAGAAGTTTCTTTTTCACCTAGCTGAGTAAAAGCAGTAACTCTTTCCATTTTTAAGTTGGATAGGAGAAGCTTGGAAGAATGCCTAAGATCCTAGCCACGTTCATTTGACTGCTCACTGCCCACTACATGCATTGTCAGGGAGATGTGTGAGGGGGAAAAAATTATCTTCAGATAAGAGTTGTTTCTTTGAGCTATTGTGGATGCATGCCAGTGAGAGATCACTGTCAGAGGAGTCTGGTATGCTTTAGTATCTCGTGATGGCAACCAGAACTGTTTGAGAGTGTTCTGACAAAACTGATGACTTGGAACTTGCTATGGGTGCACAGGTACAGAATTTAATAAGAGTTCTCTGTTCCAGAATGGAATTTCTGGTCAAATATGATAAAGAGGCAGAGACTATGAAGCTGTTTGTGCCAGATGCCCTGTTAAATTATATGCTTTGAAGCTGTGTTCTTGTTGCAATTTTAAATATCCACAGCATCAGTTAGTTGTGCTAGTTATGCCTGCCCTGATGAAGCTGATCCACTGTTGCATATGCATATGAAACAACCTCTTGTAGGAGTCTGACAGCACCAGATTCTAATATAGCCAGTGAATCTGCAATTAGTATGTTTAACGGGGATATTCAGACTTTATATGATCAGGATAAATCACGCTTAAAAGTTTGGATCCGTACTTCCTTCATACTAGCTGATGTAGTTGTTGTTGGAGTTATTGGTTCTTCAGAGGCAGAAGGAATAATGGGGCTGTATGTGTAGGATTTGTTATTTAAATATACATTTTCTTCTTATGTTCTTCTTTCATCCTGTGTCTCGCAAAAAGCATGTGTGAAATAAAAATCATTTGTAAAATCGACTATGGTAAGTAATTATACACAGGGCTAGTTATCAAGCAAGGCCAAGAAGTCTTCTTACCTAGCAACCTGTGTTGGGGTTTAAAGAGAGTTCAGAGCAGCCAAAATGTACTTAATTGGTTTTTCTTTTGTTTTCTCTTAAAGCACTGGATGTATTTTAGGAGTAGGACTTGTTCTTTCGTTCATGAGCCACAGTAGCCAAACAGAATCGCGAGTGCATGTTTCCGCTTCATTGCGAAAACTCTGCAAATACCTGGACAGCAGTGAGGACCAAAGCAGATGGGTCCGGGAGGTATGAACTCTTTTAACACAAATTTTAAATCTTCCTTTTACTTTGTTGCCTCCCTTTAATAACTATAGTCTTTTTACTGAAGCTTTTTCTGTCTGTAGTACTGAAATGCTTGATTTGTGTTTTTTCTTTCACAATATGTGGGTTTATATCTGCTGAAAAAACAATAATAGTAATAATAAAATAACCTGTAATTCTACACAGACATTAAGAATCTGCCTGAAAAGATAACAGACATAATCCTTTGAAGGGCTTCATTAATTCCTTAACCCTAAATTAAATTGTTGAAAGTTGGGTCCTGAATAACTGTGGATATGGGTCCACATTGTACATATGGATATGTACAATTGTTTACTGCTCATCTGATCTACTAGAAAGCAGACAGCATGTTACTCTGAGAGAGAACCTTAATGCTAATACTTCCTCCTTCAGTATGCCCTCTGTATCCTTTGAAAGCTGCTGTCACTAGCTAATGTGAATCTTGTACCTGTGCATGCTGCTATGGCCCTATTTGCTATTGTCTTTGTAAGTGTGTTTTAAAGACTTAAACCGAGTTCTGCTAAATTTGAGCATGCATTTCAGGGTTTTTTTTCCCCAGGATATGTCCTGTAAGTCTTGATACAGCCTGTGCGCTTAGCCTATAACATTGTTGAGGTAAAACTTGATAATGAAAGCTGGTGAAATTGAAGAGTTTGCAACAGAAAACAGTCAGAACAAGCAGGCGTTTTGCACCTAAAAAGCAACCCTCTCTGTACATGATGTATGTAAGCCCTCAGCAGCTGAACAGTTGAGTTGCATAATCCTCTGTTTTTCCTAAGAGAGTTAATAGAGACTGATAGTATTATTCTCTTCCTGCTCTTAGTATTGTTCTGAAAGCCCTTTATTAAAGGTCTTCTTTGATGGAGTTTAATTTTTGTGGCAGTAAGTCTGTGTTGGAGATTAGCCATTTGCAGTTTATGTTTCATGCATTAAAATGGCTTACAGCTATGAAATAATATATCTGTCCCCAGAGATCTTCAAGTGCATTACTGAGTTTAAACTGATTTCAGTACAGCAACTTCTGAGATTAAAGGTAGCAGCTGTTTAACATCATGAGATAGTTTGGGATGAGAAGCAAAACCTACCCTTTCCACTTAAAATCTCTGTAAGGAATTGTACAGAAAATTACATGAATAAAGTTTGGCCAGCATCCTAGGATGAATGAGAGGCACAAGAGGCTCTTCCAGAGCTGTAAATGGCTGGGATATAATCCTGTACTTGAGAGGTAATTTTGGCCTGCTGTAGCAAGAGGTGCAATCTGAGCATTACTGCTCCAAGCCAAATTGTTGTCCATCCTGCACAGTAGGTAGGTGCTCTCTACTTTCCTTATAGTCATGTGTTCTTCTGCTGCTTAACTTTGGTACAGAGCAGGTTAAGCAGTTGGCACACTTGCCTTGTTACCTTGTTGAGAGTTCAGTGTTTGTTTCCTTATTCTCCATAACTAAGACAGAAAAAAAGAAAAACAGCGTTGCTGGTGCATCCTTCTGCAAGGACAGGAGGCTAGTGTTGTGGGCTATGTGTGAGAGAGAGTTCTACTATGGGCTCATTTTCTGGCCTGGTGGACCTAATTGTAGCCCTTATGGGATCACAGCATGCTGAGTATGCTTACATAAATAATGATCAGCGACTTGTGTTAAGGAGAATACCTACATTTGTGTGGGAAGTCAGAAGTTTGACCTCTTTAAAATCAGAAGTACTACCAAGCTTTAGTTGTATATGTTTAACATTAACATTAATGAAGAATCTTTCAGAGAGAATAAACATTGGAAAGTATAAATTGACAAAGTTATGTCTTCTTATCATGCTGGCAGGTTATTCATTGTGAATGTTGCTACAGTGAATTTTATTAGAATTAAATCTTTTTCAGGTGCTTGCATATTCAGTGGCCTGTTCCTGTGTCTCTGCTTTCAGTGTTGGAATCATAGAAGCAGCTGAGGCTGAGGAGGCCATGAACAAGCTACGGACCTTAGCAGAAAATAACCAGCAGGTGCTTGGGTTTTGCTTCAGTTCTGTTTTTCTCCTATCTATTTAATATTGGATTCTGCTTTACCTAGACTGTAAGTCTAGAAAATTATACTGATCTACTTTCATCCTTAACAAGTGTTGAGTGTGCTGTGCATACGATGCGATTACCAAGGTTATCACTTGATTCACTGATGTGTTGCCTACAGGTGTATGGCAATTACCAGATGGTGAAATAAAGGCAGGTTTTATGTGTTTGATTTCATTTAAAAGGGAAGTTGGTATTTTTGAGTTCTTCATGTCTTTAGTCCCTACATCCTGCCAATTTTTGTCTCTTTTATAGCATGTTTCTTAAAAATCTTTTTCTTGGTAGAAAAATACGTCAACTGTGCTCTTCTGAATGTTTGCTTTCCCTTAGCCTCCAGACAATACATCATAACCTTAGCCACAGCTTCCTCCAGATGTATGTTTCATTCCTAGTGTCCTAGGGTACCCCCAAAAAATGCAAAAAATAATCTCCATATCTTAGTGCAGGTTCTTTTCTGTTAAATGGTTGCCAGGAAAAAAAGGAGCCAGGAAGAGGCAAACATTGTGAATCAAAGCCTGGTATTACACTAATCAGCTGTTCAGAATGTTCATCTGAAAAATAGGAAGTCAGAACAACCTACCTGTGCTACAGCTTTTTATCGCCATATCAGAAAGTTTGCTCTAAAGTAAAGACTCTGTATGCCAAAGATCAGTATTTAATCTCAGAAAATCTCATGATGCTTGCCATGAGAAAACACTTGTGAAAACACAAGCAATCCAGTATTTTGGACAATGACATTGCTTCTAATTATTGGGAAATAATAAGTATTTAGGTAAGGTTTCCATAATAAATGTTAAAAAGAATCCTTTGTAAGATCTGTTTTTTAATGTGTCCTTTTCATCTTACAGACCTACAGTTTTGCTTTAGCTTTAGGTGCAGTAGTACATGGATTGTCATCTTGTGGTCATGGGAAAGCTGAAGACCTGAGTAACAGACTAATACCAGCCTGGATAAAAATTGTGCTTGCTGAGGTAAAGGAGTTTGAATTAATATGCTGGTTTGTACTTGTTGCTTTGAGTTGGGTTTTGTTTGCTTGTTTGTTTGTTTGTTTGGGGGGGGGCAGTGTGTCATTTAAAATTAACAGGAGGGACATAATTTTCCTTTCTTCTGCGGGAGTGGTGCTAGGAAAAGTTACTGCTATCTAAACATACTGTTTAGTTGATATTTGGAACCAAAAATACATCTTTGGGCTGTTTGCTAAAGGAAAAAAACCTGTTTCTCTTCTGCTCAGATGGTTTATGAGAAATGCTTATCTCAATGAGATCTTAATTTGGACATTTTTACTAATTTGGAATGTTGTCCAAGGATAAGATCTAAATTATTAAATGAAAATGTTTTGTGAAATTAGGTGGTGCTTGTCAAAATTAGACTAAAAGAATAGTGATTATATTGCCTTAGTTGCTACAATAATTTTAATTTATCTTGTTAGAAAAGTCAGGTGTTTGAAATCAAACTCCAAACTTACACATTAAGATTGCAGCTGAAGGTAAGTATCAGTAAAGAAGCAGTGTTTTAGAGTTGAATTGCACTGGTGTACTTTGGAGAATACAGACTGTGCTAGGAAAAAAAGTGATTTATCAATTCATGATGATTTCAGATTTGGGAGAGTGAGAGAGAAGCTCCGTATGAAGCCTTCACTCATCAAGAGAGGGATAAATATTATCTACCATGCTGGAGTCTGACCTGAAAAGGCTGTTAGGATGAGAGGTGTACAATAGTTATGGTTTTTAAGTTGGAAGAAACAAGTATTTTGTCCTACAGTAGTGTTGTGTGATAACAATGACTCACTAGTTCTGAATTATTCTTCCAGGGTTCTCCAACAATGGAGCGTCTGGCTGCTGTCAGTGGGCTGGTTGCACTGGTGGGCTCTGAAGGAGGCATGATACAGGTGAGAACATGCAAGCAAATGGTACCTTAATCTCATGGAGAAGTTTGGCTTGAAGACAAGATGGAATGGATCTTCTCCATTTTTACAGGAGTGATTATATACCAGGGCATCACATTTTTGCAATAATTCGTATTTGGTATGAATCAAGCGATATTGAATTGCAGTGGGTAAAACTGGGTCCGTTCCATGTTCCCATCATATGTGCAGTGTGGCCCATGTGCAGTGCCACTGGGGAAAACTTTCCAGCCATGTGAGCTTTCTCCTTTTCTCTTCCACTCCACCACAAAAAGGCATGTGTGCAAATGTAATCTGTCTTTTCAGGACCTGTTCTCTGTTTTGTTACATCTTTTTTTTTTTTTGGCAGCTGAAATCTGAGCGTGTGCAGTCCTCACAGTTTCAAAGTAAGCTAAATGAAGTCATCAGAGCCCTTACACAGGTAAGAAGGTGGTCTCTCTTTCCTGCTTTGGATAATCCACTACTGTGGATTATCTTACTGTACTGTGACACCTTGAACAAACAAGTCAAATTTGTTTGAAGAAACTACATAATGTCTGCGTCCAGCTTGAATGAGGCAGTGTAGGGAAATTTGTTCAACTTGTGGTTTCTTGTCTCAACAGATAATCAGTTTCTCAGGACAAGTTGGCCTTCAGACAAATGCAGCAAGACTTCTGGGATGCCTTCACATGTCCTGTTTGTCTTCTACCCAGAACAGGGCATCCGGTAAGGTGTTTTATTATTGCTCCTTAAAGAACATGCAGAAATAGCACATCGCTAAAAAGACATCAAGGGACACGTTACAGGCTTGACATGGCAGCCTTATTTAGTAACTTGACAGCCTTTGAACTGGAGATCTCATGGTCCTGTGTGCCAGCTCTAAAGGTTGAAGTGTGAAGCAGGAATCTGTGTGCTCAGTAGGATCTCCTGCATCTGCTTCTACCTGCAGATTGAAAGTAAGGTTCTAAGTTGTTCTCATCAAACTTGTATATTGCTTCTATATTTTTTTTTAATAGGATAAACTGTAAAGAAGTTTTACACAGAATATGACGCATGTGTTCCACACCTACATTATCCACTCTGTGCCTTGAAAATGGATTAATCTATTCTTTGTTTTAACACTTCCCACTGTATGACAAAGTCCATACTTCCAAACTAGTCCGTAACAAGAGCAAGCTGACTTTTTAGAATTGTCTTCTAGAAGATATCTTCTCTGGTTAGCTGAAGTAAACAAACTAGTGTTATGTGCCCTAGTCAATATATCATTACCTTCTGGTGTTGTTTCAATATCCATTGGTAAAATACAGGCAGGATTATGTCATTGATGAAACTATAGGCAGGAACTAATGAAGTTGAACCTGTTCACTTTGGTGTGAACTAAGTTGGGAACCAATAACAGAAAATGTAGATAAACTTCCTCATCTCAGAAAAAAAGATTGTCTGAATTTTGGCACGCATGCCTGAGGTTAGATAGGTATGGAATGTCACTGTTGTATTAAACTTACTAAAATTTTGAAGCTCTCCCTTTCAAAGCTCAACTTGCATTGCCCAATATTTTTTTAAGGAAGTTCTTATCCCTGACTTTTTAGTTGGTCAAAGAATTTTTTTTTTTCAGACCTGGCACTTCTCACCACTTCTCACCACCAGAAATGTTCTTGCCTTAGAAGTGGAAAGGCAAATGCATCTATCAGTCTTGTGCTCCAAATAGTCACCTACAGAAGTAGTTAGCTCAAACATTGCTCAATTTGGTCTTTAAAAGTACATGGGAGCAGAAGGTTATAATTTTTTGCTGATGATGTTTTAGAATATAAACAGTCCCTTTGTCTTCACAGTTCCTCCAGATTTTAGCTACTTACCTGTAAACAGCTTCATCAGGGCAGCCATTGACTTTGCCATTGAAAGTGGAAAGAAAGGTAAGAAAAGATAAAACTATAGTATTCCTTTGGGAAATTTGTTATGACTCTTAAGGGTAACCCTAATGACCTGCTTTTATTTGCTAAGAGAACTTTTCTAAATGCTAATTTGGATGTTACTGATGCGGGATATTTTAACACAAAAATGAGTAACACTCAAAAAGATAAGGTGGAATTGTGTAGCTAGGTCTTTAGTTTTCTCCATTTAATTTTTGACTTCTTTTCCAGGGGTGAAATGATGTATCTTCCCTGTGGGAATGAAAGTCAAATCACTTTAAGCATTAGCTTGTGTCCTTGGGAATATTCCATCATCAGACCAACTTAATGCTGCTCCTTACTTTGGTAATCCTAGGTTAAGATTCTCTGTAGCAGTGGTATTCTAACAGGTTACTACTATGTGTGATAAACACAAAGGAGCTTGAAGAAAGTATGGTCTTATATGAGGAAGGCTGATAAAGGTAGATGTATTGGAGTAAAGTCTTAAGGGAGATAAAGCAGGGAGGATTACTCCTTTGTGGAGCTAAGTGAACTCACTGCTGTCCTAAGAAGCAAGTTTTGCTTCAAATGGATGTTAAAAATTGCCCATGCTTTGCCTCCAGGAGAACTGTATTATTAACTTGCTGTGTGGAAGTAACACAGTATGTAGCAAAGGTTAGCACTTGCCTGACAATTTTCGTGGCCTGCACCAATAAGATGAGGAAGGAGAGCAGTGTCAGAAAACTTTGCTGTTCTCCCAATAGCAAATGCAAAAATACTATCTTACTAGATGAGGAATATCTGTAATTAACTCATAAATTGACTCAAGAACAAGTAACCAGAAAGTTTCTGTTTGCCAGTAACAAAAAGCCATTTTAGACAGATTAATTTTAAAAATACAGCAGTTGATTATAAACAAGACATAGCTAATTCTCAGATGCAAAAGGAAGTAACAATGATTTCATAATGCTTTTCAGTTCTTCGTTACAGCTTGAACTTCGATGCAGTGTTCACAGTTTTTGGCTGGGTTGTTCAGCCAAATGTCTGTGTATAAAATTCAGGCTCTGATTGAATGTTCTGTTCTAGGTCCTGAAGCTGTCCCAGCTGAGCTGGTGAAAGCAGCATTGGCACCCATTGCATTAATTGGAGAAAGCCATCAGTATCCACCTGTAAACTGGGCATCAGTTCTTTCTCCTTTGATGAGGCTAAACTTTGGTAAGATTAATAGTTTTCTATTAAGTCTTTTGTATTTGCACAAGACTTCTTTACTAATGCAGCATTCACAAACTTTAGAGTCCACTTAGGGACTTGAAGTTAGCGCAGTTATTAAGTGTTTAGTATGCTTTCAGGACCAACTTTTTAATGTTTGCAAGCATGTATTTGTGATCACCATGTGGACACTGTTTTAACACAACAAAAAACTAAAGAAGATCAGAACTGAGAAGTTTAGAGCAGTATTAGAAATTCCCTAAAGCACTGGTGAAAGTAGCCTGAATATTTCATTTGAATTATTTACTGTAAGAAGAATCCATCATGAAACAACATGAAATTGTATCCTATTTTCAGTATCTGCTAAATGCTTGGTCCAGTGTCCATGTCAGAGGCTGCAGGCAGCTTTTTCACATATTTGAACTACTTGGTAGTTCATCTAGCTATCACTAGTTTGAAATATACTCTCTACTAAATTCCACTGGCTGACAGCTTTAAGAATAATTGAAAGAATTTCCTATACTGAGCTCTGCAATACTTATGAATAGCTGAAACTTGTTAAATGTATGAGGGATTTTTTTTCATTCCTGTTTTTTGCTTAGGAGTCTTGCTTTTGTAAATGAGGGAATTTCCATAGGAAACAGTACATTTGTTTTCTTTTTAGACTTCAGACAGCATCGTAGTCTACATTTTTATGCATAAGTTTTCTTCAGTGTCCCTCTGTAGTGTTGTAGAAATTGCACATCCTTCTCTAGATTATAAATGCATTCAGAAATAGGTCTTTCTATGTGCTAATGAGCATATTCATTTTGTACTAGAAAGTATAATGCAGAACAATTGTATTATGACCTAACAGTCCACCTAGAAATGTGATACTCTTAGACACTTTTCTCTGCAACAGCTGTATCATGAATATGTTTGTGAAAATTAGACTACATGCTCAATTCTGTTGGATACTCTATGTTACTCATGTCTGAGAATTCATGACTGGTTTTGTGAACCCGAAGTGTTTCACAGATTCTACTGTGAAGATTTGTTCATATATAAACATGGAAGACAACAGATTGCTTTCCTGTCTTCCAGGGTTTATTGTAGATGTTGCTGAGCAGAAACCATATTACATGATTGTAGTACTATGTTTTTCTTATTCAGTAGTGCTCTGAAGTGAACAGTCTTAGGCAAATCATGCATCTTATGTGTCATAAGATATATAATCTTATAAGCTGTTCAAGGTAGAATTATTCAGTTGTTATCTTGTTAAAATTTCACCCTTTCCAAGCTCTGCAAATTATTTAGTTTCTTTTATAAGATATTTTATTTAGAAGAACCTGACACTGCACTCTTAAATTTTTGCTTTGTTTATGCACTAATGTTAGTGAACTTTATAAAAGTCACACTGTGTTGATTGTCTCTTTCATTACTTAAAGAACATTTGCATTTAAGCAATATTTAAGCTTTATGCTGATGTTTAACAGTAATGGATCTTCTGTCTAATGGGTCAAATGCCAGTATATTACTTAAATTGTTTGTCCTTATGTTGCTGTAGCAGTCATGAACTATATTGAACCCATACCATTGCTCAAAGTACCTCTTCATCATCTTTATGACCAGTCACTCTATTAAGAAAAAGACTGTACCGGTCATTAAAAGGACTTTAAAGAGAAAAAAGTAAGGATTCCATAACCATCCTAATTTCTATGCAAATTAAGGTCTTCCCACGTGCTAACCTGGAAAATGTTGCAACCAACCACCCACGGCGGTAATGGTGATTAACCTCTGTTTGTGACATATTATATGGACATGGGGTACTTGGAAGAGTAGGAACATGTGAACAAATGGTAATTACTCCTGCATTTGAGAGGAAGGGATATTGACTCATCTTTCCTTCTGTGGATTAAATCTTATCTTTATTTGGTGAAGAGGGTTTTTCTTTTTACTTTTCTTAGTATTCCCACATTTTTGTTCTTGAGTGAATTGAAATTAACTTGGACGAATGCTGAGATTTCTTGCTGGAAGTGCATGAATGGGAAGAGGATTCTTCTAACATGTTAACATTAAAAGCCTTAAGTAGCACTTCTAGAAAAATAAGTTGTAATGTAGTGCTCTAGTAAAACAATAGCCCTCCTTTATTTTATGACTTGAGAACAAATTTAAGGCGGAAATAATTTCTTTGTAACTTACGTTTGTTTTCTTCTGTTGTAGGTGATGAGGTAAAACATCTCTGCCTTCAACTGGCTGTGACACAGGCCCAGTCATCTAAAAATGCAGCAATGCTTTTGGGCATGTGGGTGGCACCTCCTCTTGTCTACAGTCTCAGTGTATGTATGTCAGAAAACTTGTGGGAGTTCAGAACCTCTTTCCTATAAAATTCCTCAGTCATGATATTAAGAATGTCTCACCAGAAAAGGATTACTGGTTTCACAGTTCTTCAGAAATACTGTTTAGCAAGTGTTTATAATGAGAGAAATGTTATTCTGGGGCCTTGAAATTCAAGGCAGACTTAAGATCTGGTACACTGGTTTTACATCACTGCTTAAGACCTTTTTCCTCTCTCTCATTTTGTGCTGTAGCTCTGACAACCTGGAGACATAAGAGATGGTATGTAGGGAGAAAAAGTATCTTTTATTATACCAGCTGATTGTATTAGAAAAAGGTCCAACTTAATCTGTGCAGAAGCTTACCTGCTTCTTCTAGAATTGTCTCTTGATCTAGTAAAATACATTATGTCTTGAAAGCGTTGTCTTAATTCTGTAGATTATTGACAGCAGGAGTTCTGGAACACACGCAGACGATCAATATGATCAGCGATGTCCAATTTATTATTTAAATGAGTTAAGTTTTATACAGTTTAGTTTCTTCCGGGTACGTGCTTACAACAAGGTGATCGGATAGCTCAGTCTGTGCACGCATCTCATGCCTTCAGTTCATTGGTTCTGAAGCTCTGTCCACGCGGCCTGACATCATACGTGCCACCCAAAGTCCCTCCTATCAATCCACCTTTAGGGACTTTCCAAGATTCTGCAGGTGTCTCTTTATCTCCAGCTTTCCCACAACTTTCTACTATAAACATACTATTTTCTCATACCTTATAACTATAAACACACAGCTAACAAGTATAAACTCACATAGTTTCACACAGTCTGTAAGTATAAACACCACACAGCTTGCAACTTCCAAAGTTATGTCAAGCAAGGCCTACAAAAATGCAGGAGAAATTGTTCACACAATCCTGATCTCCCAACAGTAGATACCCAAGAGACTAACCTACAGTATGATCAGATTTGGGCTTACCCTCCATTATTTGGGCTTATCCTCCTGTTCTTCTGGAGGAACAGTGTGGACTCCATGGTACAGTATGTAAAACTGTCTTAATTCCACAGTAGGCTTGACTGCACAGTTCTGTCAGTTTATACAAGTTCAGGAGCAGGTTTGTGACAATTCTCAAAAAATTCATTGTGTATTTCTGTGACCTATTACAGTTCTTCAAGGGGTGTTTTTGTCTTATATTTTTTGATTCATTAGTCTTAAATATGCAAACAGCTGGTGGAAATGATAAGATATATAATTGGTAAGGTATCAAAAAAAAAGATTTTATTTCTGAGCACCACATTGCCAGCTGCAGTGGGAATTTGAGGTCACAAAATCAGGTTAGCCAGTGTGTAAGCTCTGCATTTCTTACCAGTAGGTATTCATTCTTCCTCACTAGCTGGCAACATTAATGGTGCCGTGACTACAATACTTCTGTACTTGGCTGTCTAGAGTGTCTGTATGCTTTGTGTAGGAATGCAGTGGGCCCCATGTAGTAAAATCATTCTATCCATACAGAGATGTGGTATTTAGGGTTCATTGAAAGTAAGTTCCTCGATTTTTAAGGAAAACAGAATATTGACGTTTGAACTCATCAAAAGTGGGAGGAAAAAGTGAGAGGTATTGTGATTTTAAGAGTGCTTTTTTAAGTGGTTTTTGAGCCACTTTTTAAATAATTTCATCCTTTATAACAATAGTTCAAAGTCAATGAAGAGGTAGAATCTGAAACTGAGTTAAAGTTTTTCCTTTTCAGATGAAAACTCAGAAGTACCTTTTCATGTCGCTGTCCCTGTGGATGCAACACGTTGCGGAAGACAAACTGCAGTCTTTTACAGAAGTGCTTCTGATACAACAATTTGAAGTGAAGAACCTCACAAAACCCCCAGAAATTTGCCAGTGTGTTCTACATGGGCTTATCCAGGCAATGAAACTTCCCAACCCTGCCCAGTTTTGCTGGAGCTTTCTGTGCCAGGCTGTGGAGAAAATATATGAGCTTCTTCCAAATGAGGTTCAGGTAAGGAATAAGTATGAGGTGTATGAACATTGTAGCTAGATGTTTTTAGTGATGGTAAGTCCCGTCTTTTTGCACTGACCCATCAGATTTGAAAAATGAATTAGTTGTACAATTTTTAATGATAATAGTTAAAATAGTAGCATAATTTCAACTGAAGTTACTTTTGGTTACTTTAGAATATGACATTGTGAACCCAATTTAATGTGTGCTTCTCCCTCATAAGTGATTTGGTAATGGAAAAATACACTATTAATGCTGAAATAGATGTTATTGAAACAGAAGCAGACAACAATTAGAAGGCTTTATTTTTTTTCCTCCACAAGCATTCAGTTTTTCACGGTGATTTAAAGAAGCTATCTAGCTACAGGTAGGCAGGAGGTAGAAAATACCTCCAAGGAAGGGCACTTTTTCATTAAAAATAAAACAAACTCTTTGAAAGTATTCAACTGCCATTATTCTTGTATAATAAAGTACACTGAATTCCCCAGCAAATACAGAATTTCTAAAATAGATTAAGTAAAATGAGTCTAGAGACTAGAATACTGGAAATAGACATTTAAATATGCATTTACTTTTCTGTTTGCAGAGAGATGAACTGGAGATGTATATTGATGTAGCAAAATGTATCTCAGAAATGGCTGATTCAGAGGTTGATCGCATTGTCCAGATCTCAAAGGTAATTATGTTTTGATTCTGGTCTTTTATCACCAAATCACGCAAAACAAGCATACTTTATCATTTTGTTGTCACCAGACTCTTTTAGCTCATTAACAGCATTAATTGTCTTATCTGCTATGCAAGTAGAGTGTTATGGATCTAATCTGCAGGCAAAAGTGCCTGCAGCAAAAGTGCAAAGAACCCATATCCAAAACTTTCTCAACTGAAATACTGCTGTTTTCACCTGCGAGCTTTGAACTTGGGAGAATTTTAAATAAGTTGGTCAGGTGGGGGTTGGCCTCTTCTCCCAGGCAACCAGCAATAGGACAAGAGGACACAGTCTTAAGCTGTGCCAGTGGAGATTTAGGTTGGACATTAGGAAGAATTTCTTCACAGAAAAGGTGAATAGGTATTGCATTGGGCTGTCCAGGGAGGTGATGGAGTCACTATCCCTGGAGGTGTTTAAGGAAAGACTGGATGTGGCACTTAGTGCCATGGTCTAGTTGACAAGGTGGTGTTTGGTCATAGGTTGGACTCAATGATTTCAGAGATCTTTTCCAACTTAATTGATTCTGTGATTCTGTAAAGTTACCTCTGTTAACCAAACAGGAATGATGTTAGATCTTCTGAATCCCAGATTGATGATGCAAACTGCAAACCATGGTCCTCTTTGGTTAACAAAACCACCTACTTGAAAAGGAGTGTAATTGTATCCTGGTGATTAGCTGTCCTTGAACTGGTGGATCCATGCTTCTCTTAAAAACGTGAAGTAATTGACTGGACATCCTTTGATTCTTGACTCTTGCTATATTTGCATTCACACTTAGAATGTTTCCTGATTAATATGGAATCAATTAGCAGTGGAATTCTTAGAGCTGAAATGCTAAGGAAATGACCCGTGTGGAAACACTTTATGGTTTCAGAACAGGCTTTTATAAACAAACATCCTCGACTTAAAGCTGTGCTGTTCTTTTTGCTAACAGACTCACTAGAGAATCAAACATTCAAATAGTTAGAGAAGCTGAACTGTCATTTCCTTGTATTTTTTAGTTCTTATTTCCACACTGGAAAACGCCATTTAAGAAAACCTCTTTTTTGTCACTGCATTGAATTTATCTTGCAAGAAGACTTGAATCTCCAGAACTGTCAAGCTGACTTATTTCAATTTAAAGGGGAATATAAGATTTAAAGCATCATGAAAACAAACTGCACTGAGTTACACTTTGCTGGATTATTTGGACCACTGTAAAGTTCGAATAATATGTACAGTCTTCTGTTTAATAATATATCTTCAGGAAAAATGAGCCTGCTAGATATTCAAAGAATGCCACATTTACTGTTCCCACAAGAAACACCCATTTCAACTTAACATGTTTTTTAATTGCATTTGCAGAACAATATAGAGAAGGCCACATTCATGAAAGTATATTTGGTTTCCCAAGGCAGACTGTCTCTGATGAACTTGAATGCTGTCATTGATACTGTGGCAGGATATCACCAGAAAGAAAATATTTTGTGGATGTTCTTGTATAGTTTTTATCATGCTCGTATTACGAGACATGAAAACACAGGTAAGATCGGGCTTAAATAAGAATCAGCAAGACAATGAACAGATATTGATAAATCTACACTGATGCTTTTAAAATAATTCTAAAATGGTTTAATCCAAGTTTCCAAATTTATCCATATTAGAAACCACTGTCTTCAGAATTTTTGTATTCTTCAAATACTTGTATCAAACATTGCTTTTATGTTTTTCTCCAATTCTTTATTTTTTCATGGTTCAGCTACAAGTTATTTATCTCATCAAGATGGTTTACAGACCAGAGTTTTGACTAGATCCTTATCTCCCACTCATTTCAGACTCTCAGTGTAAAGTAGTGTAAGGTCATGAATGTACATAGTACATCAGAGACCTGCAATAGTGCCACTCTGCTAACCTTCAGATGTAATAAATGACTTAGCGGTGTGTGTGACACAGTAGGTGGGGGGATGTTCCCATGAAACTGATTGAACCAGGGAGATAGCCTGCTTTCCTGAAAAGCTTGCTCTGAATTAACACAGGAAACAAATCTGGTGGGTTAAGGATTTGGAGTGGCTCAGCTATGGGTCTGACAGAGCACTGAGGCTGACACAAGAGAAGTAGGAGAATCAGACAGAAAGATAAAGGAGGAAGAAACAACAGAAAGAGGCAAGAATGAGGTCTCATTTTCATGGCAGAAGGGTCTTTGTCTACCTGTGTTCACAGAACAACTTGAATGCATTATATTGCCAGATGCCTTAGCTGCCAGCTGTGTTTGAAGAACTTCAAAAAATATTGAGTTTCAATTGAGTGAAGTGAGGCTTCCTGGGTAAAAGAGAAGCAACATGAAAGAGGGCACTTGTAAAGATTACATGGAAATGGTAGCGTATGAAGTGACATGGTCTCAAAGGTGAATTAATTTGTAGGAGATACAATAGGTGATGGACAGCAGAATCTGGATCAGTGGAATGTGTTCCGTCCTTGGGTTGAATTGAGGGCTGATTTTATTTGTGTGCCTTGGCCATATTTTACTGATCCTCTCAACACCGTAGGAGCCTTCTCACGGCACTGCCCATATTCTTGCCCAATCTACAGTGACATCAGTGCTAGACTTAGATGAAGTACTGGGGCAAAAACTTGAGGGAGACTTTAGAGTTCTGTGGTCATGTATGTAGACTTGGTTAGTGGGGTCTGCAGGCTGCCATTATGTGAAACAATTTTTGCTCAGCATTCTTTTCTCTGTGTGTTCAATGTGTTCCCTGCATTATAATCAAAGTTTCTGTACTCTTTAAAGGCTCATAGGTCTTCTCTCAGTGGCAACCATGTTGGTGATCATTATTCTTCTACAGTCAGTACTTTCTGTCTATAGTGATTTTCTGTGCTTGCTTTTTAATGAAAAACAGTGCATTCTAGTGTTTTGCATGAGTCAATGTTCTTATTCTTTTTCTAGGAGTTATGAAAAGAATGGACTGGCTGCTAGACCTGATGGGCTGCATCAGCAATGTAGCATACAAGTCAATACTCTTACAAAATGTCAATCTTAAAGAGGTACGTGCTGTGAAAACAATTTGCAGCAGGAAAAAAGGAGATTCTGATATATTTCACATTCTTCCTCGGTTATAAGTGTTATTCCCCATGCTTTTATATTTTAGAAGATTGTGATCTTTCCTCCACAGAGGAAGATCATTCACAATTTTTGTGAATGAATGTGTGTTTAGTAAATGAATAAATATTTAAAACTCTTACTCTAAAATGACCTTGACATTTAAATTATGATAGAAGCTAAAGGAAATAATTACTTCACATTTACTGTATTTAGAACAATTGAAGGAAAATTTTGAATTTACTCGTAGAACTGTCTGGGCAGGTCAGAACTGTGTAGCTGCTGTTTCTGAGGGGGCTTGGACAGTTTTAGAGAAATAATGTTGTTTAGGTCTTCTGTTTGAGGACAAAAAATAAGCTGCTACTTGGATCAAAAAGGCATTTGTTACATTGCTATAATATTTCCCAACCACCAAAAGGGTGAGCATCTCTGATTTCACTCAACAGTCAGGTTGCTATGAAGAAGTTATTTCTCCATTTTAAATGAAACGTTTAATATAAAGGATGATTTAAAAAGAGTGTGCTTCTTCTTTTCTTTCTACTGTAGACAGTTTAGTTTGAATTTAGAAAGAGGCATAAGCTGTTTCAAAGCATGGAAGAATATTAAGCACTTTTTTGTTCTTGCATTTTGAGTTTTAGCTGAATTTTCAGATGATTGTTTTGAAGAGCAAGTCGCTATCTGGATTTTGGTTCTGGGGTTGGTTTCTTCCTTGGATGGATTTTTTTGTTGTTGTTTTTATGGTTTTTTTAATTGGGCTTTTTCCCCCCTTTTGTATTATTCATTTCATAAAAGTGCATTTTTGCCTTTTTCCTGTTTAGTGCATAGATTTTCTCCTGTGGCTGTTTGCGGCTTCTGTGGTGGCCTGGGCTGATCACGGTGCACCATTACTGCTTGGCCTCAGTGCTGACTGGTCACCATGGAAGCACCACACGATATTACCGCAGTTATCTGAGGATCACATTGGCAAGCACCCAACTGACAAGTTTGCTGTGCAAGAAGCTCTCACTCTCCTTCCAAGCAGCATTTCCCTTTTGCTGGCTAAAGAGCCTTGGAAAGAACAAACCCAGAAGGTAAAATTGTGTGTAGTGGTAAGCATTTTACAAGAGTCAGAAGGGACCCCATTTTTAGTAGTCAGCTTGAGTCTTAGGTAGAGCAGTTATTTCCTCTACATTTATTGCATATGAATTGTTATATCACTTTTCTTTATTTTTAATCAGATATGAATGTAGTTGCTGAAGTAAAATGGGAGGATTGCAAAGAAAAACATAATTTGAAAGATGGGAATTAAACTCTTTAGAAGGTACAGTCATGATAGGAGAGTTTGGAGCTGCTGGTAGCAAGTCAGTCTTATAAACATTGAAAAACAGACCCCCTGCAACAGTTGGAC
Source organism: Pseudopipra pipra (assembly GCF_036250125.1). Lineage (NCBI taxonomy): Eukaryota > Metazoa > Chordata > Aves > Passeriformes > Pipridae > Pseudopipra > Pseudopipra pipra. The sequence continues at coordinate 34,007,900 of NC_087581.1, forward strand.
ATGCAACAGTATATCAATTTGGGGCAATCAAAGGTCTTCTTTGTAGTTTGTATCATTTGTTTTCAAGTATGAGTTGAAAATAAGTGTGGAAAATTGTGCCTAATTTGTCAGACCTACTGTAGATTGCATCTAGTTGATATATGGGGAAATACTGTTATAAACCTTCAGATTAATAGTTAGCTGTTTTGTGGAAACCAGAATCTGTTATGAACTCATTCCTCTGAGCAGGTTCCTGTGCTCAGAGCTACCACTGAAGTCAGAATTCAGAATGTGGGAGCAATGCAGGACCTAATTAGGCTTTAAGGAAGAATTTGAGGTCTTGCCCTGAAAATCAGCCTTATAAGTTTGAAATACTGTATTGTCCTCCAGACACCTCACACTGCCAGAGAAAAGTAGTGAAAAATGAGAGAAGTCAAAAGAGGAACAAAGGCAATAAGAGTTCTGAGGGATTTGCAGTAGAACATTTGGACAAGAGACTAATAAGAAAGAATCATATTATTAGGTTAAAGGCATGAACAGGCAAGATGGTGGCAAATATTTACTGTGCCTTCTTCATTGCAAAGAATTATTGCTGTGATAATGAGAAGGAACAAAGGGAGTTTCAGATCCAGCTGTGGGAAAAATTGCCCTGACAGTGAGATGTACTCCAGGGCATTTGGATACTCTGGGCAGAAGCTTCATTGGCCACTGCCTCTGATTAGATAATTGAATTTAGCAGCAATCAGATGTTGCCTGTCAAACTGAAAAGAATTTGTCATGTTTTGATGCAGAGGCTCTTTTAATTGAGACTTTTCTTCATATTTCAATCTTTAGTTTGTTGACTGGCTGATCAATATGATGGAAAGTCCTAAGGAAGCATTATCAAAGTCTTCCATGGACCTGCTGAAAGGTAAGATACTTTTAATTGGGTCCTTATTTTTCAAAACTTTCAGGACAGATCAAAATGCAGTTGTTAAAAGGAGTGAGATGAGCTGTATTTTGTCTTTAAGAAAACTGTCACAGGTACGTTAATATTCTTGTCTGTAACACGTTCTTATATTTGCTGTCTCATCTGCTTACTATGTAGCACTGAGTATCCTAAGGACCTAAAGGTACATCTAGTCCTACAGGCTTATTTCAGTGATGGATCTGTCCGTTGTTTTTGAAGTTACTCTTAAAAATAAAATGCAACATACTGTTTGGAAACACTCCAATACTAGAAGAGAAATCACATAACTTAGGTGCAACTGAAGATTGCACTGTAGGGAAGGGATAGGAGATGGACAGTGACAGCCTAGTGAAGTGGTCTGAAAAAAAAGGAAAGAGGAGTGAGGGTTGCTGAAAACATATCTGAAAATAAAGATGTAAAGTAAATGATATTTTGAATTGCAGTAGGAGCCTGTGGCCTTAACATGAATCACATTGCTCACCTACATATGTAGGATTGTGAATACAATCAGTGCAAGTCATTTTAAGAGGACACTACAAATACTTCCAAGTGAAGTAAGTGCTCTTGTGCTTCCTTCCATTAACACAAGCCACCTCCTTTGGATCACCTGATTTTTTGGACCTAAACAAGGCTTCTTGAAATCCAGATATAAGTTCTTTTCATTACTAGGACAGTTAGCCTTGTTTTGAGGGTCTGCAGTCTTCAGTCACTCTGATAAATTTCCCTGTTGTGTCTGCTGATCTCCACCAGAAGCAATGCCAAGGGCTATTGGCGAATCTCCTCTGTATATCAGAGGATTCTGATAAACACAGTATATTCTCAGTATGCCCTGATTGAGATAAGTCATTGTTCCCCTTGAGCTTTGCATTGTTTTTTTGCTTTTACGTGCTAGAACATGAAACTCTCTTCTGAATAACTAGACTGTGACTAATTTGGCTACTGGATTCTGTCTAAACATATATCTTTACAAACTGAATTAAGGAATCAGTGAGTTGCACAGAGTTTCGACTTTGTGCTTCTCTTGTTCCCAGTGCCTCCTATCTGCCCTCTTGCATAATTGCTCATTGCATTCAAACTTTCTGCAGTGTGATTCATCTATGTGCCTAAGTGATAGACTAATTATTAGGTGATGTGATGTCATTTCAGTAGGAGACATGCCATTTATGGCATAGGAAATGCCTAGTACAACATCACATTTCAGAGGGATGTAGAGACTAGTGTACCTTGCAAACAGTGGGAGTAATACTAAAAAGTCATACTAAAAAGTGGAAGAGTCATGAAAAGAGTCAGTAAAAGGAGAATTAAACCCATACCTGTGTTAGTAAAATTAGTAGGGAGAATACACTCACATCTTTTCCAGTCTGGACTGCAAAATTAATTTAATTTTCCCCTGTCTTCACAGTTACACTTCTGGCCTTGAGATCTCTTGCAGAGTTCAAGAAGAAAGCAGTATGGACTAAAGCTTATGGGTGGTAAGATACAGTGCACACTGTATCTTATCCAATGAAGAAAACTGTTCATACTTGAAAACATAATATTATGACTCAGGTATCAATAAACCAAATTCCAAAGACGTTTCCTATCAGAGGGTTTTCAATTGTTTTATTTTACCCTTTTGCCTCCTTATAAAGACTCCTAAGATGAAAACAAATATTTTGGTTTTAACTGATGAGTTGGTGTTCTTCTTCAAACATGCTGAATATAAATGAGAAAGACGTATTCAGTTGAGTTTCAACTGAGTTGAGTGACATCTGGGAACCTTGCAAGCTGGAGTGGAATATTCCATAGTTCATGGAAGCTATGTAGGAATAGATGGAAATAAAACAAACTTGTGAAATTTGTTTGGATGTAGCTTTACTAAAATGTGTTTTAGTGTAACAGACTTCTGAATGAGCATTACTTTTTAACTGATAATCCTTTTTTTTTTAGAAATAACACTATGTTCTTGTGCAATAGTGACAACACATACATAGTGTGAGCAGTTACAGCAGGTGTATAGTGTGAGCAGCGTTTCTGAAAGGGGTGGTGTGTCTGTCAATTTTGCAGTGGCTTTATAAGGATCACTGAAATAAGTCAATGATCTGATGGCTGTTAAATCTGCAGCTCCAAGACAGCTGCAATTTTCTTTCCACTTATTACTAGTTTTGTCTCCTTTACCCTTCTTTGCACATAAAAAGAATTCTTCTCTGCCTCTAGGAAAAAGAGACAATACTGCAATTCTTTTCCACCTTTACCATCTTAAATAGATTAGCTTGTGCTATTTTTCTTATTTAATACTTTTCTCTTTCTGAAGGAACAGAGAACTTTGCTACTTTGCAGTCTCACTAAGACAGATCTTAAAGAGGGTTTGGATTTACAAATCCTCCTTGTTGGAGTAGACAAAAATTAACTCAATATAATTACTTGGGCACTGTTCCTTAATGTCTTTTGAAACAGTACTAGTGACAGAATTGTTGATTTTCATCAGCTTGAAGGAAATGTCACCACCCTACATCTAGAAGACACACCTCATTGCAGGAATTCTCCTATTTTCAGGACTGGTAACATTTCATCTGTGAAAGAAATTCTCCTCTGACTTCTTGGTCACTTGGTCTGTTCAGCCTGTAGAAGAGAAGTCTGAGGGGAGACCTCATTGCAGTCCCAACTTCCTCATGAGAGGGAGAGGAGGGGCAGACACTGATCTCTTTGTGTGGTGACCAGTGACAGGACATGAGGGAATGGCCTGAAGTTGTGTCAGTGGAGGTGTAGGTTAGATATTAGAGAAAGGTTCTTCACCCAAAGGGTGGATGGGCACTGGAACAGGCTCCCCAGGGAAGTGGTCACAGCACCAAGCCTGACAGAGTTCAGGAAGTGTTTGAACAATGATCTCAGGCACATGATGTGACTCTTGGGGTTGTCTTGTGCAGGTACAGGAGCTGGACTTAGTGATCCTTGTGGATCCCTTTCAGCTCAGAATATGCTTTGATTCTATGATTCTTGGCAGGAGCGGGGGGGGGTTGTTTCTCATCCAACAAGGCTACCGTGGAATGGCAGTGGGCTTCCCACAGTGATTGGACGTTTCTTCAGTGATTGAGTGTGTGGAGGATTTTGTGTTTCCAAAATAGTGTATAATTAATTGTAATTTCATGCTGCAAATGCAGCTGTATATGGAGAAGACTATCTAAAGGTGAATGTACAGAATGACTCACTGAAAGCAGTTGTTACTGAGTCAGTATCTTAGCTGATGACGTTTCTATTTGTGTGTATACTTCTAAGTAACATCTAACAAAGCCAAATATGTCACATTTTAATAGTGCCATCTCTAATGTACTGTTTCAAGCTAACTTATACCTTTATTTATCTTAGTTTGCATTTTAATTCAGATGAAATTTTTGTCTTTTTTAAAGGGAACCACTGGGTGATGCCTACTTGCTGTGTTTTAGTTTGCGTAGTGGAGCAGTATATAAACATCTGAATTAACTGAATTTCTACTCGTGTAGTAAAAAATGTAAGCCAAGGGATGGCATGGCATGGCCTGAGGGTGGCAATGCTAACACAGCTGCAGGGAGCACTGAGAGTTTAGAACCATATTGAAATTCTTGTACACCAGATATAAGATATAAGAAGTAAGCGGGATGAACTAGAAGCATTAGCCAGCTCCCAGACCTGTGATATCCTTGGGATTAGTGAGACTTGGTAGAATGAGTCCCATGACTGGAGTGCTGGGATGCAGGGCTATGGGCTGTTAAGGAGGGGTAGGCTGGTCAGATGAGGCAAAGGAGTTGCACTGTGTATGAGGAACAGGTTTGACTGTACAGTCCTTACAGTTAAGGTTGAAAGCCTCTGGGTGAGAATTAGGGGGATGGAAAACAAAGCAGATGTCATTGTGGTTGTCTGCTGTTGTTCAGTCATCCATGACGCCAGCACTGACTATTTAATCTATAGACAATGAGGAGAAATCTCTGGATCAGTAGCCCTTGTCTGACAGGGGAAGAGCTGTAACCCCCACTTTAGCAAGACCCAGAAGGACCACTCTGCATGCAAGTCACAGTGTGAAACAAAATGGCCATTTATTGGACATGGACGCCGGCTTATAAAGGGAGAGCAAGGAACTTGCTAGAACAAAGGGTGGAGACTGGGAGAAATATTCAAGGAGCAGCCAATCACAGTAACAAGGGGTGGAACTTATCTAAACATGGACAAATGAAAAGCCATCTATGGGGAGTACTGCGATGCAGCAGGGTCGGACAAATAAGGAAAGGGTTTACATAGAACCAATAGGAGAAGAGGTAACAGGGGCACAGAGAAGGGAATCACACATGCTCATAATAAAACATATTATGCCAACAAGGGAACAATTGTATAACTAAGTAAAACACTGGAAATAGGCACTCTCGTGGTTATGATGATCATATCTTGTGCATGACAGCGCAGGAGCACTCTGAGATATTTTCTTCCTCTTCCTCTGATCTCTCCTCATTAAGTCTCTTCCCCCACTCATAGGACTCTCTTGGGGCACCTCCAACACTTGTCCTTATGGCAAAATTTCAACTTCTCACACATAACTGCGACAAGCAAGTCTGAGAAGTTCCAGAATTATGCTGAAGATAATTTCTTCTCACAAGTATTCAGTGAGCTAGCTAGGAAAGATGCCCCCCTGACTTGTTTGTGAATAGAGAGGGACTCATGGGAGATGGGATGGTAGGTGTCTCTTTTGGCCACAGTGACCATGAAATGGTTCAGTTTAAATTTTTTGGTGTAAATGAGAAAAAAGGTCATCAGCATTGCTACCCTGGATTTCAGGAGAGGAAATCTTAAGTGCTTTAGGGAGCTAGTTAGTAATGTCCTCTGTTCAGCCAAGCTGCTCTTCTGCCTGTCTTGCTTGACTTTTGGCACAGCCTGCTCCTGTGCTTCTAAAGGGTGGTTCTTAAAGACTGACTAACACTTGTGGATCTCTTAAGTCCTCAAAAGCAGATTTCCAGGTGGGTTTTTAATGTCTCCAGAGAGGGAGACTCCATGACCTCCCTGGGCAGTCTGTTCCAATGCTCTGCCATGCTCAATTTGAAGTTCTTCCTCATGTTGAGGGGGAACTTGTGTTTTAGTTTATGGCTGTTGCTTCTTGTCCTGTAGTTGGGCACCACTGAAAAGAGTCTGGCACCACCTTTTTAATATCCACGTTTGAGATATTTATATGTATTGATGAGATTCCCTCTCAGTCTTCTCCAGACTAAACAGGCCGAGCTCCCTCAGTCTCTCCTTATAAGAGAGATGTTCCAGACCCCTGATCATTCTTGTGGCCCACTGATGGCCCCTCTTCAGTAGCTCCTTGTCTTTCTTGAACTGTGGAGTCTAGAATTCAACACAATTCTCCTCAAGTATGGAGGGCCAAGTAGAGGGGCAGGATCACCTCCCTCGACCTGCCACACTCTTCCCAGTGCACCCCAGGATACCATTGGCCCTCCTGGCCACAAGAACTCACTGCTGGCTGACATTTAACTTGTCATCCACTAAGACTCCCAGGTCTTTCTCTGCAGAGCTGCTCTCTAGTAGTTTAGCCCCCAGCCTGTACTGGTACTTGGGGTTATTCCTCTCCAGGTGCAGGACCCTACACTTGCCCTTGTTGAACTGCATTAGGTTTCTCTCTGCCCAGCTCTCCAGACTATCAAGGTTCTGCTGAATGGCAGCACAGCTTCCAGGTTTATCAGCCACTCCCACCAGCTTTGTATCATCAGCAAACTTGCTGAAGGGTGCATTTGATGCCTTCATCCAGGTTGAATTAAGACTGGATCCAGTACTGATCCCTGGAAATGCCACTGACTACAGGCTTCCAACCAGATTCTGTTTCGCTGAACACAACCCTCTGAGCTTTGCTAGTTCTTCATCCACCTCACTGTCCATTTATCTAACACACATGTCCTGAGCTTACCTACGACGATGTCAAAAGCCTTGCTGAAGTCAAGGTAGACAACATCCACTGTTCTCCCCTTGTCGACCCATCCTGCCATGCCTACGCCCCAGGAGAACATAATGGCATAAGCTGCCAAAGATTCTCTTGCCATTTTTAGACAAGTGGATCCCATCCCTCTCTAACAGGTTACAATCATTGAAGTACAACTCTTTGTCATAAAAGCCATTGTCTTAAACATCTTTTTGCCTGCCCAATCCAGAGCTTTCCCAATGCCTTCTGGTGAGGCATTGGAGCTGAAGGTACAGTGGCCTGCTGTTGTCGCACATGGAAGTCTGACTGCCTGGATCTCCCAGTTGCCTGCCCCAAGTTACCTCTGTACCAGAAGGAGGTGGGGAATTCTCCTGACATTAGGTTCATGGCTTTTTCTCGCAATTTGGGTTTGGGGGTTGTAAGGTATGCAGATACTTTACCCAAAAATGCCGAGGCAGTGGAAAGGATTCAGAAAGGTTTATTTCAAAGACAAGGATGCTAAAAACTTACAAAAACCTCACAGTGCTGCAGGACAGCACTGGGCCTCAGAGAAAAGGCTCCCCTGCTCTTCCAGGGCTTATTTATCCTCTCTTTCTCCTCCCCCACCATCTCTGGCCCAAGGAGGCCCTGTACATGTCTGTGAAATTAATCTCTTCTGCATTCCAGAGAGAGCTTACTCACAGCTCTCCCTGCAGCTTTCTCTGAAATGCAGAAGGGATAGGGAGAAAAGCTTCCTAAGTGGAACAGCAAGTTCTGGTTTCCCCTTACGAATTCTTCCAAAAGCATACCTATGCCTACAGGAGTCCTCCCCATAGTGAATTTCAAAGAATCCTTTTCCTATTCTAGCCTTTTAGACTGCTGCAAGACTCAGTGATATAACAGTTTTTTAACATAAAACAATAAACATGGTTTAATCTGCGGTAGGTTTGACCTCAACTGGCTGCCAGATGTCCATTCTCACTCCAGCAACTTAACAGGACAGGGAGAAACTTCGTGGGTCAAGATAGGAAGATCATTTACCATTCACTATCAGAAAACCAGATTCAACTTGTGGAAGACTAATTTATTGCCAGTTAAAAATAGAGTAGGATGCTAAGAAAGACAAAACTAAAATTGCCTTCTCCCTACCCCTCCATTCTGCCTAGGGTCAGCTCTACTCTTTCATTCCTGAATCTTCTACCTCCTCCCTCCCCAAGCAGTGCAAGGTGGGTAGGGAATGGGAGTTGCACTTGGTTCATAAAGCTTCATCTCTGCTGCATGTTTCTCTTCACGCTGTTCCCCTGCTCTAGCATGGGGTCCCTCCCATGGGATACAGACCTTGATGGTTCCTTCTCACAAGCTGCAATTCTTCAAGCACTGCTCTAGCGTTGGGTACAATCCATTGGGAAAAGGCTGCTTCAGCCTGGGTCCCTAATGGGCCACAGTTCCTGCCAGGAACTTGTTCTTGTGTGGGCCTTCCACAGGCTGCAGCTTCCTTCAGGGTACAGCCACCTGCTCTAGCATGGGGTCCTCCCCAGGCTGCAGTGTGGATTTCTCCTGTATAGCGTGTTTCAGCATGGGCTGCAGAGGGACAGCCTGGTCCACCATGATCTCCATGGCCTGCAGGGCAATCTGCTGCAGTGCCTGGAGCAGCTCCTCCTCTCCTTCTCTATTGACCTTGGTGTCTGCAGAGCTGTTTCTCTCACATTTTTCTTACTCTTCTTTCTCACAGCTGCTGCATAACATTTTCTTACCTTTTCTTATGTACATGTTGACAGAGATGCCACCATTTTTGCTGTTTGGCTCATCAGTGTCCTGCAGTGGCTCAATTTTGGAACTGGCTAGAGCCAGCTGTTTCTGACATGGGGGAGGCCCCTGGCTTCTCATGGAGGCCATTCCTGCAGCTTCTACAGTACCAAAGCCTTGCCATGTAGACCCAATACAATATCATATGTGATGTTTCCTCCTACAGGGTATGTTAACTCCAGGTAGTTTGATAACAAACATATTAGATTGAATTTCCAAGGGGGATAATGTCCATGTTTCAAAGTTATATAGTGGTTTCATATGGATTTATTCTGGCTATCCTCTTCAAAACTGTCATCTTATTCAGTTGTTCTAGATGTTTCTTCATGTTGTTCACACTGGAATCAGTTTGGATTAGACAGAAGTCCAAAGTGGAAGTACTTGTGTTTGTCTAGTAAGTTCCAAATTCCTATCTGTTTCCAGTGCTTTGAAAAAAAAGAATCCAGAGTTGACCCTATACTATTGCATGCATGATCTTGTTGCTTATAGTTTGCAAATAGAGTGGTCACAATAGTCTGCAGATATTGCCTGCCACAGATATTAAATATATAAAAATTATAGTAGGTGACCTTTCATAACACATTAGTTTAGCTTCTCTGTTTCCTTGTAGAACTTCTTAGGCTACGTGGTTTAAAAAGTCTTACAGGCAAAAGCCTCTTCATATTGTGATACTGTTTATTTTCCTATTATATTCCCTCCTACTATTATCTTGCCTCCCTCCCCACAGTTTTCAGTCAAGCTCAAAAAGTTAGCCTCACTTTTCTGCCCCACCTATTTGAATTGAAATGCAGGTGATAATCAATACAAATAAAACATCAGAAAAGCCCCTGCCAGCCAAAATGAGTTATTTGGCTACTTTTGCCTGTACAATCCACTGTGTTGCTGTTGTATTCTTAATTCCCAACCTCTGAAGAGCCAATGATCTAGTTGCATTCTCACAGATAGTCCTGCAGAAGTATGATGAGCAATGCAATTGAGTAAAATGCCTAAATTTTTGCACATGGTTTTTGGTAGTCATTCAGTTCCCTTTAAAGAGCAACATGTATTTGGCCTGACTGTATCCCACTTCTTTTGCACACATCTGTCTGCTGTTCAGCATGGGAGAAAATCATTGAGGGGAGAGAGGCAAGTCATGGCAGATACATGATCATAAGTATTTATTTCTGATCCTTAAATATCCCCTTGAATATATAGTAGTTGAGTACCTGATCACTTGCCTTTCTGGTTTAGCTGCATGTACTGGAATCTTCTTTTGTTAAGTGAAGAATGGGCCAGAATGTGAGTGCCTGGGGCTAATCAGCATTTGAGTCTCATAGGTTGCAAAGGTTCTGGCTTCTCCTTGAGAGATCCAGTTCCAGCCTTTTTAACTTTTATATATCAGGCACATACATGTTGGCCTAATATAAAGTAATCTTACAGATTAAATGGTAATTGTCATTACAGAGTATTTGTTGCCAATGAGGTAAGAATTAATACCAAAATAAGGTTTGTTGGTGTGACTGTGAGTGGAGGCACTCTTCAGTTAGTTCAGAATTCTCTAATATATGTTAGAAAAAATATATTAATATCAAAAACTCCAGTAATTTTTAGTTAAAACTTTCAAAAGTTTTCTGAAGTTGCTCCATTTTTGAGGTGCATTCAAGAGACCTGCCTTTCTGAAAACACTACACAGCCAGATGATGTACATGCAAAGAGGAGCGTTGCATTGAAAAATCTTCGTCTAATTTCTTTTTAACTTATGATATGCAGCAGTCCACTAGGAGTATATTTTGTATTTCGAAACAAAATATCAACTTAGCTTCTTTTGGTTTTGATGTTGCCTGTCCCTAGGTGTGCCTTTCTCTCGGAGAAGAGGTTCTGGATGATAAAGCACATACCTGAATCAAAACAGAAAATGGTGTAAGAACAAGGGAGCAGAGTCCAAAACTGTCTTGAATAAATTTAGAAGGAGCAGTAGGAGCCTTCGTCTGGCAACCTTGCAGGGTTCCTTCCCACGTACTTAGGAACAGAACACTGCATCATAAAGCTGAGATCCTTCAAATTCATGTTAAAGTCAATGACAGAACAAAGACTTGTCTGTAGTGTCCAAATTTTTCAAAAGTGTTTTGATGAGGAGGAGAAGGAGTCTATTTACATGCAGATTTTGGAGTGGGCTAGTTTTTTCATCCTTTTGAATAATCAAGCAGTAAAAGTGTTAATTTAGATATAACTTCTCATCCCAGCTAGCACAAATGAATGAGCAATAGTTGCACAGAACAAGAGTATGATCAAATGGAAATTGATTTAAAAAAAAACAAAAACACAACAAAACAAAACAAAAAAAGAAAGCTTCTCTAAGTAGCTGTAAGGCCAGGACCACTGAAACAATTTTTGTTGGTTTGTATTTTTATGCCTCTTACACATAGTGTATCTTACAAATTCAAACTTGTATTTGAAAGATACTGGAAATCAAAACAGGTGGTGATGCACTTCCCTGCAGTGGTCTGCAGAAGATGTGGCAGAGACAGTTAGAGTTTGTGAAAGGCACAATACTGACTTGATTTTTTGTTGCCATAGACATCCCAGTTGCCTTGGGACCCAGCTTTCTGAAAGATGAGATACTTACCTGTAAAGAGCACTAGCAGGTACATTTTCAGAACATAGGGGAAGTAGATTGAGAAGGCGAACGGAAATGGTAGCTTGATGGAGTATGTGCCAAAATATTCAAAATAAGGCAGTGATACACAAATTGCAAATGCTGTAAAACATGGTAAATCCTTAGTCAAAAGGAGGTGGAAGATCATCAAAAAGCTTTGTGTAACAGTTAATTACTTTTAAAGCACAAACAGCTGTATTGTATATACCTATACATTAATATACATATATACTCACATTCATATATATTAATACACATATGAACATTTTCTCCTTGAGTTCAGTTTTGTAGGTCTGAGGTGCTAATTGCTCTTAGTACTAGAATTAGCAAGTATTTCCTATTCAGTGTCAATCCTGTAGTTACAGTCCTTTCAGTGTGCTCTCAGTGGGCACTTTTCTTGAAGTAAGTGTGATGATCTGCTAAGTATGGCCTAAACCAGTAAGGTCAACCTCAGTGGGAGAAGGCAGCTTTGGAACTTGCTGTCTAATGTGCTCAGTCTGGAGTGGGGAAATCCGTTTGTCTTTTACAAGAGTATTTTTCTGCTTTACTTAGAAAAATGAACATTTTCCTACATTGTTAAAAAACAATCCAAAACCAAACAAAAACCCCACCAGACACACAAACTCCAAACGTCAGAGAGCTCCTATTAAAGAAAAAAGAACAGAAAAGAGAAAGAGAGGTGACATACAGGTTAATATGAAGATACATAAACATTTATGACAACTTTGGCAACACAAGAAGAACTACCTTAAACGCAAATGGCAGTTAAAGTGATCACATTTTATTGAAGAATATTGAGGAAGCAAGTTGTTGGTACCTTTCCCACTTCCTTACCTTTAGCCAGAACTGAAAGGGGATAAAGTGGGATGCACAGTGAGAAGTTGAGCCATGTCAATGGTAGGTAGTATATTCCCATCCTTGCCAACATGTTGTAAGTGTATCTGCAGCAAGAGGAAAGCAGATGAGCTCAGAGGGCATGATGATGTCTTTTAGAATAAAGAGATGTTATTGAAAAATCCAAAGGAATTGCAGAAGAGCTTGGAGCTGCCTATCTCAGTAAATTTCAGAGTGAGCAACGGCTTTTCTAAGGCTCCATAGCCTAAAAGTAGAGGGTTCACTGTTTTGGAGAGGTGGGTCTGTGGTGCTACCCCAGAGCAGGCAGACAGCAATAGAGCCCTCCAGACAGACAGCTCCATCAGAAACATCATGATTTCATACTGATCCATCAGAAAATGAATTTCAGATGGGGATATTGCATCTGGGTAGGTGCAGGTAGAATATGCCTATCACTTGGGACTAAGAAAATGCTAATTTGTGACTGCTGAGCTAGCTAAATCATTGCTGGAGAAAGCTAAACAGGAAGGTAATTGCAGGAACTTAACCTTCTGTAGTACATCTGCTCCTATGCTAGACCTCAGAAGGGGTAGTAGGAGCAAAAAAACAAACAGTTGTGCTCCAATGTATTTCGTCCTTTTATTCTTACTGTGGCTGTTACTGGGAGACCAGAATGCTTAGGACTTCAGTCTCCAAAGATGAGCTAATTCTGGTTTGATCTTAAAGTGGTACAGCAGCTTTCCAAACACTGAGAAACAGGTCTGATCGCTTTTTTGGTCAGCTGAAAGGCTTTTTGCCCTGTGGTCTTGCTAGAGATATGAAAATCTGTTACCCAAGATTTTCTGATAGATGAAACCAACATTAAACAAACTTTCTATATTCCCTTCTTATTAATTGATTAATTTTGCATCATACCTGGACTGTAGAAGAGTTTGATAGGCTGTAACTGTACCATTTTCTCTCAAGTTTGATCTCTGAAACCTTGGGATTGTCTCCATTTTTTATTATTGTTGCTTTTAAAGCTGAATCTCAACCTGATACAAAACAGGAAAAGGACACAGCTACTCCCTCTCTATACAACTCCATGGGCTGTTCATGCTATAAGCAGGAAAGATCAGGTATAGAAAACCTTGCAGAATCTGCTCATGGCCACCATTAATCATAATGCATAGTAAGTAGTCCTTCAGGGATATTTATGTCCCTGAAGGACTATGTGGAAGAACTTGTAATATTTCAAGAGTAGCTGGATGGGATAGATCCCTTTGGACTTTTAGACATAGATGTTTCTTTGAGATGCTAGGCGTGACGCAGATGCTATAAAATAAATCAGGCAATAATTCTAAACCTATATGAGTTGTAATATGTTATTTGAATTGGTCATTTGCTGCTATAGACTACAGTATTTTGCTTACTAAGCAACTGCCATTACTGCTGTGATGCTGGAGCATGTTCTTTAGCAATGGTAGAAAATTATTGATGCATTGATTGAATTACTGTGCACTGACAGGACTTTACAGCCAATTCTGTTCATATTTTTGGCATCTCTCCAGCTGCACAGAACCCTTTCATTTCAGATTAAGTTCTACTATTTTAGCTTTACAAGCTTCAAAAATAAATGGGATGGAGCAATAATAAAAATAATACAAGTAGTAGTCTATTAACACATGTAGTACAAATACTCTGAAGCTGACTTAAAATCTCTATCAGTTCTGACACTTTCCTTTTTTAGATCTCTTTTATAACATGCATTTCCTTTGCTGCCTAAATCCATATTTTTCAGTCAGTCCCCTAAGCAATATATTCAAAGTAGCAGAAAGCTATTTAGCAGAAGAAAAAAAGATTTTGCTGCCATACGTAGGTTACTGTGAGGGCTATGTCTTCTTAAAATGCTTCTTAATTCTGTATGTTTTACCTGCTGTAAGTGTACAAACTGAGGTGCATAGAGGCTTATGTTACATTTGAGAAGTATGTTTGTTGTCCTTGTGGTGTGATATATGCCCTACTACACCAAAATGCTCATCTCTGCTGCGGGACCTCTTGGCTCTTTGAAAAGCATAGGTGCAATTAACCTAGAATAGTCTTTTCATTTTAGCAAGAAGTTCTGCTCGTGCTATACTGTGCTGTCAATCTTGGATCAAAGTGGATTAAAAAAAAAAAAAAAGCAACAGGATGGTAAATCGCTTTTGGAAATTGGTGTTCCTTGGAAGGTAGTTGTGATTTCATTTTAAATTTTTGTTAAAAAAGGCAAAGCCTTTGAACCACAAATAATAATGCATTATGTTACTGCATTACTCTGTCTTATATTTTTAAGTCACTCTGCCTCTCAACCATGTGGATTTTTATAAAAAACAGTAAGTAACTTACAAGGTTCAAGCTTTACTTAAAATGGATAATATGCTTTACCAATTTTGAAACAATTCAATGAGCCTGCTGCACACTAAGGGTGGGCTTCTGGTGGCAAGAATAACCCATTTTCCCCTTGATGTTGACTCCTTACCTGACCACATCTAATAAATTCCAAAGGAAAAATAAAACACACACGACATATTTCCCTTGAACTTCTTCCTGACTGTTGATCACGACAAATAAAACAATTATTCTCTCAGTGATCTGAAAAGAAAAGAGGATTTTGAATTCATGTAGCACCTTCTGTAGCTGTTATTTCTGTGCCATTTTGGCAAAGTAGGAGGCCACGGGTGGATCCAGTTTCCTTTATGCAAATTCAGCAGTGAATGTTTTGTTTCTTGGCCTGCTTTTGTTCAAGATCCCATTGGCCTTCAGCACAGGCAACTGGAGACTGCTGGCTGCAGCATCACAGATCTGCCGTGGTAAGTGTGGAGGTTTGCTTGCCAACCGGCATGATTTGGGTTTGTAGCCAAGGAAACCTGTGGCTGAACCGGCTGAGGTCGTGGAAGCAAGGACTACTCCCACTGCACATGGGTGCCTGGAGGGCCAGCAGAGATGAGCTTCCTTGCTTGTAGGCTGTGTGGGAGGCAGTGGGATACAGAGGGCACTTCTTGGAGGGGTAGTGTGCTGGAAAGTACTAATCTCACACTCCCAACTCTGTCATAACTTAACAGATCTGTGTCTCAAGGCATCTCTGTCATGTAAGATTTGCAGAAAGAGGGAGGAAAAGCAGAATTCCTGTCTTTCTTTCCATCTTATTCTTGACTGGGGGAGGTGGATTTAAGCTTGTCACTTACGTGAATGATTGCCACAGTATTTATAAGATTTTTCTAGTGGTTGAACTTTAACCAACCCACAAGGTATGCCTTTACAAATGAAGAGATAAAAGTGGATTAAATGGGCAGTGTCCCCAGCTTAAAATAAAGACTTTTGTGGTACCAAAGCTCAAGAAATTAAAAACAAGTTTGTCTTTTTGCAGCTTTCCTGGAAAAGTTTCCTAACAGTATCCATGCCCTGCCCTGCAAAGTAAATATATTAGTACTGCCAAGAATTTGCTTGTCAGGCTCGCCGAGAACATTACCAATTCACTCTGATTTACACTCTATGTGAAAGTGTTGAAGGAGAAAACATGCATCTAATCAGTTAGTATGAATCAATATGGCTTCATTGTTTGTTTTTTTTACCCACTGCCATGTCTTCCATAAGATACCTTAGGTTTAATGATTTCAGAGGTTGAGGTGTCAAGTCAGTGAAAAGTTGTGAAATGAAAATGGATTACCAAGGTTATTTTTATAAGCACAGTTATTCTTCCCTGGTGTCCCCTTTTCCCCTTACTCCTACCTTAAACGAAATAAGAACTTTGCCTCTTAGCCAATTTGTGTGGTAGTTTTGCTACATAATGTTTATGGGTTCCTGTATGGATCATTTTGGGACAAACTTTTTTTTTTTTTGCAATCCACATCTGTTGCATAAAGCAGCCTTCACTTCACTATTCAGCCAAATTACGTGAGAGCAATTTTTCATACAGAAAGAAAGCATGTCTATCCCCTGGGGATCTGGTTCCTCATCTTGGAAAGCACTGAGGGGCCACAACAGCTAAAAATGGTTTTGCTGCCTCTAACGCTCTCCTGACTGTCATCTTGTGTTGCTGATCCCATAGGTCCCTAACTGAGGAATTGATTTCCAAGAAGGTCAGATGTTGACAGACTTCTGTATATATGGGCCAAGAAACAGAAAGTGAAAAGTAATATGTCCTGTGTTTGTACTGTGATGCTGAGGAACCTGACAAAAATATGGGGGAACTGGAAGTACTGATTCAGGATCTGAAACCAGATAGAACAGAGGTAGGAGAAACATGGCAGGACAACCATCACTAGAGGGAAAATAAAACAAGGGTAAAAGCAGTGTGAGCACTGAATGGAATTGTGTGCTGGAGAGAACAGATAAAATAGACCTGAGATAAAATTGTTAGATGAAGGGTGGTAAAGAGTGCAGCATTGGTGATGTGGGCATTTTGCTCCTGATCCTAACATCAGACTGAGATGTGGAGAGAGAGTTCTGCAGTGTTGTTAATAAAGAGCTATTTCAGGGAGTTGCCACAGGAAATTGTCCTAGAGACCAAGGCTTTTTCCTGATAATGAAAAGATGGACATGTTTTTAGATGTCAGAGCTGGAAGATTTTCCAAATGGTCACTTGCTTTTCAAGAAGCAGCTCGGTGGAAATGCATTGGAAAACAGCATGGGTCAAATGATCAGAATCTGATTCCATATCAGTGAGAGAAAGGACAAGCAGTAGGAAGTCACCATCCCCAGTTTCAAAAGAATGTGCACTGGCTAGTGAGACAGAGTGGCTATGGAGACCCACAATTCAGCGTCATGATCTGGAAGTGGAAGAGGCTGTGGATTTCCTTCTCTCATTAGGGCACAAGCAGAAACCTGAGAGGCAGATTTCCTTCATCAGAGGTTTGTGAAGGGGAGTGATGGAGGCACTCAGCTTTACTATTTGCACATGATGGAACTTGGTAATCAGACAGTAAACTATGTTAAGCACCTGCAAGAGCAGGAAACTGAACATGGTACAAAGCTGCGCCCCCTGTGGGTCTTCTGTTCCTGTTAGACTGCAGTCTCATCTGGCCAACAATGGGATGCACAAAGCAGCCACCAGACACTGAAACCGGAAACAACATGTGGCCTTACTCTGGAGCATGTCCGCAGGCAGGACACAGACCTGGCTACTCAGAGCAATTGTAATGTCCCCTTGAGGACAGGCAGTGGCATCCTACCTCTTTTTCTGCATAAATCAGGGGGTTGCCTGCCTGCTTGCCTTTATTCTCTTTCAAGACGTTGTGCTCTTTCGCAGCTCATACCTTTATGTAGCAAGCATAAATCAAAGGTAGCTGCAGGGGTTGATCAGAGACTGGGGACCTTCTCTGCAAGTGACAAGCTACTTGAAGAAGAGGAGATTCCAGTAAATGTCTGTTGATATTGTGCCCCTATACACACCGTATCTGTATACATATATACATGGAGTCATGTACATATATGAATATACACTCGTGTGTGTATACACATGTATACACACACAGATAAAAAGCACATGCTACTGCTCACCAATGGATCATTTCCTGTATGGATCATCTGTCTTTGCATGAAGGAAAATATGGGATTCTCTTTTGCTGCTCTCTTGCTTAGAAAAAAAACCAACCAGCAAATCCCCAAGTCCTATGTTTTCACATTCATAAAAAGAAAATATGTGCTAACATGTCACAAAGCATAATTACAATGGTTTCAGTTTTCTTTCCTTCTTTAAAATCAAATTGGAATTTCCTTCCTCTCCCAGCACTGATCTCTCACAGACTACAGCAAGTTCTGTAGAAGGGCATAAATTTCCACAAGGCAGCCTGTGTTTTTGAATCAAGTAAATGAAACAGAGCAAATTTGGCTAGCTGAGGTTTGGGCAGGAGCAGACAGCACATTCACTTCCATTTTTTAATGACTGTGATTGCAGTATCATACTTGGTAGCTGAAACCCTTACACAGCTCTTCAATTCAGTGAATGTTTAAAAAAAAACAACAACAAAAGAAAGTAAGAAAAGTGCTACTAAATATTTAAAGTTTAAAATTAATGGTTTTATCACAGTAGTACGTTGGTTTTGGTTCGGTAAATCAAATCCTGTTTGCATAGGATGAAGAACTGCTGTTTTGTTCACAAAACCACCAATCTCTTTTTATATCTTTTCTATCTCCTTACTGAGGTACCAGTCCCATCTGCCTTTACTCCCTGGCCAGACTGTCACATTTTATTTTCTTCTGTTTTGGTGACAAAGACATGTTGTCCTGCCCTCCTCCAACTCAAGCTGCAAAATGCCCTGAGAGACATCCCTTTTGCACGAGCTTTGCAACTGTGCCCTGTCTTGCCTTCCCCCAGCACATCCATCACACAGGACTCATTTTCTTTCATGGTGTGACTTGGCCTTGGCCTACCTAACCCTTCTCAGATGCCTGGTGGCCTGAGACTTTGTCCCTCAGTGGGAAATCCTTTCCCAAGCAACCCAGTTCTGAGGACTCAATTCCTGCAGTTAGCAAACTATCCGCAGACTAGGCTCCCTGAGGAAGGGTGCAGGTGGAACATTCAGGGTAGTTCAGCCTGGGCTTGTCCCCAGGGGTGGCCATGGCTGACATGTGCAGGTCATGAAGAGAGTTTTGAGAAATGGTCTTACCTGCAAAAACCTGGGGAGGAGACGGCTTTTGTCAATGCCAGTGAGGATGTGCAGGATCTCCAGTATAGATAACAATTGGCAAACACGCATTACAAGTCCTATGGAGTAAAATGTGTCAGCCAACGAATCTACAGACAAAGTGAAGAGGAAAAGTAGAAGATAGTTATACAGTAAAGGTCTGGAGCAACTGCTGGGTTAGCTCTTGTCCTGTCACCACTGGAGATGTAGAGAAGTAAAGTTCACACAGTACCAAACTTTTGGGTAGCAGAAGCCAAGCTTCAGGGAGTGGAAGAGGCAGTCCGTTCCGTGTGTGGCTCTGATACAGAGGCAGGGAGCTGAGATAGTAATTAAATTCCCTATATTTAATTCATGGGGAAACACTGTGCTGGATGTGTTGGTTTAGAGATACAACTTTAGGATATTTCTAAATAGGAGGAAATGTTGAGCAAATGCATGAGGAATGTCTAAACATGAGGAGATGTTGAGTTCCTGCCTGTATCCGTACGCATGGCACTGCCTAAAACAAGTAGATCAGAAAGGAGGCATTTTATATGCCTACAACTGTCCACCATTACAAATCTTCACTAGTTTTCTATTTTTGTGTCTTAACTCCAGGCAATAGAGAGAGAAATACATTGTAATGTTTTTGGAGATAGAGAATCATGTGCAATAACCACTAACACCTTCTCTCCTGGTGGCTCCAGTAAGATTAATGTTTGCCATAATAACTGGACCTAGTCACATTTAGGTCTATGTCTAAGTCAAATGTTACTAGCATGCTGCTGAATATTAAAGCCCATTAGCAAAATGAGCTTCATTCCTTATGTAACAGAGACAGAACATAGGTACCAGGAATTTGTTCAGTCTTTTTAATGTAGTATTTTTCTAATTGAATTATAGTCACATACTCAGAATCTTAACTTAATCTCTCATTTGATATTTCTCTGTGTCTGTCAATGTGTCTTAAAATGCTTAAGGAAAATAGAGAAGGAATCCTACCTTTTCCAAATGTCATGAACCTGATGATCATATTTGTAAATATCCATGAATGTCCACAGAATTGCATTAAGTCATACACAAACAGGTACATGTTCATGGTAAAGCTGTGGAAGTGAAAATAATAAACCATATGACAACAACATTGTAAGAAATTGCACTCTCTTTGGACATGTTAGTAAATCAAAGAAAAAGAGCTGAAATTGAGAAGAGCCCTGCTGAGAAGGACTTGGGGGTGCTGCTGGATAAGAGGCTGGACATGATTCAGCAATGTGCACTTGCAGCCCAGAAAGCCAGTTGTATCCTGGGCCTCATCAAAAGCAGCGTGGCGAGCAGGTTGAGGGAGGTGATTCTGCCCCTCTGCTCTGGTCTGGTGAGACCCCACCTGGAGTGCTGCATCCAGCTCTGGGATCCCCAGCACAGGAAGGACATCGACCTGTTGGAGTCCAGAGGAGGGTCACCAAGATTATTAGAGGGCTGGAGCACCTCTCATATGAGGAAACATTAATAGAATTGAGATTGTTCAACCTGGAGAAGAGATGGCTTCCAGTATCTGAAGGGAGTCTACAATAAAGGTGGAGAGAGACTATTTACAAGCATATGTAATGACAGGACAAGGGGGAATGGTTTCAAATTTAAATAAAGTAGGTTTAGATTAGATATTAGGGAGAAATTCTTTACTGTGAGGGTGGTGAGGCACTGGAATAGGTTGCCCAGAGAAGTTGTGGCTGCCCTATCCCTGGAAGTATTCAAGAGCAGGTTGGATGGGGCTCTGAGCAACCTGGTCTAGTAGAAAGTGTCCCTGACCATGGTAGGGGGGCTGGAACTAGATGATTTTTAATGTTACTTCCAACCCAAACCATTCTATGATTCTGTGAAATGTAAAAAAATCATTGAAAACTGCCTCTCAGTGGTCGTAAAACAGAACTCTGCCTAATGGATCAAAGGCTCTCTTTAAAAGAGATACCTAGGATATGCCCAGAAAAAATTTCTGAGTTTCCACCAATCATTAGGGTGAGCTGTGGCCATAAACTGAAATTTGTGCCTCCAGAAACAAAGATACTCCACTGACTGCTGGATTCAAGTTGCATTTCATAAAATTAATCTTCTGTTGGAACAGAAGCACTTTTGGAGCTATTCTAACCTAATTTTTATGGATAATCTGACTTTTTGCAAAACTTCAAAGGCTCTGTGTGGGAGAATACAGAGATTATGAGTCATGGAAAGAATGCCTATAGGAACGGGTCCCTCATGGCGGCAGCTCTCTGGGATCGAGCAGAGTGGAAAGACTTACTTGCGTTTTTATTGTACGGTTCTGCCCCGAATTCTGTAATTCCCTTTACCTATGTGGTTTCCCTGTACAGCGCCATGTTCTCTCCCCTCCCTGAACCAGTCTCCGCCCCTGCACAAGCATTATTGGTTGTTGTCTCGTCTGTCTCTCCCCAATCCCCGGTTTGTTATTGGACTTTGGTCCTCCTGTATCCCCCACTGGCTAGCAGAGCCCTCAAGCCACTCCCTTTCCCCCGAACCCTTGGCCAATCACGTTCCCCTTTCTATACCCTCCCCCAGAGACTTTAAAAGCCCGCAGGATTTTGAATAAACTGCTTTTTGCCACTGGAATCCAGAGAAGGAACCTTGTGGTCCTTTCCTCCTGGCAAAGGGGGATTGCGCCACAGGGACCCTCTCTGAGAAGCAGCAAGTGAGGAGTCAACTAGCAATCAACTCTGTTAATTGGTGCCCACTGTCAGAAAGAACTCAGTGAAACTTCTACCGTGTAAAAGTTTTTCGATCAGGCGACAAAGTGGTCTTGGCTTCCCACCCAAACAGACTCTACAACTCAGCATTTGGATATCAACCCACCGGATTAGGTAGGCCAGCAGTTGTATAGATTTGAAACTCTATTTAATAATACTCATGGGAGTGCTGCCTTCAAAGCAAGAGCGCAATAGCTGCAAACGCTTATAAAGCTTCATTTATTTTCATGGACACCCCATAGACAAAGACTCCCTAAAAGCGCTGATTAAGTGGATTTCCAACACCAACTATGCACTGCCCAGTACCATAACCTACCATGAGTGGGACACATTGGGACATAAATTATGGAGCACTATACAAACACATGACTCTTTAGCGTCTTGGGCAGCTATTGCGTGGCAGTTAGTCTTAAGCATGCTACAGAAAAATGAGATTGTAAAATCAGTGGTTTGGGAGGAGGGAGCAGTGAGGGGTCCCAATTGGGGCACGACTGTTGTGTCGGGCACCAATTTGGGATGGGAAAATGTTTCCTCTGTATCGCCATCCCACACACATCATGAGGCACTCAACTCAGCCCCCCAGACCCAAAATGGCCTCATGGCTGCACTGCCCCCTCGCCCCCCTCACCCAATATGGCCACAGTTCCGTGCCTGAGTTGCCCCCCCCCACTCCCCCTCCATTCCCCCCCACCGCCACTCCACCACCTCCCCCAGACCCAAACTAGCCATGACCTCATAGCTGCCTCGCTCTCTCTCTCCCCCCCACCTTCTCCGCCCCCCCATGCCCCTGCCCCCCCACCTCTCCTCCTCCCCCCCCCATCCCTCCCCCCCCGACACACACATGCAACACCTACCAAAACCCCACCCTTCATGGCAGTGCTGCTCATCCCGCTATCCTGCTAGATGGTGCTGTCGCCCCTTCCGTAGCACCACTTTGTGGAGGCACTTTATTCCTCCACACCAGTAGATGGCGGTAGTCCTCCACAAGGTGCACTACCCCCCCCATACCCCATCTAGTTTCACTTTCCTGGGAGCGGGTACCTGCCAACATATCTGCGGCTATGGTCGCAGTCTCTCTGGAGCCAATGCCAGAGAAGCCGATGGTCTTACATCAAAGAACAAGCACTGGCAGCTGATGATTTAAATTTGGTTAAAGCATTTCCTGTATTTTACCACCCCAACAATTGTCCCGTTTGGGAACCTATCCATCTCTAGTTTTAAGGACACGAATAAAACTATTACAGATTATGGACTGAGGTCACCTTACGTAATAGGGGTATTAAGTTCAATTTTCACTGCATACACTTTTACACTAAATGATATAAAAGAATTGGTAAATGCATTTTTCACAAACATACACTTTTCTTAGATGAATGGCAAGGTCGCATTCAGCAACATGCAGAGTAAGCTTTCACCAACACAGGTACACCAGTCCTGGAGTCCTTTAATAGGCTCTGTGGGATGAGGCCTTATATGTCCAATCAGGCTCAAGCCAGAATTCCTATGAGTGAATTGGACACTTCAAAGAATCTGGCTTTTCAAGCGATTCAAGCTGTCGCTGAGGCAGCGGAGCCAATACCCTCATACACCCAGGTACAACAAAGACCAACAGAGCCATTTATAGACTTTGCAGAAAGGTTAAAGAAAGCTATTGCAAAACAAGTTAAACACCCAGAAGCTCAAGATGCACTATTTCTAAGATTGGCTATAGAGCAATCTAATGATGATTGCCAATAAATATTAAGGTCTCTTAAAGATCCCACTCCAATGGACATGGTTAAGGCATACTGCAAAGTAAGATCCAGAAATTACAACAAATCTCTCCTAGCCGAAGTCCTGGCAGTGCAGAAGGAAGCTACCTGTCACCATTGCAAACAACCTGGACATTTTAAAAAAGATTGCCCTCAGCTGAAAACAAGAGCGCCTACAGTACCTCCCAGCTTGTGTCCCCGATGCAAAAAGGGATTGCACTGGGCAAGTGACTGTAGATCACTCTTTGACAGAGAGGGCAGGCCGCTTTCACCGAAAGCTGTGCAAAAACTAGCTTCAATTCCAAGAAACGGGGAGCCAAGTGCGAGAGGCAGCGCTATGACAAAAAATGCCCCACAAGCCAACCACACCCTCGATCCCGGATGGAGAACCAGAGCAGGTATCCCTAGGGTGGAGCTGGCATCTCCTCACCAATTCACAATAAACAATGACAACTACCAGACAGCTCTCCTGAAGCCAACAACTAACCTACCAGTACCTGCTGGGAGATACATTCTAACAGGGACTGCTACGTCCACTGATACAGGGTTAACAGTTGTCCCACAATTGATAACTGTAGATAACCCAAAAGTAGTAGAAGTGACTGTCAAAGCTCTGTTTCTACCCATGGAGCTGGAGACAAATACACTTATTGCCAACCTAACCCCCATTGATGTGGGAGGAAACACTTTGGACTCTATGCCTTTGGTCCAATGGTCACAATCAATTTTACTTGATCACCCAGTGCTAACCTGTGCTGTATTCTTTCCTAATACTAACCCATGTGTTCGAGTTAAAGGTCTCATAGACACAGGAGCAGATGTCACAATCTTTGCTGAAGGCAACTGGCCGAAAGAATGGAACATGACACAGCCCTGCATTGACATCAAAGGGGTAGGAGGAGCCCAGGCACCACTCCAAAGTGTTTGCACTTTACTGATTGAAGGACTTGAAGGTCAAACAGCCTCTACGAGCCCTTATGTCCTTAATATTCCAATGACCCTCTGGTGGAGAGATATTATAGTGTAATGGGGAATCCATTTAACCACATCAAATTTAGCCTAAAGGCCACTGGTCAGCTGCCGTCTCCCACCCTCACATGGCTCTTGGATGAGCCACGCTGGGTATCCCAGTGGCCTCTAAAGGGAGAGAAATTGTGACAAGTCAACCTCCTGGTAGATGAACAATTAGAAAAAGGACACCTTGTACCAACTGATAGTCCCCGGAATTTCCCCATCTTTGCCATACAAAAGTCAAATGGAAAATGGAGATTACTACAGGACTTAAGAGAACTCAATAAAATCATAGAGCCCATGGGACCTCTCCAGCCCAGACTCCCATCACCAACAGTGATACCTGCAGAATGGCCTATTGTTATTATAGATATCAAAGACTGCTTCTTTAACATTGCCTTAAACCCTAAAGACTCTTGTAGGTTTGCGTTTACAGTGCCTTCCATCAGCGCAGCAGAAACCATCTTGATGTTATCACTGGACAGTCCTTCCTCAAGGGATGAGAAACAGTGTGCCAAAGAGTCATTGCCAAAGAGTTGTTGCAGACGTCTTATCACCAATCTGTTGACAGTTTCCAAATACCATTCTGTACCACTTATATGGATGACATCCTCCTGGCAGTGGAGTCCGAGGGACAGCTCATGCAAGTACATTTGTCTGTGAAAGCTGCACTATTGAAACATGGCCTTGAGATTGCACCAGGAAAAGAACAAGTGACAGTTACATGGAAGCACCTTGGATTTCAAATTAATAACACCACTATTCAACCTCAGACTGTAGCTTTACCCACCAACATCCACACCTTGAATGACTTAAAATCTTTACTAGGTTTAATTAATTGGGTTAGGCCTCTCTTAGGTATAACAACAGACGTCCTGAAACCACTATTTCAACTCCTGAAAGTGGAGGCAGACTTGACATCCCCTCGACGCTTAACACCGAAAGCCCTGGAGGTGTTGCAGGAGATAAATTAAAGGCTGAGTTCATGTCAGACTAAGTGAAAAGTGTGTGGCTTACCTGTTGTGTTAGTAATTTTCAAAGGCATCAAACAACCCTATGCTGTATTAGGACAATTAGATGTAAAACGCAAGGACTTTCTGTTATGGGAATGGGTTTTTCTAAGTTTTCAGTTTTCTAAATCTGTTACTACATATCCTGAGATGCTCTCCAAGGTGTGCCACAAAAGCAGACTGCAGCTTTGGGAGCTCTTGGGAAGAGACCCAGATGTCATCTATGTTCCTCTGTCTACTGTTCAACTAACTCAGTTGTTAATTCATAGTACTGACTTTCAGTTAGCCATTGCTGATTTTAAGGGTCAATTTTCAGTGCACCTCCCATCTATCCCCTTTTTACAGCTACTAGCCCTTACCCAACCTGTCCCACTAACAAGTGCTAGAACTGTTTTCACAGATGGTTCTGGCAAGACCTCTAACACAGTAGTCACCTAGCAAAAAGCAGGAAAGTGGGTATTTGACACGCACAAGGTAAGAGGTTCCTCTCAGATAGCAGAGCTCCCTGCAGTCATACGTGCATTTCAACTGTTTCCAGAGCCTTTGAATATTGTTTTCGATTTGGCCTATGTCATTGGGGTAGTCAGACAAATTGAAAATTCTTACATAAAGGATCTCTCCCAATTACAATTAGCTCACATATTCAAATCATTACTCTATGAAATTAGTCATCGCAAACACAAATTCCACATAATCCACATTCATTCTCACACTTCCCTCCCATCGCAGCAGAAAATCATGTTGCAGATCAAATAGCTGATGACACAGGGCACCTGGCACAAACTGCAGTGGTTCCAAATAATTTTGAAAAAGCAAAGCTGTCCCACAGCTTTTTTCACCAGAATACAAAATCCCTCACAAAAACATTCCAACTCACACTGTCTCAAGCTAGAGCAATTATTTCTGCGTGCCCAGATTGCCAAAGATTCACTTCTCTACCATCTGAGGGAGTAAACCCCCATGGAATTAATCCACTTGACATCTGGCAGTTGGACATAACACATTATTCACCATCTGGAAAGTTAAAATACATCCATGTATCTATTGACACATGTTCTGGTGCCATTGCAGCAACAGCACATCAGGAGAAAAGGCACATGATGTCAAAAAACACTTCATGTCTGCAATATCAATCCTTGGCATCCCCAAAACTATTAAAACCAATAACACCTCTCAATCGTTAAAGGAGTTTTTCAACATGTGGGGAATTTCACATGTTACAGGGATCCCCCACTCTCCCACTGGTCAAGCCATGGTAGAACACGCCCATCAGACACTCAAAAATATGTTAACCAAACAATAAAACACCACAATTGGACTCACACCACAAGAAAAATTAAATAAGGCCTTATGTGTTATTAACTTCTTAAATAGGTTAGACCAGGGCACCTCACCCATAGAAAGACACTGTAATGTGCACTGAAACCAAGTGTGTACTGATGCCAGGGTTACTTATAATTATAACAGGTGAATGAGTTGGCCCTGTTCCTCTTATCACCTAGGGGAGGGGGCATGCTCGTGTTTCCACAGGTTCCAGTCCCAAGTGGGTTCCATCTCGCCTGGTGAAATTTTACAACAGCGATTAGATACCACCATGATCTCCGTCATCATCATCATCCTAATCCATCCTGTCATCACATCAGATCAGTCTTCTCCCACAACTCCTCCTCTTCCAGATTGAGTTGCCACTAACCCTGGAACTGGTCTTCTTTATCTAAGTCTTTAAATGTCGATTCCTTGTGCCTCTCAGTCTCAGATTCCTCTAACCCATTAAAAACATGTTTGGTTGTGATCCCCTGGTCCTCTCAAAAATGGACAGGATTCCGAAATCAATACTCCCTTTTGTGCAATGATCCTGACAAAAATAAAAACCAAAGTGTGTCCTGCTTCCCCCAACCCCCAAAGGCCAAAACAAATCCTCAATATTTCAACAGTTATCCTGAAGAATTACAAATTTTAGATACCCCTTCCCTCAGCCCACTGTTTCTATTTTAGTATAAAAACAGAGGAAAGAAGTAAACATCAACTTAATGTAACATCTGATGGAGCCTATTCTAGCTTTGAGTTCTGGTGCAAGAAAAAAATTGAATCCCCCCCACTATCCATTGCCCTCCCCAAGGGGGTGTTCCTTATCTGTGGACTTTGGGTATGGAAATCAATCCCTAAAGAGGTGGTCAGGGGACCTTGCACCTTTGGTCAATTATCACTTTATAATCCCACAAAAGTAATCCATTCCCTAGCTATTAACCCTCCCAAAACAATCACAAAACGTGATATCACCATCCACCCTGAAAAGCTGGACTCACTTGCATTCCGGCGACTTAAAGAGAGTGGAAAACCATTCATTGAAGGACCAATCATCACAAACATAGCCCCTCAACAAGCCCCTCACCCTATAGCTCAGCAACATCCCCTTTTGGAATCTTAAAATTTGAAACAATTCACCGAAGATTGTGACTCCAACCTTCACTTCTGGTCACATAGCAAGGATGGCAGCATAATAATTCCAGCCATTGGCACAACACATGCCCTAGACCTGCTTACAAAAATAGGATGCTGGTTAGCCAAGGAGGCAAATGCAACTAGTGCAGCACTAGAAGACCTGTTACTGGATTCCCAACAAATTAAGAAAGCCACTTTACAGAATAGAACAGCCATTGATTTTCGGTTGCTGGTTAATGGACATGGCTGCGATGAATTTGAGCGGCTGTGCTGTCTAAATTTTTCTGACCATTCCCAATCCGTCCACTCCAACATAAATGAACTCCATTCCCTCATTCAACAAATCCTAAAATCAGATGAGGTTAGTTGGGACGATATGTTTGATTGGCTTTCCCTGAAGGGACTCTCACTGCCCCTGAAAAAATTCTTATTATTTTTCCTTTAGGCCTGTTTGTGCTAGCAATCCTTCTTCAAATTCTCCTGTGCATAGCTAAATGTTTCCAGGGTCTCGTGATGCACATTGCTACCCAAGTTTATGTTTCATTAATAAATAAAAATGGAGGAATTGTGGAGAGATTATGAGTCATGGAAAGAACGCCTATAGGAACGGGTCCCTCATGGTGGCAGCTCTCTGGGATCGAGCAGAGTGGAAAGGCACCAATTACTTGCGTTTTTATTGTACGGTTCTGCCCCGAATTCTGTAATTCCCGTTACCTATGTGGTTTCCCTGTACAGCGCCATGTTCGCTCCCCTCCCCGAACTAGTCTCCGCCCCTGCACAAGCATTATTGGTTGTTGTCTCATCTGTCTCTCCCCAATCCCCGGTTTGTTATTGGACTTTGGTCCTCCTGTATCGCCCACTGGCTAGCAGAGCCCTCAAGCCACTCCCTTTCCCCCGAACCCTTGCCCAATCATGTTCCCCTTTCTATACCCTCCCCCAGAGACTTTAAAAGCCCGCAGGATTTTGAATAAACCGCTTTTTGCCACTGGAATCCAGAGAAGAAACCTTGTGGTCCTTTCGTCCTGGCAAAGGACATGGGGACCCTCTCTGAGAAGCAGCAAGTGAGGAGTCAACTAGCAATCAACTCTCTTAGCTCTGGAGGTCCTTAATTTCCTATAAATGTATTTTCTTCTGGCCTATTCTGAAAAGAGAGGCTCGCCTGTCCTCCAGCTATAAAAAAGACTATCTACCTTCTTGGGAAATTTATTTGTTAATTTTGTACTAAAATTTATCTCCTGTGTCTCCTGTGTTTGACCTGTTGATTTCCTACCCCAGTAAGTAGTACTCTCTTTAAGTTGCCCCTTGATCCTGTGTGTTTGTGCAGTCTCTGCCATCAAACTTTATTTCATTTATATCTGTACAATAACAAATGTAGGAAATGTCTCTGTTTAGAAATATCTAAATTTGATAATGCCTATACTTCATACCCAGCACTGGACCAAGACCATAAATAACAATACTGACTTATACAAATTGATCTATATAAACTGATGTTCTAAATTTTTATTTTAAGTAAGTCCCAGGGAGATCTTAGAAAATACCTGTCTTCCTCTCTTCTAGTTATGCAGGATGGCTGCTATTCATATCATCAGTTCTATAAGCACAAAAAAATTTGTGGGGAAAAAATCTCTCCTAGGAAACATCAGTGCCCATGGATACTATGAAAAGAAGATATATAACAAAGGAATGTATTCCATATACCCTCCTTTTGGGAAAAGTATGATACAACTGAATTGTACTAAAGTCCGGTGAGATCTATAAATATTGACCCATGTCTTTAATTACTGAGTGACACTTTTTTTCTATCTTGTGGTAAGAAAAAAGGATGGGAAACTGTACATTACAAAAAGACAGAAAATTAGGAACATTGTTCTGATTTAAGAAACAATCTTATTACTGGATGGATAGGAATTACTGTAATGGGTATGGAAGTTAAAGGAACAATCATAAAAACCTTGAGGCTTTCCAGCCAGCAGCTCCACCACTGTCTTTGGTCTGATATTCGGCTTTGCACTGGATGCAAGCTGAGCGTATGGTTTTTCTCATCTGAATTTTGGTTTGCTACATCTGTCTGTCATCCTCAGAATTTGTCTTTCAGTGATTTGGCTGTATTTTCCAGACTCTTTCTTCATTGGCTGGCTAGAAAACGGTTGTTTTTATAATTCTTAAACTACTTGATCTTGACTAAACAGGGAATAACCAAGAGGACGTTTGTAAGTGCAGCCTCACATTAGTGTTTTTGCAATGTGGCAGCTGTTGCATATTAGAACTCGTCATCTTTAAAACGTACTGGTGACTGCTGAAATGTGTACACACTGTTGGCGTTTGAGGCGTGCTACATATTCCCAGTGCAATGTAGAGATGTGCTGGCAGGCAGCATGCTGGTGTTACCTGGCAGACAGATCCTGGCCCCAGTGCTGCGAGCAGCACAGCTCCCTCACTTGCTGATATTCTCTACTGTGTAAAGGAACAGCCTGATCTGAAAATGTTTCATCCATTTGTTGATCACTGCACAAAAGGTACATGAGAGCGAACAGAAGCCTTTGACAGAGGTGAAGGAATCTGCAGACAATAAAAGGTGATTTCAGTGTAATAAAAAGAAGCTGAAATGTAACTGCTCTCTAAGGTCTTTCTCATCCAAAGGCTGATCTCTTTATCTAAAGAAACAGAAGCAGGCTGAGAATAACTTATTTCACTGTCCCAATAGTTTTGTATCACAACACAAAATTCAACTATCTGCTGAATTGTGAAAGTCGGTAGCAGAAGAAATGGGCTTTAGTTAGATTCCCTGCTTCTCTCGGTTCATAGCAGACATCATTCCACATTTACCTCAAAGAACCTGCTTCTAGAGCACCACTGGAGACAAAACACTGACTAGCAATCCACAAGGTAGCTGTTCAGTCTTGCTGGCTAATCTTCCAAACCTCACTTTGCCTCACTAGTGCCTGATTTGCTGCTGCATTTCTCCCTTGTAGTGTGATGTGCTTTAAGACTTTCAAGTTGCTTTCCTTTGAAGGCATTGGAGGATCAGTACACGTTTCAGTACTCTGCTTGAATTGATGACAGGAGAAACAAACAAACATGGGTCTTGCAGGAGACAGAAGGCCAGACTTACTATCTGCTGTTTTAGTTGTCAGTTTCTCCTTACCGTGGCTGATTTTATGCCAAATACATTGAAATGCTGGGAATGCAGCTATCATACTTAGTATCAGCTTTGCTTAGTGGAAAATTTTATATGCTTTCTCTCTGGGCTCAAAACCTAGAAAACTAGACGAAATATTAGAAATATCAGAACTAGCACACACAGCAGCATGGTCCCAAATAGCCTCCCTTCCCTTCTATTCACTAGCAGAGATTTTACCATTTTTGCTTGCAAAGCCTGATGTATTTCCTCAGGCAGAAATATCATATAAGTGTAACTGTTACATTTTATTATTTTATCATGAAGGTCTCCAGTATGGCTTTGTGACAACTATGATCCAAGGCAAGCATGCAGATAGGTGCCCTCGGTGTCTGAAGGGTGGTCAGGACCATGTTTCCCCATGAGCTAAGGTGACAGCACAGCAGAGGCTCTCAGCTCAGGGCATCCCTTTGCCCCAGCTACGTGTGCCTTGCAGAGTGCCAGGATGAAGGCCACACTTAGGTCCCTCTCAGGGGGCATCCCAGGACCCTTGGTCCCAGGGTCCCACTTGGGCCTGCATGCACTGACCACTTCCCTGCTGTCAGGGCCATTGCACTTGGCCATCTTCCCATGTGCCCTGACTGCACATGAGGAACCAGCCCTCAGGCTGAAACCAGAGAGCAATGTTCCTTTTTTTATTTTAGCAGGAAAGATCTGCTAGAAAAGCCCCTCTGCTGACACCATTTCCTTTTAAGTCATAATAAGTCATATTGGTCTGATCTTCTGTTCCTTCCCCCTCCCACCCCTGTGACAAGCTGCAAGTTCTGTAGCTCAGGAAGAAGAGAGCTGCTGAGAACTAGTATAGCTGATGTACTTTTCTCCCACAGGCACATCCCACCCACTGTTTCCTCCCCCCTACTTTTTTGCATTTGAGCAGTATAGGTCACCTGTGCTCAAGAGATATTACCTGTTGCAAGGGTCGAATTTCTTCTGCTGCTCCTGAGCTTTCTCCTTTTTCCTCTCTGCAGCTGCAACAGCTGTTTGTTAGGAGATCACCCCTCCTCTTTCCTCTTTCCCCACCCGTCGACGTCACTGTATGTAGACTAAGCAGGAACAACACTGCACTTCCCGAGAAAGAAGCTTCTAAACCCAAATGTCTCCGTTCCATTTGCTCCGCTCCTCACCCAGCCCAGCCTAGCCCAACCTAACCTAGCCAAACCTAACCTAACCTAAATTGTTTGTTGCTGTTGTACTAGTAAGATAGTCTGCAAATCCCACTAACTTTATCCCTTAACCCAGAGCAATATTTTGAAGGATTACTGGAGAGAATAAATGCAAAATTAAAAATTTTTCTTTTATGTTTAAATCATCATCACTACAATGATGCTAACAACACTACCAAATGACAAGGAAGACTGGGAGCACAACATAAAAGGAGAACTTTTGATTGTTTCAGATAGAGGAAAGAATTTTCCACTTCTTATCTAGAAATGTCTGTTTTTTCATGCCCCTGTGAAATATGGGCACTACTGGCAGGAAAGATGTGTGCTCATCCTAGTTTACTTCTGCCCTTAAGTGTCTAGGATATCTCATCATAAATCAGATGAAGAAGAATGCCTTAATGTGTTTATAAACTCCCTTCTGCCAATAAATATAGTTTCCCCACAGCACTAGTGTTGAAATCCCATCCTACCCTACAGTGATATTCAAATTTTGATGCTATAACTGAAGCAGTCACTGAGGACAAAATGAGCATAGTTTTGTGTAGGTACAGAATGTCTGGGCAATAAAAAGTGCCTTACCATGTCTCATCCCTCTTGAAAGTGGCACTGAGCTCCTGGCAGGACCATTTCTACTCCCTGTGGTGTCCTGGGGAGGTAAGAAATGACTCCCTGGCAAGTGGATGATTTCCTGGCAAGCACAGGGAGCAAAGTGTTTTCCATGATTATGTCTTCCACCTGGGACCTTAGCACAAAGGTCATGCAGTCATGACTGGCTTTCCTGCCTGTGTGGCATCTTACTTTCACTGCTCAAGAACCATCATATTTTTCTAGGCTAAAGAACTTATTTCTTTGTCAGGAGGAAATAATCAGTGTTAATTAAAGGGTTAAGCAATTAAACAAATTGCTATTGAAAGGCTCCGTTGAGCTCTTGCAAAACAGCCCCCACACTGCCTGTCTCTAGAAGGACAACTGGAGTGACTAATACTGCAGAAGTGGAGCTCACCACTGTAACAAGATCCAGAAGCAGGAAGAATAGCTCTTTTCGAAGAGCAGGCAAATACCTAAAAGCACCAAAAGCTCAGCTAGCTTTGTGACGTGCAAAACACCTCTCATGGGCAGCTGCCAAGCTAAAGCTTACATAGATGACAAGGGCACCTGCAAGGGCTTGCAAGCTGGATGCCAATTCCTGTCCATGGTGGTGGCCACCCATGGCACAGCCTGGCAGGAGCCTAGTGAGGTGCTGCCCACCACTGAAGTATTTTTAAGGCTTTCCTTTGGCAGCAGCTTGGACCTGTGGAGTGGATGCCCACTGCCTGCTGAAAAAACATCTCCTGGGGTGATGGCATGTGATAGGAGTGATGTTGTCCCGTTGTCCATGTGAAATGAATTACATTGGTGCATTCCAATCCTGCCCTGTGGTGAGGAATGAGGCATAGCATGGGGCAATGACTAGAAAATTCACTTCAAAGGTGTACTTCTCACCTGAACTATAGTGCTCTTACAAATGCACCCATTTGAGTGACAATGTGCTGCAAGAGTAGTGCCAAGGTACAGGGCTCATAAATCTATTTTTACATGGATATTCAATTTCTCCTTTGGGAGATGTAGAATACAATTCAGGCAGTGGCTTGTAGTCGATCTGGCCAATCAAACCTGATCCTAGACATTAGAATAAGAAAAATGTTTCTCTGAAATACAAGGGTTTTTTTCTGTGTACAATTTTCAGTTGAAAACACATGCAAGGTCTCTTCAGCCATGCAATTTGCAGTGGTGTTTTTGTAGTGTGATAGGTATGAGAAAGAAAAATCAGTTACAATAGGTAACAGCTTTTATGAGACTAGACAGAGGTGGGAATGCTTCCAGGCACACAGGTTTTGGAGAAGGGCTTTCATGCTTAAAACACTTAACAATTTTGTAAGCTGCAAAGACATTCAGTTGAAAGCAAATATTCAGTGATACTGCTGGAATACATATTAGCTGGATATGGGAACAATAAAAGAAGTCCTGGTAAAAAATCTATCTTTTTATTTTTGGAAAATAAACTTTCTTCTCCGCTCCAGCTGCTGCTTTGGCAAAAAAACTTCGGTCTAGAAACTCCTCAACCAGCATCAAGAAATGACTTGTATATAAGTGCTGGCATCTCTTAAAACAAGCTACATGACTGTTTAACCCATGTTCTTCCTGAGTCTTCTGGATTTCTCAAAATATAAACAGATTGTTACCACATTTAGTTTCCCTGCATAATGAGGGGGGAAAAACTGTTCTGTTTGGGCACAGTTCTTGTGTCAGGAACCATTGCAAGGGAATGCTTTATGTGAAAATTAATGGCAACTTTGGAAGGTTTCATGAGACATGGAAAGAATCTCATTCTCTTCAAACAAGAAACATCGCCACAATAAAACATCTGCATAGCTTTTGTTTCCAAATCCTGGCTATAAAAGCAATATGCAGATGTGTTTTTAAGAAAAGAAACCATGTGTCTTAAAATTAATTTTCAATGTTCCTGTTAACTTTATATCTCCTTTCCTCCATTATTACATTTTTTGTCTGTGTGAATTTAAGCCCGTGTTGGCCAGTGGACTGTGCTATTTTAAAGGCTGGTAACTCACAGCTCTGAAACAAGTGCTTAACTGGAAGCAAACACTCCAGTGCTATTCACTTTAGTTAAAGAGTAAATCCTGGGCTGCCTGGGGATGATGTGGTGCAGTACTGCCCACTCTTATTTCTCACTAGCAGGCAGAGTACTTGCCCAGTGCTGGATGGTGTTCATGTTGTGTGGCCAAGACTGCTAATGAGGAAAGGAAGGCTTGGCAGAGGCAGCTGGGGAAGCAAAGTCATCTTCATGCTGCAAGCAAGTAATGGGGAAAAGTGTCAGTGTTTTTGTCTGTACTCTCAAACCAGACAAAAGAGGAAGCAGCAGCCGTGCCAGCTTCACACCTCTCAAACCCTTGAGATTTTGTAAATTCAGCAGAGACTCTGGCTTGCAAACAGGTCCTGCCTCACCAGTGCTGACTTGGTGGTATCATCTAAGTAAATCACATGAAAGTTCCTGACTGCTTTAGGATGAGAAGAGGTGTATTGTGGGAGCAAGCATTGTGCCACAAGGGTCCACCAAATAGAAACACAGTTGGCAGGGTGATTAGCTTGTCAGTTTTATCAGGTGAAAAATGAAGCTTGGAAATGCTTTTGAAGGAAAAAGAGAATCACAGCCAGTCTGTTCAACTTTGTCCTTCTTTTGCATTTGCCACCTTTTGGGACAGTCCAGCTCCAATGAAAGCAGGGGTATTTCAGATAGAGCAACTGGTGGCATCTTCTTGCTGCTGCCCTACGGCTGGAGCACAGCAAGAGGAAGGATGATGGAAGCCAGTCAAGAGCCTCCACGCAGTTTCTGTCCAGACCTCCCAAAATGTCACTTGGAGAAGATGTGACAGCCTTACCCTCCTTATTTGTCAGTTCCTGTGAGTCTTTGAGGGAGCTAGATTGACCTGTGTATTCATAACCAGCCCCATAACTCCTTAGGAATATGTTGATTTGGGGGATTCGTTATTTTCAAGCATTGATTTCAAGCATTGAGGCTACAAGCTATTACCCCAATCCCCAGGCTGAGGTAAACAATAGAAAGCTACTGACGATGTTCTCTGCATAGGATAAAAATGCAAACCATTACAATTCTGTAATGTTAATCCTGCTTTTAATTAATATATTTCCACATGGAAGGAACTTATTTTTATGATGCAAAGGATGATGTTTTAGGCTTATTATTATAACTCGGTTTTACTGTTCTTAGGGAACCTGAATCTGCATATTCATGGACAATATAATCTATTTTTTTAGGGCAATAATTTTTACATTTTAATTTTCTTTCAGGAAATACCATCCCTCATTTTCCATTTTTTAAAAAGATAGCCTTTATCCTTTACCATGTCCTCCCTTCTCATTCCCAACCATCTTTTTTTTAGCAGAGTGAGAAATTCACAGGTTTTGCTTGGAAGGCCATGAAAAGACTAACTAAATATCAAAGACATACCCAGTTCTGAAATGAGTCATGCTTCTACAGTATCTATGCCTCTCAGTTCACTGCTCTCAGTTTCATTGCTGGATGAGAACCCACCGAATATGTTACTACAATAATAAAGAGGAATTATTGTTTGATGGGCTGGGAGATTTCCCTTTTTTAAGTGTTAGTCCTTACCAAGTCACTCATAATAGAAGTTGTAACAATAGCTTCTGACATTTTCTAGAAGTTTAATGGTTTAATGGCACAAATAGTGAGCTGTGGGGAACTGGAATAGAGAGGGAGATGTGCCCTATTATTCTTAAAACAAAAAAAGAAAAAAAAAGAGATAAAAAAAAAAGAGAAAATTAAGGGTTTAATATCTTGAAATACTTCTCATGACCAGTAACAGGTGACCAGTATCCAGCCTAAATCCTTCTTAAATATAAGTAAGTATATTTAATGCAAGGATTTAATGCTTGCCACAAGGACAACACCATGACTTCAACTGCGTGAAGCAAGAACTTATTTTTAATTATTAAAAATTGTAATCACAAGAAAAAATCCGTTCTAGCCAATGTGAACTTTTCCCAAAAAGTGGAGACCAGAACTGAGTACACTTCAAATCCAAAGAGACTTGAAAAGAAAGTACCTTAATTGCTTAAAGAGAGAGTAACATTTTGAAAAACAGTTAAAGTAAAGTGTGCTTTTTTTTTTTTTTTTGTAGAAGAGAAGCTTTCTGTTTTATATAAATATGTCTATCAAGATATTTCCTTTCTGGGAAAATGAACTGGAACACACTACTCCAGCTAAGTCCAGAGGAAGTTGTGTAGGTTCTGGCCTACCAAGATAAGAAACTTGAGGAATACTATCAACAGTAAGAGTTACAGTGAATAGATGCAGTGGTAACTGGCATGCAGGGAGCAGATATGCTATTTGAAATCTCAGTATTTAATCTCCTTAATTGTAGGAGGCGTGTCCAGGGGTGGAGGGGAAGCACCCAGGACAGGGAAACCCAGGGGACATGCGCTGAAATAGATAATTCCATTGGTCACAAGGTCACATGGTTTTAAGGGATAAAAAGGGCGCCGGGTGTGAATAATGTCTCTTTGATTACCATCTCATCAGACAGCAGACCATATTTCTTTATTATATAAAGACCCTACACGACACTTAATGGGTATTTTGACTTTGCAAATGCATTGTCATGCTTTAACAGTTATTTTTTAGAAGGGATTGTTAACTGTGTTTACTTTCACACACTCAAAAGCAGATCATATTATTTGCTTAGAACACAATTTCTTATTGCTGAAGGTAATGTGGTTTTAGGATCCTAATTGTAATGACTCAGCAAGGTTGGTTTTAGAAAATGAACCGACCTTGCAGTGTAGAAAACTCTACACTGTGTAGAAAACTGAGACAGGACATGAATTTCCCTCTGGTCATCTGATCATAATTTACCATTGCTTCTTCCTCAGTGCCACTGGAATTAAACTGGAGGGTTGCCAGTTCACATGAGCTGGGAATTTCACTTTTAAAGTTGTATATAGAGAAAAGGAATTCATCCAGGACACAAGTAATGAAGAGTCTGGTGTTTGGAAGCAAGGTGGGGTTGGCAGTCCGTGGCTGCAGCAGGGTGGCCCCACAGAAGCACTGCAGCTGCCTTCCAGTTTGCAGGGTGGGCTGTGGCACTGGCATGGCTGCAATGCTGAGAAGAAAGATTTTCCTCATGTTCTCTGTCAGAGTTTGTTCCTCTAGGAACTCTTAGCACGGAAAAATCCTGTGCACCTTACTGAGGATTTCATGGTGTCAGCAGAAGTGTGGGAAACATTGATACAAATGACTCATCCCTGCCTATATGAGGATTAGTAGGAAGATTTTTGGATATTAAAAAGCACAGTCACCTTATTGGAAAATATCAATTTCGATCTTACTTGCTTTGTTCACCTTTTTTTGCTTTGCGTTATATTTCTAAGCAAAGTAAATTTATTCTGCCAGTCAAAACTGAGAACTAACACCTTCATTTAGGATTTATTCTCTATTTTGTCACCCTCATTTCTTGATCTTCCCTGAACCAGGGGACAGACTGGATTGTAAGGGGTGAGGGCTGGCAGGATGCAGCAGTCCGTGAGCACTTCCCAAGGGCAGTTCTTGATCCCCTCTCCAGCCCACACCCCTCAACCCCAGTGCTGGTCTGGCTGCTTCACCACAGCCACCCCTGCAACTTCCCTTGGCCTGCTCTGAAGGAGTTCACAGCTGTCCTTCCTAGAAATGGGGCTAATTCTGTGTGATTATTTGGAGACCTATTTCCACAGTCTTTTTTTTCCCGTTTGTTTAGTTTTGGTGTGCTTTTTTTTTATGAAGCCAGACCTGGTGGAACAAGCCAAACCCATGGATGAAGCTGTAGTTGACTGTGCCTTGTGAATAATTTTTTCCAAAATAAAGTCTGAAATAAGCATTCTTCAGTTCTACTGAAGCTATTCTGAAGTTTCATGTGGAAGACAAGGCTTTTGACCCCAGTTCCATAAATCCACTCCAGAAAACTGACTCTGTATAGATGAAACCTTATCACTTTTAGTACCGTTTCCCCAGAAGTGCAACACAGCTCAGCACAGCACAGATAAGCAGGGTGCTGTGGACAAGCCATGAGAACTGCCAGAATTGTGACTGGGACCTGTGCTGCACAGCACTGGTGTGTGAGTTTTATGGAAAAGTTTATGAAGCTTTCTGGCCCATAAGCAGCCCCATCTTGGAAGGATTTTTTTTCATCTATGCTAAATTTTTGAGACTTTGCATTCACTATTTTATTAATTTCCTTTTGAAAATAATGTATGTTTAAAAACTGTATTTTGCCTCATTTGTTTAACTTCTAGAAAAATAATAACTGGAAGAAATACCAGAGGGTTCCAATAATATACAGCTGACCTGGTAACACAATGGTGGTGAAATACAGATTTCTCCAAAATGTTAAGACGGCATGGTGAAGAGAGAGGACCTCCTGACTCTCTAACTTTCTTCTTTTTCCCTTAAGAATCCTTACCTTTGTTTAAAAAGTAAGAATAAAACAAAGACATTTTGGCTTGCTGTTTTCTTTTTCCTTTTTATTTGTTGAGTAACTATGTCTGTTGCAGGGTCCCCAGCTTTAAATATGTCTTCTAGACATGGTCTCAGTACAAATAATTTCTGTTACCTCACAGCTGGCCAAAAAGTAATTGAAATCAAATGCTGTTTTCTGAGCTCTCATCACTGTCTTTGAGATCTTCTTGTTTCTTTTAAGAATAGTTCATTTTTCTTTCAATTCCCTTCTATGAACGCAATAGCACTTTACTGATAAGCAGCATGCTTATAAAGAACTGAAACAGTCTTGCCAAAACACATGTACATTAACCTACAACTCTTATATTTGTCTGTAATTTCACTTTGTCTCTACTGCCTGTTCTGTTTTTTTTCTGCACTGCAAAGTACCATGTCGACTGAAATATGTCAAAACAGGTTTTTATTTGGCAATGAGATTTTTAAGGACCGTTGTGAATTAAAAAAAGCATAATGGTATGAGTTTCTAAACAATTAGTGGGCCATGAATTAACATATTCTCACTGCAGACAAGTTAGGCAATAAAAACTAGAATCCCTCATGAGAGAGAGGCTGAAAAATATTTCATGCTACTTCCAAGTTTCTGTAAAAATCAGGACATTTCAATAACAGTTTGCATTGCAGAAGTCACCCAAGGATGTCAGAACCAGAAGGGTAAGTAGGCTGAATGTCCTTTTATTGTACAGGTTTGAAGAAGTACAAAAAACAAGCAACAGAAATAAGATTTGAAACAGTCCCATGGTGGCAGCCATTTCAAGTGCCATTAGTTACAAAGCCCAAGAAATACACATTTGGCTGTAATGTTTGTGACAGGGTGTCACCAGAATGAAAAATTACTCCAGTATTTCTGTCTGTTTCTTTGGTCTTTTATGTTGTTCTGGAGAGTGGTGAAGTCGCTAGCTGGTTTTATTTCTGGTATTTGAGCTTCATACCTGATACCCATCTCTCCTATTGCTTCTTTGGCTTGCATTGATGAGTGGTAGCGAGGAAAGTATGTACACCCTGCAAAAGAGATCTGTGTCATAGGTATGGTACCCAAGACCTAGTGGCCATTGCCATTGTTCATATCAGTCCTTTTTTGTTTAGATGTATCTTTTTATTATCACCCCTTTGAATGATACTTTTCTGAATGGTTGGAGATCAGGAAAAGCTTTAAAGTGGTTCCTTACATGATGCTTAAATTTCGGCCCTCCAGGACTAATATCAGCATCTCTTGGGAGCACATGTGCTCTCTCTTCTGCTTCTTTATGCTAGATCCAGGAGCCTGTGCCAAATGTACATTGGGGTGGCCAGAGGCAATAGCTTTTTTTTTTTTTAAAAAGCTGTTGGGGCTTTCACCAAATTTTTAACAATATTCATTGGGTAAAAGATCCTGGATATAGCTCTGTTTCCTCCGTTACTAACATATAACAAGTGAGCAGGGAAAACACACAGTTTGAAATGGAGTTACTCAGGGACAATTTCCCAAGGGGAAAATCCATGCCCAGTTTATTGAAAGCTATTCTAAAGATTTTGATTATATTGCAATTATTACTGAAAGCTGCGTGGTTTGGAGCGGAAATTAATTGAAATACCAAGGGCTATACATTTCTGTGGTTCAATTTGTGAGCAAAGGGGAAGAGGCAGACATCATGCAGCAATAAAACATAGAACTGGATGGTGATGTTTGAGATTGCAGTAGCCAGGATGACTATGTCCATGAGCAAGTAGGATGTGCCACTGGCACATGTGGCTTTTGAATATTTCTTTGTAGAAAAGTTATTTCAAATACCTTTTCAAAGAAATTTAAGTGAATTGGAAACATTGCAGGAAGGAATAAAAGCCTTGTCCCCAAATAGTTAGATGAGGCAAATATATTTCAACTACAAGTAACACCGTCCAAA
Organism: Pseudopipra pipra; assembly: GCF_036250125.1. Lineage (NCBI taxonomy): Eukaryota > Metazoa > Chordata > Aves > Passeriformes > Pipridae > Pseudopipra > Pseudopipra pipra. The sequence continues at coordinate 34,048,903 of NC_087581.1, forward strand.
TGAAAAGTTACTACAGAAGCCATAACTACTGCAAAAAATATCCTATGTAAGCAAATCCTTCTCGAATTACTTTACATCTTCAAACAAAGCAAATGTTAGAATTACTCAAATGTAAAAAAAAATACATTCTTGGAAAAGAGGATACAAACTTTGAAAGAAAAATGCATGTTCTCAGCCTAAGTCAGGACCACTTAAATAACCAATATAATACTTTATTTTTGGTGCAGTTTCAATCAGTAAAATCTAGCAATTCCTGAAAGGTAAGGGATGTGTAGTTAATCCACAAATACATGATTCTCTTTACGTGAGTGGAATAGAGATGGAAAGTAGCAGCACTTTTTCTCAGCAGAAAACACCATAAGATTTCACTATCTGTCATAAAGTTACAATTCCTTACAATGGATGTGTAATCTAACTGAAAAGTCATATAGATTAATTTAGAGTAGAAAAAAGTTACTTACATTGAATAATGCATTACATTTGCAAAAATAAAATTCAGGAGCATAACTATTTAAATACAGTCAGAATGAACTAGAAGCAATGCCACAAGATAGATCATAGAGCCAATAATAAATATTATACATAATATTTCTTTATAAGTGTTATAATTTATGTGAGGTTAAAATCTTTGTACCTTAGTTGTTAAGTTTCCTTGTCACTTTATCAATCAGTTGGAGACATCTCCTCATTTCTGCACGGCTGATCTCCCAGGAGCACAGGTTGTGTTGTTTGTCTTTAAGAAAACAATCTATTTTTTGGAAATATTTTTTCAGTTTCAGCCTGCTTACTTCTTTACTCCAACAGTAGTGGGTGTGCTTTTTGATTACACATGCCTCCAATTGCTCAATTTGCTGATAAAGTCCATTTTGGAACTGATCCAAAGCTGTCCCATCCCAAGCAGCTAGAGTTAGATTTTTGCTAAAGATATAGAATATATGTTGGAAGATCTCTTCAATGGCAACTCTGACAGTCTCTTTCTGTCTGGGCTGTAGAACCTGCTTAGGAAATCTGAAGGACGTTTTCTCTCTTAGACATCGTTGAGGAAAGTTTTTGCCCATTTTGTCCAAAAGTTGCAGGCTGTTTTCAATCATTTTTCTTTGCTGTAATAGAAGATGGTTGCACTGATGATTGCAGATGATGGTGGTGCACAACAGTATGAGGCCAATTTGTATCAAGCCAAAAGCATTCATGATACAGCAGGCTCTAATATTCCTCCTTTCCTGTCTATAAATTCTGAGACGGGCTAGGATACTTTGAAGGCATTTGTAGGCTCCAGTTTCTTCAAAGTCTTGAAATCTAATTATTCTGTAGAAGAAGTTTTCGTTCATCATTTTTTGGTTTTTAAGGTTTTCCCCCTTGTGTATGCTTTCGAGAACACTTTCATTTTCTGCTTTATGACTTCACAGTCTTTTTTTTTTTGCCACTTTCCTTTTTATTTCAGCTGGATATTAGAATGTTATATATATGTCAGATTATTCTCTTCCCCTCAAAAATTCTATACGAAGTATAAGGATTTGAAATAAAGAGTTTCAGAAATATTTTTTTTTTTAATATTCTACCAGTTGTAGAACATGTTGCAATAAAGAAACACTCACAATGATGGGACAGGGACCTGCTGAATGCTACTGCCATCCTGTCTCCTTACCGTAATTTATACTTCCAAGATTCAGTTAAGCTTTCTCTACCTGTTTTCTTTCAGGGAAAATATTTTCTTTCTCCTCATCTTTATTTCTCTTGACCATTTAGACTCAAAGGACAGATGTCATATCATTAAAATGTGTGTGTGTATGTGTGTGTGTGTATGTGTATAAAAATGTGTGTTAATATACCTTTGTGGTTTTTGATACATGCACACTGCTAATTAAATGAGGCCTTGGTCTCACTTAGAGACTGCAAGTGCCATGCAAATACAAATACTCACAGGGGAACAAGTTAGATACTTAGATACAATATTCTTTTTCCTCCCATATGAGTAACTGAACAACAGTTAATATCGAGCCCAGTTGAGTACAGGTCTGAATTATGGCATTAAATGGGAAAAGAATGAATAGAGAAGACAAAAAGCATGTTAAAATTCAGCCATTTGCTTTCCCTAGCCATATAATAGAGGAGGTTAGAACTAACACAGTACCTTGGGAAATCTGGCTCCTGTTTTTGATTATATTTTGATGCAAGCTACTCTTAAACTGCTGTTTTGCCGCCTCCCCTGCCTCCTGTGAATATATATGTAAAGGTAAAAGCAATGCTCTGTAGGTGACAGTGTCTGGATGAAAAGGTCAGAAAAACTGGTTTTTCAGTCTGAGACTTGGCTCTGTATTTCTTGAATTGAGAGTAAGAAAATAAATCCCCCAGCTTTCCAGCTGGTTCTCAGAGATCAGAGGAGCTGGATGCAGCATATCTCTTGGAAATCCCTTCACCAGATATCCCATGGCATATCTCATGGCTGTAGGCCTCATTCCTAAAGTATTTTTTTCCTGTTGTTGCACCCATTGCTATATGGTTGGCTTGATTCCCATTTTGGTAGTCACTCTGAGCAAATTGATGATACTATTTGAGGGCCCCCTTTATGTTCAGCACATAGGTATTTGGGAGGCTTTAAAAACTCACAAATTAAGCTGAGCACAGTTATTCTCATAAGCAAACTTTTTGGATGCCCTGATGTTGCTTAAGCAACCTTGGACTGGATGTACTGCCAATGTGAGGAAAAATGTATCCCCTATCACCTATGACAGTATTAACTAAAACGAGTAACAGCAATCAGAGTGGATACAAAATGTGTAACATGGAACCAAATCTTTTCATTTAGTGGGAATGTTTATTACTTTGGAAAAATGGCCTGAAGTGCATTATTGTGTTAGATGCAATATGGCCATGAAGATGTATCACTTTTGAAAAAGTATCAAAGTTAAACACATCAAAGTTATCATGAAATCAATAAAAAATGTATGTACTTCGAGAAAATTATTACGTAATGTTACAGGTATTTCCATAAATTATACACAAGTATTTTTTCAAAATTGTAATAGTTATATGAGTTTAATCCTTCTACTGATTTAAACAGGTAAACTCCTTCATACTCATTGTATTTCCCAGACACGCAAGTTCTTTCTTTCCTCTTGCAAAAAAGTTTTGTCCTCTCAATGACGAGCTGGAGATGCCATCCCTGGTGTCACTAGGTCCAAGTGTTTTATTCTCTTGTGTTAACAGATCAGTTGTCCTTGCCTCCTCACAAAAGTTACACTTGACTTAGTCCACTAGGGTTTGGTTTTAGGGTTTTGTTTTTGGGTTTTTTGGTTGGTTGGTTGGTTTTTTCAAAAGAATAATTAATTGTTCATCCCCAGTCAGCCAGTTTCTTGATTATTGCACTAAGCAAAAAAATTATCCTTATTGCTTTATTTAGAAACAAATAGTTCATTAAAAGTAATGACTGGAAGAAGTAAATGAGTGATATGAAGCTGCAGATTGTTGTTTATTTCCCTTCCTGTGGGTGAAGCACAGACCAACCACTCTAACCTAGAATGAAATGAGGAAAAAAGTTGGCAAAGCACAGTTGTATTTCCAAGTAGACGCAGCAGATCATTATTCTACAAAGGTTATCATGTCTTTGATGTCATGCAAAAAAGATATGACCTTAAAAGATCATCTAGCTATATATGTATCCATTACAAAATACTAAAGCTAAACAAATGCACAATTTTATATCTTTCTAACACCTTTAAAATGCTGTAAATTACTTCTCTAATGAAGATTTTTCATTGTATTTTTTGTATATATTTTATAATGCAATAGAGGAATTCCATGAATATTTGCTTCCACCTTTTATCTCAGGTGCCAAGGCAAATGGAAAGTCTAAGTTCATATGCTGGCAAATGGAGCACTGGGAAGGAACATTCCTGCAAAATAGTGTGCTTTGACCTCATAACTACCCCACGTTAAACCATTTCATCTATTCTAGATACCAGTTTCTTTTCTCCATTCATTCCAAACACGCTGGTTTTAAGAAGTCCATGTGCAACAAAGGAATTCAAGCCATAGGTTTGGCTTATCACTACACAAGACAGCTTCCTCCCCTGCTAGCTTGACACTGCCCATGCTAAAAGAAAATCATTTTTCTCCACTATGGTTTTCATTGCGGCTATAGCTTGCCAGTCTTCCCCCTTATAGAATAATAGAATGGTTTGGGTCGGAAGGTTCTGAGTCCTGTGAGGAGCAGCTGAAGGAGCTGAGGGTGTTTAGCCTGGAGAAAAGGAGGCTCAGGGGTGACCTTACCACTCTCTACAACTACCTGAAAGGAGGTTGTAGCCGGGTGAAGGTCAGTCTCTTCTCCCAGGCAACTAGTGACACGACAAGAGGACACAGTCCTAAGCTGCACCAGAAAAGGTTTGGCTGGACATCAGGAAGACTTTCTTCCCAGAAAGGGTTGTTAAGCATTGGAATTGACTGTTCAGGGAGGTGGTGGAGTCACTATCTCTGGAGCTGTTCAAGGAAAAACTGCATATAGCACTTCATGGTAAACACCTGTTTGGCACTTGGTCTAATAGACAAGGTGATCAGTCAGTGGTTGGACTTAATGATCTTAGAGGTCTTTTCCAACCTAAATGATTCTGTGATCCTATAGTTCCAACCCCCTGCCATGGGCAGGGACACCTTCCACTAGACTGAGTTGCTTAGAGCTTCATCCAGTCTGGTCTTGAACAGTTCCAAGGAGGGAGCATCCATAACTTGTCTGGGCAACCTCTTGCAGTGCCTCACGACCCTCACAGTAAAGAATTTCTTTCTAATATCTAATCTAAGTCTATCCTCCTTCAGCTTGAAGCCATGCTTCCTTGTTGTACCACTACATGCCCTTGTCAAAAGTCCCTCTCCAGCTTTCTTGTAGACTCCCTTCAGGTACTGGAAAGCTGCAATTAGGTCACCCTAAAGCCTACTCTTCTTCAGACTGAACAATCCCAATTCTCTTAGCCTGTCTTATAGGAGAGGTGCACTAGCCCTCTGATCATCTTTGTGGCCGTCCTCTGAATTTGATCCAACAGGTCCATGTCCTTCCACTGCTGGGGCCTCCAGAGATGGATGCAGCACTCCAGCTGGGGTCTCACGAGAGCAGTGTAGAGGGGCAGAATCACCTCACTCAACCTGCTGGCCCCCTTTCTTTTGATGTAGCCTAGGATGTGGTTGGCTTTCTGGGCTGCTAGTGCACACTGTCAGCTCATGTTCAACCTTTCATCCTTAAGAACCCCCAAGGCCTTCTCTGCAGAGCTGCTCTAAATGAGTTCAGTTCAGTCTGTACTCATGACTGGGATTGCCCTGGCTCATGTGCAGCACCTTGCACTTGAACTTGTTGAACTACACGAGGTTCTTATTGTCCCACTTCTCGGGTTTGTCCAGATCCCTCTGGATGGCATCCTGTCGTTTTGTGGTGTCAAATGCACTACTCAGCTTCATCTGCAAACTTGCTGAGGTTGCACATGATTTCATGGTCTTTGTCATTGATAAAGATATTGATATATCTACTTCCAATCCCTGTCTTCCAGCTCAGGGGGCTGAGGACAACTGGTCTTGTTAGTAAAGGCAAAAAAGGCATTCAAGACCTCAGCCTTTTCCTCATCTGTTGTCATTATGTTTCCATGTGCATCCAATAAAGGATGGAGATTGTCCTTAGCCCTCCTTTTGTTGCTGATATATTTGTAGACACTTTTTTGCAAGAGGAAAGAAAGAACATGATTCTAGCTGGGCTTTGGTCTTTCTAATTTTCTACCTGCCTAACCTCAGGACTACAAATCCTTGTAGTCCTCCTGAGCTTGTCCCTTCGTCCAAAGATCATAAACTCTCCTTTTTCTCCTGAGTTCCAACCAAAGCTCTGTTCAGCCAGGCCAGTCTTCTTCCCAGCCAGCTCATCTTTCAGCACATGTGGGCAGATTGCTCCTGCACCTTTAAGGTTTCCTTCTTGAAGAATGTCCAGCCGTCCTGGACTCCTTTGCCCATGAGGACTGCCCTCCAAGGAACTCTGGCAACCAGTCTCCTAAACAGGCCAAAGTCTGGCCTCTGGAAGTCCAGGCAGCAGTTCTGCTGGTCCCCTCCCCCTTAGTGCTCTGAAAAGCAAAACTATTCATTTCTTTGTCTCTGTGCCCAGGGTGGCCTCTGACCACCACATCTCCCACTAACTCTTCTCTGTTCACAAACAGCAGGTCCAGCAGGGCACCTTCCTTGGTTGGCTCCCTCGTCCACTGTGTCACAAAGTTATCTTCCATACAGTCTGGATATCTCCTGCACTGTTCCCTGTCTGCTGTATTTCCAAGCAGACATCAGGCAAGTTGAAGTACCCACGAGAACAAGGCCCAGAGATTGTGAGACTCCTCCCAGCTGCTTACAGGATACTTCGCCTGCCTCTTCAGCCTGGCTGGGAATGGAGCAGGGGGAGCTGCGACCCTTCCCCGCTCTGTTCCACCGGCCTCCCTCAGACCGGGCGGCTCCTGCGCCCGCGCGCGGGGCTCGCCAGCGCCTCCCGCCGGCACCGGCCGCCGTCCCCGCCTCGGGAATAGCCCCGCGCGCCGCGATCTCTGGCTCCGCCGCGGTACGGACTGGCCTCGAGCGCTTGCCTCGGAGAGTGACTGCTTAGCTCCATTACACCGCATCTAAACCCATATATTTGCATTAATTATATTCTGAATATTTATATCATATATTTATATTATCAGTGATCTGGATGGGGGGGATTAAGTGCCCCTGCAGTCAGTTTGCGGGTGACACCAAGTTGGTTGTGAGTGTTGATTTGCTGGAGGGCAGGAAGGCTCTGCAGAGAGATGTGGACAGCCTGTATCCATGGGCCAAGGCTAGTGGGGTCCAAGAAGGCCAAGTGCTTGGTCCTGTCCTTCCTCTTTGGGAAGAGTGCCTGGAAAGCTTCTGGGAGGAACAGGACCTGGGGGTGCTGATCAACAGCAGCTGAATATGACCCAGCAGTGTGCCCAGGTGGCTAATAAGGCCAATGGCATCCTGGCTTGTAGCAGAGATAGTGTGACCAGCAAGACTAATGAAGGGATATCCCTGGCACTGGTGAGGCTGCAGCTCAGATTTGGGCCCCTCACTCACTACAGGACAGACATTTTAGGTAACACTGGAGCATGTCCAGAGAAGGGCAGTGGAGCTGGTGAAGAAAGCACAAGTCCTATGAGAAGTGACAGAGCTGGAGTTGCTTAGTGTGGAGAAACAGAGGCTCAAGGGGATACCTTATCACTCTCTACAACAAGGAGGTTGTAGTGAGGTGGGTGTTGGTCTCTTCTCCTTGGTAACAAGCAGCAAGACAAGAGGAAATGGCCTCAAGTTGCACCAGAGGAGGTTTATATTGGATATTAGAAAAAACCTCTTTATAGAAAGGGCTGTAAGGCATTGGAACAGGCTGCCTAAGAAAGCACTTGAGTCACCATCTCCATACATACATATTTAAAAAATATGTAGATGCAGTAGGGACATGGTTTAGTGGTGCACTTAGCACTGTTTGGGTTACAGTTGGACTTGATCTTAAGGCTATTTTCCAACCTAAATGATTCTATGATTCTAATTTGAGCAGCATAAGTTTCCTCATCTGCTATGTGTCTATTCTGTTGCTTCAATAAGAAAATATTACCTTTTCTGTTTTAAGAGAGTATCATAGAATCATGGACTATCTTGAGTTGGAAGGGACCCATAAGGATCACTGAAGTCCAGCTCCTGTCCCTGCACAGGACAGCCCCAAGAGTTACCCAAGAGCATTGTCCAAATGCTTCTTGAACTCTGGCAGGCTTGGTGCTGTGACCACTTTCCTGGGGAGCCTGTTCCAGTGCCTAACCACCCTCTGAGTGAAGAAATTTTTTCTAATATAGAATCATAGAACAGTTTAGGGTTGGAAGGGACTTTATTTTTAGAAAACCATTAGAAAACCATCTTTCATATTGTATGATAAAAAAAATAATTCTCTATGACCCTTCCAGGAATTTTTATTCTATATAGCACAACTAAGGATAAACAGCAGAAATGATGAGGCAGAAGTTAATACTTTAAAAGGTAAACTTCATGCAGGAATTCCATAGTTTTTCATCACAACAGATTTTAAAATGATGTTTACAACAGCACATCAGCAGTGACGTTTCCCAGTTACTTGAACAGCAGAAGATGAGACCATGAACTGAAACAGTTTATTCAATTTAGTTATGAAACTCGGCAATTCTAGAAGACTAATACTGTTCAAAAGAAAATAAGATACACAAGCTTTGTCTAGAATATATCCTTTATTATTTGCAGTCTGTGTAAATTTTAATATGTGACTGAATTTCTACATCATTTTTTCTGTTTAAGCACATCTGTCTTTTCCAACCACCCAGTCAATTGCACCTTTATTATGTACAGTCAGTATTTATGAAATATTGCATATGCAGCTATGAACTTAGAAAAATAACATGCAAGGAAAACTGTTACCATGAAACTGATAAAAAATAAAAGACAGGTAAAACAGTCAATCCCCTTTTAGTGTGTTATGGCTTTGCACCAAGTATCAGATGTCAAAACAAACAGCTTTAGATGCTTCTTGTTAAAAGGCACTTACTGTTCTTCAAATACACTTTTGCATTTAGTTCTATTGCATTAAGAAGTGTATCTCTGGGATTATACTCTCATAACAGAGCAGAACAGTCCAAAAAGGCAGCATTAATAAAAAGGAAAAAAGGGGGTTTATGTTAAAATATGAAAATACCAAGAATTAACACAAACTTTAAGGATTTGGTCCTTATAAAACAGGCAACAGCATTCAGGCAATAGTGATTTCTTTTCATAGCCGCTGACAAAATAATATCCCCAAAAAAACGAACTCTTCCAGTTCCAGTGTATAGATATGTCTCAGTTGAGTAGTGTACACTCTAACACCACCCCCAATAAAAATACAGCTTTTCAAGACTAACTATTGCTCCACTTTGGCTGCGAAGGAAGAAATCTCAAAAGAGTGTTAGACATGGACATACTAGCAAGCCTACAATTCTGTGTCTCTGTATCTGGATGGCTGTCCATAATACCCCTTCTTAGAGTGGTCTGCCAGCTGCCGACGATACTCCTCCTCCTCCTCCTCTGCATCGCTGCCGTAACTGCAGCGGTTCTCCAGGTGAGGTCTAATAGGAGGCTTCTGGGGTTCTGGAGGTCTGGAGCTAACACAGCAAGACAGGGAGAGAGAGAGAAATATAATGTTTACTTCCATTATGAAAAGCTGAAAAATAGTTATACTCAGTTTTTGCTTTATGGTAACTTAGAAAAGCACATGTAGCAAACAACTTAGAGAGTCACATGGAGTAAATAAACCCCCTCCTAGTCCATAAACAATTGCATAGCCATGGTAAGGCTATCTGGAGAGGCATCTTATTTCCATCAAGCTGGAGGACAATGCTCAGATTTGATCTACTCAACCCACCTGGAAGAATGCCAAATTTAAAGTTATTGAACATCCCTGCACACACACAGACATCAATAGCTTTACAGCACTTTATTCCCTGAGCCAAGAGTTTTCGAAAAGCCATTGCTACTGCCCCTTCTGACATTTCCCTTAATTTGTTTTGCACAGTATTCTTTCTATGCCTGCTTCTTCTTTTGCACCCTCAGTCTCCTGTCTCAAAGTCTGAAGACTTCTTATGTGACATTTCTCAAATTGGGAGCCCTTCTCAAGGCTCCCACTAGGGCTCTTAGCCTTCAAAGTGAGCAGAAGTAACCCACATATTTGCTTTTCATATACTGTTGTGCTACTCATTTGATGTGACATTAAGTAGACATATAAAAATAAAATCTGTCAAGGAAGGGTATTTCCTTAGTTTCAAAAGCCATGATTTTTGCAATCCACAGTCTGCAAAGAACAAGATTATATCCTCCTTACATATTGCCCCCCCAAGGGTTTAAATAGCCCCTTCTAGGCTAATCACTGACACTCCTGTAAAAAGTCAACAGCACTGATTTCTACATGTAAGCAAACACTTTGCAAATGTGGTTAAAGATTAATTTTTATTACTTCTTAAAAGCTTCCAAGGCTATATAAAAAAGTATGCTTCTCTGAACCTGCCAAGAAATACTGAAAATAACAGTTTTCCATTTTTGTATTTTAGATTACATACTGTGACATCAAAGCATTTGACTCACTAGAAAGAAAAAATGCCCCATTTTTATTGGCTGTTACTAAGAAGCAAGAAAAACTGAAAAGTTCTGAAAAGCAGAAAACAAAATCCATTGTGCAGTGTGTAAGCTCTTGCACAGGTGTCTGCTAAAGTCACAGAAATGTGCAGTGTGTAGGGTAAGGTGGTACAATGATCAACCCATCCAGAACTCACTGAATTTTAATAAGACTACCACTTTCATGAGACTTGATGGGTGACCTGAGGCAGGTTTTATCCTTAGTCTCCCTAGCCACACTAGACACCTGTAACTGAATAAGCATTTAAGTAATAATAAATAAGTAATAATAAATTTAAACAATTATCTGTTAGGATGGACTAACAGTCATCCAGTATCTAGCACAGGAAGAATGGACATCAGAGGACCTGAATGCACAAAAGCTTCTGGATAATACTGATTGGGGCAAAAAATTGGCTCTGCAAATAGTTGAGTGAAAAAGTATAGTGCTTTCTTCCTAGATGACTCAAATACTATCAGTGAATGAAAAAAAAAAAATCCCCAAACCCAAGAAGAGCTCACTGAAATTTTGCCCCATCTTTACAGTAATTTTTGAGGCACAACAACAAAACACTATACCAAGGCAGGAGGATTTATATGAACAAAAACTGGCAAGATGGTTTTCCTCCCACTAGTGAAGTAAACAATCAGGACAGAATGCTTAAAACTGGATACACCTTACCTCATCAGCTGTGGCCAGTTCTGTTCTGACTTCTGTGTTTTGACTGGGACAGCATAAATATCTGGATGCTTCTGGGCTATTTCAAGCTTTAGAAGAAAGTAGAAAAAAATAACTGTTCTTTTTAAGTCTATCCATTAGAGATCCTATACTAGGACCAAGGACCTAGCAGGCCACAGCTACATCTGAAACAATTAAAGCACAAATGGATAACATTTTACTGATATTCCTACAAATACATACATAATCTTTTTTCAGGACTCAAGCTGCCCTACAGGCTTGAAAGCACAGCAGGGGGAAATACATTTCCTCATACCCTGGCATTCTGGGCCTCTTGAAGCTCTTGCATTCTTTGCATCCTTGCCTTATGATCCATCTCCTCAAATATTTTTACTTTCCTCAATACCGATTTTGGAGTGTTTTCTTGTTCGCCTCCTTCCTCTTCCAACTTTGCCTCCTCCTCCTCCTCCTCTGCAGGTGGAACTGCTGGCTGAGAGTTTCTCAGAGTAGGACGCCCAAAGGCAGGTTTCACAGAAACAGGTGGGGGTGCTGCTTTAGCTGAAACAGTTGAAGTCTCACTGCTGACAGCAACATTACTTGATTTAGAGTCATAGTTCTTGGGGAAGTCATACAGATCTTCGTTTTGTAACTTTCCCTGCAAGTATAAAATACAGCAACAAATTTTACATCTGCAACTTTGTAATTTTCATTTCAAAAGAGCACTTCAACTTGAAATTAATCACTTTGCATATGTATTTAACAGTGTCAATCTTTGTATGATGTAGCACTGTAATGCTGGGGGTATCCCTGAGCTGGAGTTGACCCATAGATGAATCTTTCAACCTAATATTATATTTAACCTAGTATTGTATTTAGCCATATATCTGCTTAATAACCAAGATACTATATAACCCTTAGTAATGCTTTAAGAGCACACATTTATGCTTGTTAGCACAGCATATTATTAGTAATTAGGAAGGTCTGTATGTGTTCCAAGGCCACAAAAGCAGTAGGCCTCACATGGTTGCAGCTGGTTCATATCTGAGATATAAACGTAGCCATAGTGTTCTGTATTTAGAGACTAGACAAGGCCATGGGGCATTTGACTGAGTCAGTCCAAACTGACTCCCCTGGCCAGGCTTCAGGGGAAACTAAGGAGAGAATAAAGCCAAATTGTTTTTCCACACCAATCAAATGATATAAGCTGGTTTGTTTAACACTATACGAGCTGCACCCTCTCACAGCTTTACCCTATGTGTGGACGCACTGCATAGGATTTCCCAGTTACCAGGAAGAGGTTTGCTGTGACTGGGGCTCCCCAGCTGAAATGCGGTCTGGATTATGGTAATGTATATAGGGTAACTGGTGATGTATCTCTCTCTTAATCACTGTAAGACTTTCTTTGTAGTAATGATTAGATGCCTTGCTAAGTGTATCCTTTCATAAGCCACAGTTTCTTTTCTAATTCTTTACTGTTTTGCACTACAGTAAACTTACACACTTATTCTTTAAAGTTGGTGTCTGTGTTCCTTAAATCCATCCTCATTCCTGAGGCAAAACAGAAAACAAACACTTGAAAGGTATCTGAACTGCTGCAACTTTTTGGCCATATGCTCATAGACTACACATCAGCCCATAGATAACTAGGGCATTGAGACTTGTTTGTCCTATTTGTTAAGGATTACCAGAGCTACAATGTGTATTATGGTACAGCACAGAGAAAACTGATGCCTCAAATAATTTTTTCAGTACTACCTAAAGTGGAGCATCAGTATCAGGAGTTTAGAAGTGCATAGGACCCACTTCTGGTTTTTATTCCACTTTTGTTTTCCTTACACGTGTCCTTACACATATACATTGCAGTATATGAGGACACTAATCCTCATAAAGAAAGAACTTTGGGGTCAGGGAAATTGGGAATTGCTAAAATAAAATGGTGTCCAGATACTGTTATTTTTAGCCACCTTCACCCCACATGACTCCTGAGCAATGTTTGAATAAACAGTTAACATCAATTTCTAGTGATAGTCAGAGGTGGTAGATGCTGATTTTGTGTTTCACAGTAATAGCCATCAGATATGCTTTTTCTGGTGATTAGCCCATTTTTGTTTTTGCTGAGCTAAAGAAGTGCCTTTAAGTTTGTTAACAGACAGAAAAAGAAGTCTACTTTCTTATTCCATATGAACATATATATTTGAAAGGAACCATTAAGTTCTTCTCTCTGCTTGATCCTGCAACACCTTCAGTCATTCCTTCTCTCCACATTTACAATGTTTTCTGGTCTCTGATCATTCCTATTGCTCTTTCCAATGTGCCACCCTGGAGAGTCCTCCAGAAAGAGGATGTTTACATTCAGATTTGTTTCTACAAATTTACCTTAGGTGGTTCAGGCTTGAATGCTGGAGGTGGACTTGGTTCTCTAAGGATCTCCCTGCTACCAGCTTTTCTCAACTGAGCCCTTGGTTCAGGAGTAAATTTTTTTAAACTCTGTGAAAGAAAATAAAAGATAAAATCATTGCAGTAGCCAGTAATTCAATCATTTTTCCTCTCTCTCTAGTTTACTATTTTGGGAAAAGTTACCAGGAGTCAAATAACTGTCAGCAACCTGACTACGATTGCTGCAGATGTAATTGCAAAGTTCAAGGTGATGACACATCATCAAGAAATCTATAAACTTAGGCAGCAATGCAGAACTAATAATTTTGCTCTACACAATGTAGCTCTGAGATGCTATCAAAAGCAAGATAAAGCTGCAGTTAAAAAAAAAAAACAACCAAACCTCTGCTTTTTTTAAAAATCCAATCATCTCACCTCCTCGTGATGCACAGGCTCAGAGGACCGGCTAACAGATGAAATCCTTGGTTCCTCCAAGGGCTCATCAAGTTCATTGTCAGTGTATGCACCTCCTTCTCCATCTGTATCCTCTAGGTCACTGATCAGCCGACTGTCACAACTCAAATAGTCAGCACCCATAGCAGTAAGGTAAGACATACGATCATCAGCATCATCTTCCATGCCATCCAGCTGGAGAAAAGTCAGTAGAGAATTAAGGAACAAAGACTAAATAAATAAGAATTAGAGTCCAGTTAAGTCCCAACATCATGCAAAACAGCTCCTTAGGAAAGACTTTGCAGAACTGAAAGAAACTAATGCAGAATCACAATGAAAAGTCCTGCAGAAGTTGATCCCTCCTCATCATTCTCTACCCACAGTACTAGTGATGAAAGCTCCAAAGTACAACAAACAGTATTATTTTTTGTTACCAAGACAGACATCAACTGACTAGTTGTATAGCCTATCCATCACTGACAAACAAAATTTTGAACAATTTTTACTGGCAAGAGATACTTTGAGATACCTGTATAGCTTCACAGAATATGGACTGACTGCTTACCTTTCCTTCCGATACCCATACTGCTTCTCCTTGCTGTTGCTGAATAGTATCCTTCAAACTACCATACCAACTGTCATTGGCTGAATTTAAATTGATGGTTGCTGTAAAAATTGAAGGAAAAAGTATATATACACAGCAAACGCAATTCATTATCCATCCTTTGCTGTTTAACACTTTTTGGTTTAGTTATGTGAGAATGTTAAACAGCTATTTCTTTTAGATCATTGACAGAAGCATGGTATTTTTATTTTTTGTGTATTCCCAAACTGATTAAATCACTTTTCTTTTAATGACGGTACGCCAACAAATAACTTCTTTTGCATTAGAATTTTGAAACTTTGAAAAAGGTCAAGGAAGGGATTGCTCATGACCATACCTTCCCACCCTTTTAGTTCCAGCCCACATAAGTTACTACGCAGAGTAATAAGTAGATGTCTTGAGACTCACACAGTCACATCCACTACTCTCTCTCGGTAAGCACGATAGACAAACATTCTTCCTTACCTGTAAAGAGGTGGGAACAAGTTTTCTTGAGTTTGTTTGCTTGCTCATAAAGTTTTCTTGAGCTCTTGTTTGATGTAGAACATAGTCTTTGTCTCATGGTCTTCACACCTTGTTTACTGTCTGGGTTAAAGAAGACCACAATTGGAAACCACTGGGTATAATTTAGCAGGTCCACTGCTTTAGGAGTGACGTCCAACAGAGCATGTTTATCCTGTTAACAAGAAAGGCCAGTGAATGTGGTGCTTGTGGGGAACAAGGAGGTAACTCGAGCATGGAATCCTAGGAAAGCCAGGGTATTTTTTTCCAAATAAGACTACAACTTGTTGGATGTTTTCACACAGTTATATCACATTTAGAATGTTACATTTCTGATGACAGTAAGAGCAATTGGAGCACTGCCTGACAGTAAAGCCTCCATGGCAAATTCAGAAAGCATGTAGTAAAAGACAGATGTCGCTCTGTCCAAATTTAGAATGGACTAAGGAAGGAGAATTTAACTTCTAATATCAGGTTCAAAGCTATAAAAATTACAAAAATTGCTGTTGAACAATTTCAAAACAGCTTTATCATTAAGTCAACTCTGCTTACTACAGAAATAGATGCAGTGAAGATTTGAGTACTCAGCAAGTTTTAGGAGCGACAAATCAAACAACATGCCGTTGAGCATAAGCACTTTTCAGAGAAATACTCTACCTGCTCAATGATTTGCCTCACAGTGTTCAAGCGCACCACCCCAGTTGATTTCTCTGAACCTGCATCTCTGGGTTCTGTCTCTGCAAAGACAACATTTTAGCTTATCTCTGAGTGGCCAAGCAGCTGTGATTATTAAGTTATCAATTCTCTAACTTAACGATGAAAAAGAAACTAGGAGGACCACTTACTTGCTGTCTGGTATAGGTGAGGCAAATCATTTGACAATTTCTCCATAGCAACATCTGCAATAGGGCCAAATATCACCACAGGTCTCTTAAAACCAGCTGAAAGAAAAATATTTGGAAAAAAGAAAAGTCTGAGAAGACTGATTTTATGTATAACATATAAGATCCTCAGTTACCATGCATAGTTATAAGTTGAAGATATTAAAAAAAAAATTAAAAGTTTATTTCTCAGAAGTTTGTGCAACAGGATAATGCAGAAAGCTACTTTTTTCAGCTGAGAAAGCCAAAGAGATTTTTAAATCAGCAGCTTCCTCATTCCCTCAAATGATGTTGCATTTAGAAGATTCCGCATCTGAAAACATACATTAATCTTTTCATCCATCAAACTGCATGAATCTTTACACAGTGGGTTTTGTGTGAATAAAGATACAAATGCTAAACAAACTGCAAGGCAGGTGGAAGAAGCAAAGAAATGCAAAACTATGTTATGCTCATGTCAAAGCAAGCGCAAACACAATCCTCAGAGTTGACGGAGGAATGCCATCCTGTTTCTCAGTCTTCATCTTGATATCTGGGAGCTTCCTTAAAATAATCTTTACTGTTTGCTGTGCTCCAGAGTACTGTCATATGCAAACACCGAGAAAACCGTCTTGACCAGCTCAGCATCACTAGTAATACAGCTAGTTTAGAGTCATGGAGAGAGACCACATCAACTATGATTATATTTGGACAATCTATTGAAAATAACTGGATTCTATTTGCTATAAATTTAATGTCAAAATGGTATTTATGAAGACAGGGGTTGATCTCAGGAACATGGATTGTACTTTCAGAGCTAGCCAAGGAAGAGCTAGCTGAGGAAACAACAAAATGCCCCGCTTGTTTCATCCTTTTTTCATTTTAAACCTTGAAACTGGCATGTGTAATTTGGAGGGAAAGGAAACAGCAGTAGTTTAAAGGTGTAAAAAGCTTTTTCTGAGAGTAGTTTATAGCATCCAGAAATGTGCATTCTGAGAAAAATGTCATCCCTTTCTGTTGGTTAAATTTAACATTGTCAGAAGTTGTTAGAAACCACTTTCTTAGCTGACCAAACATTTGGATGTTAAGCTAGCCAGCAATAAATGGGCAGTTTGCTGACAGCAGTCTCACCTTCGCGCAACTGAACTCGCTCATAAGCTGGGAATTTTGTGCTCACAGATACAATGGCTGTCAGATCTTCACGACTCTTCCTCAGATTCTTCTTTGCTCCAGATCGCTGGCCACGTGTTCTCCAGAAATCTGCCCTATCACTTGAGCCATCTTTTTGGGCATTTTGAACGCTGGCCATCTGTTCAGCTCTGACAGAGAAAGCAGACAGTTCAATTGTACAGAACTACTCAAAGAGGGTAAAGGTGCTTTCACTGAAGAACAATGGGTTTTTAGAATTTGCAGCAGGTAATTTGCCATACAGAAATGAGGGCAGGAAAAAATAGACAAGTCCAGTTGCCTTTGCCTTGAAGCAGACACATTGTCAGAAAAAGTTCTGACTCACCACAGCTACAAATTGCTGGGCAGGAATGAGTCCTGGGGTCTTAAACTAGTAACTCATACAAGCATAAATAAAAGAATGCAACTATAAAGAAGTGGTGAGAGAGTGCAACTAAGAACTAAGGCCTAAGAAATTACTGTCACTATTCTCTATTGCATTGGGCCTTAATAAATTAAGTTGCTACAGCATAGAAACAAAGGCTGGTTTGGTCAGATCAATTAACAGAAAGGAGAGAATATAGTAACCAGGAAAGAGACGTGGGAGTCACATAAGAACCGTATTTCATGAACTTGCATGTACAGTGCAATTGTGAGCTTTTTCCTCCATTGTAAAAACACAACCACACTAAAGAACTTAAATGCTACAGTCTAAAAATACGCTGATTTTTTTCTTTTTGCTGATTAATTTTAATACTTCTACTCATTGTGCACATTTCAGCACTTCAAAATCACAGAAATCGCAGAATATTCTCAGCTGGAAGGGACTCACAAGGATCATCAAGTCCAACTCTTAAGTAAATGGCCTGTACAGGGATCAAACCCGGGGCTTCATCATTATTAGCACGATGCTCTAACCAGCTGAGCTAAATTATTGTTACTTCCCATGAATTTTAACTAGGAAAGCACATTTAAGCAAAAATATTGCTGTGGTTCACTCCATATTTCACACAAAAATGCAGACTACAGCTACCAAAAAATATTAGCCCCAGAATAAATTCTTGAAATGCTTTCCATAAGGATATACATGAGAAACTCAAGCACTGAAGTTTTTCTAGAAGATTAATCATCAGAGTATTCTTGCACATAGTCATGAGCTTCCTAAGATGTAGACAGTTTTGGTTGCTGGGGCTTTGTTTGTTGGTTTGGTTTGTTTTGATTTGGTGTGTGGTGGGCACACAAAGAAGAAATGGGAGGGGTGAAAGCAAAAAAAAAAAGCAAAAATAGGACCCACTACCCATTTTCTGGAAAACATACTGAAGCAGCTAGTGGTCAATGCTTGGTTGATTGCTGAGCAGAAGCCCTAGGTCTGTGCTGCAAATACATGATTCTAATATGTAGGTAATAACACCCTTTCTCATTGTCTCCTTACACAATGCCACAGTTCTAAAATCTACAGTTTTTACAGGCACAATTCTTGTAAAAGTAAAGACAAAACTATTCATTCATTCTTTTAAGGGGGAATAAGAAGGGAGAAAGGTATGACATAAGAAGCAAAAATAACTTAGGAGGAAAAAAATCTTGCTTATAGCAATGGGGAGGAAGACAGGGTGCTACCTTACCTGCTCTTATTTGGAATGAGGCCCTTTTCCAGTTCATTTCCAATTCTCACAGCTAGCCAGTTTCCCAATTTGCCATCATACAGTGTATCAACTACTCTAAAGATCTCCCCTCTGGTAAATGCTAAGCTCTGTGGTGACTCCTTTTCACACTCAAAGTGACTCCTGATGAAGAATGAATCTCCTCTACCACAGGCCATGATGTCTCTGTAGACTAAAACAGGATGTTTAGTTTATGCTTTTTTTTACATTTGAAAGAAAGATTAGGCTGTGATTCTGGAGAACACAGTTTTGCAATTCTAAATGTCCACTTAAAAAGATGTAAAAAACCAGACATTCATTCACATTTATTGCCCTACACACACTTTATCAAGAGTGTTCCATACTTGCATGCATACAGCCCTTACAGCTCTGGGGAAAGCAGGTTACTTGCACATTCCCAATGCAAAGGGCAGCTATGGTACTAGAGCACAGCAGGCTGTGTCTCCAACAGGAAAACAAGAGGCTTTACTTGTGTCTTAACATCAATAAAACTGTCCATTTGCTGCTGACCAAATCCCTTATAACTGCCAAGGCACAGCAGAAAAGGAATCTGTCATATCTTCTGTCAGCTGCTGGACAGAAAAGCAGAAGAAACAAACAGTACCTTACCACTCTTCAGGATTAAGAGATACTATTTGCTAATAATGAAAGAGATGGAGAAGTACTCTGAAAAACATGACACACAGGCATCCTCAGATGGATGGAATACAGCTGTCTTCTAAACTAGTGAAGAGTAACTAAAACGCTATCAAGAATAAGCACAAGACAGATTATTTGTGGTTTCACTGACAAAGCAGAGCTTAAAAGCTTCATGGATACACATACATTACGTTCAAAGCACCTACCTTCATATTTGCTTTGAGCCAAAATTGTCACAGTTTCACCTTTGGGAATTTCTAAAAGATACAAAACAGCTTCTTCCCGAACAATACCTCTGAAGTCTTGAGTGTTTACCTATATAGAGAAAAATTTTAAAAAAAATTCAACAGCTGAAAAATCAACAATAAGAGAAATTTTTGCTTAATCTAAAAAAATCTTAAATATTCTCCTCCCTTATTATATTTTTTTTTAAAGTGTCCTAGTTAGAACAGCTGGGACCAGTTCATCACTGTATGGGTGTAACCCAAAACTGTGTATTCTATAGCCTTCCATGCCATTTCCCAGAAACTGGTATCAACAGACTATTTACACCTTCTGCCCAGAGCAGCCTGACTCCTCAGGCTATAAACTGGGTGTTAAGAGGCCTGCGAGATAAGAAGGTGCTTCACTGTTCTCACACTCTTTTGTGGGACTCCCCGCCCTGAGGGAAGTACTGGGCATTCCTGCCTGAACTGGAGAATATATAATCTTGGAGTCTTGGAACTTTTGGAACCACTCGTGGGATCCAGAGGAAGACTGCAGACCACCACTCTCAACCAGACTGCAACCACCACTTTTCAACCAGATTGCAACCATCACTCTTGACCGGACTGCAATCACCACCCTCACCAATAGGTTTTCCCCTCTCCTTTTCCTTTGGACTCAGGGGACCCAAAGAACACCACTCTGTTCATGCCCCAGGGTGCTGGGTTACACATTTGGGTTTAGTGGGTTAAAACCAATTGTTTGTCAGTATAATCGTACTTATTGTATTATTTTATTAAATTGTTTTTCTGACTTATAATCTCTCTTTTGAGTTGAGTTCATTTCCCCTGCTGGTTTACCTTTAAACCAGCACATAAAGTCAATATGAATGTCTCTTGTGAATATTTTATTCCAGCTATTAACAGCAATCTGTTTAAAAAACATGGTCCTGGATGTGCACTGCTAGATTGCTTCTTCGACTTAAACAGGCTCCAAAGGAGCAAGTGAAAAGAGGCAGAGAGAAAATTACATTAGCCTTCTATTTGAATTTTCAGGAAAAAAATGAGAATGAAGGGAAAAAGTAGCACAGATGATATAAGTAAGAAACTGGAAAAATGAATCACCACAACACAAGGAAACTGGAGAAAGGTGAAAGAAGAAAATTATGACGCCCTCAACTTTTTCCTCTCCAAGACTAGGAAGAAGCATTATACAAAAAATTTATTGTCCCATCTTGCAGCATTTTTGATTAATATTTCTTCAAAGTACTCCTTCCACAAAACTGCAAACAAACTAAAGCTTGGTATACAACTCTCCTTCAGAAACTCATTTCTGTAAGATGCCTCTACCACACACACATCCTTCAAAGCAATAATTTGATTTCCTAAGATCATAATTTCTTCTGTATTTCCATTAAGAAGTAAAACAAAGTATAAAGAAGTTCTTTGCATTTCAAGGACACATACTCATACCTTAAGAATCTGATCTCCTTCCTGTAGTCCCTCCTGGTCAGCTGAGGTCCCTTCTTGAATTCCAGCAATAAATATGCCGACATCATTTCCACCTGCCAGTCGTAGACCCACGCTATCCCCTTTCTTGAATCTCACCATTTTCGTATTAGGACTACAAGATTTACAAGCAGAAAAAGGAAGGCCAGGTATTAGGCATATAACAGTAACAGGTTGTCGAGACAAAAACATTGCAACTCCTTCAACAAAATCATATTGATAATATTCGTATGCCCTTTCTTTTTCTATGTAGGCTATACTTACCCAGCTAACTCTTCAGTAATGGAAGGAAGCAGAGAATTTGCGTTTTTCATAGTGGAAACTAAACTAGGAAGAGTGACTAAGTGGCATACACAGACTTGACAGAGCAGGAAAACAGTCCCCAAATAGTTCCCTACCTATTGTATCCTCTCTCATATAAGCAGCTGGGTTTTACAGTCGGAGTTATAAGTAATCATATTCATTGTTTTTCCCTTTATACTCTAGAGAACTGTAATATGAATTAAATTTATACCTATTTGCTTTGTAGTATAACATGTTTGTTAGAAGTCTTCAAGTTTTCTTGTAATAAGAAATATTTCCAAGTATAACATATTGGTATGTTTACAATCAGCCCTTTCACATTGCAGTAGGAGACACTACTGGACTAGGTTCAGCTTTTTTGCTGTCAGAAAAGCTGTATGACTGAGTGACCTTCCAACACAGAGGACACTACTTATCTGTCAGCCATTCTCAGTAATACCCTAAGCCTGTATTATAAATTCCCCTTCACCAAAATAATCACTTGATTAATTTGCACATCAATGACAACATATGCAGAGTCCAACCCAGAAAAGATCCGAGAAGAGAATCCATTTAAGAAAATACTCCAAGCTATAAAATACCTTCAAAACCTTATCTTTAGGCTTCTCCTTACAATCTCAACACTCCTCTCTCTTCAATTTCTGTTTTTGGAAACTCTCAAAAGAAAACATGTAGGTTGATTTCCTATTAATAAACTCTACAATAAAATAAAACTATTGTGCACGTTCCCATGCAAGCCCAGAAGGACAAGGTGTTCTATACTTTCCAGGTAGAAAACAAGTCTATACCTTCAGATATTTCTGAAACTAAGCTGAACTCCAAATTTCATCATTAGAATCCATGTCATCCCTTTTTGGCATTGAGCTATAATCACTCCAAATGGAGAAAAAAACCCGCAAACCTATGCAACCAAGAATCAGGTACAGGTCACTAGAAGAGTGCAAAAGAACTCAGCAAGTCCCATCTTACCCATATATTGCTTCATCTTCTGGGCTGGGTTTAAGAATCATCCGTGTAACTGCTTTTGGTTGAGACACTAAACACAAGAAAAAAAGACAAAAGAAGTTACTGAGATATTGAAAATGTTATATATGGCAGCAATTTTTAGCTATCAGATAGCAATCAAACCCCTCCATGCCAAAGACCAACACAGATTTAAACATCAAGCATGTCTGACTAGAATTAATTTATTTCCCTTCTTTTTTTAATTCTTAAAAAGAACAAAATGTTCAAGGGAAGGATACACAGCTCTTTCAGGCAAGCTAGATTGATTTCATTTGACTGCTTAGGGCAAAAAGCCAACAGCAGATGCTCTAGGAGAGTACTTGCTTTTTTGGAGGTGGTAATTCTAATAAGCAACTGTCTTCAAATAATCTCAGGTGTTTCTTCTCTCTGCACCACAAAGCAAAGACAGACCTCTTCTCTGTGTGTCAGGATGGGTATGACATGAAGAGCATACCAGATATGTCAACATGATTGAGGGACGAGACATTCCGTGACCAGGGACAAAAAAGAAGCAACCAAAACCTTCAGGCTCTGACCTGCTGAGTCATCTTGGTAGTTCAGCTCTTTGTTTGTGTCCACAACTGTAAGAGTAGGAGTAGCAATGTCACCAGTTGATTTGAATGGTGTAGGCATTGCTCCCATCCTGGACATCCTATTGGATGGATCATCTTTTGCACTTAAAGAAAGAAAAAGAAAAAAAAAGTGTAATGAGAGAATGACATGTATTTTAAGAACTTCTTTGACAAGCATTAGAAAAATGAACTAGAAAAGACCATTTCTTACTTTGGTTTCTCTTTCAGCTTTTCATTGGAAGAATGTGAATCCAGATCAGAATGATGTAATCTGTCATCTTGAGGGGAGAATGATCTGTTTGACTCTATTTCAGAAATATCTATAAAGAGAGTGGCAAATCAAGAAATGTAGGATTTGTTTAACTTATTCGCTTGTCTGATCATCATGTTTATTCACACAGTTTTCAAATATAAGATATACTGAACCTTTCAGCCTACTCCTGTTTTCAAGTTGGATTTGACTAGGGTTCAAAAAGTGCTGTTTACCTTTTAGTGCTTCCACCCCTCCATCCCCCCAAAAATATTTCAGGAAGATTTCACACAACCTTTAGGAAACACACATCACACAACTACTTTGAGCATACTACAGACTTGTTAGCTAGTGTTAGCAGCCTTTTATTTGAGATCTTGTGGAGGTTCCCAAACAGAAGACCACCTTCACATTTATAGTCTTCATATAATTGCCTTTCAGTGACAAATGAAACAGAGTGACCCTCAGACTTGAACCGTATCTCCACCTAGATAAAACCTACAGAAAGTTCCACCCCATATTCTGACATTACAGAAGCAAGTATTTTGTAGTGAATAATATAACTGCTCCCCCAAACATTCTGAGCCCTTCCCAAAGCAAGATTATATTGAGAGGTATAGCTCATACACTCTAAGAGATCATTTGTATAGAATAGGTACTTGGAATGAAAACCAGATGTCCAGGGAGACTTAATTTCCTCTTGTTCTGATATTTTTCCCTCCATTTGAATGCTGCCATGAATGCTAATGACCTCAGAAGAAGAAACCAGTCCAATGCACTTGATTTAAAATTTTATTAAAGCAATTGACTTGCTTGTTCCACGAGGACTGATTTTGACAGAACAATATTGCTGCTTCTATGTTTGCCCCTTCACAAAATGTAATCGTATGATTACTACAAAATTATTTTCACCTAAAGGAAGTGGGCTTGATGCTTAATTGAATATTAACTTAGGTTTGTGTTTCTTTATTTTTAAAGAACCTAGTACCACTCTACCACAGCAAAAAACTATAAGCCCCATTTTGTCCCTGCACAGAGTCCAGAACTTTTTATCCACACTAAACCTCACCATCCATTTCTGAGTCACTGTCGTTCAGTGAAGGAATGTTGAGCAGCGTCTGCTTTCGATCCCTGAGAACAACCAGCTGGAGTTTCCCCCGTGATTTCTCAATCAGTTTTCGGGCATCAGCTAAAGACATGTTCTCTGTCACTGTACCATTGATCTGGACATAAAAAGGCAACAATAACACTGAAAGTAAACAAACAAGTTCATTTATTAAACTTGCTTAAGTTTAATAGTGAACTTCACCATACCGTGGCTTCATTCAGAATAACCACTAAAACCAGTGCCCACCAAACTGCCAGCAGTAAAACCAGAACAGACCTTGAGAATGATATCCCCTTCATGAAGGTTGCCATCTTTGGTTGCTAGGCCAGTACGGGTCATTTCTTTAATGAAGATCTGACTTCCAAGACGGAGTCCATATTCTGGAATCAAGAAAATAATCCACTGTATCTTAGAAGATGAGTGAGGATGTATTTTTAAAAAAACTACACAGTGTACATGCAGCAAACACCATTACAACATGAAAAAAAAAGGAAAAAAAAAAGAAAAACATGCACACCCAGTAAACCCACTTAACCCTGGGCTAATTCTCCTCTATCTATGCTGTCACCAGAATATGAACATACAACAGTCCAAAACCAATTACGCATGGATGATTAGTCTGCATCTTCAACAGCAAAAGAATGCCTTTGTTCTGGAGATGCTTATTAACATACTGGACTACATTCTCTCTGATTCATATTTTGCCTGGCATAGAGAGAGTTTCCCGTGCAGTGCCCTGGCAGCCAGGGGGGCCAACCATGTCCTGGGGGTCATCAGGACATCCCCAGCCAGTTGAGGGAGGGGATTGTCCCACTCTGTTCTGCACTGGGGCGGCCTCACCTTGAATGCTGTGTGCAGTTTTGGGCACCACAGTATAGGAAAGATATTAAGCTCTTAGAGAGCGTCCAAAGGAGGGCAATGAAGATGGTGAAGGGCCTTGAGAGGAAGCCGTATGAGGAGCAGCTGAGGTCACTTGGTGTGTTCAGCCTGGAGAAGAGGAGACTGGGGAGAGACCTCATTGCAATCACAACTTCCTCATGAGGGGAAGAGAAGGGGCAGGCACTGATCTCTGTAGTGACCAGTGACAGGATCCAAGGAAATGGCCTAAGGTTGTGTCTGGGGAGGTTTAGGCTGGATATTAGAAAAGTTCTTCACCCAGAGGACGGTTGGGCACTGGAACAGGCTCCCCAGGGAAGTGGTCATAGCACCAGGCCTTACAGAGTTCAAGTGTTTGAATGATACTCTCAGGCACTTGGTGTGACTCTTGGGGATGGTCCTGAGCAGGTCTAAGGGTTGGATTCGATGATCCTTGTGGATCCCTTCCAACTCAGCATATTCTGTGATTCTGTGGGTTATTTTCACCAGTTGCTGCATGCTGACCCTGTCCTATCTGTACTCCAAAAAATGTCTTGGTTGTTTCAGGCAAAGGAATTTTTTTTCCTCCCCTACCCTTCTTTCCCTTTGATCCAAGTCACCTGGATCACTATATTTGCTACTTAAAAACATAGGCAAAAACTCTTAAAACACATACACCCTAGAGCAACAGGATGTTGTTCTGCTTTAAAAGATCATTACATTTGAGCAAGTCTGCATAGTATCCATATGAATGGCAGAAATTATTACGGTGTAACTAGCTAAACATAAAAGTTAACAAAGGCACCCTTAATTTCTCCTTATTTGTGTATGTATCTGCATTATCTTTACAAGTGGAAACTTTATACGCAGGGAAAAAAGGGGAAGGAGGGAAAAGGATCCTTGCCAAAGTCAATGAAAAAAAGATGTTAACTCAAGCATACAAAGTTTACATTAGCAGAAAATTCTTACAAATCATAACAGGGCAAATTAGAAAAAAACCCAGCAACCACACCAAAAACCCCCAGAAACAAACCACCACCCCCCCTTGAAAAAACCCCAAGCAGAAGAGAATGCACAACCTAATCTCAGATACGCTTTACAGCACAAACCTTTATTTCACAGTGCACAAAAGGTCAGGCTTTTGGCTTTCATTTACACACTCCAGTACTCAGCAAAGAGAGGCTGTTTCAGCTGTTGCTGTTTCAGTATTTTTTAACAACCAGAACCAAACAATCCTTATTATTAAAGGCAGAGTCTCATCTTCACCCTTTGTAGCTAATCCTTTTGAAGATGTGCCAAGTGTAATCTGACTCATGATCAGATTCATGTTTTCCACCAGAAGAAAAGGGCAGAGAAAATGGAAAACCAAGGACACAGCGGCTTGAAAAGACTGAAATTACGTGGGTGAACAGGCTCTTTGTTCAAAGGTGAAGTCTGAGGAGCTGGGGGAAAAAACACCCCAAATCAACTAGGAAGAATGAAAGAACAATCTAAGCCACCAGTTAGAAAAGGCAACATTTAACCTGTAAAAGCAGAAAGCTCTTCTCCTTCCCCCATCAAAAACTGTGCTGTATTAAAAGTCAAGCTGTATTGGAAAGTCAGTTCCTCTCCTCCCCTACTATACCTACCTTCATTATGTCTGCCTTTTGTTAAGAGAACACTGATGGGTGCATTTGGATCCTGTGGTCCTAGGTACTCCTGTTGGTGATGTACTTCAGGCGAAGGACTTCGCGAATGAAGTCTATCCCGACTTCGACTCCTCACTTCCCTCCCATATCGAGGATCAGGTTGAGATTCATGACTATAATTAGGTGGGCTGTAGTCTCCTCGGTACTCCCGTTCATAGACACCATCCCTGTCGATGCTCCTTCCCCTGCTTCGATCTCTTCTATAGTCTCGATCCAAGCTCCTGTCAATGCTCCTACCATGACTTCGATCACGGCTGTAGCTGCATTCCCTGTCACGGTCTCTGCTTCGGTTACGCCCTCTGTCTTGCTCATCTCTATAGCCCTGATCCAGGCTGTTTCCCCAGCTTTGGCTGCGCCCTCCATTACCACTGTGCCAGCTTCTCTCACTATAGCCACTTCGAGCACTTTTGCCATCAAATTCTGCATGGTCATCCATTACATCCAAAGCTCTGTCCTCATAGTCAAGGGAGGGGCTTCTCTTCAGTGCCGCAGCCTGCACTTTCCTTGGTCTTTTCACTACCTGTTCAGTACAATACAAAACAAATAAACAAAATCCCTTCAACGGCCAAAATGTGAAATTCAACGGATGAATATTCTTCATGTTTCAAACAGGTTGGGGGAAAAATAAGGAAAAAAAAGAATGATGTTCTACTGGACAAGATCTGTGTACGCAGAATATCATATCCCTCACGTAACTTTTGTTTTATCCAACTACCACTTATTACTCAGTAAAATAAACACAGAAGACATACATTGTATTCCCAGTTTCTCATCAAGATAACTTTGTGACATTGGTTAACTTCCATCTGTTTCACCTGTAGAAACTATGTCTTTGTTTTTTTTACTCTGTACATTCTATTGGGGAAAGGATTGCTTTGCTTTATGACTTTATGGTACACTTCATAGAAGAAACCCCAAATTTTAACTGGTTACACACATACATACTACAGTAGAGTGAATACATCTGTAATTTACTTACAATGGTGGCCACTTTTCCACTTTTTCTAAGCTGTTGAACTGCAAAAGAATGTAGAACATTTTCCATTGGAGTCCCATTAACAATAACCACTCGGTCATTTTCTCTGGAAACAGGGGGAGGGATAAAAAAGAAAAGAAAAAGAGGATTTAAGAGGAGTTGTTGTGAAAACACCACAAAAATTGTTGGGTTTTTGTTTTGTTTTGTTTTCAGAGGGAACCTATGGATTTTATTCAGTTTAACAGGGAGTTCTGCTTAAAACCTGTGTTTGTTACACAAAAATTACAATATCTGAATAGTAGAAGCAGCTTTTGGTATGTTTAAAAATTAGACTTCGAGCAACACTGTGTATCTTTGTACATATACTATGTTGAGCTTAAGTACCTCACCATATTGTTTTTAAAAAACATTTGTGATGACTTAAAACTTTTTTTATTTCAGTTTTTTTCAGAGCTCCTACTTTTTCCACACCTCGTGCTAGACTTCTTTCACACCAACATTTTACAAGAGTTTCAAAGTGCTGCAGCCATACCATTATTTTGTCTAATATTGACAAGTATGACTATAGTACAGTTTCTGGAAGACCGGTGTTCAGGTCCCATCTACTCTTTAGAAAGATGACTGGGGGAAAAGAAACCAACAACACTATAATAAACAGGAAGTCCTCCCTATCCTAAAACACAGGCCAACTGAGATTGCTAACTTGACTATTCAGACCTCCTGCATGTCAAACAGGCCAGTAAGACTTAACTCAGTCACCCCCATGAAATAGTCCCATAACACTGATTAAATAAAACTCATAAATTTCATAAAGGCAGTTCAGTACAAAAAAATGCAAGATATTAAAAAAATCCCAATTTACCACTCCTCATATTAGTTTATTCTGGTGACTACTCAGTTACTAACCTTATAGTCAGAGTATTAGCTCAACCAATTACTGATTACTCTGCAGCTTTCTGATAGATAAAAGAAATCTTTGATACCAACTATTTTCTCTTCATTATAATCAAATCACATCACAATCTTCTTTTTCAATAAGAAGATTATAAATCTAAGCCTCTATTTGTAAGGCACTCTAACTCCTAAATGATTTTTGTGCCCCTTTTCACATCCCTCTAATTCCTTTTACTGAGTGAGTATGCCAGACAGCATGCTATATTCCAGCTCTAGTTTCATCCGGGCTTTATGTGAGAATTAAAATAGCTCTCTTCACAATCCATACATGCAAAGACAGTATTGAACTTAATGTTGTAACATTATATCAAGAAGTCCATCTATTCACACCCATTTTACCCTAAAAAAGATCTCAGGATTGTAATTCCCAAACACTCTGAAGGTTAAATTTCTTGATTTATTGGAGGAACGGCTTTGCATTCAGTTTCCTTTGGAATGTGCCTTGTCTGAATGTGCCCACATTGTTTGTTATTGCTTGCCATCATCAATTTACCTATGATCTTACATAATTTGTGGACATGATTTTATTCCCAAATCACAGGCGATTATGGAACAGGATGTATGACAGTGGTGTTGTGCAGGGATCACTGCTGTAAAATGTAGGTTTTATACATTTATGTTAAGAATGGTTTATTGCTTCACAGTAATCCTTTTATTCAGTACTCAGTAACAATTCCCACATCAGACATTTCATTTCCTAACCAAAAATTAATGTTCGGTGAAATGGACAAAATCTACATTTTTTAATTACTGCACAACTTTGGCATTATTCCAAGTTGTCTAGTCCTCATCAGGTATTTCAGGTCAAAGGATAACAAACTGATCAGGTGGGTAAAAAACTCTCAGCCTACAGATTTAAAATCACTTGTCCATGATAAATGCTGCCTCACCAAGGATGAAGTTATCAGGAGGACTACAGAAACACTTTATTTCCACCTATTTTTCTTTCAAATAAAAAATAAATATTTAGCAAACCTTCTTTGGGCTGGCTTAAGGCATTCTTGGAAACTAATGATAGATCACTAAATCTGAGGAAGAACAAGAAGGATGTTTTAAGATACTAAGTATTTCTACCATTTCTTCAAAAGAAATGCAATTGTAAAAGAAACATACTTAACTGTTAAAAACTTTTCAACACCACTAAAATTTAATTTCTTACCAAATAGCGAACAGTGGATTAAATTACCAAGATTTCAATGAAGCCAGTCTGAAGGTTTTATGTATTCTGCAGCCATGCCCCTCAAAATATCAGATAGAGAAAGAGAAAGTGCTTACTGAAGTAATCCATCTGCTGGACCACCTGGGAGAACATCTGAAATGACTATTGATGTTTCACCATTTTCAAAATGAGGGTTATCTCTGCCGCCAGAAACTGCAATTCCAAATCCTCGTTTTGAATCCTTCACAACAAAATGAAATACAACAAAACTCAAATCCAGTGACAGGAATTTTGACAAGGAGAAAGACGAGTAACATCAATGTTCCTGTGATGGCACTGTAACTAGATATTATTCAAAATATAATAGTTGCATGCAGAGAGTTGCAGAAATACACAGCACCTCTAGATTTAAAAAAGAATGGGTTTACAAATCCATTTAACAACACAGTAAGTTCCTCAATCTACAACCTTATGATGGTTGACAATTAAGCAAAGGACTCATTTAACTTTGCCTGCATTTTGCTTCATCATCCTAATGGTTATTCATACCAAATTTATCTTTAGGTAAATCTATTTTGTTACTGATGCCTGGGAAAGTGGAATAGCTTTTTCAGGATCTCATCTTCATTACGATTGCTAACTAGTTTGTAAGAACTACTTACTCATCGATCTAACTAAACAAGATCATGGCCGATTACAAAAATCAAGTAGTGAACTTGTACCTTCTTTCTAATTATCCTCTATCACAATCACTATTTTAACTATGTAAATTATGTCAAACCTGTCACCATAGAAATAACAGATTCATAAAAGTCCTAAGATGGCATTCATAAAATCAAAGAAATACTTCACAGGACATGAAGGAAGCATGTCAACAGCTAGACCTGAGAACTGTTAGCATAACTGAACTGCAGACAAGAAGGTATGCACAAAACCACTCAGGTTTAATTTTATCAGCTATTTAACATATACATCATATTACTAAAAATGACCAATTATGTTACATTTAAACAAATTCGCCACTACACTGAATGTAGTGGCAAAATAGTACACCAGATAAAGTGCTTTTTCCCAACTCACACTCAGCACGGGTTATTCATCATATGTCAGCTCAAGTTCCACTAATGCTGTCATTAAGTAGTTTACTCTTTGAGGAGGAAAAAAGCAATGTGTTTTTCTTTTTAAACAGCATTTCACTTGCTGCACCTTAGTTTTACAGGAAGCAGTTTGATGCTTCATACCAAAACATTACTGATTCAAAATAATGGTAAAATTCAATGTAGTGGCTGATGCAGCAAGTCCAGTAGGCCTTTGTCATGTCAGTACCGTAGGTCTGCCTTTGTGATAAAGAAGTAATGCTCATTTACACGATATCCGAGATCTGAAAAGCTGAAGGTTACAGGAACTAAGATCTTCTTCAGTGTTTCTCCTGTCTACCTCTGTAATCTGAAAAGCAACCCCTTCTCAACAATACAGCACATGAAACAGGCTGTGTAGAAAAGATCGCTATTTTACATTGGGCTGTCAAGTTCAGTTCATTACAGAACATATAAAGGCTTCTAACTGAACCCAGATCAGCAGAACAGCTGCAAAGACCATTCCCACCAAAGCCAAAGTGCACACCCTGTACCATGGTGTGGCAACCTAGTTACTATGGGCTAGAGATTGTGTGACACTGATAGTTCAGGTATTTTAGAAATTTTAATGACAGAGGTTTTCCACTAGATTCTACGCTGGTAGATATAAGAGTATATTACAAAAATAAAATCAGTTCAGTGATTATTACAAAGCTTGGACACTAACCACAAACTCCTTGGCAAAACCATCTGCTTTATTTCTAAGGCTATTCAATAATGAATTTAGCTATGTGCCTGATCACGTGGTATAATACACTGTCATTAGAAAGACCTAACAGCAGCAAATGCAGCACTTAAATTGTTAATTGAATTTACTCTTTAAACACTAAAGAGTCAAACTATTGTATGAATAACTATCAACTAAGCTTTCAAATAAAAAACTTATCTGAGTTGGACAATGAATTAATCCTACTCTATACTCAGATATGCTAATAACATCTACTGCAAAACATATTTAGATTAAACCAGTGCTCGAATATTTGAAAAATAAAAATGTAACAGGCACTCACTCACCTTTTGTAAGGTCACAGTGTACTGTTCCCATATCAGCTCTTCCATGCCTGGGGCCTGGTGCACACAGAAACCGATTAGTTTTATGCTGTGTGTTTTACTATCTAAATTAAAATGTAAAATACCCCACTAAAACATATGTTTAAAAAAATATGCATATTCTAATACTTTAGTAGAATTAGTATGAAATCTATGTATTTCAATTATTGATGATTTTTCTTTAAAAAGGCAAAAAACATTAAATGTCCAGGGTGGTAGAATCCCTTCACGTTTCACTGATTTAACAGCTCATTCTGATTTTCTAGAAAAGCCTTATTCACCAAAAGCATTTAATTCAGACCAACTACTGTTCTATAGCCCTGATTCAAATAACACAGAATACTTATGGAAGACCTCTCCATCCAACTGTGCAGTAAGTTTAGCACTTGAAAACCAAGGTTTTCATAACGAAATAGACTTCAGATCTTTTGCTTTTTGTTCATATGGATTTAACAAAATGTTTTGTCCATTATGAATTACATAACTAAGTATTTAGGTTCCCATCAAGAAATTAAATTTTACAGGAAAACACAGTGTATAACTATATAGTACATGTATAGTATGTACAATAGGATACTATATAGTTCTGTGACGCTTCTCAGTGTTTTTTCCACATTTCCAGTTAAAAATGATCATGAACCAATCAGTTTATCTTACATGATACAACCTTAAACCTTTCCAACACAGCTTAAAATATAATACAGAATAATCAGCCAGCTCTGATGCACCATATAGTACACAGCCTTCAGTGCCTGTCCTGTAAAACCAGGAGAAAAATGAGCCACAACATTTGACACAGTGCAAACACTTCAAAACACAAAGCATCCATTGCAGAAGAAAACTCCAGGTACTGCATAAGTACTGCATCCACATACTCAAGCCATAGGTTTTATTTGTTTTTACTGCTAAAAGTGGTCTTCCCTCTTGTGAAGCTCAGAAAATGTAAGTTCAGACAAAAGCTTAGTTTAGACTTAATGGTCTTTTTAAGGGCCTAGTAGGGGTTACTGGCAAATGAACTCCAAAACAATAGACAAAGAAGTGACAAAAGAAGGGTATGCCTGTACTTTAAGGCATCCCCTGTATTTCCAGAGTAAGTCTTCTGGCAGTACACAACAATTTACCAAGCTATGGATGTTATTTCTCGTATGAAAAAAAAATCCTCGATGTGTTGTTCCAATCGATTCTGAGCACCCCAAAGAGCAACTAGATTGACATTTTCCATTGCATATTCACTGTATTGAAAAACAAAATTAAAAAAAAAAAGTCCTGCTCAAAGATCCTGAGGGAATATGCAAGACATTCAGCATTTTTACCAGGAATTTTACAACACTGAGCAGTGTTAAATTTCCACTGTTCTGCCAGAAAATGAACAATGCTTTCTAGTTTTCAGAACCTCTGGGGTCTAATTTAGAAAAAAAAGAAATTAAAAATAGATGTAGGAGAGGATGGCTTATATCAAAAATAATACATACAAGTAATTATTTCTAAATTTTGACTTGTCTAGGTCAGACAAGAATGTGTTCATAACTATTAGTAATAAAACATGTGTCTTAGGGTCAGCGTTGAACATGCTGAATCACACAGTGAAATTGTTTTATCTGATATTCCCATTTAACCAGCTGATATGTCTAAACCTTCAAATATCTGAAACTGAACTGTCTCACTACATATATTCCCTTACACAGAGAATCCTTTCTGTAAGTAAAAAATTCCTCCTTAAGTAAGCACTTCTTCTGAACTGCTGTGATGCTGCCGTAAATAGAAGCAACCACACTTGCTTGTCTGGCATGTAGGAAAATGTGTAAACAGTTTACCTAGTACTGACCCTTGGCTATACTGTTGCTGTCCTGCTTTTCTATACAGTATTTTCAAGCTCTGCAAAAAAACAGTCTGTGCTAAAGAAGGACCTCCAAGACATTTAAATTTCAGCTGACTTCACTGAACAAAGTTTTAGAAACGAAAGTCAGTATCAAACAATGGGTAAAATTTGAAGGACAAGCAGGTTGGTTCAAATTTTGAAGAAGGAGGAGAGATGGAAAACCTTTCTCATTAAAAAAAGGCCTCAGCAACTTGCATGTGTAACAAGAACATCACTAAAGTTCAGTTTGCACTGTATACAGCTCTTACCAACTCTACCTCCCAGCCAAGAATACTGAGGCCAGCTCTGAGTAGGCACAAGAGCAAGGCAGGCAGAATGCAGCTGATGAGAGGTTACTACTCATGGGGACAAAGAAAGGCCTGAGAACTGACTGTTATTCAGTAAAGGAGGAAAGCACAGTAAAGATATCAGGGATGGATTTAAGGGTATGAAACAGGAAATTTACAGGAATTTCCTTCCAGAAAAGCTCAGCCTCCCATGAACAGTGGCACAAGTAAAACCTTGTGCACAACTGGAGAGATGTATTGTGCAGTAAATCAAAGCACCATAAACTAACAAGGATAACTTTACTTTGCTCTGACAAATAAGTCTCATGGTATCCTGTCAAAAAAATAAGTAGTAAGAATGAAAGAAAAACTACTGCCTACAGACAGTATAGTTAAGGTCTTACAAGATGTTGAGCCTATAATATCATCTCATTTGTGCCTAGAAAAAGTTCCTCTTAGTATCAGTGACTGTTTCAGGTACATTCTGTGTAAATTTTGGGGGTTTATTTTTAGCTGGAAACTGTTACTGAAAATTAAACAAAAGATAATTAAATAATTCACTTTTAAATTTGTTAAGTATTTGTTAAAGTAATCCATTTTTAGAAACTGCTCCTCGGAAAACTGTCTCCCATTTGCTGTATGCTAGATTAGGGAAGGAAGGCACACTATGTACTTGCAAAGCTGATTTTGTACATAATAACCAAAACAACACTAGTTCTGCCATACTGATAAATCTATGCAGGCTTTGCAACACAGTTCAGAGAACTGAATGGTCACCTTGGAAGCCTGTAAGGCAAAACCACATCTGTACTCCTCAAATCTCTAAACAATAATCTCTTAACATTATTAAATGTACTGCTGCTTGCCATTGTCATGATGCTAACCCATACTGGCAGATAATTGGAGAAGACTGAGAGGGAGGGAGAGACTACAAATGTTATAAATCATCAGTGGGGGACTGAGCAAAACCAGTATCTAAGTCTCCACCCCAATTGCAAAATTCCTGTACTCCACATTTTATAATGTAACTCTTCTCTGAATGCATCAAGTGATGAGTTATGAAAAGCCTCCATCACCTTGCCAATTTCTTCATACTTCATCTGTAAGGAAACACAAAGGGATCCTGAGCAGCTTGTGCATCCCTTACAGGATCGCAGTTTCACTGCAAGATAGCACACCAAAACACTGGAGAGAGAAAGGCAGGCAAAATGGTTAAGAACCCCACCTCCAGCTACTAATAGTAACTGTTTTACAAGTCTACCCAGGTTTGACACAGACAACAGACTACCTGCAGTAGATTCAAATTACTGTAATTAGCTAGTCTTAATTCATTAGTGACTAAAGTCAGTCCATTTCTAATTAGAACACTGTAGTCGGGATTTGCTTAAATCTGCCTAATGCTCATATACTAAAATGACAGGTGCTTTCTACATACCCAAAATAGACTGCTTAACAGAATCTTTGGCAGGAAGCTAGTCAAAGTGCTAAAATCGCCTGTGTGCTACAAACAGGCAGCTGTTGCAGTTCTCACTGACATTCATCAGATTTATGCAATTACTTTCTACTGAGAGATCACTGAAGACAATTTCATTCATGCTGAAAGAAGAAGAAAACCAGAAAACCTGTCACAAAAGTTGTCTGGCTATAAAAGTGAGTTGGAGTGGGGAGGGATATTCGAGGAGAGGAGGGGAATAAAAGACCTAGAGCAAGATGCAACAAAAAGCAACTCACGTGCCCTTTCAAAATCCCCAACTTTTTGACTGCATGTGACCACATTCGCTGCAGAGCTTGAGCTGTCTTCATTGTTGCAGGATATAATCTGTGAGGGAATGCCGTACATCCCCGTCTTTTCATCTGTTTTCACCACTCAACACGGTTATGTAATTCTAATACAATAGTGGCCTACATACTCGAACAAATCCTGCTGTCAGTTTCACACAGAAACACATCAAAACCACATCAGGGAAATCTACTGTGAGTTTAACTAACTCTCACTTTTAAGAGATCCCAGGAAAATGCAGTGCAGTAATGTTTTGTTTGTTTGTTTGTTTTTAAATTAAGTGTCAGAAATAGATCACTATGCAGCAACTTATTCTTCTTCTAAGCATATGGGTTCACCCACCATGAATCTAATTTAAACTTAAAAGCAAAAACGGCTTAAGAAGCACAGTGCAGATTATTTGAAAATTCATATGTTGACTATAATATTTTACAGTTTTTGCAGAACTGTGGACTTGGCTCCATCAAGCCAAAAGAGAAATAGAGACAAAATTATAATAAATGCAAATAACAGACACTCTGTTTTCCCTCAAACATTTAGTAAGATACATGTAGGAATGATAAGCTAATCATACAGCCAAACAGCTAGGTTACTTTATTGGAAAATAGGTCAAGCTATCACTCCCATTTATGCTGCATGAATGCTGTGAAATTTAAGCCTCAAGTGAACTTTTCCCCTAGACTTTATGTAAGTTTCATAGGCAGTGAACAGATAGGAACACACACCAAGTTCCGGTACACAATGCTAACCAAAACCCCTGTCCATAGATTGCATTTTTCACTAGTAGAACAATTTTAACTGCTGAAGAGTATGAATTCAGAGAGCAGTGAAAAATATGAAGGGTTGTGGTGTTTGGGGTTTTTTTGGCGGGGAAGGTGGGGGCAGCACATGTGTTGATGTCTGAATTCAGTATCCTGTATTTTGACTGTGACCCCATCTCTGCACTAGCCAGCAGAACTAGGATGAACAGAGGTTTGTACCTTCAGCATTGAGCTGCCAAGAGTGAACAACAGGGAATCCAGGGGAAGGACACTGACACTAGCCTCTGACTGCGGCTTCCCAATTCCACAGCACGTGTAGATGAGAGTAGTTTGACACTGTCTGACTGCGGCTTCCCAATTCCACAGCACATGTAGATGAGAGTAGTTTGACACTGTTTAATTAGAGTTTGG
This sequence comes from Pseudopipra pipra, assembly GCF_036250125.1. NCBI lineage: Eukaryota > Metazoa > Chordata > Aves > Passeriformes > Pipridae > Pseudopipra > Pseudopipra pipra. The sequence goes on from NC_087581.1 coordinate 34,085,881, forward strand.
TAAAAATAGTTTAGAGTCTCCATCAACATTTCTAAAGAACAAACTCATTCCTCTTAATAGACTCACATTCATAGCTGCCAAAACTGTTTTATATTTATTTATTTTTACAAAAAGGGCAGGAAGAAGAAACAAATGTAAGGACGTCTTTGAGACTTCTCTAGCCCTATCTCCTTAGCTTTCCTGCTCTCCTTCTCCTTGCCCTAACAAAGCTTTAACAGCACTCCAAACACAGAAATATCACCAAAAAAAGACTGTGACGACACAGAGAACAAAAATGGTGGAACACTGTCCGTGAGCTATAGTGGTTATAACAGCATGTGCTCTTTTTTCTTTGTTTTGGACTATCAAAATTTTTCTCTAAAGGAAGATAATGAGAAAGACAAATGGATTGAATCCACCAAAACTCAAAAGGAAGTTTTTCTGAAAGAAATTTTAAAAAGTAATCAAGAAGTCTAGGAATGTTCCTGCAAACTTTCTTGCATAGCCAGAACAGGAGCTGTGAAGAGACTAAAGACTTAGCAGAAAGATGACAGCTTTTGCATGTGGGTATTTTATTCTTTTAAAGTGAGATGGAATCAATTTTTTAAGTAACAAACAAGCTTTGTCCCAGACACTGTCTTTTCACCTTACCTCTGTGCCTCTTTACAAAGGTTAAAGAAAACTATAGCCTATCTTCACCCTTAGCAAAAGACCCAATTACAACCCTATCACATATCACATCTATTTGGCATTTATTATCCACAGACATCTAAAACTGAAACTCTTTTTGAAAGCAAGCTCAACTCCAATGACAAATACTCTGTTTCTTGGTGGGAATCAATCCTGACAATAAAATGTTTGTGAATCATGTGGGTAAAGATAAATTGAAAACTAAGCATGATGATCTGTTCTATAAACTGGGACTGTGAAAAGAAAAACAGAGCCCCCAGAAAACTCAACAGAGTAACCTCAGAACGTTGCAACAAAACCTTACAGCAGAAGGCTGCATCTCTCCACTCACCTAGGAGAAAAAGTTTTACACCTAGCACTATCTATTTTGATCTCTTCCTCTCCAGACAGTGAAGAAAAAGGGTGTATCCTCACACATAATCTACACAAGGCTGTCCAAGTAAGCAGAAAGAAAACCTAAAATGGTCTTCTTGGCTCCATTATGGAAGTGACACACAAAAGAAGTCCTTCTGTCCCTGCAGCTCCACCCCTGCTCCCCATCCCCCTTCATCTGCTACCATGGACTTAGGCACAAAAACTTTGAAAGCTGAGTCTAGGTTCTCCCTAAAGACAGACTCCTACACTGAAGATGATCAAGAACTTCAAGCTTAACTGAAAGCCACCCACCTGTAAAAGATGGAGGGCAGGGGCTTTCCTAGCCACTGATAGGAGCAGCCAGGTGGAGGCAAAGCTGCATCAAGAAGACATCATCAGCATGCCTGATCTAAAATACCAGGTACGCTATCAGAAGATTCAGAAACTGTCCTCGCATGTCACCTGCCTGCATAAAGGCAATTATGACGAACAAAAAAGGATGGCCCTATATCTACAGGCATTCAAAGATCCTGATCCACTTCAATTTCTGGATGACTCAGAAGAAATGCCCTCTATAGACAGCAGAGACCCAGTGAGATGAGACGCAATCTGTACATCAGCGTGTGGCATGAAGGTCCACACTTCCTCTTTTTCAGATGTGGGCCATAGCCTGTACCAATACAGCAACTCCCAGAAGATCAACAGATCCTCCCACAGAAACAGGTTCCCAGAATGATGAATTGATCAGACTAAAGAAAGAGAAGTGATAAAAAATGGTTTGCAAAAGATACCCACTAGAAGTAACATACAATTGCAAGGGAGAAGCTCCATTTTTTTCCTCCCAGGGTTCAAAGAGAAACATAAGGGACAGTTTCATGTTAGGAGATCATCATTTCTACTTTCGCATTGCAGTAAAATCAAAATGGTTGTTAACATCAAGATGGTTTATACTATTAGGATGCAGGAAGTTGGAAAAAAAAGTCAAATACTGCACAAGTAAGTATACCTCTGCACTGGAATGGCAGCCTTTTAAGGAGAAGAAAAATTCACATAGAAATGAGCCGTGCAATCATTTCTTGCCCTTCCCTCTAATCAAGAATTACCAGCTACATTATAAAACCTTTGTTTTCACACAAATTACTCAATAAGAGCAAATATTAGCTAAAAACCTTTGTCCTACTAGCAAGGTAACAAGCATATTCATCAGCAAACTGGTCTAGTGGAAGGTGTCCCTGCCTATGGCAGGGAGATCGTAATTAGATCATCTTTAAGGTCCCTTGCAACCTAAACCATTCTGAGATTCTGTGTATTATCAGACCTTGTGTGAGAAACATTTTTTCCAAAATGCATGTAGAAACAATAATCTGAAGGGCTGCCTAAAAAAACCTAAAGAAACTATAAATTGAGCATAACATTTCTAAAACTTTGATAATTTGAATGTCATTACACAGAAAAACAAGCCATTTTTCATGTAAAAGAAGTGATGATATTAAAAACTTCTCTTAACCATATTTCACTTAAAAGTTACATCATTCACTTGCTATAATTTGTAAATTCTATCTAAAACAGTATTGGCGAATGTTGCATAAAGTGCAACAAGCCTATTCGGGCACTCACAGACTAATCTTTACTTCTTAATTTTCATGAAAACTTTTAAAACTATCAAATGAGAAGTGTTCACTAAACAATAATGTTGTTTTTTTGTTTTACTTCTTTTTATTTTACTTCTTTCAGGAAGAGTGTGAATCCATCATGACAACAAGGCTCACAGTCATTACTTGACACTGTCCTCAGCAATATTTCACTACAAATTTTGCTTCAGTTAGCAAAACTATACTGTCTTAAAAAACACCCAGTGCCAAAGCTGTCAGCTGCAGAGCCAGAGCATAATTTAGGCTTCTTGATGTCAAGTCGCCTATCCACTGAAATGTGTTGTGCAAGGAAGCAAATACAGATTGTCTCCATTTCTGGCAAACACAAGCCTTGCACCAAAACAGCCCCTGTAACAGGAAAACAGGAGTCAACCTTCTCCCACTGTGGGAGTTTTAGCCAGCTAACAAATGAGGAAAAATTCTGGAGTGGCAGAGCCTGCATTCATTTCTACCTCTTGTAGCACTATGACACAACAAACGCCTTCCAGACTGCAATCTGAACTAGAATCCGCTCCTATCCAGAGCAGAGGAGATGAACGGCAACAGCACCGCTGAGAATATTAACTGACAAACACATCTAGGTCTCATTTGCATTGTAGCCTGATACATTGTAGCCCTGAACATTCACAGCATAACACCTCAGATCATTCAGTGCACAAAAGCTGTTTAATAAGCCAAAGGATATGTAAAACGGTTGCACACACAGAGATCTAAACTGATCTACACTGATCAGCTTTTGACAAGTTGTGTGCTTTTTAATGGAAAATATATCACATACTCCAGCTCACAGCAAATGCCAAACAATGCTTAAGCGTAAGGAAGGATATGACAATATGTACATAACAGCAGTCCCTGCACTAGCATTCTTCAAATGATTCACAGTGATGAAACAGCATCCCCGCCTGAGAGAATTTTTGCAGAAATTTGCCCAGGCACAGGAAAAAAATCTGCATCAAAATAGAGGCATGGGTTTTGAGTTCTGCAATATTTATTTTTTCTGCAATTCAAAAATAGAAAGGTACTAACCTGGACACTGAAAAGAAGCCAGTAAAGAATGAGGCATAAGGCATCCTTTTGCTGGATTACAGCATAAAGTACATAATCTCTGGATAGTTTTATTTGTTTTGTTTCAACTCTATATTAAAGAAAACTGGGGAAGCTGTACATATGAATATCTGAGTAATGCATACACTAGACTCTTTGGGGAAGAAAAAAAAAGCAACTGTTTTTCAAGGATTTTTTTTCTGTTAAGCCAGTAAAATACCGTCTAGGAAAACTCTGTATTTCCTATATATTTAAAGCCAAATATTTACCAATTATATCAAAGATTTTCAGAAGACAGGACAATCATTTTCAAAAGAAGAAAAGGGATAATCAGGATTTTCTTAAAACATTTTGAGCTCAAGTCACAATTCACCTTAAAATAGCCTATAAAAATGCAAGGTGGGTGGTATTTTTAACTTGTTTGCTTGCTTGCTTTCTACGGGCTTACTTCTTCTCAAACTCATTAAGGTTTCCTTGCCTCCAGAACCTTTGAAGGTTCTCAGAAGATCAACACCTCTTTTCATCTGTGGCTATGCAGGTTTTTCTTCCCAAACACACTACCTTGTAGGCTGGGTACAGCTTCAGCTGTATCAACTAAACAAATTCTTTCTGACCATAACAACTTCCACACTCTTCCTCACTTTTATGCAGCCCCTTGACTCATTCTGCAAATTCTGCGATTTAGCTCTTAAAACAACTTTCTAAAGCAACAAAAACATTCTCATTTTTTCCTCACTGAATTACTCTCTTGCCATTTCTGTGAGCTGAACTGACAGGCCAAGGAAGATAGCAAAATGAAGACTAAAACTCTGCATATAGGATCAACTCACGCAGCAGATGAAGCTTCACTTTTAAGAATACACAAGGATAGGAAAACCAGATTTTATGTTTTTAAATGATAGCATCATTCAAGTTGGAAATGGTCTCCAATATCATTGAGTCCAGTTGTTAACCTAATAGTGTCAGGTTCACCACTAAATTATATTCCTGAGTCCCACATTTACATGGCTTTTAGATACTTCCAGGGATGGTGAATCAATCACAACCCTTGGCAACCTGTTCTAACGCTTGGTAACCCTTTCTATGAAGAAATTTTTCCTAATATCCAATCTAAATCTCCCCTTGCACAACTTGAGGCCGTTTTCTCATGTCCTGTCACATTCTACATGGGAGAAGAGACTGAACCCCACCTGGCTAAAACCTCCTTTCAGGTAGTTGTAGATGGCACCAAGGTCTCCCCTGAGCCTCCTTTATTCCAGGCTAAACAACTCCAGCTCCCTCAGCCATTCCTCAGAGGACTTGTGCTCCTGACACTTCACCAGCTTTGTTGCCCTTCTGTGAACATGATCCAGAGCCTCCATGTTTTCCTTGTTGTGAGGGGCCCAAAACAGAATCTGCAGTGAGGCCTCACCAGTGCCAAGGACATGGCGATGATCACTGCCCTAGTCCTGCTGGCCACACTATTTCTGATACAAGCCAGGATGCCATTGGCCTTCTTGGCCACCTGGGCACTGCTGGCTCATATTCAGCTGCTGTTAACCAGTACTCCCAGGTCCTTTCCCACCAGGCAGCTTTATAGCCACTCTGCCCCAAGCCTGTAGCACTGCAGGGAGTTGTTGTGACCCAAAGGCAGAACCCGACACTTTGTCTTATTGAACCTCATACCATTGGCCTCAGCCCATGGGTCCAGCCTGTCCAGATGCCTCTGCAGAGCCTTCATGCCCGCCAGCAGATCAACACTCCTGCCCAACTTACTGTCGTCCAGATCACCAAGTAACATATTAAAAAGGACTGGGCCCAGTACTGAGCCATGGGCAACACAACTTGTAACCAGCAACCAGCCAGCTTTAACCCAATTCACCACCACTCTTTGGGACTGGCCACCCAGCCAGGAGCAGGGAAATAAAGGAACAAACTAAAAAACTTTGAATGGAAAAGACAGTAAAATGAAAGTTCCTGAGTGGCTTTAAGTGTACTTAAGACTATGAGAAAATACACTAGTTGATTGTTCTGCTCTGCTCTGCAATGGTGCAGCCTCATCTCAGGTCCTGTGTGCAGTTTTTGGCATCACAGTATAAGAAAAATATCAATGTATTAGAGACCATCTAAAGAAGGGCAATGAGGATGGTGAAGAGTCTGGAGGGGAAGCTGTACAAGGAGCAGCTGAAGTCACTTGGTCTGTTCAGCCTGGAGAGAAGGAGGACCGAGGGGAGACCTCATCGCACTCTACAGCTTTCTCATGAGGGATGGAGGAGGGGCAGGCACTGATCTCTTCTCTGTGGTGACCAGTGAGAGAACCCAAGGGAACAACCTGAAGTTGTGCCAGGAGAGGTTTAGGTTGGATATCAGAAAAAGGTTCTTCACCCAGAGTGTGGTTGGGCACTGGAACAGCCCTCCCAGGGAAATGGTCACAGCACCAAGCCTGACAGAGTTCAAGAAGCATTTGGATGATATTATCGGCACACGGTGTGGCTCTTTGGGATAGTTCTGTGCAGGGCCAGGAGCTGGACTTTGATGATCCTTGTGGGTCCATCCAACTTAGGATATTCTATTTTCTATGATAAAAGGATATTTTTTATATACATATATACACACTGAATATATCTGTCCCAGTGGCACTGATGAAGAGAAAGCAAGCCTGCTTCTCCTTCACTGCCCCATGCTGCATATTATAAAGGCGTACAAGCACTAGGAAGTGCGTTGCCATCTCCTGCTGAATTTGCAGGGCACCTCAAAGTACAGAGCAGGCACCACCAAACCAGTATTCCAGAAGGATCCCACAGCGCTGGTGTCTCCCGGCCCCTCCCGCCCCCGCCGCCGGGCGCACCGTAGTGCCCGGCGCGCCGCCAGGGGGCGCTGCGCCGCCGCGCACAGGCCGGTCCCGCAGGGGAGAGGGAGTCAGGGAATTCTGCCCGGCTGCAGGAACACTGCCGCTGGCCACTCCTCCTGGAGAACTGGGCTCCATGATACACATGTTCATTTATTTATTCCTCAAAAGGGTTGGCGTTTGAGTGATTTTATAAATATAGTTTGTAGAAGTTAAAAAAAAAAAAATCCCAGAATTCTCATTATGACAAAATCCTATTCCAAAACTTTCTTTTCATACTAAGGATGACGGAAACTCTGATGTTAAAACAAGGTGTTAGGTTCTTTTTGTTTTGTTCCTTTCATCTCAAGCACATATCCTATCATCAAACAGACTGTGGTTGTATTCTTAGTGATTCCAGTTTCATTAAGTGCCTTTTCACCACATTAGATGATGTGGTGAATTAACTGCACTGTTTATACAAAGGAAATAAACATATTTCCCAAGCAGTTTTATGTTCTAGAGAAAATCTGGTACTCCAAAACAAATCATGCACATTACTTAACAGAGACACCAAGACATCATGAAAATAGGTACCTGAAAATTAGCAATGCTACAATTTAGAACTTAACAGTAAAAAGCAGAATTATATTTACATTTTCAGAGTGAAACTTTCTTCCAAACTACTTTTAACCGGAACTTAAGCAGTTTACACTTTCAGAAAGAACTATGAGGTCCTTTAAGGTCCTGATTTTGCTGACACAGAAGATTAATGTCTCATTACACCAGTAAAGTCAAGCAACACACACACAGAGGTACTTCCTAAAATTCATTCACTGGTATTCCACAGTACATGTGATCTCATGAGAGATCAAGAGCAACAGTTAATAATTTCGATTGAGTATGCAAAAATTACTAAGGGTTTTGTGGTGCCTTTTTAAAACAATGATGCTTATTGAACAACTATCTTTTTAAAAACTGCCCATTCCCTCTCCACTTATTGTGGAAGCGGGTTAATACAAAAGCAGCCACCTGAACTGCTGTGATGCTGTCAGGAGGAGGTCTTCATTTACCATGATCAGGACTGGGGATGGAAGTGGGGGGTAGGGGGTGATGGTTAGAAGTGCAAAAAGTAGTATTTACCCATCAGGGTGTGATAAATTCAGAACACCTACTCAGCATCAATTTATAACCTTCATGTGTTATACCAAGTAAAAGTACACAAGTAAAACTTCTAAACTTTTCTGCAACAATGTGGAAGATACGAGCAGAGTAGTTTACACTTGTTACAGCTGAATTCTACTGGGCTTATATGTATACATATGCATCATCGCAAACCAGTACAATATCTCATCACAAATGAAACAAAAGCCTGTTCAAGATGAGGACAGAAAAAAAAGAAACTGATTGTATTCAAAACACAGCTGCAAGATTCTGAGGTCTTACCTATCAATAACCTGAAACTCATAAAAATTCAGCTTAGATCTATTTCAGGATTAAGTTCACTTCACTATCTTTTGCCCAACAGCAGTACTGTGATTGCCCTGGTAAAATTGTTCCAGTGCTCCCCCAATAGGAAGGAATCAATTATTCAAAATTTGTGAGTGAACAGCTTTAACTGAAATGCAAAAGCACCATTTCAGAAAAAACCAAACAAACTACCAACAACACAGATCCCATTTCCCTGACCCCCCATTTAAATGATTTTATTTTTTAGAAAATAGTTTCTCTTGAGAACACTCTAGCAACTAACAGTTGCTAGAAATCATCAAAGATTTCTTACTTTTCACAAATTGCTTCACAGAGGATAGCCAGCTGCTGTTTTTCCTAGACGTGTTCTGGGACATACAGTACCAGTCCAGTGGAGAAATGTCAATTTACTCTCCAATAGGTGTTGAAGGGGTTCTAAAAAAAAGAACAAATCTCACCTCCTGGGGCACAGCATGTGCCCAGTCTTGCAAAAGCTCAGCACGGCTTCAGGAGATAAAAACCTGGAAGCCAAGCGATTTCAGGTTGAAGATCAAAATTAATCCAGGTAAAAGGATGAAAGACCAGTTATACTTGCCTATGTCGCATATGTAGAGACACACTGAAAATGAAGAGTTTATTTGCTGTTTTGTTTTCTGAAGTTTTCTAGACTTTCACCTTGTCACACAGACTATGGCAGCAGTAATGGGGTTTTTTGTACACACTACTAGAAGGTAACACTACTGAAGAGACACTGGACTTTCAGTTCACCTAGTCAACACTAGTTTTAAAGGCTATCTCTGACTTAGCCACCCTCATGTACTTTAACTGTAAACTTAACACATTTCTTTACAGTGACACTGTTTCTGCACCTCCTGCTCCTTGAGATCCCCACACAAATTAAGTGTGAGAATCAAAGTGCTACAGCAGGTTGTGCAACAACTAAGTTCAAGAGGACCGTTTTTCCTTGGCATAATCAAAAAAAACTTTGTTCTTGTGTACTTGCAGTATCAGGATTTGATGATGAGGTAAATTAAACTCAGTAAGTGTGCATAATAAGTTTCATTAGGCTAGAATAAAAAATTCATGAAATGAGGCACTTCAGGAATGGTGGGTGCACTTATTTTATTTCACACTTAACTTAATATTTTTATTAGTTTTCCCTGCAGCCAAAGCATAGCTTTTACTCTTGTGGCATCTTAAAAAAATAAAAATCGAAAGAAAAAAACCCCAAAGCACCATATGCATTGTATGGTCCAAAGCTCAAACTATAATTTCATTTAACTTCAGTGGTACACCTTGTACTGCTACTGGTTTTGAATGCTTCGTCTTTCTGCACCCATAATTCAAATAGCAAACCAAGTAGTACAAGTGACTGACTCCAGCATCAAGAGACTGCTGGTGAGAAAATACACTTCTGCTATTCTATTTGTTATTCAACACCTGTAGCTTTGGAATCCAACAAAAACAAGCTGGGTACCTGTCTACTGCTTCCTGCAACTGTTTTTTGAAAGGCCAATTCATAAGTGGGATAAAATCCAATCAGGTCAGCATTTATATTTAATCATCCAGTCATAATGTGAGACTATTCACACAATGGTCCAATTGTCAGTTTCCAAGGTTCATCCCAAGCCAGACTGTCTTTCCCTATTAAGGTTTCTAGTAGCCTTTGTTCTAACTCTACTAATAGAAGAATGATATCCCATATTCTTGGAAGCATTTTACTTTGAGTCAAGCATTTCTGTGGTAGTAAGATTACATACTGTCACATTAGCTTTCTTTTCTTGGCTGAAGGAAATAAACCTGAATAGAGTTCCGTGTAATGCTTAAAATTTAATGGTACATTTGACCACATCTAAGACTAAAACCCCACAAATAAAATGCACACAATACAATGCATTTCATACAACTACCAATGCTCTATCACATACCTCACAGAACACAAAAGTCAAACAAAAGGTCACACTGATACACAAGTTAAAGAAAAGCTTCAAATGCATTTAAATGTCCATAACAGTAATAACGTAATTCAACTTTCTATTAAAAAATATTGAAAATTGACAATTCAAAAGATACCAAAACTCTGTAAAATTAATGTTTTAAGCTATACGTTCAGCATCATTCTGATATGTGCCACAACAAACAGCTAAATTTATTAGCCACCTCTTCACTGTTTTCTAGTCACACTAGTCATACTTCTCTGCATTACTTTCCTTCTCCCACCACAATCCTGCCTTCAAGGTCTTAAGCAAATCACCTCTCCCTCTCAAGATGTCTCAACAGCCTACTCAGTCATGCCAGAGAGCATTGCTGATGTTCAATCCTAAAGTTTAATGTGTCTTGCACCCTGTATTTAAAATGAAAACAGAATCTGTTGCAAAAGAGAGTTTAGTAATTTTTCTGTCATCCATACAGTGTCATGCACAGATGCAAATGCAAATCTGGGGACTGCATTTGAAGGGTTTAGGTCTGTAAGTCTTACACTGATACTCCTCACAGTATATTTATAAGAAGAGGAAACAAACAAATTATCATCCAGCCCCTCCCAACATCTCAGATACCACAAGACAGTGGATTAAGCACTACTTCAGTAAAACACATTCAGAATCACTTTGCTCAGAACAGTTTCCTCCTCAAGGCTTCAAAGGCCTTTCTGGTTTTTTTCAAACAAAAAAAAAGCATATAGGCTCCCCACAGCTCTGCATTTTTCTGGGACAGTGTCATCAGCAATCTGTAATCCAACATATTACACTAAAATTCACCATGTACCTGATGCTGATAAAACACTTTGAGGTAAGAAAACATTAGAAGGGCAGATGAGAATGGTAAAATTCAAGTATTTTCCATTCCTTCTCCTCAATCCTTTTGCAAGGCTGGATGTGAACTCAAAGTATACCATGCAGTTATGCACATGGTATGCATGACTTTGCTAACATCTGAACACATTGTTATGAGAAACTTTTCAAACACCCCCCCAATTTATGTAGAAATTATTCCTACCAGTAGTGTTAATGACAGCAGTCATCCAATGAGCAATAAATCAACACAAGGGGCAGAGGGGTGAAGTCAGCTCCCGTTTTCTTTCGTGTTAAGATAGTAACTTTCATGTGGCTGGTTCATTCCTAAAGCACTAATCTGAGTTTATCTGCAGCCATTCTTTCTTCACTTGAAAGGATGCCAGCAGAACAATTTCAAACTAGAGCCCTTGATGCAATATTTCTACCAAGTCAACACTTCACATTCATGTAACACCAACATAAGGAACTTCAGGCTTCACTCCAACCATTAAATGAAACTAAACTGACACATGCCTATAAAATAGTGCCATTTCCACTGAACTGCAAGCTGAATACACAAAGAATAAGCCAACCAGAACAAGCTCAGCAATAGAACAAGTTTTAGTCATCCTTTTGCAACTTGCAGAAACCACGAGGCTTTGAAAAGAACTAAGAAAGAAAAACAAGAGAATCCTTTTGCATATGCTAAAATGAAACTAAACAGCTTAGAATCATTAAGATTTAGAAATGTTTCCATTAAATTACCATCCCGAGCAAAGCTCGCTTTGGTAGCAACTAAAAGTTCATTCTCAATTCACATCTGGAACAGACAGTTTTCTTCTTGTGGTCTGAGCCACGTGAAAGAGCATTATACGCTTCAAGAACCTTCTGACACACAAAGCAGAAACAACCATAATGAAGTTTTTTGCTTGTTTCCCATCTGAAAGAAAATGAAGTAATGTACCTGCCTATAGACAGACAAGCTTTAAAAAAGGTAAGAAAAATTTAATCCTTTTTTCAAATAATTTGTGATCCAAGAGTTTCAGTCCATCCTTATTGCTGCAGAAGACATCAGGAACTTATCTGCTGGCTTCTATAAAGTAAAGCGGGAAAAGAAAGCTTGAAAAAGGAACTCAAAATTAGGTCAAATTATAAAAACAGGCAGAGAGGTTAACAGACAAAATTTAATGAATTCTATAGTTTAATACCATAGCAACATTAAAATTAAAAAGGCATCATAATAACCTGCCAAACAAAAAGGCATACAGAAAATGGCAAAACATACTGAAGACATCTACACAAGTATTTCACATATACTGAAGGGACAGCCAAGACGCATATATCAACAGTACTCTGGTGCAGGGCTTCCCTGCACACCAAATGTGTCATGAGGCACACGACTGAAGATCTCTCTGCCTTCTTCCCCCATTTTAACTTATCCTTAAATCTTTTGGGTGCACTTGGCATTGCACACAAATAGCTAGGGAAGAACAACTGCCAAAGGGGAGCTCAGTTTATAGCAAATGTTGGAAGTGTCAGTAGCCATCTGTCTGCAATCAACACTATGTCTTTAAAAGTCTGACACCAGGGTTTTTTGCAACCTGACCTGCTGTACACAATCATACTTAGGTAAAGCACATACAAGTATTTGTCAGCTGTCAGTAACTGAAAGGGAGCTCCGGCCAAAGTACTGAGTCAGAAACAACATCCCCACTTTGATGCTAAACTGCAAGACTTCAAGGAATCTTTAAGTGCTAGAAAATAAAAATTTACAGCCAAAATGCAATCATTACTTAGCCCATAGACAAAACTATACAAGTACAGATCTACACAGAAACAGGAGTTCTGATGGCATCATCTGAGGAGCATGCACACACATGCTACCAATTAGCTATGCTACTGTCACTTCAATTGCCTTAATAATGTATCAACTCCATGAATAGAATAACCAAAACCACTGACCAATTTTTATTTCTGGAATAAAAATTACTTAGGAAAATAAATCAAAAATGTAAGTTGTTTTTCATGCTGTCTGCAGCTCTTCAAAAAGCTTCTGAAACACTGGCTGGAGAGAAGAATCCTCAGCCACGGCTACATAGAAGAAACCCACATTATCCAGTAGATTTTTGCAAGTGCTGGAACATAGGAAGAATAGCAATTAGTGTCAAGTACTGAGCCTGGCAGCAAGCTGCTCAGTTCCAAGGCCAACAGTTTGCCTCTCACAGCTTTGTTTGTGGAGCCTAGAATGACAGTCTAGCTGGACATCTTGCATTCTCTCCAAAAACTTCATAGTAAGAATCATAAGGGGTGAACATTCATAAGATAAATGCTTTCTCATCACAGAATAGGCATGCACGTGCAAGAGAAAGATACGCAGTCTAAGCACATACTTATTAAAGTAATAACTACATTAGTAATGGATAGGTGTATCATTTCTTGTAGTTGTATCAGGATGCCATAGATCAGAGCTAGGGGTTTTTTTTCAAGATTTTTTTTATATTGTGTGGGTTTTTTTAACAAGAACAATCAAAAATTCAGTTATGAAACACTCATGCAGTTAATCAGATCTAGAGACTACAGCACCTGAATATGTAAAAAGATATTGCTTTCTGATTATATAATGGGGCACAACACAAGACAAACACCTGGAAAGCTGCTGCTGATCATCTGCCTGCTTAGTTAACTGCTAGTCTTGAAGGAGCATTTTCTTCTTTACTGTTTATGAGGTTGCGGGATAGAGATGCCTGAAGGGTTCATGAAGGCATCTTTCCCGCTATTTAGTAAGTTAGATGATGCTTTATTCTTACACAGCATCGAGAATAATTGCATGTACATATTGGTTTACACTGTACACTTCAGTTAAGATGCATTCAGGAACATAATTCTGCCTTAAGGCTGGTATTTGCAATACGCATCTGTCCTATCAGCACAGATCACACGAAATTCTTGGTAAGTTCTTTAATTAGTGCATAGATGACAGTACCAAACAAACCGAGACACAGTGATCCCATCCATAAAATGATCCAAGAGCTGGAGAGCTGAGGGGTAGTCAGTAAGACCCACTCACCCTTCAATAGCCCCATCTGGCCTTTACGTAAGTCTGATGGAGGATTGAGACTGACTGTGGACTATCGTGGCATGAACGAAGTTACCCCGCTGCTGAGTGCTGCTGTGCCAGCCATGTTGGAGCTCCAGTACAAACTGGAGTCCAAGGCAGTGAAGTGGTACGCCACCATCAATATTGCAAATGCGTTCTTCTCCATCCCCTTAGCAGCAGAGTGCAGGCTGCAGTTCACATTTACATGGAGAGGTGTGCAGGACACCTGGAACTGACCGCCCCAGAGGTGGAAACACAGTCCCACCATTTGCCATGGACAGATTTGGGCTACACTGGAGAAGGATAAGGCTCCAAAACATATACAATACATTGATGACACTATTGTATGAAGAGACACAGCAGAGGAAGTTTTTGAAAAAGGAAAGGAAATTATCCACCTTTCTGGCACAATGCTTTTGTATTCCCAGAGCCTGGAGGCTCATTAAAACTTCTGCTTTCTTATCTTATCTCCTACCTAATTGGGCCTGGAGTTTCTTCTCCTCAGTCTTTTAGGCAACAGTACATTTCAAATATGGTTTTAAAAAACAAAGTTATTTTAAGTTCATTTGCAATTTTAACACAGTCATTAATTATACTGTACTATTTGTCTCATAAATCATGTACCGTTCAGGTCATTCAAAAAAGATTCCTGCAGTATCAATGAGGTCAGCTTCCTAAGAAAATACTGCAACTTACCACTTTCCATTATAAAATAGACTCCAAAAATGTTTCCAATGTCAGTTGAATCCTCATTTGTCTCATAGTCCTAATAATTACAAGCTGTGAAAAATAGAATTCCTAGTACAATTATAAACTTCATATTGTTTGCACAGCTTCATTAGGAAAAATAAAGAGGAAACTAGAAATCATAGCCATAGTACCTCTCCAGATTATTTTTCTGTCTCTTTTTACAAATTAATGAATAGTTGTCTTTATAAAAGAAATGGAATTTTGGCCTTAATAGTAACTCTGTTATAAGGAATATAACCACTGCAGTAGCTACACCAACAATGTCTCCCTACTTAAGTTCAGTCCACGTAAGAAACATGAGCTTTCTCACAGTCTCACACAATAGGCAGAAGGAAAGATCAGCCAAAGCTCTCTTTTTGCTGACAGAGAAGCTGGCACTGAATTGAGAGCCAACGCAACCTACTTCAATACTGCATGGACTCATAGCTGTGAAACAAAAAGAAGCTTTATCCAAACCATTTAATTCTTATTTCTTTACATGAAAGGCAGTCCCTAAAACAGTTTGAAGAAACCGCATATACTCAGTTGAGGCCCGACAACCCACACTTTTTATCAAGCCAACAGAACGTTGTCATTAACTTCAAAAGGATTCCATCAATATTGATAAAAGCAAATAGAAAAAATGTTGCTATTTGAGACAAATGGAAGGAGACAGCATGATCTAGCAGTATATCAACATTTGTTGAAATACACTGCAAGGTGTCTTACTTCAGGAACCATTCCATACTGACCATAATTTTGTTTAAATGAAGTATTTAAGCAACAGCCATGTCAAGTATATGTCTGTAGATACAGGCTCTGTAACTACGATACCTCAAACGTGCACAAGTCAGACTTTCCATCCATCTCAGGTCAACACATGTAAACCTCATACCCAAGAAACCCCTGCAAGGCTGACACATTATTATGGGTATTTCTATTTCTCTCACCAGAGCCATCAGTAAGTGATTACACATACTGCAGCAAGGGAAGTGTCAAATACATTGCGATAGTACAGGTGAGGGAGTGAGACAGTTACCTAGACCAATTGCACAACCTTTGTGGTTAAAAAAACCCCTAACAAACACACAAACAAACGCAATAACAAACAAAACCCAAACTATCCAAAACCCCCCCCAAAAAAACCCAACAACAAAAACCAATGCAAACACACTCTGGAAATAATTGCATAAAAGAATCAACTGGTAGTTCACTGATGGACAATAAATGCCACTAACACATATAGTATGGGACATTGGCTAATATGAACACAGATTTCATACACAAAGAGGATACTTGGAGTACTAATTATTCTACAAGCAACAGAACAAAGTACGAGGCATAAATAAGTTGTATTTATGCCACATCCACATTTTAGTGGGGGTGGGGGAAATGACTACAGATAAATTCAGTTTCCTGCATGCTGGCACGCACACCACACGGTCCCTCCACTTCTGACAGATGCTGTGGTACTCCTAGGCGCTTCATAGCTACATTGATTACTGAAGTTCAGCATCTGACACTATAAAAAGAAAAGAAAAAAGCCGGGGCCAGGGCGAGGGAGAAGAGGACTTTCTTTATCAAACTCGGGAGTTTGTTCCTCCATAGAAACTGGAGTATTTTCGGTTAAAATACTGACTTGCCAGCATTCAAAATACAAAGCTACGTGTCGCCTTCCGGCGCCGCGGGAACCGGTCAGCACTGCGGAGGCCAGGCTGCCTCCCCGCTCCCATTTAACTGAAAAAACACGGGATTCCCCCGCGCTCGGCTCCAGCATTGTCTCGGCCAGCCCGAGCCGGTGGAAAGCGCGGACCAAACGCGCAGCCCCCGCTAAGCGGGTCCGCCCAAAGGGCGGGCGGTCCCAGCGAGGCTCGGCGGTGTCGCCGCGGCCGCAGGTGAGTTACGCGGGTTGGAAACACTCCTGTCCGTCGATGTTACTCGCGCCCCTCGTACCGTGCCGCAGGTGCCCTCCCACTGCCCCCCCGGGGGGCACGGCCGGGACACGGGGTGCCGGAGGGCGACCCCGGCCAGCGGAGGAGCGCGGTGTGTGACGGGACTCTACCGACCTGCATCGCCCCCACCGCGGGCTCTCGCGGACCGCTCCCGGTGGAGCCCTGCTTCGCTCCCATAGTAACATCGCCGGCCCCGGGGGCTAGCGGTCAGTCCCGGTAGCCTCGGGAATGCTTTTCCCGCCTCCGCCTCCCGAGAGAACAGGCCGAGCCGCTGGCGCGGGGCTGCGACGGAGCCCTGCGGGGCAGCAGGAGCCCGGTAGGACAAAGCCGGCTCTGAGGAGCCCGCCACAGAGAGACTTTGTCCTGCCGGGGCCCGGCCGCCCCCGCCGCCAGCCAATCATGCCTGCAAACGCCCCGGGGAGGCGAAGAAACATTTTCATTCTCCCTGGGAAGAAAAGAATTGTTATTCTCCATTTACAAAAATATTTCTTGTGCTCCTGCCCTTGGCAGTGGCCAGTAGCTGACGCCTGTCACAGGATAAACGGGAGCGATGGGGCGCGTGGCCCAAGTCCGCTCAGCATTTCCGACATGAGGCTTTTGGGCAGTATCCACAGCACTGCTCTGTCAAACAAACGTGCACCAGCAACATCCACCTTTTCTGTCTGTGTGTTTTTAGGAGGACGTGAATGTGAAGGCCCCATCACAGCTGATGGATTCCTCAAGTCTGCAGCCCTTGGTTAGGTTTCTTTACCACCATGTAACAGCCCCTCCACATCAGTCTTGACAGTCAAAACAGCTGCTATTAATTCAGAGGTCAAATTGCCTGAATTTGGGGCTATAATTACATATGCTAAAAAAAGCACGTATTTGAGGTAGCTATTCTCAAGAGCTTGTAGAAATGCGTGGTCACTAAAAGCCCTAAGGAGGAGCAGATGGGCAAAAATTGAACCACACTTGTATTTGGAAATAAAGACTTCTTTCCCAGTGCTGCCGTCTTCCTGGATTTATGCTATTTTGGGTGGATGAGGCAATACTTGAATCAACTCTTGGAAGGAAGAAACTAGAATGAGGACAAACTGTAAGGGAAGAGCTTTCTTAAAACAACAGTTAAAAAAAAAAGAATGCAAACAGCCTGTTACTTTGTTTAGCCTACCCTCAAATTTGAAGAGAAAAAAAGGCAGACAAATGCCAAATTGTGAACTTTGTTCTTTCATCTGGTCCTTCCTTTCAGTTAGTTTTACAAGTGAGTGATACCATACAACTTTTTCTGCAACACTAGCACTCTGGTGGTATGACCACCTGGAAAAATGAAACACAGGGGGCCAGGCTCCTCGCACACAAAGGATCCTGCGATAGCATCCGGCACCAAGAATTTCTCCATGAGACACAGCATGGCAAGGCCAAACAGCTGTCACTCTCCACACCAATGCGCACTTCTGTACACCTGTGCAAACTGGAGGCAACTTTCCAAAGAGCTAGCACTGGCTGGCAACGTCATCATAGGATATTCCATCCCAGCATCAGCAAAGAAATCCACTGTCCAGTATTTGTTGAAAAGACACAACACAGTGAAAACAACATGATTTTGCTGCTGACAACTAGGTAGTTTTAGACACGAGAAAAACTTTTGTTTTAAACTGGATGGCAATATACTTTTTCAAAAAGAGAGTTTGTCGGACATGAGGTGGGACAGGGACAGGAGAAGCCACCAGATCCCTGTGACTGCATATAACCGAGTTTGTTACACATATACCGAATTTGTAGCAGCATAAAGTATTGTACCAGCGTCCTGCAGCTGCTTCCTTCCACACAGGCTCTGAGAGAAGACAAAGAGCTAGCACTTGATTCCCCCACAAAACACTACCTCTTGAGGAGTGCAGGCAGTGCCAGGCAGAGCAATCTAAGGGTCTACCTATCCCATACAAGGCCAAGGAAGATTATTTCTTGTTCCACACAAAACCTATGGCTTGACCTAAAGCCTCCTTTTGGCATGTTCTGTAACTTTATCAAAGCCACAAGGTATTATTACTAATAGAGGCTATACTTCCCCAAGATGTAGGGCAGCAACCAAGGTAAACACACTTAGCTAGCCTGAGGTAAGTCTAACAGAGATGCAGGAACTGACTCCAGTTATGCAAGCAAGATAGGCTGGTTTTCGATCCCTTATCATGAATCACCATCTGGGAAGGGCCTCCATTTAGTTTATCTCCATTTAGTTTCCTGCAATAACAGATGGAAAATAATCCATGTGGGCTTATCAAAATATTTCCCATGTTTATCCATAAAATTTCTCACTTGTAAGAGGAGAGGACAGATATCCTTTCCTGCTTTCTTATTTCTCTTCCCAAATCAAACAGCTAATCTGCCACAATTAATAAATCCTCCAATACCATCCTCCAAATGTGAGCACTAAGTGGCCTCTAGTGCTCATGCTTACACTAGAGCTTGGCCAAGAGCCCACATGCCCACACTGATGCTATGGACTGATGTAACTAACAATGAAGTAACAATTTCCAAGTTACGTATACTCCAATTCAACCGCAGAGAACAAACTTTCAGACCTTTCAGGCCTGCTCTTTGACCAAGATATCCTCCCAGGGTGGTTATGCAGGTAGGCCTTACAAGAGCAGGATGATGCCAACTAAACAAAAAATGTAAGGGTACAAGATAACAGTGTAAACAGTGTTGAGAGCTGTAGAAACTTCTCCGGCAGCTCAAGTTCCCATCTCCTGTTGCAGGAAAAGGGAGAACAGGTGCTCAAAGCACCCAATTCACCAAGCAGGTACTCCACAGGAGGACAGCATCTCCATTCTCTTCCCATGTAATCCAAAGGAAAACAAAACCAAACCCCTAAACTGCAGCTCAAAGAAGCACATTATTAAATATATAATTAGATATAACCTCTCCTGTCTCAGCTTTTCTTAAACACCACAAGACCCCTAAATGTGGATACAGAATACCTAGCCAAAATTCTTCTGGGACAGCAGAACAGTCAGAAGAGGGGCAGGAGCTCCAGACAAATGGTCTGATCTATCTATGCAGGTCCCTCAGCACTTTAAGTGTTTGGAGGCATTGCTGCATGCATGTTTCACTCTTTAGTCTCCTTTTGAAATGGGAGGTGAAGGTCCAGTTGTAGTCAGTTCTGGAAGGGATACTGCATCATGAAGAGTAAAGGCTGGGTACAAGCACTATGGCAAAATTGCATGAGCTGGGCTATAGATGTACAGCCCTGTCCTCTGCAGTGTTTAGGACCAGCTATTCTGCACATGCAATAACTGTACAAAGCAGTATCATGTGCAGAGGATTTCATGAAATGTTATGTAGGCATGCAGAAATTTTAAAATTAATGGAAAGATTAATTGGTATTAACTTTAAGAAAAACATGCAAATAACTTGCAGTGAACACATTTTCCGTTGAGATTTTCAGTTTAACTAATCAAGGCAGACATTGCTTGCCTACAATCAGATTGAATCCATGGTCCGTGTAGCGCTAATTTAGAGAGATCACTTGCTGTAGCCTGAGTCATGCAAAACCTAGGACATATTCCATAAATTATCTAATGCTACTGTGAATGAAGCAGTTGTGCTCCTTCCAGCATCCACAGAGGGAACACCCATTTAACACTATGCTACAGAATGCAAATTTAAAACAAGCAGTTGCCTCTCACAGTTACTCCTGCCAACCAAGTAAGGCTATTCAGCAACTTGCCTGCAGCCACCAAGATTTCTTACCATGTTGTGATTCAGGTTCTCTCCGCCTCCTCTCCACCATCAAGCCTTTTAACCTGCCCCTCTGACAATCAGTTATTTTTCTGTTCTTTAAATGTTAAAGTTCAATACTTGGTAGTGCTGCTGGACAGCATGGCAAACACAGGCAACCCCCTTAACAGCTGGGAACTGATTTCAGCAGGAGATACTGGGAATATAGGCTGGTAGTCCAGTTGTTGAACTGTCTGAACAGAGGTATCAGTTTTGCTTTTGTTTTTAAGCAAGTGTTCATGATCCTGTGATGAGAGGCACTGTAGAAGTTTCTAAAAATACCATGTTGCCAAAGAGCCTTTCCCCCTTCTCGGCAATCTCTTTAGACTGCCATTTGTCATCAGCCTGCAAAATCACACAAATCAGTCAGCCCAGTCCTACTTAAATGATTCATAAATCCAATTACGTCCGCTTCTTTATATAGTAAGCTGGGGCCTAACAGATTCAACCTTCAGGATTAGAG
Source organism: Pseudopipra pipra (assembly GCF_036250125.1). Taxonomy (NCBI): domain Eukaryota; kingdom Metazoa; phylum Chordata; class Aves; order Passeriformes; family Pipridae; genus Pseudopipra; species Pseudopipra pipra. Next base: position 34,106,650 of record NC_087581.1, read on the forward strand.
GATGTGTAGGTAGCTGACCTCTGACTCTCAAACTGCTCAGGAGCTACATATGGTTCAAACACATAGCTCTACACTGGTGTTGTCACATGTATGGCACAGTAATCTTAATCTCTGTCTTGGGCGGACTGGAGAGGAAATGCCATGAATACTACCTTAGCACTTGCTACCATGTGTAGAAGTAAGTCCAACAGAGGGTCACCAAGATGGTGGGGGCTGAAGCACTAACCCTGCAAGAGGAACTGTGGCAGCTGGGTTTGTTTAGCCTGGAGGAAGGATGGCTTCAGGACATTCAACAGCAGCCTGTTGGTGCTGATGGGGAGATTGAAGAGATGCAGCCAGGTTCTCTTCAGTGGTGCAAAGTAGATAGGAGACAATGTGCAAAAGTTCAAACAAAACAGGTTAAGATGTATATAAGGAGAAAAAATTTTCCTCATGAGGACAGACAAATCATGGACCCACTGCAGAGAAGTTCTACAGTCTGTGTTCTTGGACGTTTTCAAACCCCAGCTGGGTAAAGCTCCATGCAACTTGTTCTGATCTCACAGCTGACTCTGTGTTGGGCACAAGATTGCACTAGAAACCACTTGAGGTCTCCTTCCACCTGTATTAGCCTGTCATTGTGAGGTTGCTGCATGACTCAAGTGCCAGTGTAATGCAGCATGATGCAATCATTATCCTGCCCCTTGTCTCCACTTCCAAAGTACAGCTTGTGATTATGAAACGTAAAGATTTTGGCATGCAGCTGCAGGATCTGGTCTGGTGTAAGGATGAACAGCTATACACACTTTCCAGGTTTCAAAGCAGCAATTCTAAGGCTGTTATTTTAGAAAAGACAGATGTCCCTGGAAGAAACACAGAGTCCAACATAAACAGCATCTCACACTTCATACAGATCTTTGATGGGGTAACCAACAGTAGAGAATCTTTTGTCACTCACTGGGCCACCTATTTTGATGTTCTCTAGATAACAGATATTTTTTAAACCTAGACATACAGATTTACCTACACACTCCAGATCAACAAAATTTAAAACATGTAGATAATGATTTAGAGCAAGAAGCAGCACTGTTCTAAGTCAATCATAAACTCAATTTCAAGTTCATAAAAATTTGAAACACTGTTAAATGCTGAACAACTAGGAACAACACTAGCGATACAAACAGTACGAAATACAGTAATATAGTATATTTTTCCTCAACAGGTTTGAAGTATTAGTCACAGTTCTACTAGATCTCACACATTACAAATTTATTCTGCTAAAAGCCAGAAGACTGCTTGTTTTGCTTATTGCTACTTTATTTGCAAAGAATATGCCAATTGGAAAATACAGATGTATAGTAGATTTCACGGTGTAGATAAAGCAGTATGAAAATATGCAGAAGTGTTTGATAACAGTTATTAAAAATTACAGCTGTGAGAATAAGAAATACAGTCTGCTTGCTCTAAGCACATTTTCATCTGTGCAATGTTTTAAACTACACTGGAGTGCCTTGAAAATTACACTGGTACAGCAAGCAAATGAAATAGTTTGACCCACTGCTAAGGAGTAGAACAGGGACTTAACAGTGACTTTTCCCAAATACCCACCACTCCCTTCTTCTACAGACTGTGCAATTTAAAGCAACTTTCTTTGGCATAAGCACTTCGACCTCTATCAGTTTAAGAAGCTACAAAAGCTAGTACTGTTATTCTAAAGAATGGAATAACAGTGTAGTTTAAACAGATCCAAACCACACACATGTGTACTGTTTTTCTCCTCAAACACCATAAAAAAGTGTGTATCAACACTTGAAAGGAAATCTCTTCCCTAGCCCCAGCTTGTTCATTTTTAACAGTAGGCACATTGAGCACATTCTGTTTGAACACTGATTTTGCTTACATCTCATTTCCTTCTTCTCTTCTCCATGTTTCTTGACTGCTCCTGACAAGGCTGTGAAACAATCCTCCGCTTTTAGCAATTTATCTGCCTTCCCTCACTAGAAGTCAAACCCTACAACATCAAAAACTTTACAACGGTAATCAACTGTGATGGCTTAAATTAATTAAGACAAAGCAATGAAGAAAGCAAAGATCCCATTCTCATGGAGATCATTATGCTTATTAAAAACAAGCAAATGAATAAACAGAATGCACAAGATGCAAAACATGCAAAAATGTGTTACTTTTTCTGATACAGGGGTTAATTTAAAAAACAAAGTTCCAGACAGCAGTTCTTCAGCCAAGTTAGATCTCTAGAGCACTACAACTATGCTTCAAAGATCTGCCCCTCCCCGTCCTATTTTTACTGGCAAGCGTCCTGCTGACGAGCTTATTAAGAAACAAAGCAGCTCTGCTTCCCTGTTCAGTAACAGCAAGGTCCAAGCTAGGGTACCATGCCCACTTTTGGGTACTGTTTTTCAGGAATGATTGAAGTGAGCTGGCAAGAGTCCAAGGGAAACAGTGAGAGCAGTCATCATGGAGAAAGCACATGGACACGGCCATCCCAGGCATTCACTTGCCAGTTCTACAACTCCTAGGAATTCACAGACAAGATGGCTGGATGCATCTTTTAAGGCATCTTGATCTTGTGGATACATGGTTCTGGAGTTTCTTTTGCTAAGAGTTGAACTTGCAACTATCCATATTCCCTGGTGTAATGTTTCCATACCATATCCTCGAAAGTTTTTATTTTAAAGAACATATTAGAGTCTGCTGGAGACCTCAGTTAAGACATTCCTGCCTAGCTATGCTTCGCTGATATCATATTTTCCTCGCTCCCAGAGCACTGAACAGATGAGTAGCTTTGGTTAAGTATGTCACATATTAGAAAGACAGGACAACTAATATCCACATTTCCAACTAAATAACTAAAGCAGCATTAGCTATTCATCTCAAAACTGAAAGATAAGTCAATTACAGTTTTGGAACACATTGGCATAACAACTTTTTCCTCTTAAAATTGTAATCTGTTAATGACTTACAAAAACAAGCCAAGCATGTTCGATTGACACATAATGCTAAGGATGCTTTTTATACTCCTTTTAGAAGCACTTGAAAAAAGGTTTCAAAAGCAAGGTTAATATGCCAAAAGGATTATATTTACCTTAATGATGTACTATAAGAAAATATGCAAGCAAAACAACTCTCTCTGTGTGTGGCTATTCTGTTTCCCAGGACTGAGTCACTGAGCAATCCCCATTAATATTACCCTCTGTGCTTAAAGTAATTTATTTATCCCCAAGTCCATGCAAAATATTTATATTTGCTGAATCTTCATAGATTAAATCAATTCTTTACCAATGTTTAGCTAAGAATTGAACTAGTACAGGCCTGTACATTATTATTTGCATAACTTTAACAGAATAGAGTTCATTGCAGAAGCCTCTCTTCTTCTGAAGGCCTGTTGTACATCATCAAGAGAATGTGCATGTAATAATTTTAAATTGCTTTGGGAATCCAAAATAACTAGTTCTGACTTCATTGCATTACTCCAGTAAGTATAGTTTCTTAAAACCTTGTGAAAACATAGCTAAAAGAATATACATTTTAGCTAGCATATGACAAGAATACATAATTTTAAACTAACGGCCAACTCTAACTGATGCAACTAGACTAGTACCTTGGGAGGAATGATGGTTTTTGAGTGTCTCTGTCTACTTGCTGTGCGATGCTTTGGGCTTGATGTACAGTTGTGCTCCCAGTCCCACACACAAGGAGATGGCAGTGCAGTAGTTTCCTCCCTGAAAAACAAAGTTTCATTTAAGTCACAACCACATAAGCGTGACTATGAAGCCTGGAACACTGAAGTCCTAGAGACAAAGAGGATATAAAATATACTTCCCTGATTAGTTTTATATGCTTTAGCTTCCCTGGCATTCAAGTAGAAACAGTGCTTGGAAAATGGAGATACTCAGCAATAGTTACACTTGCAGCAAGACTAAAAACTCCAGTTCGGACTGTCCCTCAGCAGACATCCATGCAAGCGTGTGCGCAAAGCAACCCAACCTAATAGGGTACAGACAGGAACCTGCATATAGTCACTGTGTTGCACAGGTCCTCTCCACAAGCCATCTGGCTTTTTGCTTCAATTTAGGTTTAGTCTGATTGCTTAGCTTGCACAAGACTGTACAAAGTGAAGCTGGTAACTGCATTGTATCTGGAGCAAAACCTCAGTAACGATGGGCTACATGCACTCCAGTGACACCAGTTGGTAACAACTTCATTGCAAAATGATAGGAAAGAAACAATTCCCAATGTCATTTTCTATCCTCCTTCCCTTGATCAACAGGTTTTAGCTACCCCTCTTGAGCACAAATAGCATGTTAGCTTCCATTCAGCACCCCTATCACAGGGATCCACTCTTCCTCTCCTTGACCCCTTGTCCTAGTCCTTGATTATCCTGTGTAGGAAAACAGAAAATGAATGGTTTAACTAGGATGAAGGAGGAACTTTTGACAGGAATAGAAATAGAAGCCAGTGGTTAGGGTTTGTTGATGGCTTTTTTTTTTTTTTAAGAAAACCAACCCACAACTTGACAATTTTCATTCCTCTCTCTCTCTCAGAACATTTTTCCAAAGTGTTCCATCTTCTAAGAAGGATATAACCAAACTTCCCTAGGAAAGTATATTAGCCATAGTTTTAACAGGTTTGGGGTTGTTTGGTTGTTTTGGGTTTTTTTCCCCCCTTTAATGTACAGATATTTTTTCATTCTGGTTAATATTCCACTAGCCATTTCTAGATAGCAGGAGAGCCGTAAGAAAGACACTGAAAGAATTCCTCAGAACTTCTCCAGCTGTCTCCAAGTCTACACTAAGTGTTGATGTGTCTTGTGTGTGGCATCCACCTTTAGCACAAATGTAAGGAGGTCACAGGTTCAAAGAAGCAAACTTAACACTTCTCAGATATTTTTAAGAATACATTTGGTCTCAGGTTAACTTTTTAAAAACTGCAACAATGAAAGCACCTGCCAGACATCACTCTGTGAAAGTAGAAGGTGATTTTCCCCGCTCTCCTTACTCTTCCAGCATAAAAGCATCTTTCTAAAAGTAAACTACTGTTTTAAATCAAGGCATGATTTCGGAAATCACGGAACAAAAAGGTGCTTAATATGAGTTTATGTGATGACCAAAGAGCAACATGGGCTATGCTGTGCATTATGAACAGACATCAGCTTTATTGTTCCAGGCTTTGCACAAAATACTATTCTGGAGCCTGCAGAAAAGTCACACAAGCAAGCTAAGCCAACTATCAATGCTGTCATAATTTTCTGTCTATGTAAAGATGCCAAAAGTTATAAAAATCAAACTAACCTTTGTAACATCTTTGATATTAAAATGTAAATTAATATCTTAGCAAAATAATATATTTGCCTTTCCTGTTTTCTTTTCCACCTTAGTCTGAGTTTTTAAGCAGAATTTTTACAACTTTCAAGCAATGGCTCTGGAGCTAGCATCACACTGTAATGCTTTTTTTCATTTTAAAATATCATTAAGAAAAATAAAGAGAATGTTTAATTGTGCACCTGAATTTGTGCAGTGAGGAGTTGACAGGATTCTATATAACTCTATATTCATTAATAGGTTTTGGAAAGTGTTTCATTATGTTACATTTTTTTCCTATAAACACATACACACACACACACACACACACTTTTAAGGCATCTTTTTTATATCGATGTGACAGAGTACCTCTAAAAGCTGAGTGATAAGCTGATAATAGCAAAGTGAGTTATTAATCTGCTTATTCCAGTTGTATAAAATAAGCAGCCTGGAGCTACAAAAAGAACAACACTTTTTTTCATCAACTCGGTTTACTTTGCCACAATTGCTGGTTACCAAATTTTAGTTCCCTGAAAGTCTTAATGAAAACATAAAAGGGATCCCTATTACAGTTCAATGACAACAGCTTTTCTGCTTTTCTGAAACTGTTGGAATGGCAAATCCAAACATAATCCAAATACATCTTAACCAGCCTGAAATTCCAAGTGTGTACAACAATCACATTAACTAAACCTCTCCCTGAAAGTAGAGAGATGTCTGATTAAGAATGCTGGAAATAAAAACAAATTTTAACAGGGTAGTGTATTTTGTACTTTGATACTGACTAACACTCAGTAGTAGATCAAAGCCAAGCAGACACAATTACAAAATAAAAAATAATGGACATTAGAGTGAACAAGTTTCATTTTTAGAGGGCTTGGTTCAATCTGTTACTCTGGACAAAACAACCTTCTTCAAAACTATGAGGAATTCTTCAAGAATGTATCATTACTTTTCAAAGCAGCTTCTCAAAATATCAAGAGCAAACATGTACTATTTTATTAAGATATAAAAAGTGGTTGCAAAATTCAAAGAGATTGACATGGAATAATCAAAGGAAGTCACAGTCTAGGACACTCCACTGTCCTGTGTCCAAATACACTGTACTGAGACCCCCTCATTAACACTACTCCTGAAATTTGGGACCAACTTGAAATATACTTGTACTGATAAAAGGCAGAAAACCATTTGCATCAATATATTTTCTAGACTAGTTTTTGTGATTTTGGTGATAGATTTGAAAAAAACCTATAAAAATCATGTGGTATACAGCAGTTTAGTTGTTTTTACTATTGCTATCACCATTAAAGAAAGCACTTTTGTGGAAAAATTACAGGATAAATTTGAATTCAGTTACAGCCAGTCACAGTTATACACCCAAGTTTTATTTTAAAGTCTTGCTTACACAGAACTATTCCAAACCAGTAGAAATATACTACATAGTCCTGAACAAAAGGCTCTCACATTTTTTACTCCTCTTCCATTTCTGAAACAAGGTGACAGCATTCTACTGTATTATAAACATAAAACAGAAAGACTGTGAAGACACCCTTCCATCCACCACACATTCCATGTCCATGACACGCTATTCATACAGGGGCAGGTGGGAGAGAATGACAATCCCATTTTCCACACAATGTAAGTTTTTGGCGGAAACAGTTATGAACAGAAAGATTTTTGCAAAGCCTAGTACTCAAATTGTGTGGTACAAGAAAGCCCTCCAGATTGTTTTAAACAAAATCAGAAAAACTGTCTTGTAGGGAAACATGATGAACTCCCGCTTCTTAGCAAAGAAGCTGCACACACAGAAAAAAGTGTTTTTCTTCTCCCATTTTAGAGAAGAAAATGTTCTTCTTCCCGCATGTTCTCTGATGGACAAAAATTAAAATGCATATTTTTAAATGGAGGAGGGGGAGCACACACATACACACATGATATAAAGTGCAAGTAATAAATACAAAATAACCATTTCATTTTTGTTCTGATGAGTATACACATGTTTATACTTTCTATTCTTCAGCAAACTCCTGATTTAGAAATAGCACCTTCTCCTACTTATTCTACTAGCTAAGGACTGGTAGTACACAGAAATCTCTAATGAAATCTTTAACCACAACTGCTGAAGGTATAGAACTTGGAAGTTACGAAAAAAGATTACCTGTTTTATGAATAACTCTTCTCTTTCTGATTACAAGTTTTAAAAATGCGTGATTCAAGATGAGGAGTTTTTCCCATCGTTACACACTGATTGCTTTTTAACACTTACCCTGGATGTTGCCACAGATTTGCATGTCTACCTTCAGGAAGTAGTTCCCTCTTGTTAAGGGGAGTAATACCTATTGCTGCTTCTAAAATAGTTATGTATTTCTTGTACCGCATCCTGCCTTTCTCATAGGTTCCACCACGCTAAGTTATCATCCGAACGGAGACGCTGCAACTGAAGTCATGTCTCTTCACCTATCTGAATTGCTGCTTTTTAAAACATGCTGCAAGTTTGAAGCATAAACATAATGCTTTTCCCCTTCTCCCAGGACAGTTCATAAGGGAGAGAGAGAAACCAAAGAAAAACTCGTACCAGATTCTGCAAAACGTCATTGTTACGTAATTCGATCTTTGAATAAGACACTAATGAAAATGATTGAAGAGACAATCACAGTTCTAAGCCTGGCCGGATAATGCACACTCTCCAATTGACTAATCCTTTGCTAAATCTCTGCTGTCTATAATCTTTCAACTGCTAATGGAGCACTAGGTAACTTCTCTGTCAAATCCATCCAGGGAATAAAGGAGATCTGCACAGAAAACTTGAGACCATTTGAGACAGTGACAGATGAAAATAGCTTTTGCCTTAACTTTTCTCAACAAAAAAGCTCTGTACATTGGAAGTGTCACAAGGGATTTATCTCATATATGCAGAAAAGGCATGGAGAAACCCTTCCTTATGTGGCTTGTGCAGAATTAAGAAAGCTAGAGACTGACATTATGATGCCAGAAGCCACTTCCCATGCCAAGATTGTTCTAGCAATGAGGTAAGTACCTGCGTGTGCCAAAGACCTCAGGTATGAACTACAAAGGTGGAGACAGATGCACATGTTGAAAGCAGTATCAGTGACATATCGGAAAAGCTATAGTACTGTCAAATTGCAATGTTCAGGGATGTACTTGATTGCAAAAGGAAAATGTTTCCAAAAAGGAAATGTTGTTGTAATGCTTCTTAGATAGTAAGAAATGAATGCTTATATATATACTTACATATACATATATTATGCACTTAAGCAGTAATAGAGATAAAATGTAGAAAGAGCAGATGTCACAGGAAGACTGGAGCCTTGAGCCACAACTCCATCTGTAAACTGTGCATTTTAGTTATGCCAGTATTATTAGCCATGTCTGTATTTCTGTTGGGGTGACTTCATATCACATGCTACTTATTTAGAAGCCAAGATGAAAACTGCTAATTTTCATTCCTTTACTGTAAAATATTCAGCACTTAGCAACAAGATTTGTGTAACTATTTCCAGATCCTACATTACTTAAAATCCTGCATTACCCATATATGGTGTTTAATATTCACTCACACTTGGAGGTTATATTCACACATGCACACACTGAACTCTCTCAAGTTACTACTAAATAGTAATCTATGGGACTGATCTCAGAAGAGCAAAATAAAATCAAGCATCTTTTAGATTCAGGGAGTACCACTAAAACTGTCAGAATTAAAAAATTAGTTTTCACCTACCTAGTTGCATGCTGATAAGAAGTATGTAGTCTGAAATTTTTGATGTGTTAAGAGAAATAATATATTAAAACCACATGAATTAAATTAAGCAAAGAATTACTTCTCCAGGTCAAAAAAAAAATCACTTAACTACAACTTTAAACATCTGTATGCAAAGGATTAAGAAGCTTAGGAAAGCAGAATACTACTAGAAGCCTGCAAGCACAGCAAAAGTCATTAAGCCTGCATGCATCCTGACTTCTGATAGCTTTGGCAGCTCTAACATAAAGGCAGTGCTGACAAGGAAAAGACAAGACAAGAAGTGAGCAGTTTTTAACAATTCTAGTTTTTAAGAACCTTTGGACTGTAGCACTCCATGACAATATTCTGTTTTACTTAAAAGCAGAAATGTTTTGATAAAATCCAATCTTCCCTCAAAGCTGGTTGTTAGGAACTTCAGTATTACCACACTTTCTCCTATGAAGTTTTGGTACTTTTTTCTATCCGTCCTCTTCCCTTAACACTTTTTAGACTCTAAAATTTCCCCTTATAGATCTAAGAAACAGTTCTTACAAAAACTTCCCCAAAGTACTTTTCAAAGCCAGTCTTATGCAAAGTCTGAAAAGCTTCTAGTGCAGTTCTGGTCCATCTTTTGTCTCTTTGGGCAAAGGCAATTAATTCCGACTAGAAAAGGAGCCCCATGACTAGTCTTGTACACAGAGAAGCCAAGCACACGTAACAAGCACAAGTTACTCCCAAGTACTGCTTTCGGTTAAATGGTGCGTGAAATCTCCAGGTATCTAGAGGGAGTAAGACTGACTCACAGTTTATCAACTTCCTTCAACTTTATTTGGAAACAGAAATTCAAAGCTGCTAGTACATGCATTGTTAGTGAAGGATGGCTTTTGCAGAGCAAACAAAAGGTCTAAAACATACCTTCCCACATTGTTTCCTGCTGGGGAGTTATCATCCACTCCCCCCTTTTCTATCTTTGTATTTTTCCAGGAAGAACAAAACCCAAATTTTTTTTGAAGGAAAATAGTTTTCCTAACTGGGAACACATAAGTGATGGCTTGGAAACTACAGCATATTTCTGGGAATGGGGAAAGAATGACAGAGCTTTTTTTCTCCACTAAAGAAACATTTATGAGATCAAAGCAAAAGCTTCCTTTTGGTCTAATTCTTAACAGAATGAAAACAGTCATACTCCCTTAATTAGATGTAGAACATCACGTAAACTGATGACAGAAGCATGATCACATCTTCAGTCTCTTCAGACCCAACCACAAAAGAGACAACCATTGCCCAACACAGCCACAAATTACTTTCCATCTTGGGAAAGTAACAAAATCCTGTTCTTTCTTGTCTCTCAACAAAAATCTGTGGAAGGCTACAGATCAAAGGATTCTCTTACAAAGAGAGCAAAGAAACAAGGGTCCCTTCCTACATGCTGTTGCTCAGGTGACAAGAATAACTATGACAGATAATTTTTAAACTTCCAGAACATACATGTGTTTTGTTTGGGCCACATAGCTAAGAAATAGCTTGAAATACAACCAGCACACATGTAAAGCTTGATCTGTTGAAAAAATCTTGAGGTAAAGGAGCATTGAAGATCAGACTGAGAGTGTGGGGGGCAGGAGTACTTTCATGGAAAGAGAAGGACCTGGAAACTTCTTTTACACAGCATCATGGGTTGCAGTTGGTTTTAGCCCCTCCTTAGAGATCACCCGTTTCCTGAACAGTCCATATGTTCCTGGAGATTCTCAGAATCAGCTTATACAAAGTTGTGCTAAGGAGGCTAGAGACACCAGTAGTCAAATCTTCTGGCTATAAAGCAGAGCTAGATGATGAAGCAGATGTTCAATAGAGAGTGCAAGCCAGACTACAGACAGCCTTGTTGTTAGGAATGACATGCAGGGGAGATTTAATGGGTTTTCTCTAGTGTCTAAAAAAACAGCCAAAATCTAATGAGGCAAAGCAAATAACAAATAGCTTCAACCAAAATGTAAACCTTGGTTTTGATGAAGCTGCACATTGTTGAGGTAAGTCTCAGTTTATCAGTATAATGCTGATGTTTCAAAAATAGTTTTGTGTAAGAGACTTATGACAACACAATGCTTTTGGGAGAGGTATCATTGAGCAAGTCTTAGGAAAGAGCCACCGTGGCCCAAAATATCTGAACTCATGCCTAGTTCAATGAAAACATACCCACATCTATCTGGACATCCTAAATCTGACGCTTCCCACGTATCTAAACCACACCCCAGATAATTGCATACCTTTAAGAAATAAAAAGAAATTTCTTAATAGCAGTTCTGGATTGCTGGTATAAAACAAAGGCAGAGACAAACGCTTGAAAAGGGAGCAGGCATTGGAAAAAATCAGAACAAAAGGACTTTATATTTTGCCTTGCACACTTCCTATTGCCCTACCATTTTATTGTGCAGTATTTTTGTCTGTCATTTTCACGTTATTCATGTGAAAAGAGAGAACTAATGAGTTTCGTTTTCTTCCTAGATTAGCAACTATGGTTATCTGAGGTTCCAACACTCAGATGCACAATGACAATGCTGACCTAAATTCATGGAGACTTGGGTAGCTCATGTTTCCTAAAAACAAAGCCTGCAGCTGATGAATACACACCAGAGCAGATGCTGTACCAGATATCAAACCAGAGCTCCCACAGCTCACTCTGCTATTACTAAGCTTGAATCATAAACATCCTAAATACATTCACAACTGCAAGGGCCATCTTACACTGAACAGAAAGGAGTTGACACAGTCTGCATTCTCATTTGAAACAGAAAATTACAATATCCCCTAGCAACATGCACTTTCAAAAAGCAATCATCTGCTTTAAAAGAAAACAAAACAAAAGAAAACCCCAGTAACAAAACAACTCAAAACCAACCCAAACGTTAATAGTTTAAGTTATTAAATGACCTGAGTGTACTTTGCTGCTGCATGTAGCTGTTTAATTACTATACTGCAGTCAGTACCTGTTAAAATTATGTAATGTTTAAGCAAAAAATAACCTTCGCCCTCAGCTTTGCCTGGTAAAAAACCCAAACAAACAACAAATCAAAATTAAACCAAACCAAAACCAAACAAAGAAAAACGCAAACAAACAAAAAAAGAAAAATAACCCACATAACTGCAGCAGGTTCTAAATCATAATTTACATACTCAGGGAAAAAAAATTATTTTCTGAAGTGGGACCAGGATAACCCTAGTACTGGTAAAAGACCATAAAGAGCAATGGAAGGCTCCAAAGACTCTGGGGACCAGCACACTTTTAAAGGGAGAAGACATAAGGATCCAACACAGTGCTGCTCTCTCTGAGGAAGAGAATAGGTTCAGATAATTGAGAAAAGAGCCCCAGGCTCTATTTTGACAAAAGCATCTAGGAGAGAAAGCTGTAGAAATTAAACCCAAGTTTAATTTCTCTGGGGACTCCCAATGAACTTGGAGCACTTGGTCACAGGACTACTGAAACAGAACCTTTGACACTGAGAGACGACATGCACTGGTGCATGTATACCAGCATGGCCATGCAAAACCAGTCATACCCCCGTCGGTGCTTCAGTCTTTGCAGGTAATACACCATTTGGAAACATTCTTCATATGGCGAGACCCATATATCAGACGACAAAATTATTCCCTATGTACTTATTACCATAAATGTTTGTTTTATAAGTAGATAGTGTCATTTTTGAAAAGCCTTCCAAAGTTCACAGAAATTTGGGATTAAGATCCACAGGCTTTATGCAACTGATATCAAGGATCAGCTTTAATGAATTCATTTTTTCCCAGCAATGAGTATTTTCATACCTGTTTAAAAATAAACCTGACTTAAAAATCTCAAACCTCAACAGCTTGTAGCTGTTCAAACATGTCAGTGCTTTGTTTCCCCATTCATTAGAATGACCGGTTCCAGGATTACTACAATAGGATGAAACTGACACAGCCATGGCATGACAAAAGTTACACTGTCCTCGAGCACATATATAGTATTATTTCAACAATTAAAAGCAAACAGTCTTGTAACAAGAGACTTCCTCTACCCTACAAGGAAGTTCTGTTGATAGACAGGTTGGTAACTGTTAAAACACACACGCAAACACTATCACCTGTATTTGCTCTAAATTAAATGCAGATTTGAAGTAGTCCTGAAATATTAGGCCATTCCCCAGTTGAGGATTACTATGATCCAGGAACTTTCTGATGCTTTTAAGCATCTAGATTTTAAAAAGGTGTGACACATTCCATTTTGTGAACCATGCTACTGCCTAAACATTGTTTTAACCACTAAGAAAGATTTCCTGGTTGTCCTTAGAAGACACTGAACCAGGAAAGGGGGGATTAAGCAATCAAAAAAGTATCAGACACTTAATTACTTTGATGCTTCATTCTGAAGAGCTCTGTTGAGATTATAGTTCATGAAAAGCATTGGGATCACCCTAACCCCACTGCATAATTCCTAGTACTCAGTTTTAGTCTCACAAAACCCCAGTGTAGTGGCACTGAGCACCTCAGCAGTTACTGACAGTGATACAGGGCAATAGCAGAACACAATTAGACAGTTTCTCCAGTCCAAGTGATATCCCTTTGCAAAGGGAAGTCACTGCTACTACTTAAATACAATGTTTAGGGCTTAAGATGATGTTTGCATGTAACAAATAGTCTGGAAGCAGTTATAACAGTAAACTCACCTAAAAGTCAAATACATGCAGAAAGCTTGTTCAGAAGCCTGATGACAGCCTTCATAACCCTCATAATAACATTACACTAAGTATAAATCTTACTGACCATGTCTAATTGGCACACACATTCCTACAACATGTAAAACATTTAAAAGTCTCTTCAAGCAGCCTAATAATCTATCAATGAGTATTAATTCACACAAGCAAACTTCCTATGCCTTCCAGTACCGATTCTTGCCATGTCAGGACTCACGGATCCTGACAAAGATCACTGTTTGGAAGAGCTTACAGGTAGGCCCTTAGACTATGAATGATTCATAAATGAAAGAAGCAATTTTATCAGTCACAGCACATGATGGTTTCTCTATTATTTTCTCTGAACTATAGCTGAATCACAGTTCTAAACCTTTAAACTGAAACTTTGCTGAACAAAAGAAAAGGTAAGTAATTTTGTTGCAAACAATGCAACCTTGATAATTACATCCAAAGGTCAAAACAAAACAGACCTAACAGACCTTTGCAGCCCCTGCTGGAGCATAGCTATGGGGCCAAGAGCTTTTGAGTATCATCCTAGCTGTGGGATATGACATCACTTTAAAAATCGAAGCTAAGGAGCAGATAATTCAGAGATTCCGTCTAAATAAATAACTACCAAGAACATCGGAGGCAACAAAGTTTTCTGATTTGTTATATGACTTTTACACAAGTATGTTCAGACAGCATGTACTTTCTCCTGGTGGAAAAAAATATGCAGAGGAAACAGGTTCCAAGTAGGGGGAAGTAAGGGCAGAGTTATCTACTAAAGCAAGCGCATGCCAGTGGTAGATCGACCTTGGCACTCCAGGATGCAAATCTAACGTACCTGGGCTCCAGCACTGTAAACACGGCCGATGCCAAGGCACTTTAACAGGGCAATCAAGCATTTGGCTCCTGGAACTGCCTGTTCCTTTGTTTCACAGTTCCCTGTTAACTTGAAACTTCCCCTGACCCAGTTAGCCAAAGCCCAAGGCACGGCTGGAATCCACTCGGGATGTGCCAACTTAAAGATTTCAGGAATTCTCTGTGCAACAAAGGCAGCCCAAGCCCCCGACGGCGGGGGCGTGCGCTGGCCGGGGGATCCGCCCCCCCCCGCGGGGAAAAACCCGGGTAAACAAACACCCCGACTCGCCGGTGACATCTCTCCCACTTTCCACGTAGTATCGCACTCTCCCAGAAAGTACTTAACACGGAAAAAGTCACCGAGAGCCGCTTAATCCCGTTAGGGGAAAGCCGATCCCCGGCCCAAGCCCGGCTGTTTGCGCCGCCCAGGTGCGCGGCGAGAGCGGCGCCAGACCACGAGAGCCTCCTCGGCGTGGTGGGCGCAGCCCTCGCCTCAGCCCCCGCGGACGAAGGCGGCAAAGCACGCCCGAGGAGCTGAGGCGAGGGGGAGATACAACCAAAAGCACACAAAGGAGCGGGAGGGAGAAGCTGCGCAGCCCGTGCCCGCAGCGCGGCCGCCGGGGAGGGGAGCGGAAGCAGTGGCGGCGAGGGCAAGGGGTGCCGAGGGGCACCGCACCTGCTCGGGCGGAGGGGAGCGGTGCGGTGCACGGGGTCGGGGCGGGGATATCCCGCGGGGATACTCGCCTGCTCGCGGAGGGCGTCCGGCAGCGGGAGCAGAGGTCCCAGAGGCGGCCCGGCGCTGGGACTGCAGCTCACCCTGCCTTCCGCCCTGCCCCGCCGCCCCGGAGCGGGCAGCGACGGGGGCGCCGAGTCCGCGTGCGGGGCCGGGTATGGGGCCGGGGCCGCTGTGAGCGCTCCTGCCGAGTCGGGCGATTTCCTGCGGGGCACGGGCGGGGGCAGCCGGCCTCGCACCCAGGTGGGGAGGGGAGGGCAGGGATGGGGAGAGCAGGGCACGGCAGGGGAGGAGCGGCGGCAGCCGGACGGGGCGGGAAACGCGCTCCCTCCTTGGGCGGGGCCCCACCTGCGGCCGCCGCCACCCAGTGCCGGGGAACCTTCGCCCGGCTGCCCCCGGCCCACGCCCGCACACACCGACACCCGCGGCGGCGGCGAGGGAACAGGAAATACCGGTCGCAGCCCGGTGCTCCGCGCCGCTGAGTCACCGCGGCCAGCCTGCCCCGCCCCCCGGCTTTTTCTCGTTTCTGTCACGTTTCTCGGGAGGAGACCCCGGCTGTGCCCCCCGGGCCTGGTCTCCGGCTCTGCCCGAGGCGGTCCTGGGACGGGCCCGGGGCACAGAACCGACCCGCGGGCGGGCCCAGCGGAGCCCCGTCGCCGCTGCCGCCGGCGAGGTGCACCGTCGCCCAGCCTAGAACCTGGATGTGTTTTCCGTTTACATCAGTGTTTTATTTGGACCTTTGTTTGGAATCACTGCCCATCTGAACCTTTCTAACGGGAAGACCTCTGAGACAGCAACGCCATGGTGCAGTGTTCCACACTGTCTCTCAATCTGCTTCTCCCTGCCCTTTTTATCAGAGAAGAGCTGCGTGCCGTTTAAATGGTGTATTCGGCAGAGCTCTGTGTTCACATCATCTCTCAGCTGAAACACCCAAGTTTAGCAGAAGGCAGAGCAGCTCCATTTCCAGGCCGGAACACCTCGTGTTACTACAGTTCTATCAATATGTTCCTGAAACTGTAACATACCAAAAGGAACTGCACTTCAGGCTGGCATTCCACAGGTATCAGCTTTCCAGCATCACTGCGGTCCTGCAGCTGAGATGAAAAAGACAAGACCAAACAGCCCTGGCAGGATTCTTTGGAGTCATATTTCTTCTGCATTGTAAAGCACTAAAGTCACCAGGAATTCCTTATCTGCTCTCTTATCTGGCAGACAGTTAAACCCCTTGCAAGCCCCTCTAAAATTAAATAGTGCAATCCCTGGCATCAGGCCTGTGAAACAGAATCTACTTACAAGTTTTCTGACTTGTTAGTTGTGGGTGAGAAAGGGCAGATGATTTTTCAACAGATCCTAAATATTTTGGATTTCCACAGCGTTTCTAATTCAGATAAATTTCTTCCTAATAGCTGTACTCAATGCAGTATGCCTCATACAGAAAGTTAGATAAAGAAGGCAAACAGTATTCGTCATGCAGCTTCTGGACTTCGGAAGGAGGCACTGAAAGAGCCTGTTTTATTGACAGCAAATATGAAACTGCATTCAGACACTGTATGAAAAAAGCCTGCTTGTAGATATAGTTAATAATTAACATGTATGTGCATAGAGCAGTCTTCAAGTGACTCTCTCAATCTAAAAGCCCCAAACAGCAAAAATCACCTGGGGGGAGAGGGGCCAGAAGACTAATTCAGGGCTAATTCATTAACTTGATGTTTTCAGTCAGTGACAGGCTCAGAGATGAGTATGTAATACAATATTGCATTCAGGCAGAATCTAGGCACAAGGAGTGGAAATTTAGTCTTACTTCCAGGTATGTGTCAGATCACTTGGTTTACACTGTGCTGGGTGTCTTGTTTCATTAATGAATGTTTAAAAACTTCATCTGTTAGTTCTCCAAATGTCTTCCTTTTTCTGAAGCTACCTTTGTAACAGTGGATGTTTGGTTAATGCTTCTAAAATCCTTGTTAAAAGGAGTAAGACTATTGTCACATTTAAAATATTACTGATTTTTTTTTTTAGTATAACAGTAGAGAACATTCATGGCTAGCAGAAGAGCCTACATCTGGAAAGTAACAATGCTTACAAAATTACTCATTGTAATTGAGTATTGATCACATAACTACCATGACACAAACAATTTCTAAATCAATTCAGCAAACTGGAGAGGGCAGCAACATTATATGGCTTGTTCTAAACATCTATTGTTTCCTTTTCTAAACTTGTCTGTCTTTCCTTAACCTGAACTCCAAAAAAAAGTTTGTAATTAGTAACTGTGTAAAAAACTTTAATTGTTCATAGCTCTGTTTATTCTACCCCCCAGCAAAGCAGTCTCCATTGACCATCTCCCTCAGTATAGGTCATGAATCTTGCCTTTGTTCTACGACTGCCAACAGTACAATTTACATAAAAGACAATTTGGGATAGAGGTAACTCCAGTCAATTTCTTCTTACCTTTAAAGAGGAATTAAAAAAAAAAAAAAAAACAAAGAGCAAGTCAACAGCAAAATGGACTGGAATGTTTGATTGGTTACAATTATAAATAGTGGTGTGGAGTAAATTTAAAACACCATTCCCTAAGGGGCCAGGACGTGAAGCAGCTTGCCCCTAGTCTCTCCTTGCCCTGCCAATGACATCAGCCCTTGGGCAAAGTTAATCACTTCCTGATAGCCTTTGCTTCTGCCCCTCCCATGCTTCCTTTTCTATTTTGAATGCTCTTCCAGGTATTTTGACAAGCCTCCGCCTTCCTTCCCAGGACTCCCACATGTTATGGAGCTGATTAGCACAATCACAGAGTTCAACCATTAACCAGAAGCTAAAAGAAATCAAACACAAAGCTCCCTGCAACCCCCCTTTCTCTTATTCTGCTAACTCCTCTTCAGTACAGGTCTTTTTCCCATTTTTTGAGGCTGCCAAAAGGAAATAAGATGGAGTGATTTTATCACAAAGAACAGTCTTGCAGGGAAGAGGCAACATTTTCTTAAAAACTACCATAAGTGGAAAGGAATCAACAAACACCAGACAAACATTTAGGCACATAACTCCTGGCAACCAAATGTGGCGTTTCTCGACGAATACAGACTGTATGCAATTGCTGGAAGCTTGACTACATGAATGAACTGAGATTTCCAAAGAATTCCTCAGCACAGAGGAAGCAATGAATTTTACAAGTCCAGACATGCTAGGTCTTGCAGACAGCACGCCAAAAGCAGAAAAAAACAATAATCAGATTAGCTGTTGGTGAAAACTCTCATATAGCTAAAAGAACCACCACACACTGCAGTTTCTGTGCTGAGCTTGTGCATCCAGTAAAGCTACAGATGCCAATAGTCATCTTCCAGAGCAGTCTGTATGCTCTCCTTCACTGATGATGGAGCAACAGTCTTGTGGGAAAAAGTAATGCCCGTAACACAATGGTTGTTATTGATACTGTCTGTTCATGGTCTGTATGAAAAGATTTTCCTTCGGCTACTTCTTTTGGGAGAGGTGAGGCAAGAAACAATTAACATGATGTCAGGTGGGGAACCATACAACAATTTTCTTATTCTAGTAAGTTACAGAAGTAAAAAATAGTATAGAAGCATTATTTGTCTTGGGGCAATAGGCAAGGTCTGACATTATGATCAGAGATCATTCTGTGCCTCCACTGTCCAAGTGTGACAGTCATGGGAGTCTTCGTCCTTACTTACAATTTGATGCAAGTATTAAAGCAAAAAATGAGTCACATCCTATGATTCATTTTATACACCGAGATAAAACTCATTCTAATGTGCTGACGATATTTATCTTCACCAGTAAGATTAAATCCATTTGTTACCCAGACACCTAAAACCAGGAAATTGTTTGCATAAATAGCAGTAGTATTACAGATGAAGGGCAAGGCATGTCAACTGTGAAACCTGAAGTGCTCTTACAGAATCCACCCTGACTGGCCAAATTTGCACAGAACCTTTCCAGTGTTTTAAGAAAGAATTCAAAACAATATGCATGTCTGTGGTCTTTAGCCTTATCATTACATCCTCAACTCACACCTTTACTTAATGAATTAAGGATTTTATGTGCAACTTTATTTTGGTAAAAACATTTGCACGAGATATAAGGGAATGGAGAATGAACCTCCAAATATAAATCAGAGGTATGTTGGTGATGATGTTGCATGCAAATTACTTAAGAAAATAATTTTTGGAAAAGTCAATTGGAAAAAAAATAATTACACAAGCTAATTAAATGTGAGCAGGCAAAGGAATAACCATGAGGAAGTATCCTCAATTCAAATATCAAGTCATCAGGATCTACACAAATGTGTTTAAATGGCTATCTGAACTACCAGGAGATTGAGCTTAATACTATAAAAGTAAATACATGAAATCCCCCATATTTCCCTATTTTCAGTGTTTTAAATTCAGAATAGCAAAAAATCTTCTGTTTTTACCTTTCCTTTACTTTTTTTTTTTTAAAAAAAGACCGTCTTTTATTCTTCTACTTTTGAGAGTTGAGAGTCATTGTATTTACCTCATCCAGTAGAGCTGAAATTTACTTTGACTGAAAAACATGCAAACAGCATGGACAATTAACCAAGAGCTACTTCCAGTGAAATAGTACTGTATTTAGCAGTGGGAAATAGCAGGTAACAATGCTTATACTCTAAAGGCAAATAATGGGCAACAGTACTTTCTAGCTATTGCTTTTCAGTGACAAAATCAATCCTACCTGTTAAAGCTAGCCAGAGAATCATTCGAAACTAACCACAGCATCAGAGGAACCAAAAGAAAACAGCTTGCACTGAACATCTTCTCATACAATTTACCCGAATACAGTGCAATTGTTTCCTCATGCATTAGTCAACACTTTGTCCTTCCATTTTATAGGCAATTAAAACACAGAAGTGGTAATAATATAATAGTGCAAATGATGAAGTGTTCTTGCAGTTTATGATTTCTTTTGAATGTTTTTGTTTTAAGATCTGGAGTATATGATTTATTTCCTTCACATTTTTAACAGACTGATGAAGACAGCTTCATCAGTCTAAGTACCATATTTGGTTCTAAGAAATTTCTGCCTCAGCACAGTGCCAAGGGGAGCCTTGTATCATGGTGATAAAAAGATAATCTAAGACCACTTACTAAAGAAATGCAACAGAACAAAATTAGCTCAAATTTTTGCTACCACGATCTTAATTTTGCTCAGCTAAAAAAAATGGTATGCATTTTTACTCTTTGAAGAACACAAAGGTAGAGAAACGGAAATGCACAGTAACAGAATGAAACATTTGCAGATATATTGCTGCTCATATATCACATACTGGCCTTTCCAGTTCCATAAGATGCATTCAGCCACACAGACCTCTAAGTAATTTAAAGGTTAGCTCAAAACAAAAAAAATCCTAATATGAAACAAAGTAGAATTTAGAATTTGGAGATACTTGCAATACTAAGAGAAAAAAATGTCATTACATGTATTATGACATGTTCAATTTGACTGCGATGTGTTACTTGAAATAGCCACAAATTTTAATGCAATGCATTCACAGTACCACAACTTATGCCAATGCAACTTACAGGCATTTCTTGGTTTTGGTGAATGTCTCACCAAAAGAAGTTTAGTGTTTGTGCGCTGGTTGGAAGTCACCAGGTGGGTCAGTCCGTATCTCCAAACAAGACTACAGACAGTAAGAATTTATGACTTACTTCTGCAAAGAGAAAGCAAGGAATGAAGTGACAAGGAAGGGTGACCTCAACCACCTGTACTACATGGACACATATTCAAACAGCAGCACAGAAACTGAAAGACTGAACACTAGACGAAAAATATATTATTTTCATTTTTGTTGCACAACATATTGATGCCAAAAAACCCAACAAAATTAAGCTCAGGTACTTCAGAAACGAAGAAAGGGCTTTGCTTGATGTTAAAGTCTTTAAACTTCCATGAGGTAGAATGTCATCAAGTATCTTCTTTCCCAGAATATATTAAACAGGATAAATCCAATTTAGTTTTTAATGCTGTTGAAAATTCTTTTGATAGTAGTTCATGAAGGGATACTCTGTCATGAGAATACACCCAATTCCGTCCAGTCCAGTCATAGCGCTTGGGCCCACTAGAAAAAAAACAACACCAAAAACATCACACACTGTGTAAATACAGATTATTCAAGAAGACCTGCTGGAAGCCTGTATTTATAATGTATGCCAGAGAGTGCCCAGGAAAAGGAACAGACAGCACTGGGAATGACTGGTGGACAGTCTGGGGAAGTGAAGCAGAAACCAGGTATGTCAGGAACTACTGAGCCATCAAACAGATATGTGTGAAAGGTGACAAGATACATCAGTCACTCCCAGTGGAGACAACCTCTTTCCTTTCTTGCTTTTGGCACTGATTTCCCCACGATTTCTTCCTTTACATCCTTCTTCCCTCATTCAAATGATTTTCTTGCACACAAATATCACAAGGGATATTTATAATGCTGAATTAATGCCACTGATTAGTTTCTGCTCCAGTCACATGCAAATATTCTAACCACAGCAGAAAAGAGATCACCATTTTCACTTTCTTTTTAGATGCAACAAAATAATTTACCAGCTGAAAGCAAATATATTGGCATGTGGTAGACTTGTACCTAAAATGCTATTTTCTTCTGTTCTATCATATTGTTGCTGGCTTGATTTTTTCAGGCCTACATTAAGTATCAAGAAAGAAACTTAAACAGCTGCATTCCATTCCAGACCTTTCTATCCACCCAATTCTCCACATGTGAAATAGGACAATGACTGAAAGGTACTCACTACTGTTAATGTCAATGAAATCAAGAAAATAGGAATGAAAGGTTCATCTGGAATAAACCAGATGATAAACATATCTTGTACAATAATATGTCCTGGAACTCAGACAGTCAACATACAAGGTCTGGCAGAAAACAGACTATCCTATATATATATGAAAACAACCTGCAGATTCTCTACAAACATAAACACTAATCTGAACCTCAATATTCTGAATTACTCCCAAGAGCCAAATGAAGAACTTTCCAACCACTAATCACAGTATGAGAAGTCATAAACACAAGCACAAATCAAAATCACTTTCACTGAAGTCTCCCTGGCTGTATCAGAACTGGTAACTGTTTGGAATCAAGATTATGTGCTCCAGTTACTTTACCGTGCATTTCTCATTTCTTAGCCTTTGTGGTACAAGTGTGTGTTTATACTGTCCTGCACCTAGAGAATGACGGAATGGGATCCAGTTATCCATGAATCTCAGCCTAAGACAGACCATTTAATCAATAACAAAGAAATATGTATGTTATCTGAAATGGTTTTAAATGTTATGCAGTAAATATTGGTGATTACTGTTAGCATATGAAACACCTCCATAGTTCTCTGAACCTCCAAAATGCTGTACAAATGTGACTTTTAAATTTAAAATTAATAATTTAAGCAAAGATCCTGTGAAATCTATAAAATGCCTACTAAATTGAATACAGACTAAATGTATTTCTTATGGAAAATCTGCATACACTTTTAAATAGTAAGAGAGAAGAATTAAAATATCACATTAAGTTTGAAAATGTGATATTTGTTTGAAAATGTAAGTTTGAAAAGTCTTTTCAGTCAAAGGAGCTACATGAAATTACTGCAATCACACTGCTGGCAGGTTGCACACATCCTCTCACAGCCCTTATTTGTAATTGTCAACTAAGTAAACTTTTTACTTTGATGTGTAGATGCACAATACCAAACAGAAGGTTAAAAAAAAATTCCAAGAAAACATCTCTTACACATCTTAGGAATTCCTCTCCCTTGGGATATGTTCTTAAAGACTCAAGATCAACATTTACTGTACAAATGCCCCAAAACCTTCAATGCAAGTGATTACTGACAGCAACATTTGCTTCTTTCACTTCCTAGCATATTGCAGCTGGGAAGATGTCAGTCCAGATCATATAGTATTTGTTGGAGTTGCCTTTCAGAAGTGAGGAAGTAAGTGAACATATAGCATCATATTTCAGGAAATACCACTATTTACCATAATATCAGCTAACAGAGTACAAAACAATGTTTGTAGGTGAATAATTTTTCATCATGGTGAAAAATACCATCAGAGACTTTTCAAGTAGTTCTCTTGTGTATTTTTATTCACTACTGGAGCAATCAAAACAAACAAAACCATACACACAGAACAAAACCTCCCAAAACCCACAACAAACAAACAGACAAACAAACAAAAAAAAGGAAAAGTTTTTCACAAACTCCATATTCCATATGCTGGAGCACATCAGTGCTAGATCAACTAGAGCTGGCTCCAGACAGAAATTATCTGAATTTCGTTTTTCATAAATACTGAAACCTTTGTGTTAGTGATAAAAAATCTTATAAACTGCTTCCTTCACCAGTAACACTGACCAACTCCCTCAGTTCTTTTCCAGGGATAGTGGCAAAGAATAAAATCTTGGGGGGGGGGGGTGGATGACACAGCTACAATGTTTTCTCACTTATCTGGTTGCCCTCCACGCTGAAACCAATCAGAAAACCTGGAATGGATCAAAGCACAGCGTTAGAGAAGACAGAGGAAGCAGCTAGCTAGGGCTCCCTTGAAGTGCAGATGCTTGACAAAAACAAACAGTGTGAGCACAAACATATAAAGCAGGAAATCCCTCAAGCTTAAAAGGGAAGGAGCCACCCTGTTTAAATACAAAGAGAGGTTTAGATCATAACATCATCATCAGTCTTTTTCCAACAGAAGCTTTGTTTGTTTGGGTTTTTTTAATCATTGCTGTATATTTTTTCTGTAAGTAGGCTATAGTCCTGTAGACAGTGGTTTAGGACTGGAACAGTCTATGAAAATTCTGCATTACGCATTTCCTGCATTAATTTAGGTATGTCAGTGTACTGCAGTGCACCCCAAACCTCTACAGCAAATCACAATTGAACATCCAACATGATTATATCATGTTTTGAGAATATACAGAGCTAAAGGGTTACTTATGAAAAGGATATGACATGATCCATGCCATGCTATAAAAACAAGGAAGTACATTTCCACTCAGTCTGCAGACATTACGTTCATAACTAGCACATAGCTTACCTAGTGGGTGAGGACAGCCAGATCTGACGGTTTGGTGTTTGCTTATTGATTACATATGTTCCCATGTCACCACCTAATTTAACTGTTAGTACTCCACTCTTAAAAGATAAAGAAAAGTGAGAAATAAATATTTGCATTCTGTTAATTTGAGAACAATTACTTCATCTGCAGTGGCAGAAATTTAACATATCTGTATCACATTCTCAACTATTTCCTAAACAGTAATAGCTTGGAAAAATTATCATTAGGTATTCAAAACTTGTCTTAATACCTAGCACAAGCTGCATATCTTTGAGTCTGATCTATATTTTAAACTGTCTGGTCAGTTTGATTTTAGTTTGTACCATTCACAATGGCACTACTTAAATGACACTCTTAGGCTTTGACTTGGCATCTTGAAAGGACCATTAGTTCATTTTGCAACAATTAAAACATCACCCAATAACAACTTTTTTCTATTCATGAACAATGCTGAACTGGTGTGGTTACAAGTCAGGAAGCTTTATGTGTCATTGCAGAATTTCAGAGCCATGTAATTTTACCTTACTTTTCTTAAGTAACTGTAACAGTTTCCCAGGGAATAAACACATTTTTTTCTCAGTAATTCTGATTCATACCTCAAAAATGTTCCAGTTCTAAACTCCATGAGGTCTTCTGGTTTTGTTTTAGTTATTCCATCTTTAGACCATTATCCTAGTGAGCATTTCTTTTCTCTTCCTTGCTCATATTTCTTACTGACAACATTGATTCACATTTCTCCTAACTGAGAAAAATATTTTCTGTTCCAACTTTAAGAGTAAAAAAAACAACACTACTTGGACTAGAGTTAATTTACAGATGATCTGAATTATGCTAGTTAAAAAGGGAAACATTTCTACAGAATGGAGTGTGATGATTCAGATAATAGCGTAGTCATATTTAATTTGCAGTGTCTAAAATGCTTCAGGCCCTATAGCACAATAAAGCTTCTTTAAGGGAATCATGCTTTACATGCTTTAGTAAGAAGGTACTGCTAGAGCTACAGTCAACTGCTAGGACTATTTGCTATGTGTAAGTACTTACTATGGGGGAAAAAAATATTTTCATATAAGAGTATCTACTGCCTGCTACTCTGTAGCACAGGCAGCAGCTCAAAGTTTCCTTCTCCCACAAAGTAACTCAGTGTTACTGGTTTCTAACTTATCTCAAGGATCACCAGCCACAAAACAATACTCTCGGGATCTGAGAACAGGCTGCTTCTGTGCTTGTTCAGCGATTTATGGCTGTGATCAGTACAACAAAAATAAAAGGCTCTCCTGGTTCATACTGCCATCAGGTTGTCCTTCCAGTTTATTTATTGGATATTGGTATTCTGCAGAGAAGGATGCGAACAAGCTACTTCTTTGGCTGTCAGAATTTAAACTTTTCCATATCTCAGTGGTCTCAGAGTTGTAGAGATACAGCACAATAAGAGGAGGATGGGGGGTTAAACCTGAGTAGCAATATACAGGTTTCGCTATTCTTCTATGCGTTCTTTAGTGCCATATTAAGTATTCAGCATGATATTATCCCTTATGCTACAGAAACACTCTAATTAAATAGGTTTTCAAAGAGTTAATAAAAATTTATACTATTGACTACATTGTGTGTCAGCTCTTAGAGAGTACTGTTGCTCTATCATTGCAAAATAAACAAAGGTTAACTTCTACTGCTGTGTTGAAAACATTTTCCCATATGTTTTTCAATACTTCTGAAATACTAGAAAATACAATTTGAATTTTTAATAACTTAAATTGCAAGATACTTTTACCATATGTTAAGAAATATTGCTGTATGTGTTTCGTACCACTGAATGAATGTTCTTGGTAACAAGAACATTCTTTGAAAGAGATTTTTTCCCCCTGGACATGAAGAAATCAAGTTCACCATAATGGACAGGCGCAACAGACCTTTATCACGATTGCCACCTTGTGGCTTCCTGTAGCAACAGTCTTGTTTGTTTGGATTACAAGCTGGGACTACTTAAAACTTCTGCTCTTAACAGAAACGACAGCAAATTATTAATTGTCATCATACAGTCTATGCAACAAAGGACCACTGGTAAAAATTACCATGTAAAAATATTACCTTTTTAACCTCACAATGAGTCAATGTCAAACAAAATCCACCATACAGTGGATGGAGAAAAAAATTATTAAATAAAATGACTCATCACCTTCACCTTAATGAGGTGTCTATTAAATGGGTAAATTTTAACCTTTTTACTAATTTTTGTCCTAAGGTCTTTACATCATGCTAATAGGTGCTGATATCCTAAAACATACTGAAGAGTAGTGGTTAAAAAATGCTTTTTACCAGGAAAGCAATTAGCTATAACATTAGCTACATACTTAAAGCAACAAACAGTATTTGCTAAACAGAATGCTACTAACAATATGTTATTTTATATCCTAGTTATCAGAAACAAAAAAAGAACATTACGATGACAAAGCTACATAGGAGCAAGTCCAAAATTATTTGGTTTCCTATTTTGCACAGTGCAATCCGAACCATCTGCTTCAACGACCTTGAGCATAAGACTTTAACTGATAGGGCCAGTAGAAAGCTATCTCCTTGTGGTAAGACATAAAGAGGGAGCAGTAGTTATGTGACCTCAAAAAAATGTAGTAATCAAAGACGTGTGTTACAGACAGCAGTGTGGTGACTTCTCCTAGTCATGTTGAGGGCTGTAACACACAAACACAAACCACTTCAGGAACCGAACTTATACAAAAACTAAAAAATTCCCTATACAAATAAAACAGACATTTCTAATCTGAGTCCATCATTCCTGTAAAAGAATTTGGGTGGCTGACCTACTGAAGTCTCCAGTTATCAGGACAGCAGCCACCCAATGTCTCCTGTGACAGCAGCCTTCTCCCCATGTACGCTCTGGTCTCTCTTCTGCAACCACTTACCCCAACACTGCATTATCTTGTTGCTTCTCTCCACCATAGGCTGTCATCAGTAAAGCTAAGACAAACATACTCTATTTGGTCAAGACAAATGCTGTTTCTCAGTATTCGGGGCAATCAAAGAAATTGCTCTAACAGTTACACATTATGTAAATGTACTATGCCATGTAGGCTTGTCCTAGTATTTGCCAGAAGGGAACTGATTGCTATGTCAGATGTGTATGCCTGTTTAGAAAAATTTATAGTCTACTGTCTATAGAAATTAGAAACCAGTTTCCACCTCCTCTTGTGTTCACTTATTCTATATTATGCCTTTCCCTATACATGAAACATTTTAAATCCTCAAATCATACAACAGTACGTGTTGTTTTTTACCAGAATTGTTGCCCCAGTCAGTAAAAGGAGCCATATTTTAACAATCAAGCTGTAAATACTAATTGTATTTTAAGTGTCAGCACTAAGGTGACTAATCTAAATCTAATCTCTTTCTAATAAAAAAACCCAACAAAAATCAACCAACAACAATTACAGTGGCAATACAATGTTTAAAACATACCCCTAAAGAGACATCATAATCTTCTGGGGTAAAAGGCTTATCTGTCAGGTCCTCAAAGAAATCTGCTAAGGAGTCCAGTGTTTCTTCGGCCAGTTTTTCATAAGTGGTCTCATCTAAAGAGCTACAAATGACATAAAAGCCCGTAATTAGGAGGAAAAGCATGGAAGACACCATTTTCCCTTTAATAAAAACATACCAAGACCATGACCTTGGATGAAACAGTAACCGTGAAATGACCGTATAAAACAAGTAGTAATTTTTCTTAAGGTGATGTAGATAACAATCCACCTTATAACTGGCGGTGGAATTTTGAAATTTTTTCCTCTTAACTGAGGAAAATATACTTCTTTCCTTAGATATACTAATCCCTGTTTTAGTAAGGAGAGACAGATTTCCAAGAAAGGCATTTTCATAAATGGACCTTGTGCAAGGATTACTTAGTTTTGAACTCTACGAACAGAGACAAAACCACCTCCTGCTTAGGAATATGTCATTTGGCTCTACAAAACTTGCTGAAGCTATAAGCATTTAAGAAACATCAACATCACATGCCATGTTTGTGCACAACTGGAATTACCAACACAGCCTAGTAATTAGATGCTATTTAAAGTGTGCTTCTGAACTAATACATACAATTAAAGTCTTCTCCAGAGAGTCTCAAAGCATCCTTGTAGCCATTATGTAAGGTGTATGTAAGCACCTGTGAGACTGCTTCTGTCATCCTCTTTAGTGGAAAAAAGTCTAGATCAGTTTAACTAACCAAGTGTAATTAAATCACATAAGTTTTTCCATTTGTATTAGTGTCAACTTTTAAATGAGTGTGTAGGTGAGTATCTCTACCAACAGACAATTCAGTAAAATAATCTCAGTTCTTGCTAATGGGTATGGCAATACAACAGTTATACGGACTAAGTATCTAATATATATCAGTTGATAATATAGAACATCGTTTTCTAAAAAAGTGTCTTGTGAGCCAGTTACTGAAATACACTCTATGCCACTTATGTGAGAGACACCACAAAAACGCCTTGGGACATGGAGAACGGAAAGCCTTAGGATCAGGTAGGATTCATGTACTGGTTCAAGATGCAGTTCAGGCACTTAATGGCAAGAGCCACTTCAGACACCCACACAATCCTTCATTGTGTCTCCAGCTGCTGCATTAGAAGGGGAGAAGCCTCTGACAGATGCTGTGTCACACCCTCTCAGCATCAGAAGAAACTTCATACCTCCTGACATACATGAAATTGTGCTAGACACCCACGTTTAGGTACATGAATTATTTCTTAAGTGACTTCCCAAATTCACACAAAATGCTTTTAAATAAAACTGTAGTTGTCCTTTAAATCACATCAGCATTAGTCTGGTAGTCTTAACATGTATATAAGTAATTTTAAAATACATAACTGATATTTTCATATGAGTATCTCAAAATACATTTCACCTTGTGTCACTCAGAGTTCCTGCACTTCTCAAATTCATGAACCGAACAGTCCTGCTCTTCACATCTGAAGAATACTGTAATTGCTGTTGAAAGTAAGCAAAAGTAAAATGCAATTAGAAGTTAAAACATCAAGAATTAGAAATTACGTATTTATCACATAAATTAAATAGATCCTTGAAGTCTTTTCCATCCTCAAGTAAAATGTTCATATTCTATATCACAGAGCTAATATGGAAAGAATTATGCAGCTTTAGTCCTTGGGTGACTGAAGCAATCCAGGACACCCTTGTCTTCCTCATACAACCTAATGAAAAAACCCCATCCTTTGACTCACAGCAAAGTGAACTAGGAAAGAGAACTGCTTTCTCTTCTATTGGTCTACCACAGAAATATTGAATAACTTTAGACAACTGGCTTAGGCCTAGATTTTCACAAGCATCCACCACTCAAACACTGCAATATCAACAACTTGCGTCCCTCTGTTGGAAGCTACGAACATATTAAACTGATATAAATAGAGCCACTGAATACTTATGTACGAAAGAGCCAAAACTACTTCATATTTCAGAGCTCTCTGTAAAACAAGCAGTTTAGCTTCTAATTTCTCTTGGTACGGGGAAAAACAAGTGCTTTAAAAACCAAAGCAAAGTTATGGAAAAGCTGTATCAACGTACTAGCAATATCAGACAAGAAAGCAAAATGGGGATGCAATACATGGACAAAGATAAAGCTGATCCCCAGACTAGACATACTAGCAGAAGCACTTATTCTATCCACCAAGAAAGAAAGATAGCACACTTGCCATTTTCTTCTTAACCAGAGCCGACTATTTGAATAAATGGTAAAAGAGCATTATTGATTGCTTTTTGTGTACTTGTGCAAGGTTGTGAAAACTAACAGACTGAGCTGAAAACAAGTGACATTTGAAAAGGAACTATGACAGCCCCTCTTCAAGCACAGGAGAGCAAAACACAGACCCATCTCTCTCCATGGGGTTTGACATCTATCTGCAGGCACTTCAGATGAACTGTCTGTTATCCAAAACCATGACACGTACAGAAAGGACGGAGAACAGCGTCACAACGCTACAGGTCGACAAAATACACGGCGGTGCCTACGTTTCTGACTCTACCCTTCAGCATTCTTTAACACACACTTAGAATCAAAAGCTACAAGCCCAGGAATATGTTCAGGTTCTGTCCAGGCTGAGCGGCTCTACCTCCATCAGAGTGTGTTCTCACCCTCGGTCCGTGGCTGGGGGCTGCCAGCCGCGGTGCCGGCTCACAGCCAGCACGGCCTCCCGCGCACGCCCCGTGCGACTGGCAAGGGGCTGCAGGGCAGTGAAACAGCTCCCGGACTGTGACAGGTCCTGG
This sequence comes from Pseudopipra pipra, assembly GCF_036250125.1. Classification (NCBI taxonomy): domain Eukaryota; kingdom Metazoa; phylum Chordata; class Aves; order Passeriformes; family Pipridae; genus Pseudopipra; species Pseudopipra pipra. The sequence goes on from NC_087581.1 coordinate 34,137,367, forward strand.
GGGAGGGACGGCACGAGACAGGGACAAGAAAAGAGGGAAGGATTGAGTGAAGGAGAGAGGGACGGAGAGAGGACGCGCCGCCCCGCCGGTCGGCCGCGGGAGGCCCGGCGCAGCCGCGAGCTCACACCAACCTGCTCGGAATCGGCGGCCGGACCGGGAATCGCCGCCAGACTCCCTTTGCTCCCTGTCCCCCGCCCTAGCAGGCGCTCGGCCGCGGCCGCCCCGCCCGCCCCCGCAGGCCGCGCCTCGCCCCCCCCGCCCGCTCGCTCGCTCGCTCGCCTGCCCGCCCCTGTCTCACCGTGCGGCCGCGACCGGCGGCGGCCGTGCCCACCCTCGGGGCGCCCCCGGTGCCGCCGCTCCCCCGCGCCGCCGCCCGTCCCGCGGCGCGAACCGCGCCCGCCGCCCCCGCCCGCCACATAGCGCCAGCGTCGCTGCGGAAGCGGCGGGGGCGGGGCCGGGGCGCGCGGGCACTGCCGCCCCCCGGCGGCGGCGCGCGGAGCAGCGCGGGGATGGGCCTGGTCGGGCCCTGCTCTGCCGTGTGGGAAAGGGGAGAAGTGGAAGGCGTGGGATTCCTTCGCAGTCCCTGCTGGCTCCAGCCTCAGTACCGCCAGGATTAATTACATCCAATTGTTGTGCTATCGAGACAACACAGCCGTATCGGAGCCGAGCGCGGCTCGTCGCTAGGCGAGGCTTTCGCAGGCGGCGGCGCTTTCCTCTCCCGCCTTTCTGCGGTGTCCTTCCCTCGGCACTGACGCGGCGCGGCAAGGCTGTCCCTGGGAAACCGGTGCTGGGCCCTGGTGTGCTGCTCAGGCCTCTTTGCGTGCTTAGGAGAACTCAGGGATCCCGAATATGACCGGTGTCACAGACACAAAGAGCTGCGACGGTCACTTGTTAACACGACCGCACCTGCTGTGCCCTTGCATCTCGGCTGCTGTTCTCTCAGCAGGGAATAATTCCTCGTGGGCAAATTCCTGCTGGTGCCTGCTCTGGCAGAGCAATCGCGCTGGGTAGGTTTACAAGGAGCTGGAGCCTGGGAAGAGTAGCAATTAGAAACCACACTACACACCAGGCACTCGCTAGGGGACCTGTTCTAGGATGATTTCCTGTGACAGAGAGTATCCTGATCAATTACATCCTGTAGGTAAAATGTTACCCTGAGCTAGTGTAGTGGGCTGACCCTGGCTGGACCCCAGGTACTCACTACAGCCACTCTCTCACTCCCCTCTGCAACTGGACAGAGGAGACTAAAAAAAAAAAAAAAAAAACCAAAACAAAACAGAAAAGGGTTCATGAGTTGAGATAAGAGCTGGGAGAGGTCACTTACTGATCACCATCACGAGCAAAACAGACTGAAAGTGGGGATATTAATTGAATTTATTACTTGCAGGGTCAGATTAAAAGAGTGAGAAGTAAAATATTCTTAAAAACACCTTCGCCCACCCCTCCTTCCTTCCATGTTCTCCCTCCTCCCCCCTAGTGGTGCAGGGGAACAGGGAATGGGGGTTCCCGTCAGTTTCTGTTTCTGCCGCTGCTCAGGGAGAGGAGTCCTTCCCCTGCTCCCTTGGGGTTCCTCCCATGGGAGATAGTTCTTCACGGACCTCTCTGGCATGAGTTCATCCCACAGGCAAAGGTTCTTCACAAAACTGCTGTCCCAAGGGTCACTCTTCCATGGGGTGCAGTCCTTCACAAATGAGCTGTACCAGTGTGGGTCTCCCACAGGGGTCACAAGTTCTACCTGGGAAAAGCCTGATCCAGCGTGGGCTCCTTTCTCCAGAGGTTGCACATCCCTGGCAGGCCCCTGCTCCATCCTGGGCCTCCCACGGGGTCACAGCTTCCTTCATGCATCCACCTGCTCCAGCATGGGCTTCTGGTGGGTCTCTGCACCCCGATGGTCCTCCACCGGCTGCAGGGGCACAGCTGCTCCACCATGGTCTGCACCACGGGCCACAGGGGCCTCAGCTCTAGTGCCTGGAGCACCTCCTGCCCCTCCTTCTGCTCTGACCTTGGTGTCCACCTTGTTGTTCACATGTTCTCACTCTGCTCTTCCCTGTCTGGAATTCTTTCTGCGCAATACCTTTCTGTTCTTCAGTATGTTATCACAGAGGCGTTACTATCACTCCTGATTGGCTCAGCCTTAGCCAGCAGCAGGAAATTTGTCCTGGAGCCATCTGGCATTGGCTCCACCGGACAGGGAAAGCTTCTAGCAGCTTCTAGCAGAAGCCACCGCAGGAGCCCCCTCGCTAGCAAAACCTAACCACAGAAACCCACTACAGCCAGTTAAGAGAAAATAAATCACATAATTTATCACACATGACATTTTCCACTGAGTTACTTAAATGCTGGTGATACCATACTATTAATGGTATGTGAAGGTGTAGAGCGAACCAGCCAGACATCTCTTATTGTTCCTTAAACTGAAAAAATGAAATAGGTTTATCAAGATGAGAGGTAAGAAATAATTTGTATGCAAGGGTTTCTTTAAAAACCCACACAGATTTTGCGGGAACAGAGACAAATTTCACTTCAGCGCCTTCCACAGGACAGAACGGAAAGATGCAGCCATTGCAAGTAAGATCATAAATACATAAAGCATACAAGTATTGAGAAGCTTACCACTGGTTACTTTGTGATGCACTGTTATATTTATAAAACTCTTAATTAAAGTAAGCAGCTGGGGGCTCTGAGCCACCTGATCTAGTTGAAGATGTCTCTGCTCATGGCAAGGGGGTTGGACTAGATGGCCTTCAAAGGTCCCTTCCAACCCAAACTATTCTATGATCTTGCAATGCATTAGGGAATAAGTTGTTGAGTTTCTCACCAAGATTTATAACTTTATAAGATTTTTTTCTATAAGCCAGAATTATTTTATACCACACAAGGGGCAAAAGCTCAACCAAGTCAAGTCACTTGTGCAAATTTCAGCTGAGATTATGAAGTCTGTTGTACCTAGAAGTTCTCTGTACCAAACTGTTATCTAGCTTAGACAGCCTCTTGTCTCTTTTCTACAGAGTCCTGTGTGTTTGTTACCAGTATCTTCCCTCAGACCTTGCAGAAGTTTGTGTTCTTGATGTATTTTGTGACGGAAGTTTTTATACATCAAGCAGATACAAGATACTCTCTAGTTCCTTGAAGACCAACCTATTCTTATCCCTACTGGGAGAAACTACTTATGTTTCTGCATCTATAATGATTTAGATACTAAGATAAGGCCTGTAGGGACAAGTGACTTGTATCAGACAACAGAATGCGTTAGTAAAGCAAATGATTTATTTTTTTATATCTTGGTAAGGGGAGGGGAAAGCAGCTGGAAGAATGGAGGAATCTTTTATGTAGCATTTAATCTATTTAAAGATGGTGCTTATTTACATACCTTGCCATTCCTATATAAAGAGTCTCAGGCATTTTCTAATATTATCTAAGTAGTTCCACCTTGATTTTTCTCTAGTCATCCAAGGTCATAAACGTCTCAATATGAAATGTTTATTTTCTGTTTCTAAGTTAATGCTAAATGAATGAATTAGTGAGGATTAAATATTTTCTCTGGTATTAGCAATTTCATTTACCAAATATTTAAAAAAATTAACAACAATTAATTCATACGTAAAGTTAATGAACTTCACAGGATACTACTTCCAAGCAAGCATCAGTCACAAAACTTAAAAAGGGATCAAGTTAGGGATTAGCAATTTTAACAATGATTTCTTAATGTTTTTCATCTTGATCCCTGTCCCCTGGGTTAATGTTGTTCATACCACAGTACTGGTATCAATATCTTTTTAGGCTAGTGTAAAATACCTGTGAAGTAGTCCCAGATACAAAAGTGCTGCAGAGTCAGGTCCTACACATTCCATCTGGGAAGAGCTGATATTGTTCATATTTCAAGTAAATGCATGCACCACTGGAAACGGATAAAAAAATGGCTTCTATGAAGAACAGGTAGAGTGCCGATTACTCTTTTATCACTGTCTAGTTTGGGAAAATACCATTGAGTTATATGAAATTAAACTGCCTGAAGTATAAGCTGAGTCAACAAGATAGTTTTTTGGGGGGGATAGTTTTTTTTCAAACCATTGAAATATAGTACAAGGACATGAAGTTAGGGTGTTTTTCTGTTTGTTTGCATGGTTGGTTGGTTTGGTTGGTTGGTTTGTTTTGTTTTTAATTGAGGACAATTATTATATGCCACCGCCAAAGGCAAAACTTGACCTCTCAATGCCATATGATTAAGTCACAGGATCAGATATACAAATTTGGAATTATTCCCTACCTTTCTCTAAGCAGGCATCAACCTATGCTTTTTCATTCTGGGCAGCTTGCAGGGCCAGAGTAGTCAGATACCGCTGCCCACAGTTAGCCCATGTCTGTGACCTAATTCTTCTCTTCTCCCTGTGGTGAATTCCATCTGTTTAGACCTGGAGAAATAGACCAATGTGTTACTTTAATACCCCAGGGAGTTGATTATGCCTTCTGTATATATTTTATTGTACTTGACATATCCTGCTTCATCAGCTTTATAGGTATGTTTAAAAGTCTTTTTCATCAAATGCTACCAATGCAAAACACCAATGCAAGATGAAGAGAATGAAAATACTTAAACATGAAACTTGCACATCCCTACAAGCTCCTGTGCTCTTTGATGTTTGAAACTTTGTATAATTTCAGTGCTAGAGAAAAAAATGGATTCTAAATTGTTGATCATTAACTTAGCTTAACATTGCTTAGCTGTAATCTCCATTCCCTCTCAGTGGAACTGTGTAGTCACACATACACACAAGAGTTTTAAGTGCACATGCTTTGGAGAGGGTTTTCCCAGCAGGCTCCATAGTCTACACAGGATTTCTTTTTCAAGTGTTAAATGACTGTCTGAATTTATAAATTACCATGTTAAAGAGACTGTATACAAAGGATGTCTCAGTCTCTCAATCATTATATAGATGTTCTGGTTTTGGACAGAATTGTTGCAGTTGTGTGTCCTCTAGTGTCTTCCTAAGGACAATGATTCAAACACTACAGTCTGCTAGGTAATTGGGGAAAAAGTGACGTGTATTGTTCATGAAGGTTAATCTGATTCTTAAACTAATAAATTTAATGTTTTTCCCAAAACTGGACGAATCACAAGTATCTGCTATCCACAGAGACACATTCTAAATATTCTGTACACTGTGCATGAAGGATCAGACACTTGACACAGATGCACAAAATGTTTTTGCTCACAGGGCATGCAGATTAGTCTTGTATTTCTCACAGGAATACTGCAGAAAAATTATCTTGCTGAGATTAAGCGGTATAATTTTAAAGTCTGGAAAAGTGGTAATCATGAAGCAGAGGCTCTAAGTTAAGCCACAGAGTACACAGTTAGAAAGAAAAAACCCAACCTTTTGACTTCTCTATTCTGTGCATAGTTAAGGAATAATACCTTCTTACTTGTCAGGATTATAGGATTACATCAAAGTAAAACAAACAGAAACAACCCTCCCCCAAAACAAAACACCCCCCCCCCCACTACACCAAATACTTAAATGAAAAATTCTCCAGAGCATAATTCTAGGACTTAAAACGCCAAGTTCTGGGTTTTCAACAGGTTTGCTATGCTTATTCCTAGAAGAAACGTTTGGTAACTTAACTTTGGTAAGCTTTCAAAATGACACGTGTGTAAATTTTTAAATGCATCACTGCATCCAAGCATGAAATCTGATGTTAGTCACTGCTGTTTGGGATTCCCTCTGCTGCTTAGAAAATTAAAGAACAGGAACAGTTTTTATATTTATCTTAAAATGATTGCCCATACTGAAAAACCCAAAATGCTTTTATAAAGCAATGTCTCTTGAGTATGTCCTTTTGCCTTTCCTGTTCTAATTTCAAGATTCCCCTTTTCATTATAGAACTGGTAATAGATAAAGACAGATGCCCTCTTTGTCATATCTCAAGATGCCTCTCAAAACCATTTAATGAAGATAGAGAAATGCCAGAACAATAAGTCCAGTATAGAACAAGAGCAAGTTGAGAGCTGTATTAGTCTTTAGAACAAAATATTTTATTCATCAATAAAACTATAGTTCACAGTAGCACTTACTAAATAAATTATAGAATTTCTCTTTTACAAGAAACAAACCAAAATCAAAAATATTTCAAAGGCACCATATTTACACAACATAAGGCCTTGTTATAAATAACATTTTTTTCTCCTTTTTATGAACAGCAAAATATTTAGAGGCTCATTTTGATATAGTATGTTCAGAGGTTTACCCTAACTCTTGTGATATCAGTTCCAATTTCCACTGATGTGGACTTAAGAGATTAGAACTGAGGGGTCAAAACAAATGAAATTAATTTTATTCATAATTGTGCTTATTCTTAAATAGGTAAAGCAGATAATAGATTTTGCTTGTGCATAGTTACAGAATGCATGCAAATGAAACCACTAGAGACCCGATAAGAAAATATTACTTCCAAGTCCAAAAAAGGTGATTGGCAATATAGTAGAAAGCAGCCTTAATACAGAGTTCTTCACAGTTCAGCAACAGCAGATGACAACAGATTGTGGAATGTATCATGTCATTTTTTCCAAGTCCATCAATCTTTTCTGTGGTTCAAAGATCCTGACACTTCTTACAATAAGTTCAGTTGATTATTACTCTTTGTCTATTAGGCTCAGCAAATTTCTCCTTCTTAAATGAGGAGTGCAGAAAGTGCTCTTCATTAACCATGGTCACTTCTCTTAGTTTTACTCTTCGCATATTCTTTTTACTGGAAATACAGAAATGATAAATAAAGTCAAGAGTCGTGTTTATTTGTTTTCTTACAGAATTATAAACAGGTGACATCTTTCTTCCCCTAAAGAGGCTGCAGAACAATTTGGCAGTGATTCTTTTCTTACCTTGACCCCTAATCAGAAGCATTGAAGTCTCTTTTCTCACACAACAGATAACCCCTATGGATTTGCAGACCTTGCAGTATACTTATATTACCTGAACTAGAACTACTTGCTGCTGCAAAATGCTGAACACTCTGGACATGAGAGAAGACAGTACAAACTGAGAGCACTCAGCAACTCACAAGAGCTTTTTTTTAATCTTGAATTGACTGTGACCTTTATTACTTAAAAGTGTAAGTGGAAAAATGTCAGTCTTCATAGTCATGAATAAAAGTCCTGTTAGCTTCTGCATGATACCCTTCCCCAGTTGAAAAATCATACCTGCCCAAAAACTTTCAGACACAACAAATGTTATAGTCGATGTTGTAGAAATCATTCCATTTCACAAAAGAAATTACTTAATAATGTTAATGGGTTAGAGTTTTCTACAGTACCTGTTACAGAACCAGTGGTTATGTAATACAAATTATTAATCACTTTTAAGCATCTCTGTAGAGTCAGAGATGTGTTGAAGAGAAACTGACAGCTGAACAAAACATTTCAGTAAATTGAAAGCATCTCAGCTAATATATCCAATATGGAGCAAGAAACAAAATCAAAACAAAGAAGTCTGTAGTGACCTTACTCTAAAACCTTGCTAAAAAACCTAACAAAGGTGTAAGTTCCATTTATTCAATAGAATTTGAAGGTTACCTTTACATTTTACTTGTCAATACAAGCACTAAACTAACTTTTAAATAGTTTGACAACAGTCTAGCCTTAATTATAAGCTAAAAATATCTAAAGGCATTTCTAAAGCTTATCTTAGAGAAAGGTAACTACTAGATTTAAATCAATATTTTAGTTATGACTTCTAGCTCTTCAATTTTAGGAGATGAAATTTCAATATTATTCTATGGCAACATTTAAACTTCCTACTGCACCAGTGTTAGGGTGTTCATAATCATTGATGCTAGTGAGCACAGTGCTAATTTCTCAGGGGCTGTTCTCTCTCTCTTTGTAACGTCTATCCACCGCTGTATTAGCACCTGAATGTGCTAAGGGAGTAAAGTACTTATAGGATGCAAACAATTTAATGTGCAAAGGGAAACTGCTGGACAAGTGAATAAAATCTAAAAAAAAAATTATGTTCTAAAATCAATATGATGCAAGGTTAAAAAGGATTCTTTTTGTTTTGTTTGGTTTTTTTCAGGAATTCGTTTGGCAAAAAAACTTGAAAAATGCTAGTACTGATAAACAAAATAATGTTGTATGAAGCCAAGATAAATTAATCAAAATTTGCACTAGCACCATCTAGTTTCTGTCTGAAAGCTCAGATCTGAATGACTGCAGGTCCATTTCTGACAGATGGTCACTCAGCACAACTTCTGACCCTCCGGACTTATTACACTTTTCACTAAGGAGACTAGCAGTGTTGCTGATGTTAGCTTTATGTTATTCCACTAATTATGCAATGGAATTATGGCTAGCTTATACTTGTTCTTGCTCCCTTTCCTCTGATCCTTCCAAAGCATTTCAGAGTGACCAACGATGGAAAAAATTCCAATAAAATTTGCATAACAGAGTTGGAGAAAAGAGATCTAACAGGAACTTGTAGCAACTGCTAACTGTGAGTCAATTGCAGAAATGCTGTTGATGGTACTGATGCCATTTTAATGAGATGGGATTTTCGGATGTTCATATTTATGAACAGGTACAGTCCAGTACTGTACATATTACAATAGAAAACACTCCATCTATTTCAAGGGGCTGGACATGATCCTCTAAGCAACTTTGTATCCGCTGCACAATTTTTGGGGTTACCTTGACTGCAGATAAAAGAAACATTTTTTATTTTTTTATTACAACTGATTTTGGCCATAGCACTTTGGTCTAAAATGATAAATAATGCACAAATGACACTACAGGATGCATTCCTATAATCACTGTCTCAGATGTCTCACATTGAGTATATAATGGATTTAAAGTGTTTGAGCCTACTTGAGTCTTTTTGTATTGGAGCATTTTTGTGCTCCAGTTCTCTTTCCATGGATATGTTTTTGAGCTGATTGATTACCTCATAAGGTGCTTTAAAAGCTCCAGGCATGAGAACATGTAGTTCAGTGACAATATGTGCTGGCATTTTAGCACTTGGCTTACTCAGGCAACATATTGCTTGTAATCTGAATTGATACCTTTTTAATCTAACCAAGCACATAATTCCCATGTCTGATTTTTATGCAAGAGTGACTGAAATGTTCCTTTTTACATAATGTTGCTTCTACAAGAACACCTCTGCCAAACTACATTCAAGTGTCCATTTTTTTTTTCACATCACACCAGGCTTCAGTTGTATGAGACATAGGCCTCTTTTCTTTTTAGGATCATGCATGGATGAATACAGGGATAAATAACAGGATAGATAACAGAGGAAAAGAGCAGTTAACTTCACTGCATAAAACAAGTAGGTTTGCCCCCTTCAGCCTTAAACAAGATTCTATTTTGAGGAGAGTGCTTGATTGGTTCCATTATGGGCATGTAACATTCTAAGATTAGTATGCTCTCAGGGATAAGAATGTCTGTAAGCAAGGATGCCTTAATTCCTTTCCCATAGTCCCAGAATTCAGGTTCAGTCCACTGTGTTTTGCTATCAGTATCTTCAGAGTAAATGGTGAGGCAGAGAAATTGAAGCCTCCATAAAGAACAAATTTGAGGTATGCTGCACAGTGTGATGTACAACTTTTAGCTTGTTTTTACATGTATCCTGTCTGGGAACTGCTTTAATTTCAGCTGCACTTATTATTCCACAACAGCACCCTGAACAAAACTAAACCATGACTAGAATTTAATTGAAAATATGGGAGTGAGTACAGAAGAAAAGGAGTACTGAAGAGTAAGAAGAGTCAGACAATTTTGACAGTTTCTAAACAGGCATTTTATAGATCGATATTTATAAACCTGATTACATTGCATCTACAGCAGCTTTAAAATACAAAATTAATCTCCAGCAATGTTTTAATACTTCCAAATTCTGTAATAAAACTGGCATTTGCACACAACGCACTACCTAAGTAATTTTAAATGTAATAGTATGACCTACACAATTCATCTGACGCAAATCATAGATACACTAACCAGACTCTAAATACACTGGGCTTGCTCATCACTAGTTTTTCCTTTATTTTATTTTATTTTATTTTACTGATCCCTTATCGATCCCTATCTTCAGTGGCAGTAACTTCTAAATTATATACAAATTTTGTGAGCCTTTCCTGGCAATCTCTATTTCCATGTGAAAATTTCTATACTACCCAAGAATCTTGCATTGTATTTAAGTATACAGAAGTATTCTTTAAATTGAACCATTTAAAAATTGTTCACTAATGATATCCTATAGGCAGGACATATATTTATTTATTTATTTATTAAATCCTATATTTGTCACCACATGATTAAGACAAACAGCATCACAGCTGAACAAACTTTAAAGTTTGTTGTTGTGCTATTTGCATGCATGTCCTTGTTCTGCTGGAAGTGTAAAGGAAATCAAGCGTATTTGAAGTAAATCAATAAAGAAATGCCTAAGCCTTACTACTCTGATTTTACTGATATTGTAGTTTGACTAAATAATATGTTCAGCTACCTTTATAAATAATTTCATGGGAAGGCTAAGAAAACACAGTAGGATAGTTTATAATTGCACATGTTATTTTTTCAGGGACAGAAAACTCAATCAAAGGATTTGAGACTTCACTGCAGGAACAGGGTGATTTTAAGTTATTCCTTACTTTTTAAGTGAAATTATGATTTTTAAGGCACTCCATAGTAAGAGTGGACTAAAGTCATCAGAATTGGTTGCTCTTGCTGATCACAGATCACTCTTAAGAACCTTTTGCAGGATTTGACTTGTATTTTTTCCTAATCAAATTCCATAGAATACTATGACTGTTGTGTTCAATAGCATTTGCTGACATTTAATGCTTTCCTGCTTATATATCATCTGACAGTGCCTGAACCGACACCAACAAATAAAGCTTCAGGGGAATTTAAACAAGAGACTAAGTTTATTTCCAGAAGAAGAAGGAAACACTGCTTTAATCTGTTGTTTTGTGGATTTCTATATCAAAGTGCTAAATAGAAGAGTGTTATCTTCTCTGCTTCTGACTTATATACAGGAAACCTGTTAATCTCAGATGGCACCTTCTCTTTCAAAGCATCGGATCTATCACTGTATTACATACTCATAAAAGCAAGAAGCCTTTAATGTTTTAAAGGTGTGCAGAGTGATGCCTTAAGCCCCTGATGGGTTTTTTATTTTTCTAATATTTGTAAGCCCTTATAAGTTTTATAAGTAGATTTTAAAAGCAGCAACCCTCACTCCCTTGTCCCTTTCCCTCTAGCACCCTTAGTTTACACATTCCTTAACCCTCTTACCCCATTCTATGCTCCCTATATCACTCCTACCCCCGAATCCAGTAGAAATGTTTAGTCTTTTGTCAAGGCAAGGCCTAGATTGTTTGGAGAATGCTTGTATCTTGGCCTAAACTGCAGAACACGGTCAAAAATTAGGTGACTATGTACCCTTTGTGCTCTGAAGATGATGAGACTGATGAAGAGGTGGTCCTGAAATGCACCCCAGACCCATTTCTCAGGGGGTGGACCCGGGGCAGTCCAGAGTAAAGGCCACAGGGTGGACACATCTGGGATTGGATGGATGGTATTATAAAATGTAACATCTCGGGCACAGCGGGCGCGCTTGTAACATCTTTTGCCTTGGCACAATAAACCCTTTCCTTATCTCACCCCTAATTAACTGCTCCGGAGATTTTTTTTTAGCACCAGCCAAGTAGGCATCAAGAGAAACATTTAAAATTTCCAAGTATTTTATATATCTGCTTCTATCTTTCTGCGCTATTTAATTGATAATTAAAATTATTTGTATTGATTACTCAGTATTTGTTTCCCACTCTACGGTACTAGAATATTTGGAAATAATTTAGATTGGCTTATATCTGCTGCTCATTGCAGATGACGCTTATTTTAGTCATAAAAGCAAGATTTCTGCAGCCATTATCTGGGTTAAAAAATTTATGAGAAAATAAACCAGTGGTATTTCAAAGTCAAATTTAGATTTGAGGATGTTCCTAACAGTGCTGCTTAGAGTGGCAGATGCACAAAATGCTGGTTTGCTGAACTTGGTCTTTTTTCAGAACTGAGGAATTCTGAGCCCAGACCAGCATTCAGTTGTGTACTCAAGATATCTCTTCACCTTTGTCCTTGACCAAAACCTGTTGCTGTTACCAGGTAAATTCCCAATTTTGACATCAGCAGCACAGTGTGAGTCTGCAGTAATATCCCAAACCAAATACTCTGACTTGTAAGAGAAACTTTTGCTTTTACAACCTCTGTTCCACCCTACCTTACTTGACTGTCTGAATTTCCCCATAACACCGTTCAGAAAATGCCATTTTAAAGCTGCTTTTTCTAGTAAATTAACAATATGTAATTTTATGGCAATTTTTTTTCTTTTCTTTTGCAGTCAGGGGACCAGAAATTCATAGCTCTTAATTTACTAGAGGATGAAAATTTGTCTGAGAAGTTTAGCATTTCAAAGCAGGAGGCAAAGACATCAAAGGATTAGTGATGACTGAAATTAAGCAAGTTAAGATATTTTTCATTATAATATATAGTGGGTAAGACTACAGCAGTTTGCCTTGTAATAGAAACACAGACAAGGCTTATTAATTACAGAGTTAAAGGAAAATCTGGGAATGCCATTAAAAGCTAAATTTTTCTCCTCATGCTTTTAAAAGGTCAAAATGTACCTTGTAACCTTTTCTATTGAGGTTTAGATCAGCTAATGCAGACATCATTGATTTGCTTTATTTTTGAGACATACATTAGCAATGACTGGGCTAGTGTTCTCAAAAACATGCATCTTTTTCTTCTAGTATGCATTTAATCATCCTCCTACAAAAAAAAAATCTGCCTTCTGCTCAGCACTACTGAATCAAACTGATAACAAACACCACTTTATAACTGATAATACTTTAGTATCATCAGGTTTTCCCAAACAGAGGCTAATTGTTGTTTCCAGATCCACTGAAGGGTATTGCGGGGCATTAGGAAAAAACAGATTAGTAGAAAAAACAGTATATTATTCCTTTTTTTTCCACAAACACCTCAGGATAGATACAGGGTACATGTGATTAAATTACAGCTCACTTCCACAGCAATCTCAAAACAGTTAAATAGCATCCATACAGTGTGTGGGACAAGAGAGAGAAGGCAGGGGTAAGTAACTGCTCAAGATGAGTTTGCCACTTAAGACATAAGATGCGCTTAGCCATAGTATCCAATTTTCTTGAAGCTGTCAGCTGTTGCATACCTAGACAGTTCAAGTATGTGCCACTACCCTGATTATTGAATTTTGGGTTTTGTTTTTTTTTTCAGGATGCAGAGAAAAGTGTTGCTAGGTCAGAAGAAGCATCTATGATTCTCTCCACTTAAGACCTATTTATACTTTCAGACCTTTGCTAAGGTGAATAAACACTGGGTATTTGTATAACATCCAGAGTTGGGTTTTAATTATTTTTCTGTTGATAATTCATCAGTGGAATACACATACACTTACTGCAGTCTCCCAAACATAATAGTAATGAATGTTTTACAAGCCAAAAACTAACTAAAGAGATCACCATCACAGATGAAATTCATACAGACAGCTTTAGAGAAGGTATTACCTATGTCTGTCACTGGAATTTCAGAGCATTCCACCATCCACACTACAGACTTCAAACCCAAAAAGAACTACTTCACAGTGCTAAGCAGTGTTATTGATAAACAAGATTGTTGTTTTATAAACTAAATTCAAAAGCTGTCAGCAACAAATGGTTTCACTGTTTAAATGGGGCCAAGAGAACTACAGAACAGCCCAGGCTGAATGGACTGCAAGAGACCATCTAGTCCAACCTTTTGCAGAAAAGGGAGCCTGGATGAGATTATCAAGTAAGTAAGACCTAACTCTTTCAGTCTTTCCTCAAATGGCACGTTCTTCACATCTTTGATCTCTTTGTGGCACTCCTTTATACCCTCTTCAGTCTGCCCACATGTTTTTTTTAATTGTGTGGACCAGAGCTGGACACATTATTCCCTGTGCAGTCTGACAAGCACTGAGACTATTTCTTAAAAACTCCTAGCACTCACATGTTGCTTTGCTCTTCACACATGCTTCCCATTAAAGCCCTCTCATCTGGGCTCTGAGTATACTGAAGCTGGCATGTCTAAAATCCAAGGCCTTTATCCTACTACTGCTCTTCACTATGCTTAGCAGGACCTTAAACTCCACAATGTTGTGATTGCTGCATCCAAGGTTATGATTTGAAGTTATGTTGTCAAGTATGTCTTCATTTTGTGAGTAGTAAACCTAGCAACACACTGTTCCTACTAAGCATGACCAGCACCTGTAGCAGGATGCAGACCTCATGTATTCCAAGAACCTCATGGACAATTTGTGCATTGCTGTACTGTTCTCCCAGCAAATCTCTGGGTAATCAAAGTCACCTGTGATGCCCAGGTTCTGTTGGCTCAATACTTGCTTGAAGAGACAAAGTAAAGTTTTGTTGGCCTTGTCATCTGGTTGGAAGGCCAGTAACATACACCTAACATAATATTCTCTTAAGGCATTTTATAGACCTTTTGTGGTCTCCACAGCTTACCTTCCTACACTCAGATTTCTCTTTTTTTTAATGAAGTGCAATTCCATCTCCTCTCCCCATCTTTGCAAAAGAGTTTGTAGACATCCATTGTGTTCTTCCAACCATGTGAGTCTTCCCACCAAGATCCTGTGATTCCTATCACATCATAACTCAGACTGGGCATGGAGCTGCAGTTCTTCCTCTTTGTTGCCCAGACTTCATGCACTGATATACATGTGCTTGAGGTGGTTGGGCTCAGGGTTCTTGCCTTTGTAAAGTGTTGGGAAGTATTCCCCACTATTCTAGTACACCTAGATGCGCATCCTTCCTGTTGCTTATGAGTGTATAGGTGTTACTGTTACAGCTCTGGATCCTACCCTCAAGTTCTTCAGTTAAAAGCATAGTTCATTTAAGTCAGCCAATCTGCTAGCAAGGTAAAGTTGTGTGTGATTAGTCATTTGTTCATTTCAGGGTTTCTGAGTCCCTCTTAACAGACCATTTTGGTCAACATTAGACCAGCAGTGAGCCCAGTTAACACAAGTCTTACAGGCGTAGGCTGATCTAATGGGCTACTTGAGTTCACAGTTAACTAAGTCAATTCTACATATAATTGACCACTGGTACTTGCTACTGTCTTGTTTCAATGGAGGCAGGACAGACAACAACTTTCCTAAGTGTGCTGGACTATTAAATTAGTAGTAAGTGAGTACTATAGATATTCAAGTGTTGCTGGCTAAAAAGAAGAAAAAAAAATCAGTGATACAGCCTACAGAGAAAAAAATGTGACAAACATGTTTCATCTCGACAAAAGATCAGATACGAACATGTTTTATCTCAACAGAGGAAAATTTTCTTCTGGACAAATAATTAATCACTGGAAAAACATCTGCAGGGCTGTGGTAGAGTCCCCATTGCTGGAGGTTTTCAAGATGGAATGCAATGGTGTACTAGATAATCTTATCTAGGCTCCCTTTTTTAGGAAAGGTTGAACCAGATGATCTCTTGAGGTCCCTTCAACCTGCGCTGTTTTATGATTCTAAGATATTCTGGATTTCTTAAAACAAAGATTAGGTAACTAGAGATAAGAAAAATAAAGAATGCAATCAGTTCAACATGGAGTATTCAACATGAAGAGGAAAGATATTATTGGTTTTGGTTTGGATTTTTGTGTGTTGGTTTTTTTTCCCCCCTCAAATGGAAAACAAATAACAGGAAAGAAACTCCTACAATTAGAGAAAAACCAAAAGGCATTTTGGCATACTTCATTATTAACACAATGGTTAATAGGTACATAGATTCTGTAGGGATTTGCTTTGGTGGGGTACTTAAACATATGTTTCATCTGAAAAATACCTCAATGAACCTCTGGATCTTGAAGTTAAGCAGGTATTTTAGTCACTTTCTGAGCCTGAGTTAAAGAAATTACAGGAGAAACTGTTTGACAACTTACTAAGTAGACATCCAAAACTGAAGCATTATCATTTTCCATTTCCAATGTGCTCTGTTCTGAAGTCAAATAGATGGCACTGTCTTCCAAAGTGAATGTTGAACTTGAAGGTAATCCTTTACTGCAAAGAGAAGGGAGACTAAATCAACCAGAAATCAAAGTTACAGAGAGCTCAGTCATAGCTGAAAATTTAAAAGTAAGTTTCTCTCTTAAACATAAAAATCTTCAAATACTTGAAAAAAAGGAATGTAAATGAACAAATATAAATGTTTTGGCAATGGCTAGGTAACTGGAAGCTCTATTTGACTAACATAGACAAACCACAGTTTTTATTTTTGCATTAACTAAAAGTTTATCAGAAAGGAATGCTGTTCCTGAACTCCTATATTTATTTAAAGAATGAAACTGTCATAGTAAATGTGACATAATTTCATTAATTTCAAATTATGTTACTTCCACATTAAAAATGGTATAAATTTTGGCACCCTTTCTTAATTCAAAATAGAGAAGATTCGGCAATTAGCACAGTAACAGTGGACTTTTTCATGCAGACACAGGACACTTGCAGCCAAAAGTTCAGGAGGAAAAGTGGGAGAAGAACAAGAGCGTAATGTAATTGGTACAGCTTTGCAAGGAAGTGGTGTTTACAGAGCAGGTGCATTGTATTAATAGAAGCATATGTATTAATAGAAGCAATAAACGGTCAATTCTGTTCTCTTACTTGACATTGCTTACGACAGAACCACTTGACTGAGAAGCAGCTTCATGGAATGGAAACCAGCTGTCTTCTGACAAAAACAAAAGCCTACATTTGCTGAGTAACACGTCACATTTCTCCTTTTTCCCCCCTTTTCCTTCCCTTCTTTAGATCAAGTTCTTTTTGTGCTGAAAAATACAGCCATTTTCCCTTCCCCACTACTCCTTCATTCATACTTTTACTAATTTCTTGTTCACACTGCTTGGATAGCACCTTGAGTTTCCTCTAACTGTTCAAGGACTGAGGAATAATTTGGTGAAAAATAATCAGCTTGCAGCCTGGAAAAACACTGTATGCTTATGACTGCTGCTCAGTTTCTCTTTTTCACTTTAATCACAACTCCCCAAATGCTGCTCAGCATTATCTACCAATTAGTTATGCTAGTTCTAATCTGTACCAAGACAGGTCTACAAAAACACTCCTCACAAGATGCAGCCTCAGGAGCCAGCCCTGGCTCAGCAAGTCACCTCTGCCTGCTCAACCTCATTGGTAGCAGCAGTTCTTCACTTTCTACTGTGAGAGCTGAGCACCCTCAAGGAGAGATAATGCTGATCTCCTTTCTTATGTTAAGGGCCATTTCCCTCTCCTTGAGGAAGGATTGCATTCATGGATGATAGCAACAGAGGGTAATTCTGAAAAAAAAAACCAAATATAAAATATGGTGTGTACTTAAGGTATCCAAAGGTATTACTGCTCTCTTTTTAATAAGGCAAATGACAGCATCTATCTTCTGACTGGTATGGGCACACACCGCTCACTAGCATTAACAGGAGTCAAGGAGCTGTACAAATATCACATTATTACTATGTACGCAGGATTACCTCCCCTTATTACCCTAAACCAGAAACTTCTGACAAGTCACAGGCAAATTTGTGTACTCTCTACTTTGTGCTAGGTCACTTTGAAGGACGAGGAAAAAGACAGACGAAGATGCCAACCTGTACTTCTATTACATAATAAAGCAGAATGTCATAGTCAATTACATATTTAAAGATTGAAAGCAGGCTCACATTTGTAAACAAATCTTTAATTCAGGCTTTGTTTCAAAGACTGCTCCAAGCTTTCTGTTTATCAGAGAAAAACGGCAAAAATTACAAGTCCTGCATCACACAATTTTCTAATGTTCAAAAGCAGAAGTCCAGCAAGAAATACCTCAGATATCTACAGTTTAATACATCATCGCAGCATGGTTTTTTTGGTGTTTTTGTTTTCCTGCTAGCTTTTCTCATGGGAGAACTGAAGTTCCTCCAGTGAATCATAAAAACATAAATAAAAAACTTCAGATGGATACATTATTTAGTGCCCAGAAGGAAGGACCTTCCTGCACTGACAAAGGAAGCAGTGTTGGGTACAAAATTGGAAATGCCTAGACTCATCTCGTGGAAATTAGTTCAATACTGAGCATGCCTAGCAGCTTTCTTAACTCCTAAAAGAAAGCCATGAGCTATCATAGGGAAGCTAATCCTCATTAATTGTACAAACTGGGATTGTGACATGCACTACTACTTGATGAGGAGAAAGAACTGCCACCAAACTCCAGCTGAAGAAAGCACATCTAGACCAGCAAAGCTGTTAGTTGGTAAACCCCCACAGCGGATCTGTTGGCTATAGGGTAAGATGTTTTGACAGAAGACATGGATAGAGCCACACATCTGTGAGTGGTGGTGCAAGGTCTGCTGTGTTAGAGAACACGTCCTCTTGTACTGGTGAATTAAAAGTATGCATACCTGGCCTGCCAGCACTACAGTTACAATCTGATTTTGTAAGGTAAGGATGCATATAATAATCACACAGCTGGCAACACGTACTACATTAGAGGCTATTCCATTGACTGAATCACAACTGGAAAGTAAACAAGTCCAAACATACAATCAAAGTGTAGACCTGCTAAAAACTTTATTTATTTTAGAATTATTTTGGAGTATCTATACAGGAAAATATCATGGACTTACTCATAGCTTTTCTCTACAGTTAATTTATGGAGAGTAAAGAATATTTGAAATGTTTTATTTGCACTAAATCTGAACTCTTTATTCAGACAACTCTGCAGTTCTCTTTTCCTGACTGATGTTCATACAAAGCATCTCTGTAGTTTTATTTGATACTTAAAACAAATAAAACCCCCCAGTACTCTACAACTTTATTTCTTTTAAAGAAAAAACTTAGTAAAAGATCGTGGAATGTTGAAGTCCTACAGCTAACTTTTGAGAGAAATTGAACTGAACAAGCTCTATTTCTTCTAATGCTTATTCATTAGTAGTTTTATTTCCTAAAGCTTGTGTAGAGG
Source organism: Pseudopipra pipra (assembly GCF_036250125.1). Taxonomy (NCBI): domain Eukaryota; kingdom Metazoa; phylum Chordata; class Aves; order Passeriformes; family Pipridae; genus Pseudopipra; species Pseudopipra pipra. The sequence goes on from NC_087581.1 coordinate 34,156,408, forward strand.
CATTTTGGTTCTGTAATTAAAATTTCATCTTTGTTACACCCCTAAACAACACCTCATTCTGAAATTCCACAGCAAACCATCAGCCCTGTGGAAAATGCCACATCAGTGAGATTTATTTCAACTTAATGAAAGTGGAAGCTGTAAATATCACTTTCATCAAGTAATGGTGCAAGTCATTTTACTTTTTATGAAAATGCAGTTGGTAAATATTTAATAGGAGGTAAAATCCTACTGCCTCAAGATTGCTTTTAATATCACTTTTGATCTTTTTGGATAAAATGCAGTTTAAAGTAAACAACTACATCCTGGCAAATGAGTAATTTTATCAAATTTACACATTGATTAGTTCAGGATTCCAAATTATTCCAAACAAAATTCAAGATACTTGAGTTCACAGTGGCTACCTTTCTTGACAAAAACAGGCAAAGAAATGGCTGTTCTGCAGTACAACACACAGTAAAGAGATCCACAAGCAGGCAAGATGACAAAACACAGCACACCTCAGGTGCACAAGGGAGCATACAGGCACATGCAGAGAAAATCTCCCAGAAGGACTTACTGGCTTAAGCATGGTATTGGACAGTCATGGCGGAAGCAGATTCAAACACAACTCAAATCACATTCAAGCTAGCTCACAAGCATCTGCACAACTTTTTTTGAGACTTTCCTGGTTTTATCCTTCCTGGATTAAAATCAGACAAGCTCTAATCACACCCATGGATAAAGCTTCATCGAAATTCACTTCAGAAAATGGTTCTTATGGAAGAACTTGAAGCAGACCATTCAGCACTGTACATTCAGAAAGAACAACTTGAAAGAAGTTTCCCTTTCTCTGCAGCCTGTTTTAGGCTGCAGACAAGTCACAAGAAGTACTTCCTACACTGACCTTAATGTAGTTTGGTTTATGGTTCAGATTAAGGCCGAAGCAAGTTTTTAATATCCTATTTAGTTCTGGAACATGACAAAAAATTCATATAACATCTTTTGCTGTGTTCACACTTTCTATTTTGTTACCCTCCCAATTACAATACATATAAAAACAAATACATGATAAATCCTACGTGCTTGTGGCCCCACTCCTTCACTGGAGAGGTTCAAGACTGAGCTAGAGAAACGCTTGTCTCCTCTGTTTCTTTTCTTTTAAAGAGCCCCTTTCCACTGAACACACTGTCAGATATTTAGTGAAATAGTGGGGAATCCTCTACCGCATATAAAGCCTTTACCTGCTAGAATAGAGTATAGGTTGATCACGTTGATAATGCTCATCTACATCCAAGGAAGAAGAAGAAATTGTGGTTGCCAAGGAAGCTGCTTCAAACAGAGATGGAGTGCTTGGCACTAGATCTGGACGGTGGTGTGAACCTAGTACTGCATACACAGAAATAAAGAACAATGTTAAAAAATTTAATTTCAATTTGAATCCAAGAATCTTGATGCAAGCATATGGAGTCCCATAGTGCTCTCACCAGCTTCTTGAAGATTCTTAATGTTTGAATTGATGAGATAGTAATATTTATGCATCCATACCCACAGTCTTTTGTGTTACAGGGTTAATTTCAGCTGCTAATCACTACGTTCAGCAAAATACAGAGCAACTCAAAGGTCAAATATCAAAGCAAGGTATAAGTATCTAATGAATTTTTCTATGTTCTGGGATTGTTCTCATGCTGCCAGGGCTCATTTATCAGAATGTTATCACATTGTTTAGGCTGTTGATTTGAGAGATAGTACCTTCTTCATCAAGGCTAGCATAGCTTTGTCCTTCAGCAAGAATGCCACGCTTTCCATCCTTCCACTCCTGGCTAACTGCACACACTACTTCTTGTGATGCTGCCTTTAGAGCTGTGATGGAATTGCACCGTTTCTTTGAAGGCGAAGACTTTAAAGCTGCATTACCAAATGAATACAGGTGTTGAGTTATGTCATCTTATCTCCTTGCACATTTTTAACAGCATATAGAAAAGTAAGCCATCTATAAAAGCTAGTTTCTGAATACAGATGAAGAACATGACCACATAAAAACCCACTTAGCAAACATTATATTAAAACTAGAGCAAAAGGCATTGTTACTTCATCACTTTTGTCTTTTTCTGGGGTTTCTTACTTCTCATTATAGGACAATAAAAGTCAAGTCACTGATATCACTAAGTTAAATAACTTCTATGAAATATCAGACCATGTAATCACAGACAGAATGATACAGAAAAAAAAGAAGACAAGAAAACTGAAAACACATTTGGAGTATTCTGAAAGGTTACATCATTTCCTTGAGCTGTGAACTACTGCTATATAATGAAACTGCAGAATTTCCTCTTCAGACACATATCAAACATCTTCTTTGGGCACACTAAACATTTCTAAAACATTGATGGGCTGTGCATTCAGGAATCACCATCTCCTTTAGGCCTTGTACCAGGGCCCACCTACCTAAAATAGCATTTTGAATTAAACTTGAGGAACTGATCATTTGTAGTTCTTCTCCAGAAGTATGCCAGCTAATTCATCTAATGTTTTTCAGCTCTTGGCTGCTGACCTCCATGGATTGGCTGCAAGGTTACTTCAGATGCACTGTAACACTTTATACTGTGCTTTACTACAAAGTTAAAATCAAAAGCACCAAGGCCTCTTGGCTAAAGACTGAAGAAAAAATCAGATGCATAGTTCCAGGACATTGTTAAAAAAGAGCATAGTAGATAGCTGCTGAGCTAGTCTCTGCCCAAGGCTGAATCTGCTTTTTAAGTTTTTCTTGTTATTTATGCAGGGTTGTTCTGCGCACTAGAGGAAAAAGCACAGATTCAGAATAGTGCTTAACTGTTTAAACTGAAATGTCAGACTCAAAGTTTAGAAATGATGTTCCTGAAGGCAGGAACACTCTCAATTCTTTATTTTATAAAAGAATGATCATGCATTCTAACCACTAATTTGTATAAGGGTAGATTAATAGCCCTGTATGCAGAGTAGATCAATAAGAGTGGGATATTAAGACAGGTTAATAGCCTGGAAAAATGAGACAGATGAATTAAGATAAGAGAGAAAATTAGGCATGATATTCTTTAATTGTGCATTGTAGCTTTCTAATACAGAACAGATTGTGTCTTGTACTGAAAAAAATCTAGCAGTCAGAATTAGACAGAACTAGAAAAAAAAGACTCAAATGTTGAGGAAACATATGGTATTTATTTTGTCAAACAGACAGAAGTATCAAGTAGTAAAGCGTAGATACTCCTTACTTTTTATAAATGCAGAGGAATTCCTTTGAGTATTGTCTCAGACAACAGAGCTCCTACCAATTCTCTGGCAAAATTATTCTATTACTTAAAGAGGACTGAGTCTCAGGAGGCTTCTTCCTCATTTCAGCTGAATTTTGTTTCATATTTTGTTTTATCACATCAGATTCTTTTATTTTCATATTTTCATATTAATAAGTCTTTTCTGAAGGATTTAACATTTAAACCTTAAATCATTAATTTATGATAGTCATTCTTGTAGTCATTATTTTTTCCTTAAATCTCACTTAGTTCTAGCATTTCTGTTTTGTTCTCCCTCTATCCACATAGACTTGTTTCTCACTCCAGATAACTAATGAAAAACTTAAGAGACCAGTATAATATTGGTAAAAGTATTTGAAAAACACCTTCTATCAGTTTAATACAATACCATATGCTCAATACTCCTCCTGTAGTATTTGAGCCAAGTGTCCATTCCATACTGACATTCAACTCTAAAGCAAATCTTGTTCCATGAGCAGGATTATGGATCTGCTAACCAGGATTCATTTTTAAGTACAAGTTCCTTTATAAACTAGATAGTTCTAGCCCATCAGTTTATATTTATTTGTCAAGTACTCTGCTTCATAAAAAATTCAAAAGTCAGAAAACACTCTTTGCTAGAGGGTAAGCACAAACAGCCCTTATTAGAAAGAAAGACAAAAGAAGGTGCAATTTCAGCATCACCTCTACAGGTTTAAAAATTAATCTGGTAGTAAAGCAGTAAGTTAGTATGTATGCACAGTATTTAAAACAGGTGATCTGTACGTCTTACTGTAAGGTGAACCTCAGTGCTCACGTAATCAGAACAGCTTTTCCCCAAAGAACAGCCTGGACCACATCAAACCTCCTTTTTGCCTTGCCAATATATTTATTACGTCTTCCCTATAGCCTTCCCTACTGCAAACATCCTGAGTTCATCTCTGCAGTTGTTATAGAATGGCTTATGTTGGAAGGGATCTTAAAGATCATCTAGTTCCAACCCCATTGACACAGGCAGGGACACCTTCCACTAGACCGCTCAGAGCCCCATCCAGCCTGGCCTTGAACAATTCCAGGGATAGAGCATCCCCAGTTTCTCTGGGCAATATATTCCAGTGCCTCACCACCCTCACTGTAAAGAACTTCTTCCTAATATCTAATCTAAATCTACCCTCCTTCAGCTTAATGCTATTCTCTCTTGTCCTGCCACTACATGGCCTTGTAAAAAGTCCCTCTCCAGCCTTCTTGTAAGCCTCCTTTAGGTACTGGAATGCTGCTACAAGGTCCCCCCAGAGCCTTCTCTTCTCTGGACTAGCTTGATTTTACAGAAGAGGTGCTCCATCCTTCTAATCATCTTGGTGGCCTCCTCTGGACCCGCTCCAACAGGTTGATGTCCTTCCTGTGCTGGGGACCCCAGAGCTGGGTGCAGCACTCCAGGTGGGGTCTCACCAGACCAGAGCAGAGGGGCAGAAACACCTTCCTCAACCTGCTGACTACGTTACTTTTGATGCAGCCCAGTATACAAGTGGCTTTCTGGGCTGCAAGTGCACATTGCCAGGTCATGCCCAGCCTCTCATTCACCAGTACCTTCAAGTCCTTTTCTGCAGGGTTGCTCTCAATCTGTTCATCCCCCAGACTGTATTGATAAAGGGGGCTGCCCCCAGACTGTATTGACAAAGAGGGTTGCCCTGATCCAGTGCAGCACCTTGCAGCTGCCTTTGTTGAAGCTCATGAGGTTCCCATGAGTACACTTCTCAAGCTTTTCAGGGCCTCTTTTGTTCCTCATCACCATCCTTCTCTGCACTTGCAATGCTTCAGACTGAATTTCCTTTCAGTAGCTTGATCAACTCATAGAGAAATTATGAACCAAAATTCATTAATATTTATAAGACTCCCAAAAAGACTTATTTTCCTAAAAAGTGGTCATAACATATCATGCATATAGGGAATCACTTAGGGTTAATTAAAATTCTCTCTTTTTTTTTCTGAAGATTCCTTCACTTTACTTAAAATATCTTAATTTTTTTTAGTACAGCTACTCTCAGCTCTCTTCTTTCATCCATCTATTCTATTCTTTTTCTTATTTAGTATTTCACAAAATATTTATCACGTACACTTCTGCTTTCTTGCTGCACTATCAGTTTTCTCTCTTCTTTCTTGAACTTTTAGATATAATCATGTATGCTATTCTATTCTGCCATGTCTCTAACATTGGTTTTCATGGACAGGGTGAGAGTTTCACAAATTCAACTGATCTTTAGAAAAGTGTTATTATCTTTAGGCAACATGCAGGCAACAAAGGCCAGTACAGCCTGAAAAATACTGACTTACAGTGGTAAAAATTTAAGTGAAAAGAAAACCTCATCTGAACTTTTGATGGAAGAAGCCTGTATCAAGGTGAGTCTCTAAACTTTGATTTATTTTTTTTTTTGCAGTATGAATAAACTTATCATGCCCAGAGGAACTACAATTCAAGACAGATATGAACATGTGATCTTATGTTCAAGATGCGTATTCTTGAATGATAGGTAATTTTCCCCTGTTAATTATCAAAGTCAGGCTAAATGCAGCAAGTCTGAAAATAAATCTGTTCCTGAGCGCTTGCTAATTCTGTTGGTTTGCTTTGTAGTTGTACCCAGATTATGAAAAAATATCCCTACTGCTTATTCCATGGGGATAAGACAACATTAATTTGTTTGTTTCAGTTTGGAATCAAGAAACAAAATGTGATAGCTATTTCTCCAGTATTTTTTGCTGAACTCTAACTTCATATGCCTACATGGTAGGCAGTTTGGACTCTTAAAACAGTGCACTGGTTTTGGCTGAGACAGACTTAATTCCCTTCATAGTAGTTCTGTGGTTCTGTGTCTTGGATTTGTGACAAAAACAGTATTAGCAGCACATGAAGGTTTTAGTTATTGCTGAGCAGTGCTTGTATCTCACACTGCCTTGCCAGTGAAGAGATGGATGTGCACAAGAAGTTGTGAGGGGACACAGCCGCAACAGCTGACCTCAGCTGACCACAGGGATATCTCAGACCATGTGGCATCAGGCTGAGCAATATAAGATGGGGTAAACAGGAGGAAGGGGTAAACATTCACGATTAAGGCATTTGTCTTCCTAAGTCACTGTTACATGTGATGGAGCCTGGCTTTCCCAGAGATGGCTGAACACCTGCCTGCCCATGAGAGTGGATGAATTCCTGAATTTAATTTGTTTTCACATACAGCTTTTGCTCTCCCTATTATACTATCTTTATCTCTGTCTAAGAGTTTTCTCACTTTTACCCTTCCATATCTCTCCCCCATCCCACTTGGATGAGTGATTGTCTGTTTGGGGCTCAGATGTCCATTGGGTTTAAAACACAACATACAAGAACTCACCTACATAGGATCAGTTTTCCCTCCATTCCCAAAGCCTAAAGAGGATCTACAGTTTCAGGGTCTACTTTAAGTTATAGAAATCAATTAATTTTGTTTGAGAGAAGTGACAATCAATAGTTAGACTTAGACTTAATCAATAGACTTAGACTTAAGCCTTTGGACAACCCTTGGTAGAAATGTCCCTCTGTAACAATGGTGGGTTTCTCTTTGCTTTTTTTTTTCCTCTCCCCCCTGTGTACTGGTTTTGAATGGCAAGGTTTTGTAGTAGAGGCAGGGGGCTGCAGGGTTGGCTTCTGTGAGAAGCTGCCAGAAGGTTCCCCCATATCTGATACAGCAAATGCCAGCTGGCTCCAAGAGGGACCTGCCATTGGCCAAAGCTGAGCCCATCAGTGAGAGTAGCAGCATCTCTGGGATAGTGTATTTAAGATGCAGGGTGTGTGTGTGTACAGCTGGAGGAGAGAAGTGAGAATACATGAGAGCAACAACTCTGCAGACATCAGGGTCAGTGCAGAAGGAGGGGAAGGAGGTGTTCCAGGCACTGGAGCAGGGATTCCTCTGCAGCCCATGGCACAGACCATGGTGAGTCAGCTGTCCCCCTGCAGCCCATTGAGGTTCATTGTGGAGCAAAGATCCATCTGCAGCCCATACTGCAGCAGGTGGATGCATGAAGGAGGCTGTGATCACATGGAGAGGAGCCCATGCTGAAGCAGGCTCCTGGCAGGACATGCGGTTCTGAGAAGAAAGGAGCCCACACTGGAGAAGGTTTGCTGGGACTTGTGAACCCATGGGGGACCCACGCTGGAGCAATGTGTGAAGAACTTCAGCCATCGAAGGACTAACATTGACAAAGTTTGTGCCACTTAGGGGGAAGAGGAAGAGAACGCTGTGAAGAAGTGAGGGGGAGGAAGCTGTTTTTAAGATTTTGTTTTATTTCTTATTACTCTACTCAGAGTTGATTAGTAAAAAACTAATTTCCCTTAGTTGAGTCAGTTTTATCTGTGACAGCAATTGGTGAGTGATTTCCCCCTGTCCCTATTTGGACCCAAGAGCCTTTTGTTATAATTTTTCCCCCCTGTCCATTTGAGGAGGGGGAGTGATAGAGTGGCTCGGTGGTCACCTGGCATCCAGCACACATCACCCTGTAAGTAGGTAACAGTCATATGTATCTTACCCTTGAGAATTAATTAAAAGATGAAGGAAGGAGAAATGGAGGAGTTTGAAGGACTAGGAATCAGAATGGGAACAATTTCAGAAGTAGAAAAAGATGTACAGCAATTGAAAGGACTTTATGATACAGACTTTACAGTTATTATGTATGTTTCCCCAGAATTTGTATCTCCCGGGCATGCCCAGGCTCATCCACTTCCCTGCTTCCCTGCTGATTGGCTGGAGAGGCTGCAGAGAGGGGACAGCCTCCATTCGCCCTTTCCTTCTCCGGTTCCTCCTACGTTCCTCCCCCTTTTGCCTGTGTCCCTATCCTGATTTGTTCCCCCTCTTGTCTGTTTCATGCACCACCCCATGTTCTGGCCCTTTCCCTGCCGGAGCTGACAAAGAATTCCGTGCACGCTTGAATAAAGCATTCTACCTGCACCCTACCTTGTCTCCTGAACCCGTGCTCTGCCACGGCCCCCTCCCCCTTTCGGACCGCGGCAGAGGGGGAAACTAGAAATGGTTGATAGTGATAAAGACAAGAGATTTTATTAATATCCAACTTTGGATATTTTTTCCTTCATAAAACACAGAAAAAATGCACATTAAAGAGAAAAATACTTAATTTTTGAAACATGCTGACAGTAGCATGTAAAAAATCTTTATTTTTGCAAATTAAATAAATTAAAATCAATGTAGACATTCCTACAGATACCAGATTGAGGACTGGACATATCATTAGATCATAAAACTTATTTATCTTTATATCAATGCTAATATATAGGAACCTCTTTTACCTTCAGATGCCCCAGATGTGACAAAAATACATAGCAAATAATTCTCTGTAATTTTACTATTAGAGTATAAACCCAACTGATTATCCCAAATTTAGTTTCTTCACTGGAGTTATGAAAATGCTACATGATGTTGAAGAAAGGCTTATTTTATTGCCAGGGCAGGAGCGTTATATAGTAATAATAATAAAAATATCTAAAGGAGTAAAATCACTACTTGCTTACCTTGGACTTTCTTGAAAACCCTTGTGCTCATAAACTTTAAAAATCTGTCTGCATAAAAACTTGGTCGGTGAACTGAAACAGTGTCCTGTGAAATTGAAAAAGGTCTCAGTCACATTTTCCATAAGTAAATCACAAGCAAAGTGTCAAGAAAGAAGCTGGACATCTCAGGTGAACTGTATTATACATTTCAGGCATACTCAAAACTAGTGAATCATAACAATTTTTCCCTTTTAAAGGTTGATTTTTCTAGAACTTTTTTTGGATATTCAATTTATGAAATAATGAGTTATGAATTATACAGCTATATTCTGCAAAATCTTCCAAGTATTTGAAATGTGTTTTTTCACACAATGTGTATTTTTCAGTTACAGATCCATCAATGTCCTGCTAAGTGGCTGGTCTTATGTAAGTTATAAGGACAAGCTGATAATATTAGTTGTTTTTTTGAAAGCTCAACAAATAAAATCAGAACATGTATTGGGAAGATTTCAGAAACAGCCCAAACCACATGGTGATGTTAGACTACAAATATACCAGTGCTAGCTTTTTTCTGGTTAATATAAATCAAAGTTCCATTAGCTAAAATATTAGCAATTTAAAAAATAATGAAATCTACTTACCCCATCATAAACAAGAGCTTTCCAAGAATGTTCCAGCTTCTTGATTAACCTAAGCATGTAAAAACAAAATCAGAACTGCTTTGTAAAATTTTCACATTTATAAGTAACTTCAGAATAGTTTATTCAATGAAAACTCAAAATTCAACTTACCTATAAGACTGGAGAATATCAATAATACCCATAAATAGAAGCAGCTTTTCTCCTTTATGGTTTTTTGCAGGAATACCTCCCATTCTAAGAGAAATAGAAAAAAAACCTAGTTAGATTATATATTAATTATGTAAATTATGTATTAATGTGCTTTTCCAAAATTTCTTTACAGACAGATCAGTGACAGAAAAAGCAACAGCATCAAGCTGAGTATCCTAACTACATGGGCCTCCAGTCAGTCCAGTGTATCTTCTCAGCCATGACCTTAAAGAACAAGAATGTTCATCCTAAGACCCTGTCTTCCTACTCCACCACCTAGAAAAAAGGGTCCATTGTTTTAGAACCAGAAATACAATTTTCAGTTTTGTTCACATTCACGAGTCCACTACAAAACCAGATGTAAAAGTGACTGAGGATGCAGCTCATGCAGTACCTCTAAATAATTTTTAGCAGTTCGAGAAACAAAAAACTAAAGCAGCTATCAAAGACATAGTTAAGAGTATTTTCCCCATTCTGCCACTAAAGCAACAAGAGAGGCCTGGTTACCAACTATTAAACCTTCTCTTTTTTTTGGCATAGGAAGGGGGGTGGGGTGAGGTGGTAGCAGGGTGTGGTGGGAGTAGGGGTGGGCAGTAGGGGAGAGGGAAACACATTTTTTATTATTCTAGGCATAAAGGAAACCTTGTAAGAATCAGTGAAGTTTAACTTACTGTAAAATCCCATTACCATGAACTCCAGCTCACTTAACTGGTCAGACATTCAGAAGTGTTAAACAGTTAACAAAACGATACTCTGTCAGCTTTTCCTGGAAGTTATGACTAGAAATTAAGCACAGTGCTAGCAGCAGTTATTGCTGCTGGGTATCCATTCTCATCCTCTTCTTTATATAGCCTTACAATGAACCACAGCAGAAGACTGACCTAGGGGTCTTTTCTGTAAGATCTAGGCTTAGTTTCATCCACCTAAGTGAGGTTTGTCCCAGTAGTAGTTATGTCAATATGAGAGAGGAGATAGTGCAAGGAGCCCAGGAAGGGCTCTACTGCTGCAGTAGGCTTTCACTACACTTCTCAGGATATGTGTATATATTATATATGATCTATATTAGCTCAAGTGATGTGGAGTGCAGGGTGGGTTTCCATGTATGAACACTTTCTGGAATGACCTATATAATCAACTTTCCCAACACCCCTCAAAACTGCCAACACAACACCTCTACCACCATACGATGCACCATAGCATTGACCATCTTCTGTGTGAATGTGAGTGAGCTGTAAAAACTGAGTGAAATAAAGCTCTGTCTAATTTATATTCTAGAGCTCTGAACATCTGAAAACTCTCTACGAATGCTAAATATCATAATTTTCCCATTTGTTTGCTGTGGGTTTAAGCACGTTTCTATATCATTAGTTGGTATTTACCTACACAGGAGAAAAGTAGATCCTGAATTTAAAATTAAATTCTCATTATAATGAAGGAATGATTATATACAATGCTGAATGGTGAAGATAATGCTCTTACTAGCATTTAATATATTATGAGGGAAATAGAATAACTATTGTTTATATAATCAAATTTCTACTGCACTTTTTACTAGACAGAAAAATAAGATGAAAGCAGCAGTTCTTAATCTCAGGAAATATCATATATGACTGCACTTCAGTGGCTGAAGATACCGTTCTATGTATTGAGCATACTACTTCAAGATGAAAATGACCACTGTAGGAATATCCATGTCAATGTGAACAAATAATTTTTGCTTATGTCTCACCATGCTGCTTCCAATTAAAATTAGATTATAGTAGGGACTCTTGTAATAGCTGTCTTATAACATCTCTTTTACAAAAGAATGCATTTGTGCATACATAAGTCACTCTGAACTAACCAAATTTGCTATCATGTATTTAAAGATGATCTATCTATTAATCAACATTTTAATTTCATGCTCTATGGCAAATCTTGATGATGCAGCTTTTGGAAAACAAACAAAAAGGCTCAGTCTTTCAATTTCTGAAATGCAGTGTACTCATGAATGTTTTGCCTGTTAATAGTTTTAATAGTAACCTTAACCTTAAGAGCAGGTTATGGCACTTACGTGTTTGTTGTCTCTGTGGTGACAGAGTCCCCCGACTTCCCAGGGCCCTGTATAGACTCCATAGCTGTGGAATAGAGAACTTTCTGCCCTCCATGACGTTTTGTGTCTGCTGCACTTTGGGAACCCTCTTCCTCTTTTTCCTTCATGTCACTGTTCAGTATGTGGATTCCCAGTAGCAGACTGTAATCCATGATCTTAAAACTTTCTAGAACCTACCGACAAAAAAGAAAAGGCTATACTGAAAAAAAGAAGAGTTACACAGCAGCATTTTGCAAACCTAAGCAAAATCATACCTTCAAGGCACGAGCTTGTCTTGTTAGGAAAATGTGTGAAATTATAGTTAAAAATCCTTTACTATCCCACACAAGTCATAGTGCTAGTTATCTATTTAGCTCAATGTTCTTGTTATAAGTGCAAAAGAAAGATGCATAGCTGAAATGCAACCTGATATTATTTTGTAGACAAGGAAGATAATTCTAGGCAGCACCTTTTTGTTGATAGCAAATAATCAATTAATAGTTCCATCATATACTTATGAAATACAGACTTTTTAAAGTAATCTCTAATGCATGTTCCAGACCTTACTGAGCATTTTGCCTATATTACTCTCTATCTCTTTCCCACCTTCTGTTTAAAACAGAGAGTGTGTTCTTTGAGAACTTTCAAGTGTCAAAAAAGCATTTGCTCCCACCCTCTCATTAACAGCTGATGGGATATGAGTACAAAAATCATGCACTTCTCCGTTAGGCTAAATATGGCCTATCTAAACTCAAACACAAGTTTTACTTCTGAAGTATGACTTAATTAACCAGCCTTCTCTTCTAGCTCTACCAACCATTTTTGTCTCTATCAGTAGGCAAGTCCCCTTTCTTTTCTCATACACCTGTACTGTCAAGAGTTTCGAGTCAGCTACACTGTTATGAAGTCTGGGATGCTGCCATTGAAAGGCAAAATACAGTTCAAGTCAATACCTAAACATGAACTAAAACAAGCTGTGATCACATCTAGTAATATAACCAAACTGTTTGCAGGCAGCAACTGTGTTAAATGTCTTACATAACAGCAGTGCTAAGTGGAGGGAGAAAAACTAGTAAAAACCAGGAGGGATATTGCTGTGCCACTCACCTCTCCTTTACCTCGTGCAGCTCAGCAATGATTCGTGGTACATTTTGACACATAATGTCCTAAGATAATGGTAATGTAATTTTTGGTACAGAATCAAGAGGCAACAGTACATATTTTTACATGAACAAGAACAAAATGTGATTTTGCAGAAATGACAGATCACTAAGTCCAGGTATGTAATTTTGATGAAGATTATCCAAGTACAAATATTTTTATACAAAACACTGAGATGGTTAAGTAGAAACATTCCTTCTCTTATGAAAAAAAAAGGGCAGTTTCAGCACCTCCACAGGTTTAAAACATAATTGGCAGTAAATCATTAACTTAGTATGGATGCATACTAAATCAGTTGATCTGTATATCTTACCATAAGGTTTATACACCACTAACCCTAATTGTAGCAAAAAGCCTCATTGCTCAGATAACCAGAACAGTGAAGAAACAAAACATAACACACTGTAATCCAAGTGCAGAAAGGCACAACCTCATTCTGATTTCCAAACACAAGGGGTGACTTTAGAAGACGTGGTATGTTTGTTCTTGATCAAAGTAATTCTGCGCTGTGGCAGGTTAGTTGAAATGGAACAAGAAAAAGGCTGTTAATGTATCCCCTTGGTACTCCCACAGCACCTTCTGATGACAGATCTCACACAGGATTTCAGCCACAACAAAAATATGTATTCGAAATTACCATACAATAAGATCCTAAAATTGTACTGTGCATTGTGTGGGAATGTTGGTGGCTAGTAACTTCCTTGTTTATGATCATAAATTGCAAAAACAGCATGGCTAACAGGTACAAAGGCACTTGGTGCCAAAAAGTTCTAGAATTTTCTTTACTGCTTACTTTTGCTACCCTTTACTCAGAATTTCTTAAAAAAAAGGAAATAGCGAATGTTTGCCATCAAATACTGAAAGCAGATTGTGGGTAAGCTGAAAAATAACACCTTAGTAGTACAGTAAGCAACGCTGTCTATGCAAAGCCAGACTACAGCACCTAGTCAGGCCTGGAAAAACTACTGCTATTTTTATTTTACAGTTATAAACTACTGCTGACACCTCTGTCTTCAACCTATTCCTTACTGCCTTTTGAATTAGATCACATTAGAGACATGATTTTACTGCACTAATTAGATAACCTATGTCTAGGACTGGATGTAACTTCATGGAAGGCTGTGGTGTAATGTGCTGCTCCTTCTTCCCCAGGGACCTCTTATGTGATAAAATTAATCTTTCTGACTGCATCAATTCACCATTGCCACTTAAACTCATAATACTTGTACAGTACAATGGACTATTCTTTGACAATTTATGACTTTGTCATAGGGTTACTAAAAAGCATCATAAGAACAAGTAGCTATTTTGTTATTCTAGTTCATGAGACTGAAACATCTGCACATCCAATGGATTAACTGCACTACAGATTCTTACAAATAGCATGTAGCATATGAACTGTAGCCCTTGCCCCCCAGACAGTCTGTTCATGGCCCTACTCAGAGGTAGGACTGTCCTGTTCAACAAAGTCTCTTTAAGATATTATAACATGATGTGGCCCTCTGTCTGCCTACAGGTTTGATGTACAGTTCTGATGACTTCCCCTTAGAAATTTGATAACCAAACCAACCACTCCTTATGCAAATGCACCTTTTTGAACACATCAAAGCATGTTTCACTCCCCATCTGTTTCTGATGAAAATTCTGGTAAGAAATAATTACCAGAATAACAAGGAGGAATCAGCACTCAACAAAAACTTACTTTGTGTCAAACTCTCAGCCTGTATTAAGACAGAATTTTACTTAATCTGTGGGATTTCCAGCTGAATATATCTGAAGGGTTCTCACATATGTATCTTCATGAATATTTAAAACACCAAATTGTGAAAATTTTAAAATGTGTACGCAACGTTTTCCACACACAGTTGTAAAAACCAATCTGGTTTGCCAGAGGAGGACAAGTTACAAAATGCAGCACATCAAGATATTTCTGGGCATGCAGCATTCTATGAGAACATAAAAAAAGCACAAGCTTTTTCCCACACCAAGGTTTACTTGGAGATACCTTTGACAACTTTAGAAAGAACTGCTTTTAAGATGCAGCAAGTTTTGCTACAAAGGCACCAAAATAACCTAATCTAATGAAAAAACCACTCAAATAAATCACAGTATTACATAGGAAAAGTATTCATAGCAAAAGGAGAAAGACCTGTAAAACACCTGATGCCATCTATGTGAAATCACTAGAAATTGACATTAACTACCAGAAATACACTACTTTTGTAGTTAAAGTGAGAGAAATTTAATCTGTGCTCATGTAACCACCCTAAAATGTACCTTGCTAGCAAAATGGCACTATGAGATTTCAGCAATATAGTCTTAATCATGCTGTGTACTAACAAGAAAGTGTTGCATTTGATAACGACAAGTAAACCTTCAGTTAATCAACCTGACATTAAATTGTTCACCTCATTTGTATTTGCATAGGTGTTATTTAACTAGCTTCACAGATTCTGTTAACACAATATTGTCACTTAGTCACCAAGTACTGCTGGCAAGGCTGACTTCAGTTGCTCTGACAACTTCCAGATGGCAAGTGTCGCTCATAGATTTAAGCCTTATGCACTATTTTGCTTTCATACTACATAAAAACCCCAGCAAAATGGCATCAGAAAGTATACCATTTCAGAACATGAAAAAATAACTCTATGCCTCAGATTTTCTTTTCTTAGAGCCAATCAGATGTTAAAGCGTTCTGTGAATCATCTTAGATATAGCTACACTCCACTATCTCAACCCATGACTAACAGAGCAAAACAAGTATTTTTGCTATAAAATGTCATTTTTATTTTACATGCAGCCAACCCAAGCCACACACTATCCAACAGAGAAATCTGCATTCACGTTGTTATCCATTCAAAACAACATGCAAAAAAGTCAGTGGGTTATTTTCATAAAAGGGTCAAGAAAAACTAAAACCAAAAATTTACAAGTTCATGACATGCAAGTAGTGAAAGGATAACCATGCAAGGAAGAATTTCTTCTCCTACAAGCATTTTGGAAAAAGGACATAGGAATTAACAGAAAGAAGCTGATTTTACAACAAATCAATAATTACTCTTCAACATAAGGAGCTATATCAAACCAACACAAAATAAGAGACTGACTCACAAAATAAGCATTTCTTAGAAACAAGTGCACAAATGCCAATGCTTAGCAATGGATCTGGTTTAGAAAAAATCTATTCCAAGAAAATGAATCACCACCTCCCCACCAAATCACTTCCCATTTCAACAGAATTACAGCAACACAAAATTTGCTGAGTTGGAAGGGACCAAAAAGGATCATCAATACAACTCCTAGCCCTGCACAAGACCATCCCCCATGTGCCTGAGAGTATTAACCAAATGACTCTTGAACTCTTGCAGGCTTGGTGCTGGGACCGCTTCCATGGGGAGCCTTTCCAGTGTCCAACCACCCTCTCACTGAAGAACCATTTTCCAATATCCAACCTAAACCTCCCCTGACACAACTGCAGGCCGTTACCTCAAGTCCTGTCACTGGTCACTACACAGAGAAGAGATCAGTGTCTGCCCCTCTTCTTCCCTTCACAAGGAGGCTGTAGACCACAATGAGGTCTCCTCTCAGTCTCCTCTTCTCCAGGCTGAACACACCAAGTGACCTCAGCTGCTCCTCATACGGCTTCCTCTCAAAGCCCTTCACCATCTTCATTGCCCTCCTTTGGATGCTCTCTAAGAGCTTAATATCTTTCCTATATTGTGGTGCCCCAAACTGCACACAATATTCAAGGTGAGGCCGCCCCAGTGCAGAGCAGAGCCGAACAATCCCCTCCCTCGACTGGCTGGCGATGCTTTGCCTGATGCCCCCCCAGGACACGGTTGGCCCTCCTGGCTGCCAGGGCACTGCTGACTCATATTCAACTTGCCATCGACCAGGACCTCCAGGTCCCTTTTTATGGTACTACTTTCCAGCATCTCATGCCCCAGTCTGTACAAACATCAAGAGTTGCCCCACCTCAGGTGCAGAATCTGGCACTTTCCCTTGTTGAACTTCATATGGGTGGTGATTGCCCACTCCTCTAATTTGTTGAGGTCTCTCTGCAGGCCCTCCTTGCCTTCGAGGGAGTCAACAGCTCCTCCTAGTTTTCTTTCGTCTGCAAACTTGCTTAGTATTCCTTCCAGTCCTGTGTCCAAGTATTTATGAAGATGTTGAAGATGTTGAACCCCATTAGTGACAGGTCACCAGTCTGATGTCACCCCATTAACTATTACCATCTGTGATCAACCTGGAGCCAATTGCTCACCCACTACATGATGTGTTCATCCTGCTGTGTGCCAGACAGTTTGTCCAGCAGGATCCTGTCAGAGACGGTATTGAAAGCTTTACTGAAATCCAAAAAGATTCCATCAACTGGCTTCCCTTGATCAGCTAGGTGAGTTACCTTGTCATAAAAGGAAATCAGGCTGGAAAGGCACTGTATTCCTGTCATGAGGCCATATACTGACTGTGACCAATGGCTGTGTTGTCTTTGAAGTGTTTTTCAATACTTCCCAGAATAATCTTCTCCTTAACTTTACCAGGCACTGAAGTGAGACTGAAAGGCCCCTAGCTTCTCTGGTCCTCCTTCTTGCCCTTCTTGAAAATGGGACAACGTTCACCAGCTTCCAGTCAGCTGGGACATGTTCAGATTCCCAAGACTGCTCAAAAATCATTGGGAGAGATTTTCCGATTACATCAGCCATCCTTTTGAGGATTGTAGGATGAATTCTCAAAATATATTAACTAACACTCCAAAAACTAACCATGCCTTTTCTGATTTTAAAAGTAAAAGTAAAGAGAAAATTGTAATGTCAATTGGTACTACAGAAGTGATAATATATAAAGATACAAGAGATCTGTAGCATTATGCCATATCCATTTTCCTCAAACTAGCATTTCTGACAGAGGCCCTTCATCTAAGATTAATACCTTCTCCACCAACCACCCTGCCACACAATGCCATGTTTTATTTCTGTCATATGCTGCAGTTTAATACTCCATTACGTTGTGTCAATGCTACTGCTTGTGAGGACATGCTGCAGAGTGGGTCACTGAAATTATTTGGGTTAAGTAATAATCTGTGTGGATCCTTCGAGATAGAAAAAAGAGAAGAAAACACACACACAATACAAACACTACCAATGGATTTGGAAGATTCAGTGAATAAATTTGATCATACAATATCTCTATCACAGTTGCTTCAGCACAAAACAGATATGTATTCATGCCAAAAAGCTTTTGCAGCAACTGGCTAAAACAGCAGTGATGTAAATAATACTCAGACCTCAAACTTAGGAGATATGACCCTTTTTGTCTTCAACTTTGAATTTCCTTATCTTTCCAGGTTTCTTTGTTAGTCAGTTTTAAAATGTGATTTCCTAAGAAAAGTCCATAATATTGATAAAAATTTGATAATAAAATCAAAATGCAGACTCTCAAAAGTCATTCAATTCTCAATAACAAATACATCTTGAATTTATTTTTTTGTTCTTAAAAACTGAATGACCACAATTTGCTTAATTTTCATTGCTTCTGTAATAGATACTTTGCTATACAGGTATCAATATGTTAGTTGTTCTAATGTTAACTTAGAAATGAAAAAGGGTAACCACATACTTTTGTTCAAAACCTTCCTCAACACCTGCATGAAATTTTGACAAATGTAGAGAGTATCCCTAAGGAACTGTGCTTTTTACTTTTCCAACAATAGGACCATTTCCAGTCATTGCTACTGAATGTCTGAAAAATGAAAAGCAAAACAAAAACCCCCTCAAACGCAATAACAAATAAAACTATATAAAAATAATACTGATAAGATTCAATTTTGGTATAAATAGGCTCAATTTCTATTTAAAACTGAGTAATTTAAAATTACCAGAAGCGAAATCCCATAATACAAAAAGCTGAATTCTGTTGTTTGGTTTCTAATTTTATTTAAAATTTTAGTAGCAATGCATCTTGTCCTTCATGTCTTGAAATATTTTAAGCAGAGAGAAAAAAAAAAACACTTGAACTCCTACTCTGACCACCAGACGAAAAATTAGGTTCACACGCTTCAACCTTCCAGCTAGATATTAGTTAAATAATCTTGACAATAATTCTATGAGGCATCTAATAATTCTCTTAATTTTCTAATGCAAAAATACACTGTAAAAATTAAGTGGCCTGCCATTGGGGAAACAACACTGAGACAATCCATCAGGAAAAGTTTTGGTTTCCTCATCTGGAGTAAGACTCGCCTTAAGGAAAAAGGTAAAAAAGGAAATGGTGAAGATGATTTGAATCTCAATTCTAAGTAATAGCTGTATTTACAGAGAGAAGTAACTTATTTTTCCACCTTCATGAATACTGACAAGATATTCCCAATAAGAAATCATAAAACACGCTGTTATAAGTTATAAATCTGAGAGAGAAATTTTTCTTTCCCTGCTTCCCTGTAAGAGAAACAGAGTTCAAATAGGGAAGGGGGAAAGGAATCAAAAAATACAAAAGAAATGGCTGGCCAGGTTGCATTCCATGCTAATGGCCCATCGAATGCTGGAGTGAGGGGGGGAAGGTTTTGGAGATTTGAGGGAGCTGGGCGCCCAGACAGAGGACAGGTCAGACAGGGACTGTGTCCAGGCATTTCTGGAGGAAAAGCCTGGGAGCCAGTCTTTCTGGTTCTTTTGTCCTGGTGAGGCCTGACCACCGGCCTTGCACCGCCACTGCCTCATAACTCCAGCCAGGACCTACTGGGTTTTTTTTTTCATTGGAGAGGTCTGTGCTTGCTGGGAGAGAAGGGGAGAGCCTTGGAACACCATCATCTGGGAACAGTGAGTCCCACAGGGGTAAACTGCTTTTCCTTCTGCCTTTCTCCCATTGGGGGAAGGGTCTTCTTTTTCCTTTCGGCTTCTTCCGCGATCCAAGACCACCCCCCAGACCCCCTTCCCACGTGGCGACCGCCAGAGCCCAACAGTGCTCCCCTGCAGGTCAACACGAGAACTGCAGGCTCTGCACGTCCAGCGATCCAGCAGCGCCCCCTGCAGGCCACGATTAGGACTGTGCTAAAGGACAGAGAAGTATTCATTCAGACCTTTTCTTTTGTTTTGTTTTGTTTTTTTTTTCCTAGGATTACTGTCTAGTTTTTTTGTGTTCTGTTACTGTTTTTGCCAACATACATATATCTTTTAATAAAGGGTTGTTATTTCTTCTGTTTTTTCCACACTTCCTCGATTAAAGCCCCTTAATTTTGAATTTACAATTGCTGAGAGAGAGAAGTTTTGGTCTATCTCATAACTCATCCTCTTTAGTAAACATTCCAGTCTTATCAGACTGTGACACACACATACTTTGTCTACTCATAGGTCATTAGTACTTCAGCTGATAGCTCATAAAATACCCTTCCTATAGATACAAAAATCTAATTAACCACTGCAAAATAAAATTCCCAAGTTTTACAGTGAGTTGTCTTGTCTGTTTGTGTAAAACATTTCTTAACATAGTTTTAAATGTGACAGGATCCCTAAGGTCACAAAGTTAACTAAGAAGAATCAGTTCTGAGTCTACAGGACAGCTCTCAAATATGATTCATTAAGAAAACAAGTTATTTTTAAGTAACAAATGAAAATCACTAGTGCTTTTATATACTCTGGCCCACTTTCTCGCCATGTTTTTAAATAGGTGGGGAATAAATTTCAACTTCAGTTTTTAGAATATAATAACTTTGCCATTTTGCTGGGGAGTTTTATCCCCCATTTCAAGATAAATAAATATATTCTGCTTAATTTGCATAATTTATTTTCTTCTACGATATTTATATAGCTGTAAAAGTGTTATGAAGAGGACAGAAAAGTACTAGGGCCTGACAAAGAGAGGCTATCTGAGTGCATACAGGTAAACATCTTACAAAGTAGACATTAACAGCAAAGAGCATGAGGAAGAATACTTGGAATCTTTTTTTTCCATCTGCCCTGTTATTAGAGCTAACTGAATTTACATGCACCTGTACTTTTAGCCCTTTTCAATTATTTTTTCTCTTGAATCCAGCAACAGATGAAATTGGAAAAACAAAACAAGGGTTAGTATTAATAGAATATCCCAAATTCCTGCATATGACTAGCTGACATTCAAGAACATGCCATATCTCTGTATGCTTCACACGCTAACATCTTACAAATGCAGAATCCTGTGATCACCTGGAATACATATCTCTTGTATAAAGTTATATCAATATGCTTTCTCAGGTAACTAGATGAGAAACAGTTTGTAGAATAATATCTCTGTATAACCCTGATATCACCTCTTTTAAAAGGGACTTCCTTTGTTTTTTCTTCTAATAAGCAATTACCAATTCTTCTGTATGTTGAGGGATTACAGGGAAGATATAAAGAGTGCTTTCAAAATCAAATGACTAGACCATATTCTTATGAGATGTGCTAGTATAGCTTTCCTACAGTATTTTTTGACATGTACTTCTATAAAACTCCATCTCCATTTTTAACATGGAATGAGCAAAAGACAAACTGTTACTTGTGTTTTTGGACTGCGAATTCCAGCAGAATAGATGTCTTCCACATGCTTTCTACCTAGAACAGAGGTAATTTGTATTTATTAAACTGCGTAAGAGCACCTGTAAAAACCAAATAAATAATAATGGATGCCTGATTCTGTATCAGCTATGAAATATCGAATGCCACCATCAATTCACTTCTAGCCTTTCTCATACAGATTCATGCTAATGTTATTTGTATCTAATGTGCCACTTAAGTGCCATAGCTTATCCTTTGTCCCATAGAATTATTCCTCTGAACTAGAACAATTTCTGCAGAGTTGGGTGTTTATAACAAAACACAACAGCAGCTAAGTTTGCTGTGGAGTTTTATTTTCTGCTCCTTTGAAAGAAATCCTCAAATGCACTTCAAACCATCTTCAATGTCTTTGGTGACTTTATTTTTATTTAGTACTTGCTTACGTGCCATAACACTCAATTCTTGGTCTCTTTCATGAGCAGAATTTTGTTTGGAAATTGGAGAATCTGCTGAATTCTTTAATAAATCACGATTTTATACAATGTTCAGAGTAGCTAGCAGCATGATTACTTAAAAAAAAAATAAATCACAACTACTGAAACTAGCTTCCAACACTCTCAGTAATTACCATTACACAAAATACAGGACCATTTGCTTTCCAGATTAAAGCACTCTGAACTGAATAGCACTTCAAAGCAAAGATTTTTAAGAAAGCTATTCAGGCAAATGAAATTATTTATTTTTAGTACCATTTGCATATAACGTGTCCCCTGTCTCCACACATGGCCCACCAAAGTAACTATGATAGTGCCTGCGGGCAAAGATAGAATAGCTACAGTAAGCCTCAGCAATAGTCTGGAGTTTGAAAGCTAGTTCAAATTTTTTAATTGTGTGCATTGTATGTATGATAAACTCACGAATGCTACATCTTTGGGAACAGTGTAATGTTACATGCCTTGGTTTAGTTAAGGTGCAAAAACTGCAAGATGGTCTACGAGCAGAGCTTTCAGACCCTGTCACCTTGGGAGTGAACATAACAAGCCAGGGAGGCAGGAGCTGGACAATGCTATCAAACAGCGCCTGTCCCAAAGCAGGTAATCTGGAGTGGCCACTGGAGGCACTTGCCCATGACAGATCATTACAACCTACTCAACTCCATTCTCTAACTGGGCAGGTCTTGCATCTCTCCACCAGTGCTGAAGGGACTGATACTCCAGCAGTGGTCCACCACTGCAGTACTCCATTCCCTTGGGGAGGAGCTCCGTATCAGCTATCAAGATATTTTGTGTCAGCTGAGCAGATGCATCAGGAGACCAGTTTAACTAAGCAAGATAAAAATGGAGAAACATTGCCTCAGCAGGTAGGGATGGCAGCTATTGCCAAGGAAGTCAAAGCTCAGATAGAGTCGAGACTGACAAGGGATGTCAAAGAAGAGCTTCTACTGCTAGTGGGAAGAGGCTGACCAAGGAAAATGAGGGCCCATTGCTGGATGGGGTAGGTGATTCAATGACAGCAGACACATATCACAGCAGGTCCCTACCACCATCTTTGTCATCACTTGTGAATTCTGTCAGGCCTCCAAAATTAGTGATGGAACTTAAGGAGGAGAGGGGCTACCAGCCAGGGATTTTCATATTAAAGAAGCAGGAAAAAACCTCCATTGTTTCCTGATTCTGATTGCAAATATAAACAATGAAAATATAATCCAAATTTAAGCAATACAGAAGTGAATTTCTTAGACCTAAAATACTGGGAAGATCAAAAATTTTCTTCCTTAAATAAATTCTTTATTCCAGTGCCTACACTAACTTTCTCACTTTAAAGTAACAGTATGTACTGGGTCTGGCTGAGATGGAATTCATTTTCCCTCAGCAGACCTCACAGTGCTCTGTTTGCATTGGTAGCCAGAAAGGTGTTGACAACACACCAGTGTTTTGGCTACTGCTCTGAAGGTGCATCAGGTAGATGCTCACATACCCAAAAGTCACACCACTGAAGAACATCAGAACAATAAACAGGTGGATAAGGTTGTCGAGACTGGAATAGCCCAGGTAGACTTGGATTAGGAGCAGAAGGACGGGCTATTTATAGCCTGATGGGCCCATGAAACATCAGGACATCTAGGAAGAGATGCAATATACAGATGGGCTTATATCGAGGGTTGGACCTGACCATGACATCACACAGCTTATTCATGAATGTGGAATACGTGTGGCAATCAAGCAAGCCATGTGAGTAAAATCTCCCCGGAACAGAGTGCAGTGGCTGGGTTTCCAATATGGGGAGGCTTTGCAAATTGACTACATTGGACCACTACCACAAACAAGTCAAGGCAAGACCTACATACTCACCATGGTGGAGGCAACAACTGGCTGGCTAGAAACAGATCCTCTAAACCAGGCCACTGCTCAAAACACTATCTTAGGCATTGAAAGGCACATTTTGTGGTGACATGAGAGAAATGAATCAGATAATGGGACTCACTTTTGGAATAATCTCATAAGTTCTTGGGTGTTAGATAAATGTCTCACACTGAATATGTAGCTGAACATTAGGTCACCCAGCTTTACAAACCAATCACCAGGCATTGCAGACTTCTGTGATAATTAAATAAAATATTCTAGTCATGTGCAAAAGCAATGCTTTCCATCTTGTACCACAGGTGGCAGCGAACAACAAACTGATATTCGGGATGCCTTTTCTGTGTTAAGTTCAGCCCACCCATTCTGATTTTTTATTATGAAACTCTTAAGATTCCTCTCAGACAAAGCCACTTTTTATTCTTCACAACCCTATGAACCTCGGGAAAATCAGAAACCTGGATAACTCCCCCTTTTCCTAATTTATGTTTTCTTACCTTTGCTACAGAGAAGAAACCCATTTTACAACAATTCTTTCTGTCATAACAGGAACTGATTCCATTCACCAAGGTCCTCTCAAGGAGCAATGGTATGTATCCCTCTTCTCCCTTGAAAATGTTATGTGAACGCTAAGCACTGGCTTTCAGCTGAGGAAAAAATTACTTTGCTCCAGAAATAAGACTGCTGCCACTAGGCCTGCCTTCTCATTCCTAGTTCTTCTTAACTTACAAAGAGGCCAATTTACTGAAGGGGTACTAAGCTTGCAGCTCTACATACAGATTATCATACATAACAATGGTACCACAGGGCTAATTGTGCCTCAGGAAAAAATAATTAAAATCTCCAAATTAGTGGAAATCATCATCATCATTGTCATCATAATATCTACTGGACTTTGTTCCTGTGTTAATCTCTATTTCTACAGGTGGATCAGTGCAATCCTGGACACACAGAGAAATAGGAGGACAGCTCTGGAACCTGGGGTTGTGCTAGATGATAAATTCAATGAGTCAACAATGTGCTCTGGTGGCCAAAACGGCCAACTGTATCCTGGGGTGCATTAAGCACAGTGCATCCAACTGGTTTGAAAGAGGTGATTGTCCTACTACACTCGGCACTGGCGCAGACGCACCTCAAGTACTGTGTGCAGTTTTGGGCTCTACAGTGTAAGGAGGATACCTGTCCAAAGGAGGCAACAAAGATGGTAAAAGGACTACAGGGCATGAATTGTGAGGAGCAGATGAAGATATTAGATTTGCTCAGCTTAGAGAAGACTAGGTGGGGGGACTCATTACTGTCTACAACTTCCTTATGAGAGTGGTAGAAAGGGTGGTGCTGATCTCTGGTGCCTGGTGATAGAGTGCAAGGGAACAGCTTAAAGCTGCATTGGGGAAGTTCAGATTGGGTATTAGGAAAAAATTCTGTAGTGAGATGGTAGTCAAACACTGGAACAAGTTTCCCAGAGAAGTGCTCATGGCCCCTGGCCTGTTGGTGTTCAAGAAATATAGGGACATTCCGTTCTATGATTCTATGATCTCAGATGCCAAAAGCTCAACTAAAATACAGGCTTCAACAGTGGTCTGACATCCATAGTTTTCCCTCATTGAATAGCATGGAAAACAAATGGAGTAAGCAACATACAGAGCCATGGTCTGTTCTGTGTTTTGCCAAGGTAAATCTAGAGCAGATGTAAACACAGAAAATTAAATAGTCAATAATTTTTACTCACTCGACAGTCCCGCTGTAGTGTTTTCATTAGTGCACTGTGCATTTCAGAGTCAAAATACAACCCTTCATGTATATCTTGCAAGAAATCCAAGTCTTTGAATGTGGGGTTGGACTTCTCCCTCTCTTTTCTTGATGCTCTCCGTTTGTATGTGGAGCCTTTCAAGTCGTATGTGAGATGCATTTTCAAGGCTCGTGGCAAAACATTGTTCATGACAACAATTCTAATATTAATGCCTCCTGACTGAACGCAATACAGCCCATAAAATTTAGGTAGAAGAGTCCTTGGATTCTGGTTCAGATTCTAAAACAAAAGAGATATTGTTAGATAGGTCTATTTTCAGTAAACTTCCATGCTTAAGAAAGGGTTTTTTTCATAGCAGAGGACATTAACAAACTTCAAGAAAACTGTGTATGACTTTTTATTCAGCACAGTTTCTTAGACTAGTTGATCTGCTTTGTGGGTCTCTATTTCAGAAAGCTAGCATAAACACTGCCATTTTCCCAGGAACTTATATATGCCAAGAGCAGAGCAGTAACTAGATTGATGCCAGGTTTCTCTTTCTCACATACTATCAAAGTGTAGACTAGGCCAAACCTAAAAGCATCCCAAAGACTTAATTTATTTAATCTGATCTGAACAACCTTTGCATTCTACCCGCTGGAAGAAGTTTGGGTCAAATGTAGTTCTCATTATTTGAAAAACAGAAACCTTGTCTCCATGAGGCTTTACACACTGAGGGTTAGTGCAAAATGACTGAGTTGTTTCCTCAGGAGTGTGAGAGTTACTGATCGTGTATATTTTATTTTGTTTTTGTTCCCTTTTCCTTCCCCCTTCCGTTTCCCCTTTCCTTGGAGTTGTGCATGGTATTTCAACTGTATATAGTTGTATATAACATAAATACATTTATTTTCATATAAGTTTGGCTAGTTTGTTTTTTTTTCGTGGTTTTTTTTTTTTTCCTTAGCACTGTGCTGCAGGTATTTTGGTGTTGGGTCTGGGACTTGGCAGGGAGCCAAGTAAAACTTAGACAAATGGAAATCAGAAGTAGTTTGGAACAAAAGTGAAACTGACCGGTCTAGTTTCTTTGTCCACTCTGAGTGAAATGCAGAGGGTAGACAAATACAAAACGGAGAAAAATATGGAATTAGAAATCTAGAAACCTTTATTTGTTACTAGCTTATTAGAAATAAAGTTTGGTATCAAATCAGATGATGACATTCATCTTCATCTTGAATGCTAAAAGAACAGCAATTCTTATCTTAAATATATTCTTGATTTACATCTATTCTTTCTGTTGGGTGTTTGGGGCAGAAAGTTGAAAGGCACGTAAAAATATCAAAAATATTACAAAAAATACAGATAAAACCAATGAAAGTTTACAAGACAAATGAAACTGAATCTTAAGAAGTGTGACATGAAACAGAAGAAATACAAGTAAAATACAGTCTTCAATTACTTACCATATAATAACCTGGCAAGAGCTTCTGAAGAAACTCAGCCTCTTTGTGTTGAACTGTTTTGATGATGAACTCGTCATCTCTAGTTACAAAAAATAAGGACCCACTGGCACCTGGGTTGGATAATTCAATTAAAGGCTCACTGCAGATTGAGTACTGGAAGAGACAAAAATTGTTTTTCACTGTCAATGCGTGCATTACCCAGACACAAGTCTAAACAAAGAACTGCAGGTTCAAATAGGCACAAGAGAATCAGGAAGCTTATTCTTTGGTCTTCAACTGTAGCAACACTACTACTGTAGAGCAAGCTGGTTCACATAATTTGGCTGAGGTTCGAAGGCCAGTTGTAAAAGTCCACTCTGCCCAGGACACACACTGCACAACCATGGAAGAGCAGCTGGCAGCTGAGCATACAGTTCCTCTTCATGTCCCACTGCACCAGGTGAACATTCCCCTGGGGTGAAGCACGTGGTTGAGGTGGAGGGAGTTGATCCCCACACTGGCACTATTGAAAATTCTTGAGTCAGAAACCTTAAGAAGACATTGCACTGCAACTCTTTGCTCTTCACAGTCATTTATGAAGGAGACAGGTACAAGAGATGTTAGACAAACACACCTGTAGTAGAGGTTTCTCACTGTAGACAAATAAGTAAATCCTATTCTGTGAAACTGAGATTGAAACCATTAGACTAATAATCTTGGTATAGCTACTAACGTAGTTTTCTGGTTGAAAACTGCTTGAAACAGAAAAAAACTCAATACTAGTAAGTAAGAAAAGTTGAGGTTTGGAGGAGGATTATTTTGGATATTTAGAAAGGCTTTCTCTTCTACAGGACACATTAAAAATTACAATCACAATAAAGAGGAAAAAGGTATTAATTCAAATTTCATTCAGACTAAATGGAGATGAGACATTAAGCCCGAAACTATAGAAAAAATCTTTTTATATTAAACCTAAAAACTTTCATTCGCACACCTTGTTTGTTGTTGTTGTTATATATCATCAGTTTTACACAGTTGGAGATTTACTGTACAGTCCAATATTTTAAGGGTTCAGTCTTTGCAAGAAACAAAATTACACAGGAAGTGAATTGTGAGTAGTGTAAACACTAGGGAATTATTCTTAGCAACGCAGTATTTTCTGGTCTTCTCAAAGCAAAAGGAATAACTGTTTCAATAACAAATATCTGGCATATTAGGACATTGCTTGAGATGAGATGAGCAATTCCAAAAGAAAAAAAGTTTTGTTTTTTAAAAAAAGCTTTCATTAAATCCATCCTGGAGCTTTGCCATTGACTTCAGTGGCTGGTGACAGCAAAGAAGTAATACAAGAAAATCTAATCAATATGCTCTTTTGTAAGCACTTGAACTAGAGAAGCATGCTTCCTATGGACTCAAACCACTGCCTTAATGCTGATGCTTTTCCCATGCTTGCCATTTTTAAGAAACTTTTGCATGATATAAAAATGTTTCCTGTTCCTCTTCCTGCTTCTGCAGTCCACTCAGTTCCAATTAATACAAAAGGCCTTTCTTACTAATCCTATAGTTACAATTTTCTACTGGTAGAACAGCCATACCAATCTGTAACACTACAAACCCTTAGAGCAAACCAGCAGTTGTATTGTAACCTTGCATTTTTCTTGCCAAAATATATAAAGCTTCATGAGTCATTGTCATTGAGGTAAGCATTTAAAACCAATTATCCTAAAACATTAAAGCTCAATAAATAAGCACAAGTTGTTAACCTACGCTCTGTGCAAGTCATTCTACAGTTGTGCTTATTCCTGTAAAACATTAATCTACCCATCAAGTGCTGCTATGCAGGGACCAGCTAATTTTGGCTGGACACTTATGAAAGCCAAATCAAAATGGAAAAGTAAGAAAATCCCCAAGACCCTGACAACTGAGTACTTCATGATCAAGACAGATGCAAAATGCCAGTGCTCCACGAGGTTTCCAGTGACAACTTAATTCTACCAGCTGTTCAAATGTATTTACCCTTGTTAACCAGTCTGACTTCTATAGTGCATTACCACTTAACTTCCTTGGAAAAGTGAAATTGTGAATCTTTGGGCTTTTTCACTTCAAATTAATAGTGTAAACTCACATACGCTTGCTGTAATTTCTCTTCATCTTATTTTACTTCCCTTGCCCATTCAGCCACAGTTGGACTATCACTTACCACTTACCACATACCACTTATGTCTTTTGCTGTGCAACTGAGTGTCACAAATCGCTTTTTCACAGCAAGCAGTCTTTCTGTAATATTTAACTTCTGCTACTGCAAAGGCTTCCTTAAATGGAAAAGAAGTTGCAGGTGATAACAGCTTTAATCTAGGAAGTAGAGAATTTTTAGCAGGTGGCAATACAGCCTGCATACTTCATCTTTTGCCGAGTCCATAAAAAGAGATAGATAAACAACATATTACATAATGACACTACTGTCACACATGACATCCTTGCCTCTAAAGTGGAGAGACATAGATTTATTTGATGGACGGACCACTCAGTGAGTAAGGAACTGGTTGCACTCAAAGAGTTCTGGTCAATGGCTTGTTGTCCAGTGACAAGTGGCATTCCTCAAGGACTGGTTTTGGGACTGGTGGTGTTTAACATGTTTGTTGGTCACATGGACAAGTGCGCCCTCAGCAAGTTTGCCAACACCACCAAGCTGAGTGGTGTGGCTCACACACTGGAAGGAAGGGATGCCATCCAGAGGAACTGTGACAGCCTTGAGAGTGGGCCTGTGCAAACCTCATGAAGTTCAATGAGGCCAAGTGCAAGGTCCTGCAGTTGGGTTGTGGAAATCCTGATCACAAGCACATGCTGAGAGAAGAATGGATTGAAAGCAATTCTCTTGGCAGTGTACACATGCAGCTCAGAAAGCCAACAGCATCCTGGGATTCATCAAAAGAACTGTAACCAGCAGGTGTGATTCTTCCCCTCTACTCTGCTGTGGTGAGACCCCACCCGGAGTAGTTTTAGAGAAGACACAAGGAAGAAATTCTTCACTGTGAGGGCGGTGAAGCACTGGAACATGTGGCCTAGAGAAGTTGTGGATGTCCCATCCCTGGAAGTGTTCAAGACCAGCCTGGAGGGGCTTTGATCAGTCTGGTCTAGTGGAAGGTATTCCTGCCCACAGCATGAGGGTTGGAACTTGGTGCTTTTTATGTCCCTCCTAACCCAAGCCATTCTATGATTCTATGATTTATAAAACTCCAACTGTATTTCCTTGCTACTACCATTTATAACTCAAAGGAATTATCTGTTTTTATATAGAACTAAGGTCATGAAGACTAGTAATACAAAATCCATCCATACTACTAAAGAATTAAAATAGGACATCCATATTCAACCTAAATAAAAGCAAAACCAATTAAGTTTTGATTTTAGGTTTATTGTCTATAAAAGAAAAGAAACCAAAAACTTTATAATGCACTTGAACACAACAAAAGTAATATATTTAGTAGTATTTTAAGTAATGTTTCAGCACACTTTATTCAGTTTTTCTTTTTTATTCATTCAAGCCCTTTCAAAATAATTTGGTTTTACAGAAGCAGTTATCAATAACAGAACAAAAAGATTTAAAAACTCATTCAAAAAAATGAACAATAAAACTCTGACATGTAAAAGTGCTAATTTGTATTGTGACTCTGATTTGTTGGGTCGTCCACCATGAGACAAATTAAACATGGGGCAAACATCTAGAAAACAAGCTCTTTGCTTTCACACTACCCTTCCAAAAGCAGAACTATAGAAGAAGTAAAATAGTGGATACTTCTCCAGGCAGTGTACAAAGTGGTTCCACCAAGTAAAGCCTGCTTTTACAATGTCAGCAAATGCATCACCTTTTTTCTCATGTAAACCACTGAATACTGTGAAAGAATAAGTCTTCAAATTATAAAATAAAGAGAAAAAAGGAGATACTATAAATGCTTAATTTTTAGTCTGCCATCCACATTTCTCAAGGCTAGACAGGAACACATGCAGACATCACTTTTGTAATGAAGTTAATAAGTAGCACAGATAACATAAGAGTAATTTCTTAGAACTGATTTAATAGAAGTCCACAAGTACTGATTGTAACTTCTCTAGAAAAAGTTACCTGAATGATACGGAAGTTATTCTAGTCAATTGATAAAGTAGGTTTTTAATGTAAATTGTCTCAAAGACAAAGAATTTTCTACATCACTAAAAATATTCACTAGTTGTAAACCCCTTCACATACAAAATTTACTACTTATTTAGGCACGCTTTAAGCACCCTCTTCTGTCGCTATGAAGCTAGTATACTTATAATAACTTGTAACTCAAAGGAAAACTGCAAGCTCTTACCAAATAATCATCAGGCTTGATACCAAAAAGTTCTCTGAAATAGCGGAAGGCAAGAGGTGCATACGTCTTAAATCTGAAGTCAGGGTAATGATGAGCAGGGGTAAGATTGCTCCCTTCACTGAAAACAAAAACAAAAATAAACGGAACCAAATTACTGAGCAATTTTTAGCAGATAGTTTTGCAGTAAAACTGCCTAACTCGACTATTTGCCTTCTGCGAA
Source organism: Pseudopipra pipra (assembly GCF_036250125.1). Lineage (NCBI taxonomy): Eukaryota > Metazoa > Chordata > Aves > Passeriformes > Pipridae > Pseudopipra > Pseudopipra pipra. The sequence goes on from NC_087581.1 coordinate 34,187,855, forward strand.
AGGAGTCATAAATGCAGATAAATCTCCCTATTACCATTAATGTCTGTGACAGACAGACTACCAGCAAATTCCTTTTTCTCACCTTAAAGGAAATTATTTTTACCACCTGTATGCATTTGCATAAAGATCATATTTAAACTAAAGCTGCAATTTCTGATAAGTCTCTAGGTAAGCCAGTCTAATAGCAGGAAGGGTCACTCTCACCTCACGTAAGCTCTTGCAAAAAGTTTGGAAGTCAATGCAATGAAACAGCTTTACACCAGCCTGGTCACTTGAATTGCCTTGCAAGTGATTCAGACTGATACTAAGGACGAAGACTAAGAACCAACACAGAGGGTAGAACTGTGCAGAGAGAGCAGTGGGAAGGAAGCAGGATTATGTATGTTTTTTGATGCTACCAAACAGTGATTGTTTCAGCCTTATGCATGAAATGGCATCCTCAGCATCAGACTTTTCTCTTTCTTGCTAACGCAGTCCAATTTGGGAAGCAACTCTGGTTTGCTGATCACAGTGTGGTTTTCTGCCTGTTATGTCATGTTTTTTACTCCACCTCAATCTAAACCAGCGTTTAGATTGTGTGCTAGCTTACATTCTCAGTTGATTAAACAGGAACACAGAGTACACAGCCTTTGGGGGAATTACAGAAGATGGTATGTAGTTACATGCAAGATACAGATTTGAACTAGAATAGGCAAAGATTACTAGGGTGACCAGCCTGGAAGAGAGTCTTTCTTATAGGGAAAAAAAATAATAATACAATTGTAGCCTAACACAGAATCACAGAGAATCAATTAGGTTGGAAAAGACCTCTGAGATCATCGAGTCCAACCCATAAACAAACACCATCTTGTCAACTGGACCATGGCACTAAGTGCCACATCTGGTCTTTCCTTAAACATCACCAGGGATGATAACTTCACCACCTCTCTGGGAAGCCCATTCCAACATTTGATCACCTGTGAAGAAATTCTTCCTAATGTCCAACAAAACCTCCCCTGGCACAGCTTGAGACTGTCCTCTTTTCCTATCACTAGTTGTCTGGGAGGAGAGGACAACCCCCATGTGGCTACAGCCTCCTTTCAGGGAGTTGTAGAGAACGCAAAAGTCTCTCCTGATTCTCCTTTTCTCCAGACTAAACAATCCCAGCTCCCTCGGTCACTTCTAATGGGACTTGTGCTCCAGACCCTTCACCAGCCTTGTTGCTCTTCTCTGGACCTGCTCCAGCACTTCAATGTCCTTCCTGAACAGAGGGGCCCAGAACTGGACACAGGCCTCAAAGTGTGGCCTCACCAGCGCTGAGTACAGGGCAAGAATAACTTCCCGGGTCCTGCTAGCCACACGGTTCCTGATACAGACCAGGATGCCATTGGCCTTCTTGGACACCTAGGCACACTGCTGGCTCATGTTCAGCAGCTGTTGACCAGCACCCCCAGGTCCTTTTCCACTGGGCCACTTCCCAGCCAGTCTGTCCCCAGCCTGTAGTGCTGCATAGGATTGTTGTGGCCTAAGTGTAGGACTCAGCACTTGGTTTTGTTGAACCTCATGCCACTGATCTTGGCTCATTGATCCAGCCTGTCCCGATCCCTCCACAGAGCTTTCCTACCCTCCAGCAGATTGGCACTCGTGCCCAAGTTGGTGTCATCTGCAAATGTGCTAATGGTAGACTCGATCCCCTTGTTCACCACCACTCTCTGGGCCCAGCCATCCATCCAGTTCTTAACCAAGCAGAGAGTGCCCCTGTCCAAGCCCTGGGCTGCCAGCTTTTTCAGGAGTATGGTATGGGAGACAGTGTCAAAGGCTTTGCTGAAGTCCAGGTAGACCACATCCCCAGCCTTCCCCTCATCCACCAGGTGGGTCACCTGATCATAAAAGGAGATCAGGTTGGTCATGCAGGACCAGCCTTTCCTAAACCTGTGCTGGCTGGGTCTGATGCCTTGGTTGTTCTGTATGTGCCATGTGATGGCACTCAAGATGATCTGTTCCAAAACCTTGCTGAGCACCAAGGGCAGGCTGACAGGCCTGTAGTTTCCCAGATCCTTCTTCTGGCCCTTCTTGTGGATGGGTGTCACATAGGCCAACCTCCAGTAATCTGGGACATCCCTGGTTAGCCAGGACTGAAGACAGATGATGGAGAGTGACTTGCTGAGCTCTTCCACCAGCTCCCTCAGTACCCTTCTATCCCATCCAGTCCCATAGACTTGTGAGCATCTAAGTGGCTCAGCAGGTCACTAATTACTTTCTCATGGTTTGCAGGGGGTCTGTTCTGCTCCCTGTCCCTGTCTACCACCTCAGGGGGCTGGTTGCCCTGAGGATAATAGGTCTGTGTGCTGGTTTAAAGGTGAACCAGCAGGGGAAATGAACTCAACTCAAAAGAGAGACCACAAGTCAGAATAACAATTTAATAAAACAACACAAGTATGATTATACAGACAAACAACCGGCTTAAATCCACAAAAACCCAAATGTACAACCCAGCACCCTGGGACATGAACAAAACGGTGTTCCCTGGGCCCCCCCTGAGTCCAAAGTAAAGGGAGAGTGGAAAAACCTGCTGGTGGGAGAGCTGTTGCAGTCCGGTCAAAATGGTGATTGCAGTCCAGTCGAGGGTGGTGGTCTCAGTGTGGCCGAGAGCGGTGAGCTGCAGTCCTCCTCTGGATCCCACGAGTGGTAAAAAGGTTCCAAAACTCCAAGTTTATATATTCTCGAGTTCAAGTAGGAATGCTCAGTCCTTCCCTCAGAGCAGGGAATTCCATAAAAGGGTATGAGGACAGAAACATCTACAGGCCTCTACTGCTAACAATTTTCTGGGAAATGGCATGGAAGGCTATAGAATACACAGTTTTGGGTTACACCCATACCATGATGAACTGGTCTCAGCTGTCCTAACTAGGACAGTCTGTCTGTTGAAGACTGAGGTAAAGAATGCATTAAGTACCTCAGCATTTTTCTCGTCTTTGATGACTATATTCCCTGCTGCCACATCCAATAAAGAACGGAGGTTTCCCTTGCCCCTCCTTTTGCTATTGATGTATTAATAAAAACATTTTTTATTATCATTTGCAGAAGTGGCCAGATTAAGCTTTTGCCTGTCTAATTTTTTTTCTGCATTACCTAACAACATCCTTAAACACATCCTGAGTTGCCTGTCTCTTATTCCAAAGATCCTACACCCTCTTTTTTTACCCTGAGTTCTTGTGAAAGCTTTCTGCTCAGCCAGGCCAGTCTTCTTGCCCACCAGCTCATCTTTCAGCACATAGGGACAGCCTGCTCCTGCACCTTCTTTCTTAAAAAATGTTCAGCCTTCCTGGGTCCCTTTGTTTTTAAGGGCTGCCTCCAAAGGGGCTTTCTGAACCAGCATCCTGAACAGGCCAAAGTCTGCTCTCCAGAAGCCCAAGGTTAATGTTTTGTTGACCTCCTTTTTTACTTTACGGAGTATTGAAAACTCTATCATTTCACATTTCGCTCTGCCCAAAATGGCTCCAACCACCACATCTCTCACCGGCCCTTCCCTGTTTGTAAACAGAAGGTCTAGTGGGGCACCACCCCTGGCAGGCTCGCTCACCAGCTGTGTTATCTTCCACACACTCCAGGAACCTCCTAGACAGCCTCTGCTCTGTTGAGTTGCCAGCAGACATGCGGCAGGTTAAAGTCTCCCACAGGAAAAAGAGCTGATGATCATGAAACATCAGCCAGTCACCTCTTCATCCTGGTTGGGTGGTCTATACTGGACTCCCACCAGGATGTCTGCCCTGTTAGCCTTCCCCCTCTTTCTTACCCACAGGCATTCAACCTTATCGTCACTGTCCTCGAGCTCTACACAGTCAAAAGACTCCCTAACGTACAGAGCCATCCCACTCCCTCTCCTTCCTCACCTGGCCCTTCTGAAGAGCTTGAAGCCATCCATTGCGGCACTCTAGTCATGTGAGTCATCCCACCACATTTCCATGATGGTGACTACGTCACAGCTTTCCTGCTCCACGATGGCTTCTAGCTCCTCCTGTTTGTCACCCATTCTCCTTAACTCTTTTCCTTGTCTTATATTTACCACCTTACTGTATTTTTAGGCTGCAGTCTTGAGATGAATACTACATTTAAGATAAAGAAAATGAAGCAAAATGCTGCTAGAGAAAAAACCGCCCAAACCTGCCTGTGGATTAATTTATGATGGAAACTAAGAGAAGGCTTTTAAGCAGAAAAGTCCTACACCATGACTTCAACACAAATAACAACACCTTTAAAACAAAGTTTGGTCAGTCTCCAAGTGATTTGATAAATAGATAAATACAAAATCCAAGACTTGACACAGTAGCTGAAATCAGCTTTTGCAGCACTTCTTTACTCATTTACTCTAATTAAACTATTCAGAAATGCAGCATGTACCTTTGCACTTGGCAATAAGAATATCCAAAGTCTACTAAACAGAAAGAAAAAAAAGCTACGAATTCACAGATACGAAAAGTGATAAACTCTAAGAAACATTCCTGAAAAAAGACTAAATTAAATATCATGAAGGACTTTAAGAGCTTTCATCCTGTACAATTAATACTTGTCATATGAACGTGTCACCTTTCATTAATAAGAATTTGATGGCAGGAGCCTAGCCAACCCACCTAGCTGCCCTTGCACACATACTGCTACAACCCCACAAAACCCAACTGCTGTAAAGTGACAGCAGATGAACAAGCTTTCTCAGGCTCTAGAAATGTATAGACTTTAAACTCTTGAACAGGAGACAAAAGGAGGGGAAAAAAACCCCAGATTTCTGCCTGGAATTCACATATAAAAAGATAGTTGTGGCTGATCAATGATACATTCAAGGATATTACAATATTGCCACTTTTTGGAGTGTTAAACCATACAGTTAACAACTAGTGAAGGCTGCCTAGGCCTCATGATTTCCTCTGATCACTTTATAGTGTACTCTATTACAACTCCACGGTATTAAAATCAAATCCACATGTGTTTTATTGTTCCATTATAGAGCCAAAAAAATGGAAATCAGTAGGTTACTAGGCTAAAGATTGTAATTTTTCTTTACAGTTAAGATTGACTAATGCTTTTTCTTATAATGTCTTTCAGCTGCTCAGAACACTGCCAGACTTGTCTGACATTAAGTTTTATATAAATGCTTGCAATTCACTGAATTTTTGTGCAATATGTGTATGCCACAGGGGATCCTCAACTACACTGGGACCCTGGGAGCATACTTGTAAACATATTTAATTGTTGTAAGATGCAGACAAGAACAGAACAGAGTGTTCTCTACTGAAGCATCACATAATTGTTAGGGAATCCTAATCCCCTAAACTAAATTGAAAGGTCCTACCTTTCAGTACTAAATACTTTATAGATCTGTTTCCTGCAGCCATCACCCAAAAGCTTCTCCTGTGAAAGCATGTCAACAAATAAGATTACATGTCCTTACTATACCAGAACATACTCTCACTGGAACTTCACCAAGTTTGAATTCAATGAAGTTGAAATGAAGATAGGAGGTTCACTGTGATAATGGCAAGGGTCCAATTCGTTTCATAATTGCAGATTTAATTTAATTGCAGATTTACTCCATTGCATATAGAGTAAAATGAACAATGCTGGGTCTGCAGGTGGACAGTAAGGCATAGCAAGTGAAGATTTATTGCAAAACAGAGCAATTATTTTGCAACAGCTTCTATATAGACGGCAATTCAATTTATTCAGGGCACATAAGCCTACTTTATTACAGATATGACAGTCAATTTCACTGCGTAGACAAGTTTCCTTATTCTTTGTAAAATCATCTTCAAATACCTTTTATTTAAGGTCTGCAGAGTACTTTATCATACCTCTGTTTCTGTTAAACATATTAATTTGTTTCAGCATCATTGCCTAATAGAATAGTGTGCATGATCCTAACAGTAAGTTCTTCTGTAATGTAAGAAGTAAGCTTGACACAAACGTAAGATTTCTTGGTTAGTCCTCTGGAAAAAAAGTTTTTAATGTTGTCTTGCCGCTACTTTAACAGAAAAAGCACCCTCACTTCCAGTAATTTCCTACAGTAAGACAAAACATTTAAATTCCTTATGCATTTGAAGTTCATATGGCAAGCACGAATTGAGTATGACCTTGCTCTTACCTGAAAAGGACAGATTCCACTGTACAGAACACTTGATGGAAGTACATCCCTACCCTATTTAGAAATTATTCACATCCAACTCTATTAGCTCTTGCAAGAATGTATTAAATGGTTTCTACCCACATTTTCTTGGTGCATTTTACAGTTTCACTTTGGTAGGATTAAAGTATATGTGCAAAGCCCTACGTATAACAATTTTTACTCAGTCTAGGGTTTTTTGGGGATGATTAAGTCTTTGAAGTTGAACAAGAAAAATACCCATGATCTGTTGATAAAAAATTAAATCTGCAAAATGGTGCTTTGGACACAATAGAAATGTACCCTATAAAAAAAAAGAAAAAGGAGGTATAAACTTCCTCTCAGGTCTACCAGAAAAACAAAGAAAAGGAAAAATAAAGACATGTAACATGAGCTCTAATTCTCGCAATCTTGAGAAATTCAAGTCTCTGTATGAGCTATTACAAACCATACAGGCTTTGCAAAGATTAGGAAGCAATTGTAACTTATGATGTATTTTAATAATCTTAGCTGTAAGACCACACAAAAGAAAAAGATGGGTAGGCAGAAATAAAGAGAGATTAAGCTTAAAATGCAAGTTTGCTTTAATACTTAATTTGTAATTTATTTGTTTTTTAAATCAAGCACACCTAGAAATGACAGTATGTGTATCATCTTAACCTGTCTCTTCATAAATGTTGAGAGTGGATTTAAAGCATAGGTGGTGTAATATCAAACTAAAAAGGGACTAAAACTAATTACATTTTAAATGGCTAACCTATGGTTTGTAAAAGTTTGCTAAACGAGACACTCATACATTTCTTGGCAGCTTTTCTTTGTTGTGGCCTCACCCTGGTAGGATGTACTCAGGAGATATCCCACCTATCTGAAGGGGTAGAGAAAGCCATCTGCATGTCTTGATAGCAAACCTTCATCACAGAGCAATGTTAATAGGCTCTGATAGAGCTGTTAACAAAAGAATTAGTCATGCTGTACTTGTCAGCCCATGTATACCTTTCCTGTGTGTATTGCAAAAAGAGTGAAGAAGAGGAACAGTTCAGTTCTTTCAGTGAAAGTAAACCTTTTTTTAGACCTTAAAATCAAAATAAAATGTCTAAAATTAAATGCTCCTAACATTAAAAACTAAGAGTATCTAATCTCAGTTTCACTGTTCCTGGAAGCAGCTGCTCTTTTATAATTCAAAATGTGTTTCAATTCTGCAACTGTATCAAATACATACATACTGACAGGTCAGGTAGTGCTTTGGTGTATTCATTTCCTATACATAATTTCAGGAAAGCAATCTTTTCCCACAGGCTGGAAGTAGGTATTACAGCTACCTGTATAAATAGGTGTGTGTGGGTTTTCTTCATACTGTGGGATAAAGTCCAGTGATACAGTCCTTGCTTCTCACTGTATGTTTTCCTATACTTACAGTTACCATATGCTATCCTAAGCAGTTCCCTGCAAGGCAGCTTTGAAACAGAGCTGTGAATAGTAGATACCTACAAAACAAGTCAAGCCAATCACATAAAAGTTGAATACAGAAGCATTTACTTATAATGTTGAAGATATGACTCTTTCACAACCAACTGGAAATGCCTGTAAAATGTAGGATTTTAGAGTACTTTAAAGGTAGTTTAAGTATGTCTACATAACCACACAACTATCAGGGTTATGAGAGGTTTATCAATAATTTCACAGTAACTCAGGTAGCTGAGTCCAATTGTATTAGACTTGCCCATAACAAGAATGTTTCTGCTTTTGTTGCCATGGTATCCCCATTTCTAATATTTGTTTTGCAAACAGAAGTTACATCCTCTTCTCTGTGCTATCACTTGACTCACAAACCATGAAAAGCATGTCAGAACTTGGGTCATTCTGTGCATCTCTGAAACCAAATTACCAAAGAAGAGCAGCAGCATTTTATCAAAATATTCAGGGCAATTTCTTATCTGTCTTCGCCCGACTGGAAACATATATCATGGTGTAAGTTACACAACAACTACTGGTTAGTGTGAACATTTGAATACTAATCATAGTGAGCATGCAGAGCATTCTATACTATAAAGACACTACTTAGCCCATCAGTTAACCTACAATACAGGTTTGATACAAAGATATTTCCAAGGATAAGTGTGAGTTTTCCTTATTTTTCTCAGTTAGTGTTCAAAAATATACTAGAAAGCCATATACTTTGGTTTTAGATGTAGGGTCAAAACCAGACTAGTGGTCAAATATGTCAAAGGTTTTACTTTCCTAGTATTTTTGACTATTTATTTGGACTGTCATTCAAATGCTATCATAATACAATATTAAGCTTTTGACCCTAAAGAGCATCACTCTGTGATTAGCATAACAAGAAAGGAATTTGTAAATGAACCAGTATAAAGACTGTAGCTGTAGGGAGCATACAGGTCAACAGCATCTAGCACACTTATGCTAAATATGCAGGGTCTAGACCCTGAAAATATAGGATATTAGCAAGGGAAACCACACAAGACTGATTAACAACTTACTGCAAAAAGGTCAAACTCACAGATGTGCTTATAAACATCTCCATCTAAGAAAAGAAGCAGCGTCCATCTAAGGAAAGAAAAAATGCAGACTGAAACATATTGCCTTGCTCCAAATGCTCTGCATTTCTGAAGTCGCACACAACTAACTAGCAAAAATTAGCTGACATAAAGGAGCATCTTCTGTTTGGCTTGTCAAGCATCACCACAGAAAACGGACCAGCTGACTGGAAGCTGGTGAACAATTCCCAAGAAGGGCAAGAAGGAGGACCAGAGAAGCTAGGGGCCTTTCAGTCTCACTTCAGTGCCTGGTAAAGTTAGGGAGAAGATTATTCTGGGAAGTATTGAAAAACACTTCAAAGACAACACAGCCATTGGTCATAGTCAGTATATGGCCTCATGACAGGAATACAGTGCCTATCCAACCTGATTTCCTTTTATGACAAGGTAACTCACCTAGCTGATCAAGGGAAGCCAGTTGATGGAATCTTTTTGGATTTCAGTAAAGCTTTCAATACCATCTCTGACAGGATCCTGCTGGACAAACTGTCCAGCACACAGCAGGATGAACACATCATGTAGTGAGTGAGCAATTGGCTCATGGGTCGAGCACAGAGGGTAACAGTGAATGGGGTGACATCAGACTGGTGACCTGTCACTAATGGGGTTCCACAGGGCTCCATCTTAGGCCCTGTGCTCTTCAACAATCTTCATAAATACGTGGACGCAGGACTGAAAGGGATACTAAGCAAGTTTGCAGACAAAAGGAAACTGAGAGGAGCTGTTGACTCCCTTGAAGGCAGGGAGGCCCTGAAGAGAGACCTTGACAAATTAGAGGAGTGGGCAATCACCAACCATATGAAGTTCAACAAGGGAAAGTGCTGGATTCTGCACCTTGGATGGGGCAAGCCTGGATGCTCGTACAGACTGGGGAATGAGATGCTGGAAAGTACTGCCATAGAAAGAGACCTGGTGGTCCTGGTCGATGGCAAGTTGAATATGAGTCAGCAGTGCCCTGGCAGCCAGGAGGGCCAACCGTGTCCTGGGGGGCATCAGGCAAAGCATCACCAGCTGGTCAAGGGAGGGGATTGTCCCGCTCTGCTCTGCACTGGGGTGGCCTCACCTTGAATATTGTGTGCAGTTTGGGGCACCACAGTATAGGAAAGATATTAAGCTCTTAGAGAGCGTCCAAAGGAGGGCAATGAAGATGGTGAAGGGCCTTGAGAGGAAGCCGTAAGAGAAGCAGCTGAGGTCACTTGGTGTGTTCAGCCTGGAGAAGAGGAGACTGAGGGAAAACCTCATTGCAGTCACATCTTCCTCATGAGGGGAAGAGGAGGGGCAGACACTGATCTCTTCTGTGTGGTGACCAGTGACAGGACCTGAGGTAATGGCCTGCAGTTGTGTCAGGAGAGGTTTACATTGGACATTACAAAAAGGTTCTTCATCCAGAGGGTGGTTGGGCACTGGAACAGGCTCCCCAGGAAAGTGGTCACAGCACCAAGCCTGCCAGAATTCAAGAAGTGTTTGGATGATACTCTCAGGCACATGATGTGACTCTTAGGAGTGGTCCTGTACAGGGCCAGGAGTTGGACTCGATGATCCTTGTGGGTCCCTTCCAATTCAGCATATTCTGTGATTCTGCTGGAAGAGCTTAACAAGCTGTCTACACTGCCACCTTACAGGCAGCTGCACAGTCCCATGGCCTGAGTTAGGCTTTTAGATGAACAATGGGCCTTTCTAACCATGGCCATGTTATCAGGAGCCAGTGCCACAGCTGAGTCAAACAGCTGAAATATATTGCTGAAGCCACATTGCAGAAATAACTGACTTGGAGGCAAAATGTGCCACCAGGAACAGGCTCGAGCCAAGAAGCCAGAGGCACAAATGTGTTCCACACAGCTGAGTCACAGGACAGAGCACAGACAGCCCATAGAGAATGCACAACCTTCCCACTGAACACTCCAGTCACTGCTGCAGCAGTCCCAACACCATGTAAGCACCTCCATTGCTCGATTTCCAAAGCAGAGTTGAAAAGCCAGAAAACAGGTTACTTGGAGTGGTTTCTCCTATGGTTTTGCTTTATTCAGGGAGCAGGGCAGAGACTTCAGATGCTATCTTTAGAATCAACCAGGTCAGTGCAGGGTTTTGTTTCTCGGTCCTAGGAGCACATTTGCATGGTACCATTTAAATTCTATCTCGACAGTGCTTATCAATGAACTCCATTATAGCAGTAATTCCAGTAATACCTCAGTTTGCAAAAGCAATATGTTATATAAATTCCTGGGAGCTCGAAGAGAAGAGGGTGAAAGGAATGCCACAATGTAAAGCACAAAGCGGCAAGGGCACTTTTCCACTCTGCGCATCACTACAGTATGCAAATGCAAGCAAGCACCTTTGCAATTCAAACCCACTCACTGTACAGAGACATCTCTACTTCGCTCAAAGTCACTTCCATTGACCTTAATGAATCTGGGCTAAACTCTTACAGTTACACAGTAACTGTGGACCAGGAACAACTTTCAATCCATGGAGTTACTCCTGATTTACATCAGTAGCTCCCACAATATGCAGAACAGTTACATTCAAATCTGACCCGACTACTTTTTTCCCCTCACATTTTTCTCCCTCCTTCATGAATTCTGAACACCAGTGGAAGTGTTTTGCTCTGGCTACTGAAGCAGAGGTATGGGTGGTGCCAAGGGTTATTTTGGGGTCTGAGAGGTATGCAGACACTATCTTCTGCAACTGATAAAATTAATAAACATTGCTGACTATTTTCCCCTAACAGTAAAAGGGTAGAGATAACACTATTTTGCTTGCTGGTGCACAGGCTGCTGTTTCATTGCATTTTTACTAGCTTAGGTCTGTTTTATCACTGCCACCATAACAGTGCTCCTGTTGCTGTCAAAGAAGCAGGTGTACCTATGACTCTGTAAAACAGCTGTTTTCTCACCTCAGTGCCAGACACAAAAGAGGCAGGGAAAACATGGGAGGAGGATGGAGGAGGAGTTACTGTGAATTTGCCACAATCAAGGGGAAGTTCAGCTAATAGCCTGCTTGGAGTTGCAGATGAATTATTTGTACCCAAAGCAAGTGGAAAAATATTGTTCCTTGCTTGGTAACCACCTGTTTTCAGCACCACACGTGCTGCACTGTTAGGTTCTCCTTAAGCTGCAAACCTCTGTGAAAAGTTTACCCAACCTCAGCTTGCTCGGGCATGCTTCCAGGTAAAGGTTAACCCCTTTGGCCTGCAAGCGTAACTAATTTCAACTAATTACTTTCAACCCCTACCAATCCAAAGAGGACAAAACCAAAAGTCATTAAAGTAATGGCTTTTAACAATACGGCCATCACATATAGGTCCTGTGCTAGGAAAAAATAAAGAGCACCTGAGATGCACTTTGGGAGTGCAGCCCTAATTGTAAAGAACGTGCAATCTTAGCTTTTTACCTAGGCTAATGAAGCTAGGTATGGATATGACTCATGACAAATCCATGTAATGCCATTATGAAACACTCAACATCCCAATACTCTCAACCAGCAAGAAAGAATCCTGTATTATTATGTGCAATCCTAAATTATTACAATTTATGCACAGTAATACTACTTTTGGTTGAAAGAATTTTAGATAAATAAAAGTGCATGTTACAATGAGACATAAAAGGATTTGAAATTTGACATTTCTGTGCATCAGCACAAGAAATCAAATGTCATGATCTGAAGAGATTGCTATGGATAGTCATATATTTTACAGAGAATGTTGTCAACGAGTGCTCTTTATAGAGAGGCTCTTTGTCACGGTCAAGATGACTCACTATGTTATATACTACTGCTTAGCACATAGCTATGCAAAAAAAAAAAAAATTCAACCCAAACTAAAAAGCCAAAACTATGCTGCTCTCACCATTACTTTCGTTTGTCTAGTTTTCCTCATATGATTTATTTATTTATAGGAAACTCTCCAGAAAGATATTCCTGAAGCTTTTCTAATCTATTTTACATTCGTGCAATCATCTTACTCCCTCTGTCATTGTTTTCATTTTAAGCCAGAAGGTATGTCTCCCAGCTCTGCCTTAAAACCAACATAAAACAGGGAAATCTCATTTCTCTATGTACAAGCATGTAAGTCTCATAGGAAAGAAGATATATGCAATGCTATGGCATACAAACCATTTTATTTCACTTGTTCCTTTATAACTATGTTTAAAAAGATAGAGAATAGATTTTTTTTCTCAAACTGCTATGTAATAAAACAGTTTTCGTATATAGGTTTCATTTAGTTTCCATGAACAAAGGTAATAATCACAGCAAACTACAGGAGCCTCCATCAGTGTCACAGGCAGACATTTTTCTCACCAATAAAAACCTTGTTACATGATATGCAAATTTCTCACCAGTAATTTGGATTATTTTAAACAAAATCTTGTGCTTACAGTGTATGAAAATACATGCATATGGTTAACTTCTCTATATTTACCTAATCTACAAGAGAAAGGCTACAAAACTGTCCACAAACCTTATTGTTAACAGCAGAACAAGATGTTAACAACTACTCAACTACTAGGAACTAAAGTATGTAAGGTAAAAGCTTAATTTCACATAAAAAAAAAAATTTCTTTTCTTGAAGGATATCTCAGTTCAAAGAAAAACAGGAGTCAAATGAAATCAAATTTGGGGAAAGATCAAAATTTAAAGTGCCTGCAATTATTCTGTATGTTGTTAATTTAACTTTCTTTAGGACACCAGTAATTATTAAGGATCATAAATTATTAGAAACAGCTTACGAAGTAGCATTCAAACCGCACCTGAACAAGACTTTAAAAACTCATAGAAATTTTTGCCAAATTCAGGGAAGATTGCATACGTAGCATGTCCTTACTGAAAGGAAGGTACTCAGCACTTCTAAGAACCCAGACCACACTGAACAGAGCAAGTCATCTTGGTTTTGAAATACGTTAAATACATTTTTCCAAAATCTTCTTTGTCCTTTCCCAGCATATATAATTTGCAAAGTTATGTGGCACTGTACTTCAGCTTCTGAACTCCAAAACTCAGTATGACTTTGATTTCTCTCATTGGCATGATTCTATTGCTACAATTTCCATACCATCACCTTGACAGTGAAACAAGCTGAGATGGCAAAGCACTAAAGGTGCGCAACCTGTAATCAGCTTGTAAGAGCTAAGCGTTGTCACAGACTAAAGTCCTGAAGAGAATTTTATAGTGTAGTGTAAACTATTATATTATCCTTAAAATACAGGACTTGAATTTTCATAAATTTTGAAACCCCCTCAACAAAATGTCAAGTACTACTCTCAGTTTTTAGAAACTAAACTGAAACTAGACAAATGTGAATATTGGATTCACATATCACTTCATATTGTAATTAACAGCTCCTTTAATTGAAAATGTCACAATTACTCTCCCTCTCCATAAGTGATAAGCCTCAAACCTTCAGTTGAAGTGTGACCTTTTCAATTTTCTTCCTACCTTCATTTTTAATGACAACATGAAAAACAGAAGTTCTATACATTAAACTTTCTCTAACATAATTTTGTTAGAACTGGAAAACAATCCTCATTCAAATATCCAGTTAAGAATTTAATTATGAAATTCTATTGAAGATAAATTGAAAAGGCTTGTTCTTACCTTGGTAGGAAGACACTTTCCACTACATAGAAGTCTTGCATAAGAACATCTCTGTCTGGTTTTGATGTAAGGTTTCCTACCGTGTATCCTATTCCCAGCTGGATAGCACCTTTAATAGCTGAGGATGCAGTCTGTGCAGAAAACAAGAATTCAAGCATGAGTTTGATAAAACCAGATTTCTGTTCTTTATCAGTAATATGATATGTTAAACTCTTTAATCATTTTCATAATAACAACATCATGTCATCTTTACCTCCTAGAGCTCAGTGAGATGACTGATTTTCAATTAGAAGATTTAAAAGAATCACTGTACTGTAGTAAAATCTACAAAAATCAATTTTCTCGTTGTACAAACTGAAACTTTTCAAATTGCCTCATTAATTTCCACATTGGGTTCTAACTCAGCATAGAATCATGGAATACCAGATTGGAAGGGACCTCAAGAATCATCTGGTTCAACCTTTCTTGGCAAAAGCAGTCTAGACAAGATGGCCCAGCACCCTGTCAAGCCAAATCTCAAAAATGCTCATGCTGGCGAATTCATCACTTCTGGAGAGATAATTCTATTGGCTGACTGTTCTCACTGTGAAATATTTCCTCTTGTGTTCAACTGGAATGTCCCCAGGAATAACTTTAACCCATTATCTCTCATATTTTCTATGTTACTCCTTGTAAGAATAGTCTCCATCTTCTTTGTAGCCACCCTGTAAATACTGGAACATAGTGGGAAGTATTCCCCTCAGCCCTCGAGGCTGAACAGACCCAGCTCTGTAATAGCTCACACACCAACTTTTCCCTCATTGACCCTGGATCTGAGTTTGCATCAACCTGGATTTTTGTTCCCAGGCCCAACAGTGCTGGTGATAACAGAGATGAAGGAAGTGTTGAGAACCTCTGCCTTTTCAGCATTGTTGGTGACTAATTCAACTCGTCTATTTAACAGCAGGTCAATATTTTTCTTCTGTTTTTTATTGTTGTTTATGTTATTTGTTGTTTATGTACCCAAAGAACCCTTTCTTGTGGTTCCTGACATCTCTTGCCAATTTCAATTTGAGCTGAGTCTTTGCTTTTCTAACTGCATCTCTGCATTCCCTGGCAACTCCCTTGTTCTCAACAAGTATTTGTCCCCTTTTCCATCTCTGGTATGCTTCTCTTTTGGTTTTGAACAGACTCAGAAGGTCACAGTTAAGCCAAGGGGGTCTCTTTCTCCACCTACTTCCCTTCCCTTTATAGAGAATGAACGGGTTTTCTGCTTCCAGGAGAGTGGTCTTGAAAAACTCCCAGCACTCCCTAGCTAAATGGAAGCTTACCTCCCAGTTGAGCTCTGAGCAAGCTGAAGTTTGCTCTTCCAAAATCTAAAAACTTTGTCTTGTACTAACCTTCAGTGTGCACAGGCAGACCCCAAACTTCACAATATAGGGATCACTGCAGCCAAAGACATCACTAACTGAGATACTACAAGGCAGGTTTCTTTGTTTTGTGAGTAGCAAGTTCAACAGCTCCTCATTCCTGGTTGGCACATCTACTGTTTGTGTGAGGAATCAGTCCTCTTTGCATCCCAGGAACTTGATGGCGGATGTAATGTGCTGCATTGTTCCACCAACAAATGTCTGGGTAGTTGAAATCACCCATAAGACCCAGGATCTGTAATCTAAAACTTGCTTGACCCCGTTTAGGTGCTTCTTTGCCCTTACCATCTTGGGTTGGAGGTCAGTAGCAGATGCCTAATCTAAGATACCAGTTGGAGATGTACCTTCTGATCTTGACCCAGAGGCATTTGATAGGGCTTCCATAGTCACTGCATTTAACTTTTATATGTTCATGATTCTCTTTAACACAGAGCGCAACTCCTCCTCCTCTACTTTCCTGCCTGTCTTTACAAAACAGCCTATAGCCATCCTTTGTGATCCTCTTAAGACATTTTCAATCTAATTGGACATTCAAATTCCTTCAGGAGTTAGAAGTAGCATGCATTATGTCCTGGAAAGAAACAGTCACAAATTCCAGGTGATTGTACATGCATGCCAAGGCATTACAAAGCAAGCTTATGGCTTAAATGCTGATTCTAGATATAAATGTATTTATTACATTCTGCCCAACAGTCAATGCAAGAGGTGCATTGACTGGGTGGAATGCAGAGAAAAATGAAAGTGATGAGGAAAGAGAAACCTCTCAATAAAAATCTACCTGCATAAAGTGGAATGACTAAATTCAACAGCCAGGGTTTGAAGGACAGAGAAAGGTTCGAAAGGTCAGCACCAAATTGTGATACTATATATGTGTAAACTGAGACCATCTCTGAAACTTTCTCATGCTGAATAGAGAACCCTGATGGACAAATTAAAAAAAATGGCAGAACTGAGTCAAAATGAGAAACTGGTCAAGAAAGGAATTATTAAGAAAAGACCGAAGGAGTGATTAAAGAAAATCATTGGGAAGGGAAAGGCGGCTATCAGGAAGGGAGTATCTTCCCTTACATCATGTATTTTCACCAGTCTGAAGACAACATATTTGGTGTCTGGTTTTAGATTTTAGCTCCTACCCACCAAACAAGCAAGACATTAACAGTGGAAACAAAGAACACTAGAAGTTTCATGATCAGAACCACTTCAGCACTTGAACAAAACAATTTCAGGAATGGGAATTACATAAGAAATGGTTCAAGTACACAAAGCTGCTCTTGTTACAGTTTCTGGAACAGCAAATATTAGAGTGACTGCTTATTTTTAGAAAAGAAAAGACAGAGATGTGTATATCCTAAATAATTAAGACTGCACACCAAGCAGAACTTTTACTTGCGTAACAGCTTAGAAAAGGCAACTTGGTGGGAACAAACAACACCCCATTCTTAAAGTGTTACTTTGACTACTAAAACCATTTGGCTTTGTGTCATAAGAGGAGTCACATTTTTCTTTCCTTGAAAGGCTTCTATTCATCAATGATTAATGCACAACAAAAGCCGTAATTATGTAACTTTGATCAAACCAATACACATAGTTTCTGCTTCATAGCTGGATGCCCATCTTGTTCACTGCCATAGCAAGCGACTATGTCTGAAAGAACAGCATATAGTAAATTACAACAGAGGACATGCCATTCCAAATAAACCCTAACAAAACCCACTGAACTTCAAAAAAACCGCAAGACAGGTAAAGCTGGCAATGTGATTTCAAAAGGAAAACTCTAGACCATCTTTCGAGCTCATAAAAAATATCTGTAGGATTTTTTTTTTTCAAATTTAAAAGAAAACCTACAGACCTACAGCCTCTGGAAGGCAGAATGTAAGGCCTTCTACTAGTATGACACAGACTCTACCTCCAAGGTTACTGTCTTGTTAATTTCCCCTCCTATTCAATAGTGCCATTAGTAATCACCCACCATTTCTACAGCAATCACAGCAGTCAGTTTAACAGAAAAGCAATGTTATGAAAACATTCAGGATACTTTAACAACTGCTTTAAAAAAAATTGATGGCAGTTACAGTATGCTGAAGCCAATTGCAAACCAATTGTTTGTCAATCACTGTTATATAATTAAATATCCTGTAAACTGCAATTCTTGCAGCCATGCAAACTGAGAAATTGCCCATTCCCTGTACTACTGTCCCAGAATGCTAATATTTCAAGGTAGGTAAGGACATTTCTCTTCCATCTTAAATGGGAACAGATCAGCAAAGGTAAAAGAGCTGCATTTCAGGAAGAGATGTACTGGGGACAAAGTGCTCCAGAAGTCCCACAGTTTATGGAGGATTGAAACAAAAAAGCCTCTGCACAGTTTTATCCTTGCATAAAAAAGCTTAAACTGTCCTCGTTAGGATGAAACACATCTTTGCCTATTTTTGTCAAAAGTAACTATATATTTTCTCTATATTTGTCATACAGCTTTGCTGAAAAAGCCTGTAGGAATGAAACATTATATGCAGACACATAAAGAATAACAACAGGTTACAGGATGAAACAGTATATAATATAGAATATATATAGTATAATAGTATATAGAATATAATATAGAACACAGACAGGTATATGGAATATTTGCATCACTGACATATATTCTAGCACAAGATGCACTGTTCTCTTGAATTACTGTTATTTGCAGATGGGTCTTCCATCTTGCTCTACATCACTCTAAGCTGAAATCCTTTCTTGGAATAGCAAACTAAATGAGAATATAAATCCTTTCAAATCATGTATTAAGTTTGCACATGATCCCACAAATGTACTAAGTAGGATTTCAACACTGCTTTTCCTACAAATAATTGCTTTCAGCATAGTCCTGTAGAACTTAAATTTTTTATTTTCATAAAAGAAATGTGTTAATCAGACACACATACTGTATGTAAAGGCAGTTTACATTCTGCTAACAAAAAAAATGCACTATCTGAAGCTATTTAACAACTGTGCCAGTTAGGGACAAGCCTACTGAAAGGATTGAAAAAGTCTGTCCCTTAAAGTAAATGAAAAAAAATCCAGGGATGGCAAAAATATAGATACTATAGTTTCAGAATGTATATATTATATAGTATATATATTATACATTGCTCAATAATTATTTCCATTGGAGTGTGAAAGTTGTAAATGGCCAGCAAACCTAACTAACCAATAATGTGTCAATACAATCACCAAGTACATAGTACACAAAGACTTCAGATATGGAAAACACATTTATTTTTTTAGACAGGTTTCCTTATACTTTCTCCATATTTGTATGGGACTATTAATGACATAAAACAAATCATTTAACAAACCATGAGCAGAGAGGAGATGAGCAGGACTAAGGCTTCATTTAATTTAATAGAAGTTCCCCTCTACTCTCATTCACAAAGTTATCTTTCTATTCTTTCAGCTCTCAATTGTTCTTTGCTGAGTCTTTATGCATTTCCCACAACATACTCATGAAATGTAACTAACATTCTTGGTTTCTTCAAAAGTAGACATCCTAGGGATTCCCTTAAGGACTGCGTGAGTGTAAACTTGGTCCTTGTTTATGTGCTTTCCCTTTCCATAATTCATTTTACTGCAGCTAAACCTGTGAACTTTCTGGGGCAAAGATTTTTCCAGAAGACATTTGGTTTATAGCAGGTGCTATAAAGCAAAGAAAAGAAATTAACTCTCCCTCAGCAACTCTACCTCACTATCACTGCAGAAGGCAAGATGATGACTCCTTTCTTTCACCCTCTTTACTACTGTCATTCAAACAGGTTTTAAAATCTGGCTAATGAAATGGCAGAAACACCTAGCTATCATAGTATGGTATGAGAGACGGGGAGAAACAAACATCTGAACAGAAGCCACCACTAATAAACACTGCTTTGCAACCATGCTTCCCACAAAGTAGTTGCCATTAGTTCATTTCTCTCTACTACTGTATGTGGAGAAGCCTGCTCTCATCTTCCTCACCATCCCAGTCTGCTCCTTGGTGGGACAGTGAATTGGACTGGTATAGAATAGCTGCCTGCCTTCAGGCAGCATTCTCAGTGAAATAAATAAAATTAAAAAAAAAAGATAGATAGATAGATAGATAGATAGATAGATAGATAGATAGATAGATAGATAGATAGATAGATAGATAGATAGATAGATAGATAGATAGATAGATAAAAAGCAATCCACAGGGTCTCACTTGATTAAAACTTGATCAAAATTATTCAAGCCACAGGGGTTATTCCGGATGTCAATTTTCTACTAAATATATATATTTATATACTAGTTACCATGAGTACCAGGAATCCACCTACGCTATCACTTCCATGCAAACAAAGTTTATCTTTTCCGGACTTCTGAAAAGATACTAACCTGTCATAAATTTTGTAAACTCTTAAACCAAACCATCTGAGGAGAATGCATGTTAAAAACAGTATGACTTCTTCAAGCAACATTTAAAAAGAGATATCTTAGAACATTAGGAAGTTGCAATTATATTCAAGATGTACATGTGGTTATTGCCTAGTCCACTGCTTCTGCAGTAGAGTTGTCTTGCCTTTGAGTGCCTGCTGTGCTTACAGTCCCATTGAAACAACACTTCTTGTAGCTGTTTCTGCTAAAGCTTCTGGAGGCCGCTACCCCATCTCGGCATGATCTCTGCAGCTGCCACATAATAAATCACAAACAGGGACATTATAAAAACAGAGTTTCCAGAAAATTCCACTAAATAAACTGATCTTACTGTTTCTCCAGAACTTGTAACCATGGGTCACTACAGCTACAGTACCCCTTCAATCTTCCTTCAGTTCACACTGTTCTTTCCTCTATCAAATATTTGTCCACCTTCCACAGGTCACACTTCATGAAGATGGACTTCCCCTCATTGTGTGTGTGTGTTTCACGAAGCTAGACATCATGTTTGTCTGTGTCATGAAGATGGACTTCATGACAGTCGTGTGTGTGTTTGTGTGGTTCTTCCAGCTCAACGGCCATCAGAATGATTTACTGACCCAAGCTGAATCTGATCTCCATTTTCCAAAATTGGATTCAAATTACTCCACGGCTTTCAATTATGCTAAAGTTTCAGATGTAACCATGAATCCAACTACTCTGGTTGTTCTATCTCTGAGGAAAAGAATTTGAGACCTCTAAGTCTGATAGTAGCCATTGCTCCGGGCAAAGCCATTAAAGAGAGTTATTTCAGTATCCTTGCAGATGCACAAAGTCTGCCACTGAGAACACAGGTCTCAATGTAGTAAAACCTCCAGTAGTGAAGTTTCAGCATCTGCAAGAAAAAGTACCCTATGTGGAGACATTAGATGCAGGGTATAAGTCAATGCCAAAAGTGATGAAGCAATGCTGCTTGCATGTGTTTGCAAGCTCTAGCAGTAGGTAGCTGGCTTTCTTTAACCAGGAAAATTCCCCTTGTTCCTGGCAAAGTGACTCTCACTTATGATACCCAGTTTTGAACAGGTGATGTAGTGCTTGTAATACGCTAAACAGAAGAGCCACAACATATGTAATAACAAGAAAAAAAATCTAATTTTATGTGTGTGTGGCAGCCTTCAGACTAAATGCAGAGATTGTGGCAATCCAGTAGCAGTTTTTTCACAAGTGCACATATACATATGCTTTGTTTTCTAGTCTGATTTTTTTCTACACACTTAATGTGCTTTGACAGACATGTCTGCCTGATTCTTGCTGCCATGCTGGTATAAGGATGCTACTGAAATATGTTTTGTCACAGAGAAGATTGAGGGACTACTGTGTGATTGATGACATCACAACGCAAAAGGTGCACGTCTCAGCAGCTTCTCACAACGAAGTCTGCAAAATAATAGGAAGGAAATGAAAAACGTATGTTTTGCATACTCCAGATACCAGTGACAAGACTGTGATGAATATCTAAGAAAAACTATAGTCTGGTGACTGGATTTTGTTACAGGGTTCCCTCGCTACTTTGCTTAGGATCCTTAAGCATGAAATGTAACAAACAGTTACATCTAACTCTGTTTCTCCCTGAAAAAAAATCCAAAACCACAACAAAAAAAAAACCCCACCAAAAACCAAAACCCACAACAAAAAAACACAAACCCAAACAAACAAAAAACCCCAAACACAAACCCCAAAACAAAACCAAAAGAAACACAAGACTAACCCAAGCTAACTGACCAAAAAAACCACCCTGAAAGAACTGGCCTCAGTTTGCATAATTTTTATTTCTTTTATCTCAAAGCTATTTTAATCCTCTACCTTAAAAGCTGCATTGAACATACACATCTGTGAAGTGTCTGTTCCATTAACTAAATTCTTTAATCTGAGTTACTGAAATATTTTGTCACACTGTAGACTAGAGCAACTTCTTGAAATTTACTTAGAGAGAAAACCCAGGAGTAGCTTCAGATTATAACGTTTGTAGCAAACGTCTGCAGCTGAACAGCCCAGTAGTCCCACCTTAAATAACACCATTTTTAAAGATAGGAAAACAGCAGTTTTCAGCAGAAAAATAAACACAACAAACAGAAGGTTGTGTTCCCTCTTCTCCCAAGGACTTGGACTAGATAATAACAGACAATTAAAACAGAGAAGAGCATTTATATCTGAATGCAGTAGCAGAAAAACTGAAAGCTAAAAAAGAGCAGAATGAAGAAGCATGATTCATAATAGAAACCATGCCATTTTTTTGGTCCCATCATACCTTGCAGAATCCACAAGGATGGGGTAGCAATACTCATGCAAGGCCTTGCACAAGGTTGTAATAATGCAAGAAATTTCTTGGAACTTCAAGGTATTTACATTCATGCAGCTGGCAAGTCAGCTGACTACTACTGGAGGTCAGAAATAAACTTTTCTCTTATAAACAAGATTCCTTTTTTCCCCCAGGATGCACAGACAATTAGTATCTTTGGGAACGCTCCCGAGGCCACATATGCTAAAGAACTACAGGACAAAAACCAAGCTACAGTCCTCTGTTTTCCTCAGCTGAACAGTATAACCTTCTATTTTTATGTAAATTATTATGTAATTTATTATGTAAAAAACCCATAATGTATTTATTATGTAAAAATAAATTTTGGTAAAAATTTATTGTGCAATTTTTACATAATATTTGTATTTAAATAGAAATATTTAAATACTTTATTATTATGTAATAATAACTTATTATGTAAAAAAAATGTTCAAGTGAAGTTTCTGAGCAAGGTGAATAGATTAGCAAGCATTATCTGTCTTCAAAACTCAATGAGTATCTCGACTAAGTGCCCTTGAGATTAAGAGCAGTGGTAAATTGGAACAGAAACTGCCCAAGTAGCTGAAAAAGCACCAGCTGAGGGAACAACCTCTCCCCCAGCCCAGATTTCTGGAGGAAGTAGCACTGGAAGTCACAGGACAGAACTGCAAGTATTTTTCAGCCAAACCAAACAAGTATAACAACACATAAATGGAGAACTGTAAATGCAAACCTGTGTAAAAGAGCAAAGAAAAGCTATGTGGGCAATAAAAGACAGGCAGGTGTTAACTGTAAACAAGCATTTAACCAAGCAAAATCTCTTTGTGTAAGTTACCTAAAAATATGGAACTAACTGGGAAATGACATGAAATGCCTCTGATAAACATAGGTCATACCAGGCTTAACCTGTAACCCACTTCCTGACATCTACTGTTCATTCCTCTGAACATAAGAAATAGGAAATGTTATATGGAATATCTGAAGAAGGTGAGGATCAAAGAGTCACAGAATGGTTCAGGCTGGAAGGCACCACTGGTGGGGTTATTTGGTCCAATCTCCCTGCTCAAGCAGAGTCTTCAAAGTCTAACAGAAAGTGCAAGGTTTGTAAGGAATTTGGCTTAAGAGAAGAGAGACATTGTTAAAAGTGAGACATCAGGCAAAGACATGCTACCTGTTAGCCCTGCATGGATAAATTGTGGGGTCAACACTTCCTAATTTTTTATTAACATTATCATAAAAAGGAGGTGTATGATGAGTATAATATTTGGTGATAATATTTAACTACGGGGCATATGCAACACAAGAGCTTGAACACAGAACAACTGAGGGTGTAATTATACAAAAAGGAAATAAACTGACATAAGACACAGACAACTGGTGGTTCAGGGGAGAGCACAGAACTTGGAGATGATAGTCACTGTGACCTTTCAATGTGATGTGGCTGTGAATTCTATGTTTTGTCAGAGAGGTATTTTGGTATTTCCAGTAAATACACAGAGTAATTTGTGCCATGGTGAGAAGCCTTTACACAACTTTCTCTGGAATTTTGTGAATTTATAGTCAAAAAGGAACAGAGAAGAGTATGTAGAATGACTGGGGGGAATGGAAACTACATATGGCTACCTACTAGTCTAGTCTAGCAAAATAAAACTGTGTAAGTGTTCATCTCAGGCACTGAATTTTTCTTCCTTTCTCATAGTAAGTGTCAAGAAAAATTTAGAGTTTAATATTTTAAAGTCATAGGTTGGGAGATTGAATATAACCTGTAACTAAAAAGGGGGGAAAAAACCAAATTTCTCAAACATTATTTCTTTTTATTTCTGAGAAAATTATCTGTAATGTTAAAGACACCCAGATACTGAAAATGTAACTGCCAGCAAAAGGGGTGGGAAAAGAAACAGCAGCTTAGTAATCTTCTGGGTGCTGTAAGTGACACCCAGAAATGAAAAACTTTTAACATTAGATGTACTGTAGAAGTATTTGAATCTCTGTGCTAGATTACAGAAATTAAGAAAAAAACCAGTCAACATTTCTTTGAGGTGATCTGCCAAGAAAAAAATCGAATTTGGCAGCTAACAACTTGGTTATGTAAATACATACATATATATACATATATATATATGTATATATGTATATATATATATATATATATATATATATATATGAAAAGGTGTATTTATAGCTCCACTTAGTTACCAATATTGCTAGTGGACCGAAATAATGCTGGTCAAGACAATCAGTGTCAGAAAAACAAACCCCAAATCAGTATCACCTACTGTTACAATATCTAAACGGATCTGTTCTGCTACTATTGATGCATGCTCCTACACTAAATACATCCTCTCTTAAATAACATTTCTTTTTTTTTTAAACACATAGCAAACAAATAGTGGTCTGTTTGACAAAGCACTGAAGAGGTGATAAGGTTTATAGTCCAGACACATTGTATAAACATTCAAAGCATTTGGGAACTTGCTGTACTAAATTTCTCAAAACAGTATTTATGCCCAGAGGTATATCTGTTGCTAAGAGCAAAGAATTTCTATAAATCTAGCAAGAGTATATACTTTAAAGCTGTACTGAACACGCTTTAAATAGTCAGTTCTGCAGTGGGCAGAAACATCTTATGATTGATTTCACAGAATGAATAAAGTACTTACAAAAAAATCCATGGAACATATGTTATTTGTTCTTGTTTTTATTTAGTTCTGAAATATATTTCACTTACAGCAGATCTGAATTAGCAACATGAAGGGAAAAACATACAAAAAAAAGCTTGTTGTAAGTTTTATTTACCTTTTTATATGTTTTCTCTTCATTTGGTTTTCCAGCAGTAACATCTCCATTTTCAGTAACAGACAACATCTAATAACAGAAGCTTAAGTTATAAAGAAGGTATTTGCTTTAGAAAAGTGTTCAGAAAAATCAGACAATTTATTATCCATTTTTTGCTAAATTCAAACTTCTCAGAGGATAGCAAGTCGCCAAGATCAGTGACACATCTAGGATATTCCTAGAAATGTTTTTCAGGCAGACTAAAAGGATAGTGCTGTGCCAGGAATATGTCCAGCACATGACTGATTCTACACAACTCTCTCTTTCCTTTCCCCACACCAGTATGCAAGTCTGCAGTGAAATCTTGCTCCTCTGCATACTGCATGAGATGTTCCTGACAGGTCCAGTGATGGGCAAAATTATGAGGCTTGTGAGCCAGATATTCAGTGGCATGTCTCAGAGGTCCAAGGCCTTTGGCTGCATTGACATGCTGTACCTCCTCAGAGTAGTAAGAAGATATTTTACATTGCATCTTATCACAGCTGTAAAGCAATGTTGGATCAAGAATAAACCACTAAGTTAGAGATAACTTGGTCAGACACTCTGAATGTGTCTGCTGAAGTAAATAAAAAAAAAGCTACGATGATGTGCTTTAAAATCATTCTAGATTTTACCAACACTTTCTCAATGGAATTATACTTACTCTTATGAACAACAGTACAAGTCATCTGGAGCTGAGAGTGAAGATCAAGCCATTGGTGATGCTGATGTTTTCCAGAACCTATTAAAAGAAAATTCTGTCATCACTATGCCATCACAAATTTCACCTCACAGAATAGCTTTAGATTTCCTTTTTCTACAATTCTTTGGCCCAAGCAAGAATTCATCTACAAGTGTGGCTTTTCAAGAATCATGTCAAAGAATTTGATTACTAACAGGTCATTTAATACACTTAGAAACTAGCAGTATTACACAGGAGGAAACAAGTGCAGTCTAATTTCCATTTGCCCCAGATATTCCATTACCGTGGCACAAGCAACTCTACAATAAAACATTTATGAAGAGCAGTAGACATACATACTCTGGAGTGTTGTGTAATTACATGCACTCTTATAACCTTATAATCTCCAATCACTTATAAGCAATAGCAATGATGATTTGGAGGACTGCACACTGTATAGGTCTAGACAACAAACATAGTAATTTTGAAAGTTTTCTATAATAGTAGTTACTATCAGCATGATTTCTGTGAGTAGTCTTGTTGAGGTGATCTATTTCCTTGTCTAAATGGTTTGACTAAACATATGAGAAAATATTATGTATCAGATGCTACCTGATACCTCTTTGGAATCGACCCTCCCGCTCATCCCATATCCATTTGAAGTCACATCAGTAAAGCTGTTCTTCAAATACAGCAGAAGAAAAAAAAATCTCATTTGTCTTTAATCAGCACAATAGCATCTTGTACATAACTAAAAATTGATTTTAAAAAAGTATTCTCAGGCACCATTCACTTAATTTAGTTGTCAGTTATCTGAAGAGTGTACTTAACACCAGCAAGAAACCTTTTAAAAAGGCTTCAGTCAGTATTTTCCTTCTCTTCAGAGAAGACACAAGTTTACAGCCTTTGTTTCCAACCCTGTGCTCTGAACAACTCCTAGTCCTAAATGCAGACTCGAAAGAATCACATGTACTTAATGCAGAGTTCAGACAAAAAAAAAAAAAAACAACCCTGTGTTTCACAGTTTAGTTTCCCACACTGGAATCATTGAATCATATGCTTCTTAACTAACACAAACTGCAATTTCCATGACTCTCAAGGAAAAGTGCCCTACACATTTTCCCTTAGAGCTACAGGGATACCAGTTTAATTTCTCTGATCATCCAAAAGCCCACTGTGTCAGCACCACCCTGCCTACCACGCAGCCAGAGTTTTGAGAACTGAGATGGCTGACAGCAAACGCAAGCTTCCTACCCAGCTTTGAGTTTTTAATTGCATTTTCCTTATACAGCTGAAATTAATCTTTTACTAACAGCTTAAGGCATTCATTTTGGCAGATTATAAGTAACTATCTGTTTTTAAATAACCTTAATTGCTTAGGCCCAGATACAGGTATTGGTACTAATACCTGAATGGCCTCTCAGCTCAATTTCAAGTTAACTTTAAAATTTCCAACAACTTCAGTGAAAATGCTATTCTTAGGTTTCTACAGGCCTCATGCATTAGTTCATCCAACCCAAAATCAGTTCTGCCGTCTTTCAATTATCAAGAAAACAATATTTGTTTGAAGAATGCATTTCTTAACATATTTAGATAATTTTCTTAGATAAATCCTTCATTAGAAGCACTAATAAAACAGGCTTCTTTAGGAATCACATTCCAAATAAAAGCCACGTAGCTTTTCACTACACGTGCTGTCTTGTCCAGGCTGATAGTCAAAGTTTAAATAGTTTTCCTAACTTTTAACACAGACATATCCCCAGGTGTACTGCTGGCAGGCTTCTACAGTGAGTTAGTACATTCAAAAAGAGAAACCTCACTTGAAAGCAAACATATTGATAACTTCTCACAAGGCATAATCTATAATTTTAAATATGAGTAAAAAACCAAACCAAAACAAAATGAAATGACACTTTAATGGTACAGGTTTTTCATCTCTGAGAGTCTGAAATACACAACTGGATTTTTTGGGGGGGTTGGTTTTCTGTTGTTGTTGTTGTTTATGTGAATGCATTGGGATGAAATACACAATTTTGGAATTAATGGTTCTCATATTTCCGTGCATTACAGATACCTGTTTATTTGCTCACTTTCTGATCCTTAAACAGTTCTCTTCCTCTGGGAAGACACAGAACTCCCAGAATGTGGCAGATGACTTCTCAGAAAAGTACACAGAATCTTATATTAAATTCATACCAATGATACTAAGTCAGCATCAGACAAAATAAGATGATCAGACTAATTTTATCTGTCCTAAGTAACTGGAAGTTTACAAAACAAAACTGCACTCTTGATAGTAGTTTGTTAGCACAACATGTAAGGATGTTGACAGGAATTTTTGGTTCTATAAACAGTATTTATAGTGTATTCCATTAAAAAGAAATGGCAGGTTAAATTCCTTGGTAGCCCTTGTCTTCTGCTGTTACTATTTTAAAGCAGTATCTTCTAATATAACTATGAAAACCATTTTCTTTACTGCAAAATTCACTTTAACTGGTGAGATTTGTCCAAGCACACTTCTCCTTGCTGAAGTTGTAAGAGTAGCTTTTAAAGTCAGTTCCTCAATTCACTAAAAGGACTTGTAGATCTATATGGCAACATTCTTCTACCAAAACACTTGATAGAAGACAGTCACACATGTTCAATTTCAGCTCCGGTGTGAAACTGTTACACAAAGTTTTGCCAGAAGGGGCAAAACTTCTAAACCAAAACAGCTCTGCAGTGGAAGAAATCCATGAACACACAGTCATTAATGAAAAGCTACTCTTTTTGTACTTGTTCTCTTGTGTTTCCCTCCATCTTAAGTACTCCAAAACCATTCATGGTATTCTTGGAGCTACCTGAAAGCAGGTCTAAGATCAAATGGCACTCTCTTACTTCTCTGAAATTATAATGACTAGAGCACGTAACTTCTTAGGCACCAAACAAACTTCTCTTACAGATGATGCATCTATAAAGTCTTCCTCCTGTCTGGATTCTTTGCCAACTAATATGATATGCACATCAGCACCGAATTTCCAAATTAGATATCATCTTGTCATGTCTGTTTTTCCATGAAACTTGCTGGTACTCTAGACCACTGTCAAATTTAGTTGACAAATTTAGGTCAGCCAGAATTGACAATAGTTTTTCCCCTTCCCTCTCCAGTAGAATTTGAACAGTAGGATTATTTATCAGATTATTTGCAAATGAAGGGGCTTGGGACACACAAAACATCCTCTAACACACATACAAATTGCCTACATACACATTGTTTCCATAGGAAATCCAGTTAAAAATATCAGCACACTATCAACACTATTTTCAGAGGAGGCAGAGCAGTTGTTAACATCATATGAATAGTGTGCCATATATTGGTTTTGTTACATTTTGGCTTCTTTACAGAGCTTCTCTTCGTGCTTTAAAACAATGCTGACTATAATTTTTGTTATTTAATTGCCTTCTTTCTGAGGTTACCAGACAATGCAGAATGGTGTTTAAAAACCTGTAAGCATTGCTAAGCAGAATGCCAATAAGCAGAAGTAAACAAGTGAAAGGAAACATAATTTAGTGCAGTGCACAGAGTGAGAAAAAGGGGCAACACGTCAGAGATCCTACAGCTTTCTCAACAGTCATCACACGTTAACCCCCTCTCCAAAAACCTTGTGTCTTTTAATGTCAGAGAACATTCGTTGTACATGAGTGTTCGGGTAGTTACAGAGCCCTCAAATAAAAACTGTGGCCACTTAGTTATAAGAAAACATATATATACAGTTCAGCTATCTATTTTTCTTCTTTTTTTCTCCTATTTTTTGAAAATAATATCCCAAACACTAGTTTGTGCAATGGATTCACTTTGTACCAAAAGTCATGTAGCCATCTAAGATCTAACTTTATGCCCCCATACCTGAAACATCTAAGGAATAAGAGTTAATATATATTTTAAAACAAATATATCCTGAGAATGAAGTAAGTTTTACTTACTGCAATGCAATCAACAATCATTAAAAATTCAGAAAAAGCTTCAAATCTGAAAACCCCCTTTTTTTTCCTCCAGGAGTTTTTAAATTTAGAGCTTCAATCTGAGAGTATTTAGTCCACCTGGTTCCTATAATGCCTGTCAGCCTATTAAACCTCTACTGTCAAATCCTGTGATTCTTCCAAGCAGCACTGAAGGATCTCTTATGCCTTTCCAGGCACCACTGTAAAAGTAGAGCAAACGTTTTACTGCATTGTAGATACCATTAATTTATGCCACTATAAAAGAATAATTTAAAAAAATAATCTACCCTTTCTGCCTATCAAGAAGAAAAAAAATATGTATTGTATGAATTGTAAAGGATAGGGAGGAAAAAAAGGGAAGAAAAACCGAAAATTTTTAAGTCTGTTACCTTGTCAAGTTCTCCCTAGACTCAACTGGTTACGGAGGTTTTAATACCAACTGAAAATTGAATCTCGGTGAAATTTGTGATAGTACTGTTTTTGCCCTAGCGAAAACTGGAAAAGGCTGGTCTTGTTAATTAATGCTAGGATGAACAATTTCAGAGTGAACAGCTAAAAAAAAGCAGACCAGAAATCGTGATGCCTAACAAAAAAAAAAATTAAAAATTCAATGACAACCCTGATCATATCGTTTAGTTTCAAGTCCCAATTAGTCTATCAATCTGATTTCTTCTTTTATTTTGCCCCAAAAATAAGAGGAAGGTGAAAATCAAAAGTAGTATGCAAAGTGATGAAATTCACCACTAAAGTAAAAGGGAAAAAATATCTTGTCCTCCTTCTCATGGTCTTCATGATACCATCAGGACAGCATGAGAAGCTGCAAGCAACAAGCAAAAACCATCACACAACTGCCATTTGCACTGTTCTTCTAGCTGTTCACACCACCTTTATTTACCTAGTTTGATAACACACATTAGTTTCAGGGCCCTACCAGACCTCTTAGTCTCTCAGCAACTAATCTGGGTACAATGCCAAGATTCTGATACTGTTTGATTTCTACAGTGTCCCCCTTATTTTCAGAAACATGGCACAGTATTTGGATTTCTTTTAAAACAGTAATAACAGGAGAAGCAGTGTAGAACTTCAGCAAGTATCACCTCCATCAAAGTTTACAAATACTCAGAATATAGTCTGATAACCCAGGAGATTCAACAACCTACAAGAGTTCCTTCCTCTTCCATTTAAAATGGTACTCTTTGTGCATTACCCTGTTCTTCAAGGCAAACACACTACAACTGTAATATCCAGGGTCATACAGACAGCCACAGCAACAGCACAAACTATAGCTACGTATTTTATTTTCTGTAACAAATCACATTTTTTGTTTCAAAAATAATCTGCCATGATTTTTTCAGATGAAAACTTACAGGGAGGGAAATGAAACTGCAAATTTATTGAAGGAATCAAAGTGTAGAAGTCCTTGAAAACACAGCATACTATACTCCTTTAAAAAAACCCACATTTCTTTGCATTTGTAACTTCTGTGGTTTTTTAATTCTGCATCTCATAGATAACGTGAAAACCCTCTCAGAATAGGTGAGTTGCTTTTTTTCTCCTCCATGACTTTACAGATCAGAGCTTCATTCAAAGAGTCTTAAATCTATCTCACTCTTCTACTGCCTATTAGCCTATTTAACTTCTACTGTCAGCTGTTGTGCCTTCTGCTCTTCCCTAAGGATCTCTTATGTCTTTCCAAACACCACCTGTAAAAGCAGAACAAACTTCCTACTGCATAGTAGATGGTGTTGATGTATTAAGAACTAAGGGACTTATTCAAATCACTGACCTCAGATCAGCAATGAGAAAGAACAAACATTTGATCTCTGACTTAAATGACGTCACATTGTGTATTTTGCAGAAACTGCTAACAGGCCCTCCTTTTACAAAGTGAAATGTCTCCATTAATTTCACATTATTTTGTAACAGTCTGAACGCACAAAAAGTAGAAAGGGATATTTGTATGTAGCCAAAGAAGACTTCCCAATTGCTACTTAGTTTTTCACAATACTGACTTCAACAACAACAATACTGATGTGCCAACAACAGTAGTTTTTAGAAGACTAGCCATCTTCCTATAAAGCCATCCGGAATCAATAAAATTAATAAAATTGTCAAGATAGGGTTTCTGAAACACAAGAAAGAAGGACACGTCTGCATGCTATATACAACTGTATGCAATAGAAGTTAGGGTAGTATCACAGTGAAGGGCACAGGTAGAAGTCATTGCAGAGCCCAGAGTCAAAGTTGTGCTCTTTTACTTTGGCAACTTTGATATGGCAATGGGCTAATGTTACTAACACATACCAGACACTGCACTTTGAGATAACACCACCACATAATGCATGGTGTCCAATAAAATACTCCAGCATGTCAAGACAAATGGTTGATAAGGAGAGCAAAAAGAACAAGCAGTGGGAAAATTCGTCCACATTTGCCTTCAATGGTACATGAAAAATAGAATGACAGGGATCATGTAACACTGTGGTCATGATTTTTTGGAAGGAAAGCAAGGCAAGCTGCATCACTCATATAATCAGTAGGTAAGCTCCATGGGAAATGACACCTCGTATATGGCAAAAACAAGGTCAGTGAAAGTGTTACTAATTTCTAAATGAATGACACAAACAGAGACAAAAACAGTCCCACCTTGCTGGGTGGGGAGTATATATAAAAGAGGAATTTTAGTCATCTGAAACTCCAGAAAGAGTCAGAGGAAAAAGAAAAATAGGTCAGATGGACCTCGGAGAAAGCTAAGTATAAAAAGAATAGAGTGAACATGCAAGATAAAAAGTAGAAAAGCATGGGACAAGTTACTTTGATAAGAAATATGTATGTAACAATAAGAACTTCACAACAGTTGTAATGCTCTATTTTGAGACATTCATCTCTTTACCCATCCAAATTTTTCCACCTCAACAGAAGGTCAACCACATCATACTTTTCTTCACCAACTCAAAATTGCTATGCAATCATAAGTTTACAACAGAACAACATAATAAAAAAAAAAGATAATAGAAATTATTTACTTAAAGGAACATTCCAAAAGAGATTTTGAGTGGACAACACACAAAAGCTACAGTTAAAATAATTCACATGCACTAAAACAGATGGTATAATTTGTTTATCAGTTCTACACAGGCAACTCGTAAATGAAACACTACTGGGAATTATTCAGTCCATTTGCATATTAGCATGTAATTAATCACAACAAAGTTTGCAGAAGGATATGTCATGGAAACACTGATCTCAGTGCTGGAGTGGATTATTGTGATTTTCAAGTTCTCTATGCTTTCTTACCCTGGGTCCTGCAAATATAATTTTTGTACATACAAGTTTTACTGAATGCTAGCTAAATTAAGCTGCTCAGCAGTTAGATTATCTAAGAAATTCAAGTCTTTTAAAATCACATTTTTGTCTCCATTTGAGAGCCATTCCATATAGCCACAAAAAGACAGCTGAAGAGTGGAACAGACTACCTAGGAGGATGTGACAGGTAACATTGGAGATTTTTTGACAGATTAGACATACAAAGTAGTTGGTAGTGTCTTGAAGGAAGGGAAATACCTGGATACTCTGTCATGATTACTCCTGGTTCCCTTAGTGTTACCATGTATCACTCAGACAAGGTACCTACAACAATTTCAGCTCATCCAGGCTGGTGCTGCTATAGTCCTGCCTTCCATGCACATATTTGCTGGCATCCTTATTATGCACAGTGCTACTCCAGCCCCAGAAGAACTCACCTATACAATCAAACTAACAAAAAAGTAACCTAACAAAGAATATTAGTCCTAATGGAACTCCTTACAACAGCAAGCACAGCTTTGATATGTTCACACCTGAGTTCAAGAAGAAACTGGGAAGGGGATGAGGAAGGTGATACAACCTATTAGACCCCCGGTCCATGACGGAGGAGAGACTGATTGCCTCAATCATGTGACTGATTGTTTCAATCATTCATATAATTTAGTGTAACTTCAAAGTCACCATTCCACTAGTGACAGTATCAGGAAGCAAGACTGAGGGAGATGGAAAGAAGTGTTAGCAGCAGTGCCTGATGGGGCAGACCAGAACTGAGGTCAAGATTAGCTTGGGGAAAATAGCTACAGTAAGGCACAGCTAAGGTTAGGTTTCCAAAAGTGTATTTAAACAGCAACTTGTTTTTCAGGTGTCTAGCTTGTGTGAAAAATAAGGTCACTCAAGAATGGGCATAGAAGACTGATGTAAGCACCAAATTCAATAGTTACATCTAAATTTAGATGAGAGACACTCTAAGTTACTCTACTGAATAATAAAATCTATTACAAGGAATTACAAAAAAACACTACTGTTTTCCTCTAGGAAGGTTAAATCTGCAATTAGTAGAAGTTTTACTTGGACCTCTCCAACTTAATTTTAGTAAGCATTTAACTGAAAGCTCACTTTGTTCTTGAAAAGAATTTTTAAAAACTGTCTTGGACCAGCCTCAGCACAGAACAAATCCTATATCACCAAAATTCCTTTGATTACATTAAGAGCTCTCAGTTTCCTATAGAGTAAAAGTTCCTCAGATGCCTTTCCCAAATCACTTGCAAAGCTATAGAAAAGGAAACCATTATCCCATTTTATTACATGCCTGGTAAAGAAAAAAAATGGAGTCTTCTTGGTATAAAGGAGCTTTCTAATGTGTTTCTTTTTAAACTATCGAGAAAGCTTCAAGGGAGAAAAAAATAATTTCAGAAGCTGCATCAGACAAGAGTAGCTCAAAAAAACAGACTAATGTAATAAAATATAATTCTGAAGCCAGTTAAGGAAAGAACTGCTCAGCATGTAAGGAAATACTGCCATGTGTCACAGCTCCTATCTAGTTGCCATCAAACCAGGACAGACATTTTACAGCCACTAGAGCAGAACTGCACCAATATGTGCACGAGAAGAACTGCCAGTATTTTAAAGAAGTTATTCCATTCTCTGACTGGAATACGTCTGCTTAAATGTAAAGGTTACTACTGCCCTTATAAGTAATCATATACTTCTGTTCTCCAAGGCAGTCTTTGATGGACAGAGCAGAATGGGTAACTGACTACTTATTCTCCCAACAGTATGCTTTGGCACTCATCTGAATTATCAACATATTTGCTCTGTACTTTATGAAACCAAAACATATCAACATACATACATACCCTACTGACATTAAGAAACATGAGATACATCTTGTTAAGAAGCATGTACAGCTGTTTTAAGGTATGGACACTAAGTCATATAATTTTTAAATGGCAATACAAATGTTTCCAAATAAACGTTTTTAAGTAGTTATTTACAGCCAAATGACATAAGCAAATTGTTTTCCAACAGTATTTCACTCACCAAACCAAACTGAAAAACCTGTTCCTGAACATTTTTGGCAGCAAGAAAGTAAAATGAAGTCATTACTAAATGTTTTTGCCAATTCTGAAACAGTCTATTATTTTTCAGATGTGGTTTATACTCCACATATAGTTGCACCACTATGAACATTTTTGTATTAAAAAAAAGTAAGTTCAGAAACAATATATAAGCACCACCACAGTCTTCCCCCCCAGGAAATTTTTTGCAAACTACTAGCTGGGTTTTTTTAAAATAGTCTAGCTGTAAATAATATTAATATATTATTATTATATTGATATTTTAATTAATTAAAAATTAAACAATCACTATAAGTAACGAATACATCTGCATATAAATTAGCTTTTCCAACACAAGAAGTCCATGAACATCACACAAATGGGACTTGAAAAGAAAATGGTTCACTACCAGCAACAAGAGTAAGCAGCAAGTGATCTTTTAGTAGCAGAACGATACACAGCCCGACACCAACCTGTGAGCTCTTCCAAGGGAGACTGGTGTGAGTTTTCCTGCAAATGAAAGAGGTCTCTGAATTCTTGAGAGGCTTGAACACCCATATCCTTCCTTCACACAAAAGCTCTCTGAAACACTATCTACATCTCTCAATGCATCATTATAACTGGGTTAAAAGCATCATCATGAATAGGTTAGAAAAGGCATATATTATTATCTGTAAGTCAGTTAATAGCCCACACCAGGGTTTTCAAAAGGTAAAAATTCAGCTTTCACTGTTTAGAAATAAAAAACCACACACACCAGTAATCACATTTTTGCTCAATGTATACTGTTTCATGAATCATTAACAAGAAAAAGACTGAAATTCCATCAAGATGGCTATGAATATTATAAAGGTTCCATAAAGTGAAATGGAAAAAGCCCCTCACAATTTTGTCAATGTGTTCCCCCAGGAACAGAGTGTTCTTATGATTTAAACTATACAATGCAATGGTCCATTTTCTGATAAGCCTTACTTGGGATTAATCAGCTGGAACATCTGATTAAATAAATTAAATACCTTTTTCAGCCTGTGATTTTACTGGCTACTGGGTTGGGAATTTTTGTCCAAGGTGACAAACATCAGTATGCTGAACAACACATATTTTTAGATGTATTTATAAAAAATTGCCTTTCAATAGTCACTGTTAGCAGACTGTAGTCCCTGAACCTCTCCATTTTGGAGAATAATGGAATAAGCAGCCTGATAATTAGCTAGGTAAGAGAAAAGGGATATTCATTATTATTTTAGTCTAGATACCTATGCTTTTACTTTATAGAAGTAAAGAGACTGGTCTTCAGTTTTACTTGCAATATGACACAATTATAAGAGCACTGAACGGTAGCCCAGTACTAATTACCAAGGACCACCAAATAAAGAGCAAGAAAACAGCAAGTAAGAACCAGCAAGACTATCCTGCCTGCTTACCCTTCATTATCATTCTAGCAGCAAGGATAGCCCCAGGACAGACAGATTGTCCCTTCATTGCAGGAACAGGTGCATCAGGTTGTTACAAAAGTGGTGATGGTAGTGTGAACAAGCCATTTAAGAAGACAATTGGGAGATAAGCTACAAACCTTTACTGAGATGCTCTGGCTGGTGTGTTTTTGTGTCTGTCTGCAAGTTAGTGTATGTACATGGGAGAGTGACAGAGAGGAAGGCTAGATACTAAGAAGCCTCACAAGGCCAGACTGAAGGTGCTGTCATCACATTAAAAAAAGCTGTTTTAACAAGCAGTGGCTAACCAGCTACTGGTCTGGCATAAAAGCTGGAAAAACTGGACACTATCAATATCTCCCGTCAAAGGAAACAGTTTTCAGTACAAAGCACTAGTTTGAAGATACAGGTCTGAGCTTACATTTTTGCGCAAGAGGATGAAGGACTTGCTAGGGTGATGGCTAGCAAATCAGAAAAAAAGACACACAGACTTAACCCTGCAGCAGATGGCAAATCACTCCCCCCCTCACAGGGACAAGGCAGTAGTCAAGCAATGTTTTTTCAGTAGATGCTTCACTCAGAAGTTTCTCCAAGTCACGGCAGTAATAATGAAGTTTTCTAATCAAATAATCCTTGATCACTTGTTCTACCAAACAATTTGCCTGTTTTGGTACACCTGTCTCTGAACAACCTCTTGCATCAATGGGCCCAGCAGGCCCCAAACTCAAGTTTGGAAGGATCTTCTTCCATACTATTGAGTTTAGGTAGCACAGGTACTTCGCAAACAAATACAGCTCCCAAGAGCTGACATATATCAGGGTGGGTGGACAGAAGAAGAATCTCTAGGGGCATTTCATACCTCCATGAGATGTCTCTCACATGGCACAGGAGAGTGTGTACCCTTCTTTGCTCAGAAATTAGGTTACTGAAACTCTCTGTGGACTACTCTTCACTTTGTTCCTTTCCTTTGCACTGTTTATGCCCTTACTGCAAGAAGAAAACTAAATCCATCTGAAAAACATTTTTTCACTTTGAAGACTTCTATGCATAAAACAGACAGGAAGGGTGCAAGTGAACACATGAGCAATTTGGGATAGGAAAGAAAAGAAACATAAAGAGAAAAACAGGCAAGAAGGGGAGGGAGAGACACAATAAAAGACTGTGCACGGTGGAACTGTGAGGAAAGGAGGAATGGGAAGCAGTAGTGGATGAAGAGCAAGGGAGCCAAAGTAGAAGGAAAATACATGTTAATAGGAAACACATGCATAGGAAAGGCTTTCTGCTTTGGTCTACTAAAAACAGGCCTTCAATGCAATTAAATTTGAATAGTCAAAAGGATACTCAGGAAGGGAAAAAATATATTAAAAAAATCAATAAACAGCTGATAGTATAAAGTTACATTGTAGGGAAGAGAGCAAAGAAAATAAACTTTTTTCATTTCTTTAATTAAGGAAAACAAACAAATGAAAAGCACACCCCCCACACAATTCCAACCACTTTTACATATATATACATATATATGTGTGTGCGTGTGTGTGCACGTGTTTTAGCCACTGCATAGTTTAATGCATCTCTGTGAGGAACACATCAAATACTGCAATATTTGCAGATGGATCCACCTAAATTATTAACTGCATGCATAATTTTGGCTAAAACAAGAGCCATTAGGCAAAGAATTCTGGTGCAAAGTATGAGAGACTTTCACAGGAAATCAGAGGAGAGGGAGATAACACTTCAGAGGAGAGGGAGATAACACTTCAGTACTGTAGCTTAATAAAGAGATGAAAGCTCTACAAAAGCAAACAAATATGCCAAAAGTTCAGCAAGGTAATAAACACTGCTTCTACTTTTTGCAGTACATGCAATATTGGGAAAAATCCTCCTGTATGGTGATTTCAAATACGTTGATCTTTAGCAGGAGATGCTGGTAAAGCATATTTTAAAACCCTGTTAAGCAACTAAGGTTGCGTTACTGATCACAATTGTGGTGACCCTCCAAATGGTGTTTTTCCATACAAAACAAACACAACTGGAAGTCTAGATGCACAATGATCTATAGCAGAAAGTTGCATTTGCATTGTCACTGTGTGAATAATTTGCTGGTTATAAAAGGAACTTTTGAGCTAAGGGAAGCAGCCAAAGGAGCAAGATGCGAACACCTACTTTGCAAAAGTTCTGTGTTACAGTGTTCTTGCAAAGTGGACAAAAGTACCTGTTTCAGTTTCTTTCCTACCTCTGTTACCAGAGGCTAAAATTAGACTCACAGGGGTGTGAGGTTTAAATAAGTGAAGTTACTCTGCAACATGCCATTTTATAATATAGAGCCTTTACCATGGACACCTCATCCTCACGCACCTCTCTCATTATACCATGCAAAAGAGATCACAGATTAAAGGGAACAAAGAATGCATAGTTTTTTTCCTTTAAGTCACATATAAGTTTAACTATAGGCCCTGAGAGATAAATACAGGCTATCAGTATTGTGATTTACATCTCACGGCCACAATTTCAACAAATAGTATTCATGTATGCTTTTTAGTATATAGCAGTTTATAGAATCATAGAATGGCTTGGGTTGGAAGGGACATTAAAGATCAATTAGTTCCAACCCCACCAGCACAGGTAGGGGCCCTTCCCACTAGACCAGCTTTCTCAGAGCCCCTTCCAGCCTGGTCTTGAACACTTCCAGGGATGCAATATCCACAAGTTGTCTGGACAACATGTTCCAGTATCTCACCATCCTCACAGTAAAGAATTTCTTCCTATCTTCTAATCTAAGTCTACCTTTTTCCAGTTTAAAGCCATTACCCTTTGCCCTTGTTACCACCTGTCCTTGTTAAAAGTCCATCTCCGCCTTTCTTGTAGGCCCATTTTAGGTGCTGGAAGAGGCTAGGTCTCCCTGGCGTCTTCTCCAGGCTGAACAACCCCAATTCTATCAGCCTGTCTTCACAGGAGAAGTCTGCCAGTCCACTGATTATCTTTCTGGATATCTTGCACTGGATGTGTTCATCATAGCAGCCTGGATAGGGAAATTGCTGTCCTCCTACTTCAGCGTTGATAAAATTTATATTTGTATAAAACCAAAATACTTTGTATGAAAGTATTTCTATAACTGGATCAGCTTTGTATTCTCTATCTTATATTCATGCTACACTAGCAGTATTAATCCATGTTTTATTACACCACAGAAGGAGCCCACAACTTGTATCTTTGCACAGACATCCGTCCCACACTGTCTGTTGCAAGGCCCAAACACGAAGCACCTAACTCAACATGCAGTGCCTGAGGCCTCTGTTCCTCATTCCACAGAAAAGCAGACACCCTGCAGAAGACTGAATTTTTCTTACAGTGCCTCATCCTTGACACGACATAATTCCTAGCTACAAATATGTCATTCATCAGGTTTGTTCCTTTTTGAGCTCAATGAAATTGTTAAAAAGTGATTTTTCAGAGCGCTCTTTCTTATTCAGCATCTGGACTATCTTTGTGATTTCAAGTGATTTACACTCCTGCTAGACAATTTCTAGCCTAATCTCCGAATTCCATTGTAACTATAATAATGCTCTCAGAAAACTTGAAACACATTTGTTTTTCCCATTTTGCAGCTTGTTGTTATATAATCCTTACCAGGAAAATATATATTTAGTAATAAGGCAAACAATTTCCCCTTTACACCAACACCATGTGTCAAGGAAATTTGTTAATATTTTTGAACAAGAAGATAGTTCTTAAATACATTCCAAGTAGGCTTTTTGCAGAACGTGTGGTTTATCACTGTTAAATTTGAAATATGAGTCCAAGAGCTAGTATCTCAAATTGTACATTAAATCAACGTTACTGTGACAGTATGCTACAGTATGTGTGCTCCTGTATGAGAAAGCTTCATCACTACATTCTTGCAGTCTAACTTTGTCACTGCACACTTCTCTCAATATAGTTTCCTCCTAGCATTTGGCACCAGGTACCATTATTGCCATGGGCCTGTAATATTTTAAAAAATGCAATGATAAAGCCAAGACTGACTAAGTGAATGACAAATGGTCCACATCCACTCCCTTGAGGTGTGTTTCTGGACATTTATAAAATAATTAGGAATATGTTTCAGTGTCATGAGAAGTGGCTCAAAAATAAGAGAAGCAATGTTGCTTCTGAAGAAATGTGTTTTCCTTAATTTCTGCATTACTATGACCTTAATAAAATTACTTTGATGCTTGTCTGCTTGCAGAACCTGCTCCAGTTTAAAAAAAAACTGGAAATACTTAAGTCACAGACTGGACAAAACCCCCACCTCTGCTGCAATAGCTGCCAAAGTATCTTCATAGAATAAAAGCAGCAAAACTAATCCTAAAGAAACAATAGCATATCATTTTGTAAATACACATCTTAATTTTATTTTATTACTTATTAAGAACACAATAAAGTAGTATAAATCCAGTGTCTTCTAGTCTGACAAAACTCAGCCCTCATTATTATTTGGAAAAGCTACTTTTACTCTATATTTATATATACATAAATAAAATTAGCATTTACTCTCATATATATAATACCCCTCTTCTTCCCAGTTTAAGGCATAAATAATGAAAGCCCAACATATTTCACATCAAACACAGGACCCAGGCTACAGAGATCATGTCATCCCAAAGAAGTATATTATGCAAATTTCATGAGACTAAGGAAAACACAAAGATAAACACAAGAGGTAGGAGAGGTAAGTTCATCACTCCAGAAAATCAGCTTGCTAGATAAAGTGCAGGCAAGTGAGTGACTGATACATCCTGCTACAGTGCAGAAGAGCCAGAGAAAAAAATGCATAGTCCTTCAACAGACTAGAAAATGGAAGCTCTTTACATCCACCATCCTTAGCCGGATACTGTCTCTCCAAGATTTTCTACTGCTAAAACCTTTTATCGTCAAATGACATGCACAAATTACCAACAGTGCACAACTCTACAACAGGCACTTCATCTCTGATGAATTGTATTTAAGGAAACACCCTGAGAAAGAAAACTGTAGCTATCTCACATGAAACCTGTTTAAAACTATTTTTTGTTGAGATGGTAGTTTCTGAAGCTGTGTTTAGCATAGACTCAAAACAAACTCCTGGAGTTAAGAAATAATGATTTTCAACAGCTGAAATACTAGAAGGTCCTGGAGGCTGCATCTGCAATATGCTGTAGCTCCAGACAAGACTAAGCCATATCACTTTTTACAAGACGCCAGCAATAAGCACAGAGGAGACATATTTTAAAAACTGAAAAAGCAGATCAGTTTCTTATAATCCTGTATGAAGCTCTAACTGCACTTATTACAATTATTTCAGGAGTTGAATATGCTTCTTGAAACACCATGAAGGACAAGAAACTTTATTTTTCCTGATTTCATTGTTCAGGTTTAAACATCAGTGTTTGCAAACACCTGGGGTACAGCTTTGCCCACCTTGCTTGATAGCCAAGAACACCTGAAAACAGAATGTTTATTGGTTTCATGCCTGCATAGCAAAGCTCTGTGAATGCTTCAGCAGTGTGACTGGAAAGAGTATTTTTCAATTTCAGCATCTGAGTTGCAGAAAAAGTACATTAGGAATTCTAACTTGCTTACAGGAAGCTCTCTTGAGTTACTTCAAGGAGGCCCTATGCACTTTACAAAGCATCTTCTAGATTTCCTTCTAGCAGTGGGACAAGTAGCAAGAGGCGGAATCACTCATGCAGTTGAAGTACAGACACTTGTAGACTAAACAACCTGTGAAGTTTATACATTCAAAACTACAGAATCATACAAGATATGTTCAAGGTCTTACAGGGTCAAAATAAGACCAGAGGGGAAAGTCTCCTTAATCATTCACATATTTTCAAAGAAAATGTGGCTTGAAATTACCTCCTTAGGAGCTATTTTCCCCTCTGTAATTTAAGACAGAAAAAAACTATACCGTAATACTCACAAACTTGCTGTCATCACTTCACTTTTACTAGAAACAACCTTGAATTTAAAAATAGTGCTACTTAGAGCAGAGTTTTGAAAACATAGGAAAATGGCATGTGCTTTTCATCTCCAAAAAAGCAGATATTTAAACCGTAGGCAGACATATTGGGATGAAAGGAAATGCATAAAATGTAAATCCTACCTGAGTTCAGAAAGGTCCTTCAGAAATAAGCTGAAGAATCCTTTTATACATGCACATACGATTTATATACATGCATATTATACATTATATATACATGATATATTACATATTACACCATTTTGTT
This sequence comes from Pseudopipra pipra, assembly GCF_036250125.1. Lineage (NCBI taxonomy): Eukaryota > Metazoa > Chordata > Aves > Passeriformes > Pipridae > Pseudopipra > Pseudopipra pipra. Next base: position 34,230,801 of record NC_087581.1, read on the forward strand.
GTATTACAAAGATGGTTTGGATTGGAAGGGACCTTAAAGGTCCTACCCACCTGTCACAGGCAGGGACACCTTTCACTAGACTGATATTACACATATGTACAATGTACATATACACACACTCACAGATAAAGCTTATAAAAATATAAACAATTTATCACTAACATGCAGTTACAAACTGGAAAAAATCCTCAGCAGAACATAACGTCAGAACTGTGAAATGGAAAAGTAATTTGTTCCCATATAACTCTTATACTAAAAAAGATACATTTTTAATGAAAAGTAGTATAAAAAGTGATAGGAAACTATATAATAACATCATGAAGATATATGCTTACATATGAGAAGATATGTTCTTACAATATCTGAAATACAAAAGAGTATCAAAACAAATATACTACTGTATTTTTTAAAATCACTGCATAATACGAAATACGAACCAGTGAGTGACTGGCAAGTCTCTCCAATACATAGATGATGTTGGAAGCCTGTGAATTTTCATTAAAAGGAATTGATTTTAACTTAGTTTTAGACTGTATTCAAAATAAATTACAATTTTATTCTGTGGCACTGCAACACAATAGATCATTGTTAGACCTGAGTGACTCCTGCCTTTCAAGTCTCTGTATCTTAATCATAGCAACTAAATAGACAAACTACTTTTTGTGGCATTTCTTTAAGTACTTAATTAGCAAAAATTGCTGTCAATTACTGGCATTCTAAGGCTGTATTGCCACACAGAAAGAAAAAATTTGTTGTCAATAGGAGGCACAGGGGCTGCAATGCCAATCATGTTTCATGTACCACATCTAAATCAATCCAGTTCGGGCTGAGTGGGAATGAGAATTTCTCTTCCCAGTGAAACCCAGATACATAGGGATACAGTTTGTGCTTGCACACAGGTTTTTAAAGAAGGCTACGTAATGATTTTTCATGCTAACTCAGCAGAACACAATATAGTTGAGATTATTTTATCTCACACATACAATTCCCAGCATACCTCAGAATACTATTCCTTGCAAGTTGGCTTTTGCTGCTGTTGTCACCTGCCTTTGCTATCTGCTATCAGTACAACAAAGTTAAACTGGAAAAAATGGTATTATCTTTCTCCCTGTATCTTTAGTACCCACTACACACATGTGAAAAGATAGTTCACTGTCTGAGCACTTAGTTCACTGAAATATTTGCTTTTGCTGCAGAGAGCCCTATTCTCTTGAAGACAATGTAAATGAACAGATGGAAGGATCACAAATGACCTTAAAACTTCCCAACATCACTGATGGCTTTGCTAATTATTCAGTGAATGCCAGGTCTGATTCTCACTTACATGAGGGAATGTATGTGGCAGAAGAGAATATATTCTAATACTTTAGAGGCACAAATAAAAAAGTCACCTAACAGAGCATATGGCATGAAATACATGGTCAAGGTCTGTGGAGTGTATGCAGGAAAATGGACACATTATGAACAACCAACCCATATTTCTAGCTCTAAGGAGCACTAGGCCTCACTTGACGTAACTTTGGAGGTTGCAAGCTGTGTGAAAACTGTGTGTGTTTATACTTACAAACGGTGTGAAACGCTGTGTTTATAGTTGTTAGCTGTGTGAATACTGTATGTTTATAGTTGTAAGTTATGAGGAAACTGTGTGTCTATAGTTGAAAGTTGTGGGAAAATGGAGATAAAGGGACACCTGGAAAGCCTCGGGAAAGTCCCTAAAGGCGGATCGATAGGAGGGAATTTGGGTGGTACGAATGATGTCAGGACTCGTGAACAGAGCATTAGAACCAATGAACTGAAGGCATGAGACACGTGCACAGACTGAGCTATCCGATCACCTTGTTGTAATCACATATCCGGGAAAAGCTAACTGTATAAAAGTTAACTCCTTTAAATAATAAATTGGACATCATCTGATCATATTGATCGTCTGTGCATTGTTCCTGAACTCTTGCCGTCCATAAAGATTAGATAACAAAGATGTTTTACAAGTCAAAATCAACTCTGCACACTGCTGGAGTTTCTTAGAAACCCTAAAGCACAAGCAGTCTCACAGCCTGCATTTCCTTACCCTGCATATAGACACATAACAGGCAGAGTGCTCCGCTCTGCTGCAGTAACAAACTGCAAGAAACACAATATAGACAGAGGTCTCATCACAGGACATTAGCCTTCCCAGTACTCTCTACACTATACTCCTTCTTTTTGTCAGTTAGCCCTTAAAGGTACATCTCTTGCAGCTTGCTTGTTTAGTCCTTAAGAGTCTTTCATACAATGAGCTGAACTTTTGCAATCCTCACTTGTGCCAGAAGAAACCGCAGTGACTCAGCAGATCTTATGGGGTAAGCCCTGATTTACTCCTCATATCCTAGGTTTTAAGGGACAGCTTGTTGCAGAGGATTAAATTGAACTTGACAATCTAAGTGTAAGTTTTTAATAAGCAAAAACTTGTTTAGCCCAGGCCTTATATGCTGCACTTTATGAAATGCTTTTACCTCCAGTGCCTTGACAACAAATCTACGCAACCAGAACTGAGGCTACAAGAATCAGCTGCAGCTTGCTGAACTACTCATTTCCACATAATGGATAGCTTCAATTCTTCAATAAAAGTTGCATCAAGTATGCTTTATAAAAATTGTGTTTGCAAATTTACATTTCATTTTAACTGTGAAGACACAGTATCCAGCAAACCTCATAAAACCTTTAAGAAAACCACTGAAGAATTTTATTTCTCACCCTTCCAAATTTGGAGATGCTCCTGCAAGTCCCACACTCGAGTATATTACAGACATACTACCATTCTTACCTTGTAGGTTCATACTACACGGTATTTCTCAGAGTTTGCAAAGCCCATTATAAACCTAATTTATAGCTGATATGTGGAAGCAACAAATTCACAGAATCAATGTTTATACTGAATACTTCTGAGGTCCCACAAAAACCTCTGCTTTCCATCTCCCTGTCTCAGCAGGGAGGTGATTGTTGTTTCTATTAGCCAAAGCATCACCAAAACACCCAAGTCAAAAATTGTTTGCTTCCAGCTTTTTCAGCTTAAGCTTTGTCTCTAAATGTAATAGTCCCCACTGTGTCAAATGTACTTTGCATAAAAACATAAGATAGAAAATACTAAGAGCACTGCAAGCAAACATACAAGTATTTCATGTGGTTGCTACTGAAACACAGTTTTAACCCAAGCACTTACTAAATTCCAGTCAGGCTCTTGTCACTAGGATCCCTAGAGATTATTGCAAATGGAAAAATTAAGTCTCATTTTTCACTATGCCTAATTACTTACCCTGTCAAACTACTTCATAAACCCCCACATTCCTAGCAATTTTCATGTAATTTGTGATGCTTCAGCACAATATTACAGTGTCACAAACACTGATAAAAATACTTACATTTCAACAAACAAGCCCCTGAAAGAAACATATGTCCCTGTAATTAGACCTCAAGTTCAACGTAAAACTCCTTCTGCTTTGAAGGTCTATGTAAAAATCAAGACATTGTTCAACATCAGCCAACAAAAATATCCTAAGGCATATTTTGTTTTTAACTCAACTTTTGTGAACCATACTTCTCATCATGGACTTTACCATCATTTGCAGGTATAGTAAAGCAAAACTAAATTCTTCTGTTCATGTAATGCTGTGACCAAAAAAAAAATTCAAACCCAAATAAACAACTTATAAATTACTTCCTATCACAGTCTGATATTACACATCTAGCTTCAGCTGAAGGCAGCGGAAATTGTTACTGGCATCTTAACCTCCAGTTTAACCATTTCAAACAGATGGCGTACTTGTGTGCTTTCATAATTTCCACAGCTAATGATGTTACCCTGATATTGCACATTAAGTCAGAAATATACCAAACATCAAGACTGAGGGAATTTCAGATCATAATTCAGCTGCATAAATTCAACCCAAAATTTTATATTATGAACAACATATGAATAGATCAGATAATTTCAGATTAAAATAAACCGAATGTGATTATTTTAGATTTAAGCTCTTCTTTGAACCCCTACAACCAAGGCAGTTTCCTTGAATTTTGCAAAGAGCTATGAGCAGCTTGACACTGCTGTCTTCCACTGACTTCCGAGGCCTTTCTGATCATAAAGTCAGCCCGGTGTAGGGATGCAGTCATAAACAGGTAAAATTCAGCTATGGTAAGAGCTGCAATAATGTCACACATGGAAAAAGTTTTAAAGACATTTTATCTTGAGACTTAGAGACTTTCACTATTCATTTTATGAGTTAAACACACAGACCCAAACCAGATAGAGATTATGAGTGTACATCAGTTCTTTATGGTACCATGTTACACATACCCCAGACGCCCATCTCCTCACAATGATTCATCTGCATCCACACTGCACTGATGTCTGCCTTCTGCCAGCTGTGCATGGGGCACATCTGAGCAGACCCCTGTGCACAAGGCTGATTTAGGGCACTGGCAAGGCTGCCACTGGGAAAACTGCTAGTCAGGGTCAGAGGGGTCTTTGTCCACATAAAAGAAACATGGGCAAGTATGGAAAAGCTATGACCAGGCAGAAGACCCATTTCAATCTGCATCAGAGCACATACCTACCCTTAGCGGAGACTTCCCTTGTTTGCCCAAAGAATACCCAGACAGATCTCACCAGTTCAGCTCCTCCATGTGTGAGAGGGACAGAGTGTGGATGAAAAGAAGCCTGTGCAGGAAACTAACAAAAGGAACATGAGCAGTGGGACCACACAAAAGGGTACTGACTTTCTGTTGTCACAGATTGTTACTTCATAGCAAATCTGGAAACATGAATCGTGTTTCTTGAATCCTGAAATGTGAATCAAGTAGTAAGATGCAAAGGGCAATTTTGACTTTCAGGCAGTCTCTCCAATGTCTATGCACAAACTGGGAGGAGTCAAGATGAGTGATAAAGGTAAGTGTACTTAGTAATTGTGCATAACTTCAAGGCTGCTTACTAGTTAATAATTGACCTCCACATATGGTCAAACAGTTGTTAAAATTATCATTTTTACACCATAGGTAAATAAATAAATTCAAGAACCAAAAATATAAGGCAGGATGCTCCTATAATGCACAACTACTTTAGGGCTGTACCAACTCACAGTTTGATCAAAAATGCACTTAAACTACAGTGATCTTTCTTGAGCAGGTTCAAAGAAGAGCTGTGCAGTACACAACTACTGTAGAAATCCTTACACAACTCTTCCTTTAGAGAAAATAAGGCAAAGAGGGTACTGCTCTCAGATAATCACCTTGACATGTCAATCCTCCACCCTCTAGAATTCCTGTAACTTCTGTGACATAAAGCACGTGAAGCAGAAGCTGGGTAGGTTCAAACACTTTTCAAAAGTATGAAAAGACCAAAATAAACTCAGAGGTCAGTAACATGCAAGACATGCTCTGTTTGTGCTTTAGTACAATGAAGCCCAGGTTCCAAAGAAACCTAGCTAAATCTAGAAACTGGAGTCCCCAAAGGCAGAGCAGACCATGGCCCTTTTTCTTTATTAACAACATTTCTAATTATTCATACAATACGAAAAAGCTGTTAATGTACATTGCTGAAACACAGTGATAACAATCTCCTTTCTTGGTGTTGCACAGTAAGTTCATCTTACAATACTATCAGCCTTCCCACAGGAAGCACAGTATCTTTTAAAATTAGGAAAGAGCCAAGTGCACGTCACAGATTCTCCTTTATAAATAAACTTATAAAGAGAAGGGAAAAAGTCAGAAGAGTAATCAGCAGTGGAATAGTTTAATGACTTACTGGGTTACTACTGGAAAGGGGAAGGAAATTGATCACTTCAGCTGCTAACAGAACACAATCTCAAGTTGAGAACGAGTAACTATAAAGAGTACTTTCAAATGTGTTTCTTCTTTTCTCCTGAAGCTTTGTGTGCTCACTTTTGGCTAACTACAGCACAACAGGAAGCCCTGTGCTCACATAATGATAACAACCCGGTCTGCTGAGGTAAAGAGACAAAAATGAAGGAAACACTGCCCTCATTGCAGGCTCTGTAGGGGCTGTATTGCCTTCTGTGGGGCTGTAGATGACTTAATTCATTGCTCAAAACCTCCAGTTTTGCTACTCTGCTACAAACAGCTAGTCAAATAACACAGTTCTAGGTAGGATCTGTCTGTTTGCATTAACACTTCAGGCTCCAATACAAGTGTATGCAAAGCACATGACAAAAGTCACACCTAAATATACACCAACACACACCAAAACCTGGTATGTTCTCTATCAGGATAGTAACATAAAGGAAGAGAGGTAACCTTGTAAACACTAAACAAAAGCATGGGACATCCATAAAAAACCTCCAGTCTAGATAGACACTGCCTATTTTGCATGAGAACACCACAGTACACTGAATCTGCTGTTTCATATGCAGACAATTAAAATATTTCTCCACAGACAGGTCAAAATTAGTTGCCCGTGTTCTACATTATTTCAGACAGAGAGCTTGGGATTGAGCAAAGATGACAGTTTACAATACTTCAGGACTTAATTAAAGCTTTGAGGGCTAACAAGGAGGATGCTCCTCCTACTGTTGGAATTTCTTTTTTCAAACACTTAAGCATAAGACTTAGAATAAAACATCCTTAAGAATACATTTCAGATGAGAAGCAGTACACAAATCATCTTAACCACAATATTTATAAACTACTCATTCCTTAGTCCTGGCTCTGAAAAAAATATATATATTAAAAAAAGAAGTTAATTCAACAATGAACATTTTAGTAGGTATTCCTATATAGATGAAACAAAAGCAATTTGCCATTAACATTGTCATTTAAGATGTTCTTCTGATTGAATAGATAATTTTATTGAAGAGGTCTGAAACTCTTCTCAGTATCATCACTAAAACTTTTCCTAAATTCATTGTTTCATCTAGTTACAGCAGAATTTTAGAAGGCACCTTAAAATTACATAGGTATTTGTGTTTTAATTTTAGGTACTTTTATTATCTCATGCTTGGATTCCATTATTTGCACACCATGTAATAATATTCTATGGGTGTTTTTCTGTCTAGAAAACAGATGCCAAGCCGCCTCTTTAAAAATGCCATCTCTGCTTTCTGTGTATGCTAAGAAATCGACAGGCCAGAAGACAAAAGTAGTCCCAGCAGCTCCACATCTCTGTATGCAATCAGCATCACAAATTTCAGCAGAGATCTAACAACCACAGAAAAAGTGATCATGAAAGACTGTGATGCATACTCATCCACATTCCCAGGAGTTTCAGACCATTTCTAGTGGAAAGACCAGCAAAGTAAGGTTCCAATTTAGATTTCTATTGCCACTGAGAAACACATAATAATGTTCTTTCCATTGCAATACTTTAGAGTCCTACTATAGTGATCTATGAATAGCTGGAAAAAGGTTTATAGTGTAAACAAAATCTGATAACATTAAACATACAAGTATCATTATTTAACGAGATGACTTGTTACATCATCATGTTTGTACTAAAAACAAAACCAGAAGCTGTGGAATCTCATGAGAAGGTTTTCTGTTTGCTAGCCAAAAAGATCATCATAATACTTCCTTTGTTTTCATGTTGAACAAAGTGATTTAACTTGGTGGGACATCTCTCTTTCCTCCAAGGAGCTTCCACTACCATTCTGAATGTGGAGCTTCTTTTCCATTAAGTGGAGTGGGGTATAAAGGACTGAAGTACTGGTACTTCAAAGGCTTCTGTGTGTGTTTGTCTTCATGCACTGCAATACATCTTATACAGTTATCCATACTGACTTCCACATCACTCAAAATCAAGCAAAGACACATGTTTTGGCAGAAATTGTGTACTCAGTTTTGTCTTAAGGGTGTGCTCCTTTGTGCAAGGTTGAGCCACACATGCCTTTTTCTTTCCAGACTACTTATTTATCCACAGAAACACTGCTGTATCCACAGAAACACTGGAGATGGGTCAGCTGAGTAAGAGGCACTCTCCACATCACACAAATCAGAACCATCCCCTCTACTCTCTGAACAGACATATCACAAAGAAATACAGAGAAGACCCCAATCAGCGTCTGCAAGTGTGGATCTGCTGATTATGGTTTGCACTATGAAAAGTGTAAAGGTATAGTAATCTTTACCTTGACTCATACACCAAAACACTACACTGCATGGCAATCTCTCTAACAGCATAGAAGGTAAATTTTAGCCCCTCCATCCTCAGAGAAACCTTTCCTAATATGGTCAGCAAACACACTGAAGAAAAAAGTCTGAATAGGACTATTTATTTTCTTAGCAATGTTTTCTTAGAATGATGCATAAAAAATTGTACATTCAGAAAAATCAGTACACAAGTCCTCTCAAATTTGTAAAACCTTAGAGCAAGAAAAACAGACACTAAAGACCAAGGGCAATAAGAGAGCTGGCACATCTCTCGACTAGGCTGTGGATGTCAAATTTGACACTGAAGTAACTTTAAGAAACAAAGTGATCCAAAAAACTTTGTCAGAACCAAACAGCAGTACTGAAAACAAAGTTCAGTGTTCTTACTTGAGACAGTTTTGGTTCCATGTATTGCTACCCGCCACGCTGTAAACTTGGCCATGGCTCATACAAACAGTGCATTACTCTCAGCAAAAGGCTTTGACTCATGACACATTAAGACCAAGACTTTAATTAGGTACAAAAGGGAGAGAGCATTTGCAGACACTTTCAAGGCAGAAAGTTATCTTAGAAGTAACCAGGAAATCCCAGAATCTTTCCATGTAGTTCAATAATCCTTTGAAAATTTTCAAATATAGCTCTAACAGGAAGCCCAAAAATTTTTAAACTCCTTTTTAATAGTCCTACAATTTTACAGCTTGGGTTAGAGAAGGTACATAACAGTGAAGATTGCTCTCTTGGCCCCAAGTAAATAACTTCATGAATCTTCTAATTGGAGATAGGCAGCAGTGATGACTGCAATGGATTTGTACATTACCCAAATGAAAACTTGGCTGCTTCCAGTTTCTCTGGGTCATGAGTGCTTAGAATGTTTTACCAGCAACTGAGTTTGCTTGCAGGGAAAAAAAGGCAAACAAAGAAAACACATTTCCCAAATTTTGTAAGCTAGCAGATGATAAACTGTGCTCCAAATCACTCAGAGACCAGGAGAAATCTTCCGTAAGCTAAAAAAAAACACAAAAAAACCCAAAAACCAAACCATTTGACTCACAGCCTGTGACTCTACTATTGCCATCAGTAATGAGGAAAAGACAGTCTTAGACATGCTATCTTGTTCACTTAGTCCTCTTCATGAACTGAAAAAAAAAAAAAATCGAACTTACATTTGGAGAAGAAAAAACAGTTTGTAATGAACCCAAGAGGAAAGACTTATTTGCTCTCATGGTCTAGTGGCTAATGGCAGGAGACTTCACAAGAGTTTACATAATTAAATGGAAGTACCATTCCAACACTGGGAAACCTTTCTGCACATGGCAGTCAGCAAAAGCAGCAAACACAGAACAGAGGCCAGCACAGAACAGCCTCAGTAGAGGGCTGGGACTCCCATCAGGTTGCCACCCTTGGTATCTCTCTGCTCCCCCAGCTGCTGCTGCTGGCAATAGCTACGCTGAGACCTGCTAAGTGACAAGCACACTCCTGCTACAATTAATCACAGAATCATAGAATTGTTTGGGTTGGAAGGAACTTATGGATCATCTAGTTCCAACTCCCCTGGCCACTAGACCACATTGCTCGGTGCCCCATCCAACCTCGCCCTGAATACTTTCAGGGACAGAGCATCCACAATTTCTCTACGCAACTTGTTCCGGTTTCTCATCACCTTCACAATAAAGAATTTTTTCATGATATCTAATGTAAATCTACCCTCTTTCAGTTTAAAGCCATTCTCCCCTGTCCTATCACTACAGGTCGTTACCAGAAGTCCCTCATCAGCTTTCTTACAGGCCCCCTTTATGTACTAGAAGACTGCTCTAAGGTCTTCCTGAAGCCTTCTCTTCTCTAGGCTGAACATCCCCATTCAGCTTGTCTTCATAGGAGAGGTGCTTCAACACTCTCATCATCTTTGTGGCCTTCCTTTAGACTTGCTCAACAAGTCTGTGCCCTTGTTGCCCCCCCCCCCCCCCCCCCAAGCTGGACATAGCATTCCAAGTGAGGTCTCACCAGAACAGAGTAGAGGGCAAAATTCCCTCTCTCACTCTCCTGGCCATGCTGCTTTGATGCTGCCCAGGATGTGGTTGGCCCTTGGGCTGCAAGCACACATTGGTGGCTCATGTCCAGCTTCTCAACCACCAGTACCCCAAAGTCCTTCTCTTCAGGGCTACTCTCAATCCATTCTCCACCCAGCCTGTATTTGTGCTCGGGATTGCCCCAACCCAGGTGCAGGACCTTGCACTTGGTATTGTTGAATTTCATGAGCTTCACATGAGGTTCTTAAGCATCCTACTAGATGACATCCCTTCCTTCCAGGATGTTGACCACACCATCCAGTTGGTGTTGTTGGCACACTTGCTGAGGATGCAGTTGATCCCACTGTTGCAAAGATGCTAAGCAGCGCCAGTCCCAATACCAATACCCGAGGACGCCACTCATCACTGGCCTCCATTTGCACAATGAGCCTTTGACTGTAACTCTTGAGTGTGACCCTTATCCACCAAATCCATGTCTCTTCAGTTTAGAAACAAGGATGTCATATGGGACAGTGTTAAATGTTTTGCGTGTCAGTTGCTCTTCTTTTAACCACTCATTCCATTACACCTTTGTAGAGTGCCATCAAATTTTCAGGCACAATTTACCCTAGTGAAGCCATGTTGGCTGGAACCAATCACCTCCTTATTTTCCACATGCCTGAGCATAGTTTCCAGGAGGATCTACGCCATGATCTTGCTAGGCACAGAGGTGAGACTGACTGGCCTGTAGCTCTGAGCAAGTTTGAGCTGGCTTCCTGCCAAGTCTCCAAATGCTCAGTGAAAGCCCCTGCCCTCCTTCCCCCTTTGGGCAAAGAGAGGAAAGGAAAAAAAAAATTATAAAAACTGAGAGAAACCGAAATCAACTGGATTATATAAAAAATATATATTTACAATTATATATATTATTTGAATATATATATTGTACACATAATAGGGAGCTCCCGAGGGGGAAAAAGGGAAAAGGGGGAGGGGGAAACAGGGATAAAAACTAAAAACAAATATCCTCCAAATACGCCCGTTAATAGAGAGCTTGCGGATAAGCACAAAAAAAATGGATTAAATACTTCCCTGAATGGGACAGCAGAACTGGTCGAGGCACCAGCCAACTTCCCCACGCCTCCTGGAGGGACCGGAGATAACGGCAGGTCTGAGCAGCAGGCCCTGGCCTATACAAGCAAAGCCCGTCTATGGAGAGACCTGTCACCTTCAGCCACTGGAAGAGAGAAGAGAGCGAACTCTCTTATCTGCACCTTTTTATATGTTGTGTTACGGAAAGAGATGATATGGAATAGTTCCTTAGATTTCTGACCCCATTGCTAAGGAAGGCCTAAAAAATCCAAGAGCCAACCCACTAAAAGCTCCTTGTAGTTAAGCTATCATTTACCTGCATGGATGTATCCTCTGGCATTTAGCTGACTCACACTGGTACTCAGGCCAAGAACTTCTTTCAAAAATAAACTCAGCAGGAGAAAAAAGCAAATAACTTTCCCAGATAGTGAGGGATGGGAAGTTCTGGGTACAAAACAGTCCAAGAAGAATCCAGCCCATTCACAACTTGGCAGGCACCGGTCTCACCTTGGGCTTTGCTACAGAGTAGCAAAGTAGCTACTTTTTCTACAATTAGCAGCAACAAGGAGGGGAAAAGCCCAAACAGGCACAGAAAGCGAGATTCAGACTGGGAACATGGTGAAGGCAACAGCTCTTGCAACCAAGCAACAAGTTTCTCTCTCCTGAATAGATTACAGGAACACCAACAGCAATCTCACGTTACCTTCTCAAGAGCACTCAAGGTCTCACTCCATCAATTCCGCTTCTCTTACGCCTCTCCACTGCTATTTACACCCCCCACAGCACAACCCCACAAATGCGGGTTGAACCTTCAAATTGCACCAGTTAAAGAGCCAGTTGAACATCACTAATTTCTTTTGTTCTTGCAAAGTTATTTTTAATCCACATCAGTTCAGTGATCTGATATTATCACAAAGCTTACCAACAGTTGTGCAACCACAGCCAAAAGAGTGGCAAACTGCCATAACAGCTGTAGTATTTTTAAGTCAGCTTTGGTGCTGAAGGGAACATCCCACTAAACTGCACTGCTCATCAAGCTGTAAACTTAAATGTCAGAAGTTTCCTTCAGTTCAGATGGCACAGCTATGTTTCTGGAGTTGTGAACAAGACTTAATAACTGTAAACTGCTGCAAATAACAGCAATATTTGTACTATTGAATTGTGCAGATTTTTTTAAGTATTTGTGCAATTAAAGCATCTTTATATTTGTGTCCACTATGCTTAAATGTAACTGTGATCATAAACCAGAAGCTCTAGACAAAGGACATCAAGACAGACCTTTCAATTTATATTTTCCCTTGCCAGAAAACTGCCAATTCCTAAGTTTGTACAGAGATAAAAGGAGCCAAGTGGAACCCAATTCCAGAAGCCTGATATTTTTTTTCATAGGATGAGTTCTATGATGCACAGTGAACTTCTCTCCACTAGGAGAGGATAAAAATCATTGTACTATCACTGGGTGATCACCTGCAGACACATGCTTCTTATACAGCACTGGATGAATCTTTCAGCCTCTGTGCCTCAGTTCCACAGTGTGCAATATGTGCATTCCCTGGCCTCAAAGAGACATTTTTAAAAGTATATCATTATCTCTAGAATTTCAAATACTGCAATAACAAGGATCTCATGAAAACAAAAGGGTACCAAACGCAGGGGACTGGCCAGGTGGCATGCAGACACAAAATACATAAATCTTGAGCTAAGGGGGCTAGCAATAAAAATGAGCACAGTTAATAAAATGGCCATCGCACAGTACCTGCATTATTAGACAAAAGCATCCTATGACTGTGCACATACACAACACTACACAAAATTTTGCAAGTAACTTGCTTTTTGACTATGATGCAGATCATAGCTGTGACACATTGAAGAAACTGCTGCTAGCTTACTCTTACTTTTAGTTTCTATAAATCTCATATTTCAAAATACAAAACACAAGCACATCTAGACAACAGTGAAAATATACAAGGCACTTGCAACACCTACAACTTTCTCTATTTCACTGATCACAAATAAAACAGCCAGTTTTACAGCAAGGAGAAAATAACAACAAAATGGTAAATACAGTACCTCACAACAGGCTGATAGTTTTCTAGTTCACAAGTGGGAGAGTGGAAGATAAAAAGTGAAATTTCCAGCTCATTGAAGGAGGACTTGAAGTTTCTTGCTCACATACAAGGAGAAAAACCTCTTTTTGCACTGTACCAATGTAAAGAATAAGACAAGACACATGACCACATAAGCACAGCAGGAATCTGCAATGACAAATCAGACACTTGATCTATTTAGAGAAAATTAAATTTAGAATATCAGTGGTGAAGGCCCATGTGAGAGACTGAAATGTTAAGGGTTAATGACTCAAACAATCAGCCTATTATTAACAAGAACCTTCAGCAGTGGGTTATAACAGCCCATAACAAGTAGGTACAGTACAAAATTGATTCAAATACAAATTACACTTAGAGAAGGAATGGCCCAAGCTGTACCTAACACTGGATGGCAGAGGAGACATGAACAGTATGTTCCCAATCCCTGCTTAGTACTGTCAGCAAAGACTTCATTTAGAAAAGCATTCCATTGCTTTTAACTTCTGTAGAGTTTTCTATTAAGCAGCATGGAGTTTTAAATAATAAAACATATACCAAGCTGCTAATTTTTATGCTTTTAAATGCACATTTTATTTTGCTTGATCAGCGAAGTTTGCTTTTTAGCTTCCACAGTATATAAATTTCAAATACGGCACCACATAATTACCAGCAGTAGAATCACAGAATATTTTAGGTTGAAAAAGACACTTAAGATCACTGAGTCCAGCTGTTAAGCTAACCATGCCAGGTCCACTACGAAACCATGTCCCTAAGTACCACATCTACATGTCTTTTGAATACCTCCAGGGATGGTGACTCAGCCACTTCCCTGGGCACCCTGTTCCAAAGTCTGACCACCACTATTTTTTCCTAATATCTTATCTAAACTCCCTTGGTGCAGCTTAAGGCCATTTCCTCTTGCCCTATCACTTGTTACTTGGGAGAGGAGAACAAGCCCCACCTAGCTACAACCTCCTTTCAAGTAATTGTAGAGAGCGATAAAGTCTCCCCTGAGCCTTCTTTTCTCCAGACAAAACAATCCCAGCTCCCTCAGTTGCTCCTCATAGGATTTGTGTTCCAGACCCTTCACAAGCTTCACTGCCCTTTCTCTGGACTCACTCCAGCACCTCCATATCTGTCCTGTAGTGAGTGATGGGCCCAAAACTGAACACAGGATTCGAGGTTAGGCCTCACCAGTGCCAAGTACAGCAGGAGAAGCACTTCCCTGGGTCCTGCTGGCCAAACTATTGTTGATATAAGTCAGGGTGCCACTGGCCTTCTAGGCCACCTGGGCATTCTGTTGGCTCATATTCAGCTGCTCCCCACCAGCACCCCCAGGTCCTTTCCCACCAGGCAGCTTCCCAACCACTCTCCCCCAAGCCTGGATTGCTGCCTGGGGTTGTTGTGACCTAAGAGCAGGACCCAGCACTTGGCCTTGTTGAATCTCATGCCACTGGCCCTGGCCCATCTATCTAGGCCTGTCCAGATCCCTGTGCAGGGCCTTCCTACCCTCCAGCAGATCAGCACTCCTGCCCAACTTGGTGTTGTCTGTGTACTTACTGAGGGTACACTTGATCTCCTCATAATAAAAATCATCAATAAAATATTAAATAGAACCAATACTGAGGCCTGGGAAACACCACTTGTGACCAGCCACCAGCTGGATGTAAATCCATTTACCACCACTCTCTGGGCCTAGCTATCCAGCCAGTTTTTTTAACCAGCAAAGAGTGCACCTGTCTAAGCCATGGGCTGCCAGTTTCTCAGGAGAATGATGTGGGAGACAGTGTCTAAGGCTATCTACTAAAGTCCAGGTAGGCTATATGAACAGCCTTTACCTAACCCACTAAGCAGGCCACCTTCTCACAGAAGGTGAACAAGTAAGCAAAGTAATAACACTGCAACACCAACAAGTATACCTTGTTCAACTATTGTGTAAGACAAAGGCAGGCTCTCAGTAATTGCTAGCACAGCACGTATCATGGAGGGTGCTGAAGCTGTGCCAGAGTTTATCCACCCTTAAAACAAAACGTGAACTGGGGGGAGAAGGGGAGGCAGCGTCTTACAGACAGGTGCCTAAGGAAAAGCTTTTGCCAGTTTCTACCCTAAAGGAGGCAAGAATGCCAAGACACTTAAAGTGCCTTGGTTACACAGAACATAAACACACAGATTAAGTACAGCACATTCAGGACTGCACGAATCAGTAAGCATATTTTCAATAGTATATGGAGCACATTATGTGACGACAGAGGAAGTACTTTTTGTAGTTTCTAGCCTATTCTGTTGGTGTCAGAAGTAAAAAAAAGAAATGCCTTAGCTACCTAAGAAGATAAGAAACAACACTAAGAAAAATCAGCACAATTCCACAAACACACACTATTGCAGTAAACCACGTTTAAATTTTCCCAATATCAAGAACACCCAAACACATAACTAAAGACAGCCTTAAACCTGCACCAAATGAACTCGGTGAAAGAAACCTCCTGCTGTTTTTAATGATTCAAGGATCAATTCCTAAATTTAGAATATGATTTTCAACTCCCTGTTTTATGTAATTTGGGGAAGGGAAGAATCCAGTAAAGAGATGAAATACAGTAAAAATTAATTAAGAGGAACATTTTTACAGTTGTTTTATTTTTCCCTCAATAAATAAATTATTAGAAACTGATCTTTAAAAACAAAAGAGATGCAAATAATTGTGTTCAATTTTGGTTTTCTTGAATCAGTTTTGAGACAGGTATAAGGAAAAGACCCAATCGATTACGCATAGGAAAAAGTATCCAGATGGAGAAAGAGATGTGACCAATTAAGCACTATTTATGTTGTGGAAGAGTCAGAGTAACAACCACATTAGGCATTCATCAGAATATGTATTCTCTGCTTTGAAGGTGGAAAAATTTTGAGATCATTTAATGAACTTTGTTGTAAAGCATCTCCATCATAATAAACATCCCATAAATTTACATTGAGATATAAAAAAAGCCCAGTGGATTCTACTGTATACATTCATGAATTCTCAAACTGCCAATGCCCCTTATGTTAGGTTCATTTTAAGAAGAGTTTCTGTAGTTTTAATTTTGATCTGAGCCCTCCTCCACCTTACATTATCCAAATGTTAGCTCAAAATATTTACACAAATACAAAACTCTCATCATTTTGTTAAATGGAAGGAAACAAACCCACTGT
Source organism: Pseudopipra pipra (assembly GCF_036250125.1). Taxonomy (NCBI): domain Eukaryota; kingdom Metazoa; phylum Chordata; class Aves; order Passeriformes; family Pipridae; genus Pseudopipra; species Pseudopipra pipra. The sequence continues at coordinate 34,247,302 of NC_087581.1, forward strand.
TTCTTCACCATATGGAATATCCTTCTAGAAGCAACATGAAACAAGTATATTTACATTTCCTTTGGGAGAGCTAACAACATCCATACCAAGTTTTCCTTAAGCAACAGCTCGTACCATAGTTCAGCTTTGAAGAGACAGCATTAAAGAGAAAAGGGCGCGGGTGACAACCCAAAAACCTCTGATCACTTAAGCAGGATACTGGATGCTACTTTATGGTAGTAACAGGTAAGTTTACTATTTAAAGACTTTCCTGCTGACGGATCCTATTCAGCAAAATCAGCGTCTTGGGCAGAGACGCCTCAGTCCAGCCCCTCTCTCTCCGCGGCAGCGCCCAGCTGGACCTCCAAGGGGACGGGCTGCGCGCACCTGGAAAAGCCCGTTCAGCCACAGCACAGTTCAATCCTGAAAGAACTAGCGCCTCAGGCATGCAGGAACCTACTCCTCACCATTCTCTCACAGGCTGTTGGGTATGTTTTTTCCTTAAAAAGCTGCAGTCCCACAATTACTAGACTTAAAAGTCTGTGGAACTTCACAGAAACACACATACACACACACACACCCCAAAACAACCAACACACACACAAAAAGCACAGGACTGAGACACGTTTTCTGCCAGTCCTTTAAGGCCTCGGGTGCCGGCGGTGCTCCCGGCGGGGACAGGGACTCTCCGCTCCCGGCGCGGCTCAGCACCTGCCCCAGCCCGGCTCCGAGGCCCCGTCGGCCTCAAACCTGCGCCACCCGCCTTCTCCCACAGCCCCGCTCCCCGGGGCCGAACCGAACAGCCCTACAAAACGCAGCCAGACAAACCCGGAGAGCCCTCGCCGCAGTTCCCGGGCACGCCGCGCCCGCCCGGCGGGGGGACCCACGGCACGGAGCGCCCGCGCCGCCTGCACCGCCCGCGCCCAGCCCTCACCGCCGTCTGCGGGGCGTCCGCCCCCCGCAGCCTCTGGCGCCCGGCCGAGCCGCCCAGGACGGAGCGGGGACCCCCCGCTGCCGCCCCTGACCCTCCCGGCCGGCAACGCCGCACTCCCCTCACCTCCAGCGCTGGCGGATGGCGGCAGGAGGCGGTGCTGAGGGAGGGCTCCTCCCGCGAGCGACTCTTTACGCCCGTCCGTCCCATGGGCGAGACGGCGGGACAGCTCGGTGGGCGCCCGGAGAGCCCTTCCCGCTAGTCCCGCGGCCCTGGCCGCCTTCCCTCGCCCTTTGCCGGCTCTCGCCCTGCGGGTGCGGGTGCTGGTGCTCTGGGCGCAGGAGGTTGTTTGCGGCGCGGGGGCGGGGGAGCGGCTGGGGGTTGGCCGTCCCGGGTCCGCGGGAGACACGGCTGCGAGGGGCCGTAGAGGGCTGCGAGCTACTCTGAGGTGCGAGGCTGTGGTGGTGCACAGAAGTGTGAGAGCACCTGTTGGCCCGTTCTGGCAAAGGGAGCTCTGGCTCCATTGCCAGCCCACTGTTTATAGAATCATAGAATGTTGAGGGGTTGGAATGGACCTTAAAGAACATCTAGTCCCAACTGCCCCTGCCGTTAGACCTCCCATTAGACAAGGTTGCTCAAGGCCTTATCCAGCATGGCTTTGAACGCTACCGGAGTTGGGGCATCCACCACCGCTCTGGGCAACCTGTTCCAGTGCCTCACCATTCTCACAGTTAAAAATTTCTTCCGTATATCTAGCTTAGATTTCCCCTCTTTCAGTTTGTACCCATTACTCCTTGTCCTATCACTACAGTTCCCAATGAAGAGTCCCTCCCTGGTTTCCCTGTAGGCCCTCTTCAGATACTGGAAGGTTGCTGTGAGGTCTCCATGCAAACTTCTCTTCCCCAGGCTGAACAACCCCAACTTTCTCAGCCTGTCTTAGCCCCTATTCTCAACCACTGTTCAGGGTTGAATCTGTCAGCCTGGACTGGGAAGTTCACCTTCCTTACCTTTCACTTCATTTCTCCAGTATTGCACTCATTCATTGCACATGAGCTTCAAGTACTGCCAGTCATATAGAGCTACTTTTGGGCTGGCCACCAGGAGACCGTGTCATGGGCAGGACACATGAGAATAACCACCAGCAGCATCCACCTGGTCATACCCATCTGTGCTGTGAAGGCCAAAACTACAAGTTGTTAATCCCCCCAACATTATGTATTTTCCATGTTTAGGTTTTGCAGGCCTCAGGAGAAAAATGAGCAGGAAGAATTGAGGAGGAGGACCGTGAAGAAGGCTGCAAATCAGTGTAGATGAATGACTGTGGAAAGCAAGCTGGGAGAACAAATCTGCAAAGATTTCTTGCAGAAGAAAATTATAGGTTGAACACTGCTGTGTTCAAGAGAATGTCTGTCCTACAGGGCCCTGGGCTTTTATCAGGGAGCAGAGTGCTGGGTCTGTACCCATGCCATTGTGACTCAGGGCTGAACAGGTGACAGCCTGCTCCCTGCTTGAGAATGGTTAAGAACCCTAAGCAGCTGCTCAGGACCTTCTTATTCCTGGTAGAATAGACTACTCCCAAGCTACACAACATGAGTGCATAATAGCTCTGAATTTATAGCTGTTATTACTGATATCGGACAGGCTGACTCATGCACATTGAATTCCAAGTGCAGAAGGAACTATTGTATGCTTGCACACATTAAAGAAAAGAAATATCATAGCCTTTCAGTGTTCTACTTCCATTTTTTCTTCCATTTTGTTCAAGGTCCTTACTTCAGTCTGGTTTTTTATATGCTACAGTACTGATAAAAAATGAGAGCAAAATATCTTCATCATATGTTTACTCAGACTTACGTGCAGCAGTCACATCACTTAAAAGATAGTGGCTTCCCTAAGTCAGAGTTGCAAGAGAGATTCCTGATAAACTAGCTTCTGCTCTCATCCACTGATGCTTTAGTTTCTGCTTTTTACAGCAGTAGGAGTACAGTGGTTCATATACACTGCAGTCAGATATGCCATCTGGCTCAGCTCTGAATCTTTAGATTGGATGGCATTTGTTTAATGTATTCAAAATCTGCAGCATTAACTAGCTCATGTTATATGAGTATTTGGAAGATGACTGAGAATAGACCATCAGGCCTTCTCAAAATTTCCTTTCAGATTTTTAAGGTGGGCTGCTTCTCATTACATTTAACTTCAACAAGCAAGACTGAAGTGTCTTAAAGAACTTTTGCAAAAGAAGTTTTAAGAACTGCAGATAGCAGTGACACTGGTTATATGAAATGTACAGAAACAGGTCCTGTCCCAAGAGTGGACTACCTGCAAAAAAGCATCCTAAAGTAAGAGAGAGTTTCTTCTTTCGGCTGAACTAAACAAGTACCTGAATGTTTTCTTCCACTCATGCATGCACTCAGTAACAATGCTTGTTATATGATGTTAGTAAATTCTCAGTAAATGACAAGTTATGAATCTCAGTGACCAGGTTTTTCTCCTCACACTGCCAGGGTGTCCTCACAGTGCCCTGGGGTCTGCCAGCTGCCTGCAGATATATGAAAAACAGCCTGATAGGAGCTGCCACTAGTTGTGATAGTAAATTGCTTGTTACAATCTAATTTTCTGCAGTTATCATTTTGGTAGATTGCCCTTGACATGGATTATTCCCAGCTGGCAACCAAGCTTCATGCAGCCACTGATTCACTCCCCCTCAGAGTGGGGCTGGTGAGAGAACTGGAAGAGTAAAAGTGAGAAAACTCACGAGTTGAAATGAACACAGTTTAATAGGTTATGCAAAAGCTGTGTAAAGCAAAACAAGGAATTCTTTCACCATTTCTCATGGGCAGGCAAATGTTAAGCCACCCCAGGAAAAAGGGGTTTCATCAGCTGTAACATTGACTTGGGAAGACAAACATTATCCCACTCAATGTCCCAACCCCTTCCTTCTTCCCTCAGCTTTATATGCTGAATATGCATTCTGTGGTGTGGAATATCCCTCGGGTCAGGTGTCCCAACTGTGTCCCCTCCCAATTTCTTGTGCACCTCCTTGGTGGAGTGGTGGGAAGACCAGTAAAGGCCTTGATGCTGTGTAAATGCTGCTCAGTAGTAACAAAAACGTCCCTGAGTTATCAACACTGTTTCCAGCACAAATCCAAAACACAACTTCCTACTAACTACTGTGAAGAACACTAAGTCTTCCCCAGCCAAAATTCCATGCTGAATTCCAGGCTAACACTTTATGCTGCTTATACCATATGACCTAGTTAGGTAACTGCAGAAAATCTGGAGCTGTAAGTGGACACATTTTTTTTATTTGTATAATCATTGTTTGATGGGATTGATGATGATGTTTACATAGAGGATATTTACGACATTCCATAGCCAAAGTATTTTTTCCACAAAATATCTAAGTTGAGAAAAGAGCCGTTATTTAGTTTTATATATGGGTGACTGATGACATGTATTGACAATACACTGAAGTCAGTTTTAAGACTCAAAGTTCCAAATCAAAAATGCTGTGGCAGAGTGATGGTCTGGTATAAACACGCTTTTCTGGTTGAGGATCTTTGGGACAATTTATATGAAGTAGATTTATGCTCATGATTTTTTACCTTTCCACCTGAAAAACTTATGTTCTTGGTGATGTGGAGAGAATTGCAATTGTGTGCCATACCTAAGCCAGAACAAGTTTATGCTAGCGGGAGAGCCAGTGGTGCACAGATCTGGGATGAATTTTGCTGAAACCATAAGTCATTGCAGCTGGATCATGTTGCCAATGCAGAACACTTAACATTTTTATTGCGTCTTCACTTTGTCAAAGCATTTGCACAAGGATAGCAGTACAGAGTGCTCAGTCACTGCTGGATACTTATGGGAGTTCCAGGTGTCACTACCAGAGGAGTGAGATCAGATGACCAAAGTAATTTTTTTTGTCTTGAAATCCATGAACCAGTATTGATCTGACCTACTAACTGTGGGAGTTCAGCATATAGAGTCCAGAACATGCACAGTGAGTATATTAGGCCCACATTAGTAATTTCATTTTTACTTTCCTTTGGTTTTACATATCTTGTAAACATGGACCAGTTTTTGAAGGAAAGTTGGAAAGTTACATATAAGAAGATTTACTTTCCTCAACATTAAAAAAAAAGGATTTCTAGAAATCTGCAAATGAAGTAAAGGGGGTAAATCAGAGTCTTGTGACTATCAATGGGTAATAAAGTCTTCTGAATCAAAAAGCTCCCTTTAGAACATGACTTATGCAGGAGGTAAAACTTAACATACTGTTTCAAGGCAGACAATTCTGTGACATATTACTTGGGAGAGATTTTTTTCCCCCTAGAAATGTATAGAAATACAGAGAGTTCTGTTTCTTCTCTTAATTAAAATAAGCAATTTTCTTCACCATGTTCCTCTCCCACCATGTCTTTAAAGAGCATGCAAGATTACATTAAGAAGAAAAACCAGACTGTTTTCCAGTTCTAGTGATTTGATCAGCTTATGAAAATAATAAAAAGGGTATATATTAACATAGTATTAAGCATGTTCATTAAGGATGCACTTTACAGGGGATTAAAATTCACTGGCGTCCTATATTTGTCTGAATATTCAAGGGCAACTTCTCCTTTCTGTCTAGTAATTTAAGAACATAAACTTTTTATGTTCTTACGTACTATGAAGGAGATATGAGCTATGTCATATCAACATGTCAACACTAAGCCTGCATTTTATTTGCTGAGAACAAGGGCAGAAAAGAAGGCCTTATAAAAGGGTCCAGAGTGCTTTTAATAAAACATATTTTATTCAATAGGGATTACCTGGATTTCTGATGACTCCTTTCAGAAGATCATGAGTTTTTGGTATCTAAAAACTGATATCTAAGAACCTCCTCCCCTGCCTTCTTCTTTCATTTGTTTTCTACTCCACAAGCAAAGTAGCACAACAAAGCACTCAGCTTTGCTCTAGAAATCAAAGAGCTCTTTATACAGCTATTCACATTAGCCATGGTCATTTAGATAAACTTTGTCTAAAGTTGACAACTCAATCATCCTGATCCCTTCCTTTGAACAGAACTGCCATTTTTGTGCCGTTGACATTACTATTCTGAACAGAACAGGTGCACTTTTCTGAAACCAGTGAAATATGGGAAACTGTTTCTTCCATTAATCATTTTCTTCAGTCCAGCTAAGATTACAAACAGATTCAGTCTTTCTGGATTCCTCATCCACCACTGCCTCCTTTTAGCCACCTACATCACTGTATTTGTCCTACTTAGTGAACAGTTCTGCAATAAGCTGGATTTTTTTGATTGTTCTTGTAACTATGAGGCTGCGGAGCATGCCTAGATGGTGCTATTAACATGTAGACAGTACTTCCAGTCTGAGTGTTGCCAATATTTCCTGTTTCTTTAAAAGTAATTACATAATCTAAGCCAGGACCACAGGGGAAACTGCATATAAGACAAAAGAGGTTGTAAAATGTTTCTAAAAGTGAAAGAGAGAGAAGCATCTGGTTGAGTTAAAATGCTAGCACTGCCAAACAGAAAGCATGCAAGGTTCTGACAGCTAATTAAATTTTGCCACATTTTCACTTGGAAACTGACCAGTGTTGAGCTCTCCTAGCTGACAAACACTAGATGACCCTAACTCTGTTTCCCAGTTTAGGACATGCACCTGAAGTGATCTAATGCCTAGGAATCCCTGGGAAATAACAGTCATGGAGAAAGTCTGTAACAGTCTTTCTTTTCCTGTTAATTTTATTGCCTAGAGAATATAGATGCAAACTGGTGGAGAGGAGGGGAAGAAATTAGTAAAATGTTGAAGTAAATGTTGTCTGAACATTTTTGTTGAGTCATCTTCTAGTTTCATGCTCTTTAAAATAACAATGTAATGACTGTAGATTTGTCATTTTAGATAAAAAGATGACTTGAACTCATGCTTTTAAAAAACCATCAGATTTAAACTAAGATTGCATTTATAAAGACTTTACATGTTCGCTAATGAAACACTCATTATTTACAATAAATTATGATATTTGGAGTATAAGAATTCTGCTTCGTATCTGAAGCAATCTGGAAAACAAAAATTCCATTTGAATGCAAACTAGAATAGATGTTTACATCTTTAAATAATATGAAAAACAATAAACACACACACACACAAAAACAAAAACCCCACAAAAAAAAAAAAACACACACACACAAAAAAACCCAACAAACCAAAACAAAAAAAAGCAGATATAAGCCTGTAGCCTGCACCCTGCAGACTTTGGCTTCCTTTTGCGGCTTTGTTCTTCTCAAAGCTATGTTTTCACTTTGGGACACTGAATCAAAGTATGTCTGGTCTAAGTGCCTGCTTCAGGTTTTCTGACAACCGATTGTAAACCTCCCAGTTTACTGTCTGGCAGACCAAGGCTGTCTTTCAGAGACATCTAATGCCACTGCAACATCTTCCATGTAGAGACATGTCCTCCCCCATGCTTGGGACTCTGCGCCCTCTGATAATGAATCATTTGGGTTTAGTCTTTCAGCATTGTCTTATGTTTTTCCATTTGAAGAGAATCTCATCTTTAGAGAAAAATATATTCAGGATTCACTTCGGAGAAGTTAACTATGAGACACAGTGCATTTTCAATGGATGTTGGTGCTATTTGACTGACAAAGCCCTGCTCTTAGGTGCACATAGGTGTATAACTGTACTCACATACCTTGCTGAGGAGAGGAAAATTCAATTTCTAAGAGTATTCAGAAGTGAGTTGCTCAGGTATCAGTGTGATATCTTACTATTTCAAAACAAGAAATTGCTTTTGCAATATGCAGATGGTTAAATGCAAGTTTTATTGCTCTTATTTCAGAAATATCTTCAAAGCGTGGTTCTTTAGCAGTTGGTAGTGGGATTGGAAAACATGGCTTTATTCCCTAGCTAAACTGGAGTTCTAAAACACAAGACATCTTCTCTGCTGGATGGAGGTAGAGACGGATCTCACATTTGTTTTTTTTTTTTCCCAGATACATTGCTTTATAACTGCACAGAAAGAGAGTTGTAGTGTGTTTCTCTTTCTATTATAGTTATCACATCATCATTTGCAAAAGCAAATGCTGGTACATTCTATTCCTGTGCTAAGGCTGCCTCCTATGGCCTGCCTGTACAGCACAGCACGGTGCTATGCAAATACATTGGAGGGAATTAGCCCAGAGAAGGGTCTACAGTGTTACACTCCAAAAGAAAAGTCTTTGAGCACTAACTCTAAATGGTGATAATTAAGCAGATTGTGACTCTTTAACACTACATGAGATGTCCCATTAGGCTTGAGAGCAATCAAGCAAATGTTCTTTAGTTGACAAGCTACTGCTTCTAAATTTGTGGAAAATTCTAAAAAAAGTTTTTTAACTGTTCCCAATCACAAAAGGAAGAACAAAATAATAAGTATGACAGAACAAACAAGAACAGAGGGACAGGAAAAAATCTTGTAAGACATTCAGAATTCCTTCTCCTGTTCTGCCCTCAAAATCAAGCGTATTCAGGAGAATTTCTTTTGGAGTGTCTGAATCTGGCCCGTGCAGGATTTCCCCCTCCTTCCCCTGCCGGAAGCCCGCGGCCCACCCCTGGGGTCCCCCCATTGGGCCCGCGCAGGGCCGTCCCTGGGCTCTGCCCCCCCTATCCTCCTCCCCAGCGGGGGAAAGGAGAGAGGGAGCTTCGCCAGCGTGGCTTTGTGCCCTCGTGAGAATGGAGAGTGGAAGCCTCAGAGCACACAGAGGTTTGCCGGTCTGGTTTGGGGGAGGGGGGGGAGGGGAAGGGTACTGGGCGGGCCGTGGGGGTCCTCGGACTGGAGGGTGGGCAGGTACGTGGTGCGTGGGAAGATACAAGGTAACACGGTGGGGGGAGGATAAAGTCAGGCTGGATAATGGTTTTCTCTGGGGGTTGGGGGTCTCGGCCAGACAGGGGCCTGGAGAGGGTACTCGAGCCCTAGGTGGGTACAGGGGCTGGAATGGTTTTGTTTGTTTTTGGCTCACCTGCGGCTACTGCCCAGGTTTGGTATGTTCTGGATATTTTTGTTACATCCTGAAAGGGTGGTCAGGACAAAGGGTTGATCCTGGGTGTTTCCCTCGGATTGAATATAGACAGGTGGCAGAAAACTAGGAAGCGTAAGACTTGCCCTAATCGTTTCAATAGTAGGAACGTAGCCTGTGTAATCCTATGTGGTTGCGAGCTATGCTGGCGATGGTACATGCCTTCGGTAGGGTCACCCATGCCAGACAGGTCAAAACCGCAGGGTCAGATACAATACATCCTTGGGCAGGATGAGCTCGTTAGCCTTCTGGCAGTCATCCTAGGGGAAGGACAACTCTAATCCTAAACCTGGTCAGATGGAGCTCGCTTAGCCCTGTAAGGCCATCCATCTAAGAGAAGGTCACTCTAATTAAACCTACGTCCTGAGGACCTCACTGCCACCGTCCAAGCTTGTTCAGCCCTGGCAGATGAACCTTAGGATTAAAGGGTGGGTTCAGTTCCACGCATACTGCATCTCACCTAAAAAATCCATTGCGCAGGCTTGAAGGCTTTACCCACATGCAAAAAGCCCAGTAGCGATGGGCGAGGGTCGAAATGGCAGGTGAAAGGTGCACTGGAAGCCGCAGACCCAACCCTGCATGCAGGCGGTTCAGGATATTGGTTGTTTGAGACTGACCAGAGATGACAGTCTCTTGGGGCAGCACCCTGAATGACCAAGCAGCCTTTTCAAGGACAGCACTGCTTGCTCCACTCAGAGAGGGGCCTAGAAAAGGTGGCCTAAACAAAGCTCATCTCCACCCTTCACCCAGTTGGTTAACCACAGGCCAACGGGCATCTTCTTCCAATGCGGTCGCACGAAGATCAAAAGACAAAGGCACGCACCTGCCTCCAAAGGTGTACCTTAATTAACTCTAGCATGTTGGAACATCAGAACCATGCTTGATTCTGCGGATAGCAGACGTCCTGAGCGACATTCTGCCCTAATTGCCCATGAACTGGCACATCTCAACATCGACATAGCTGCTCTCAGTGAACTCCATCTCCATGAGTAGAGACAGTGCCGGTTACACACTCTTTTGGTCAGGTAAACCAAGAACCGAAAAACATCTCTCAGGAGTTGGCTTCATGATCAAAACCTCTATTGTTCCTAAACTTGAAAATCTGCTGACAGGTCACTCTGACTGCATTATCTCCCTACACCTTCCACTCCACAACAACCAACACGTCGTCCTCTTTAGTACATATGCCCCAACTCTCCAAGCTGATCCTGCTGAAAAAGATAAATTCTACACTGACCTGCACTGCCTTACCCAGAAAGTGCCTGCAGATGATAAGATCATTATCCTTGGTGATTTCAACGCCAGAGTAGGTAAGAATTTTGAAACATGGAAAGGAATACTAGGCAAGCATGGTGTTGGAAACTGCAACAATAATGGTCAACTTCTACTAAAATTCTGTGCAGAGCAACAGCTCACCATCACTAATACTATCTTTCAGCAGAAAGATAGTCTGAAGACAACCTGGATGCACCCCAGATCTAAGCATTGGCACCTCGATTATGTCTTGATGCAACAAAGAGATGTCCGTGATGTCCACCATACCCGTGTGATGCCCAGCACAGAATGCCAAACAGACCATCGGCTTGTGCGCTGTAAACTCAACTTCAACCTTAAATTCAAACCTAAAAGGGGCAGTATCCCAAAGAGGAGACTCCAAGTTAACAATCTCCAATCAGCCACAGTGAGAGACAGATTCCAGGCAAACCTTCAAACCAGGCTCAAAAACCATTCCACAGATTCTACAGATGCCTCTCCTGAAACAATTTGGCACCATATGAAAAATAACATCCTGCAGTCCTCTGAAGAAACCTGAAAACAGCATATGGGCCTACATACCAGGTCCAAAGCCCTCTACTCATCACTGATGGGCAAACACTTCTAACAGACAAAACCTCCATTCTGAATTGATGGTCTGAACACTTTCAGACCCTTTTCAGTACCAACCATGTAGTCCAAGACTCAGCAATTCAGTCCATCACACAACAACCGATGAAGTACGAATTGGCTACTGCCCCCACTTTAGGAGAAACCGTTAAGGCCATTCAGCAGGTGAAAACCGGCAAGGCAGCTGGGGTTGATGGAATTCCACCCGAAGTCTGGAAACATGGGGGCCTTGCACTCCATGACAAATTTCACGAGTTTGTGGTACGCTGTTGGGAACTAGGCAAACTACCATCAGACCTTCGAGATGCAGTCGTTATCACCTTGTATAAGAAGAAAGGAATTAAATCTAATTGCTCAAATTGCTGGCAAAATCCTGGCAAGAATACTCTTGAACAGACTAATACCGGCTATTGCAGAAGGAATTCTACCTTAAAGTCAGTGCACTTTCAGAGCCAAAAGGAGTACCACAGACATGGTATTTGTTCTCAGACAACTGCAAGAGAAGTGTAGGGAATAGAACAAAGGACTCTATGTAACCTTTGTAGACCTCACCAAGATTTTCGATACTGTGAGCAGAAAAGGTCTATGGCAGATTTTGGAACGTTTAGGTTGTCCCCCTAAATTCCTTAAAATGACCATCTCACTCCATGAGGATCAGCATGGCCAAGTCAGATATGGCAATGCACTTTCTGAACCCTTTCTAATAACCAGTGGTGTGAAACAAGGCTGTGTTCTTGCTCCAACTCTTTTCACAGTCTTTTTCAGCATGATGCTCCAAAGGGCCACAGCAGACCTCGATGATCAGGATGGTATCTACATTCGATATCGTACTGATGGAAGTCTATTCAACCTAAGGCGACTGAAGGCCCACACCAAGACCTTAAACCATCTTGTCCGGGAGCTGCTTTATGCTGATGATGCCGCCCTTGTTGCCCACACAGAAGCAGCTCTGCAGCGTTTAACATCCTGCTTTGCAGACGCTGCTGAGCTCTTTGGGCTGGAAGTCAGCTTAAGACAGAAGTTCTCCATCAACCAGCACCTCAGGAAGTCTTCCATCATCCCCATATCACCATTGGCCAATCAGAGCTTATATCAGTCCAGCAGTTTAATTACCTAGGAAGCCTCATCTTCTCAGATGGTAAGGTTGATGGGGAGATAGACAACAGGTTAGCAAAGGCATATAGTGCTTTCAGAAAACTCCATAAAAGAGTTTGGCGAAATAAACACTTGAAGAAAAGCACCAAGATCAGTGTTTACAGAGCCATTGTTCTGTCTACTCTTTTGTATGGGTCTGGATCATAGGTCATTTACCGCCACCACCTATGACTCTTAGAACCCTTCCATCAGCACTGCCTCTGAACAATCCTAAACATCCACTGGTCAGATTACGTGACTAATACGTCTGTTCTAGAACAAGCAGCAAAGTGGTGCTGGGTTATGCATTTGGGTTTTGTGGGTTAAAACCAATTTTTGGTCTGTAGAATTGTACTTATTGTATTATTTTATTAAATTGTTATTCTGACTTATAATCTCTCTTTTGAGTTGAGTTCATTTTCCCCTACTGGTTTATCTTTAAACCAGCACATTTTTGGCACCCAACGTGGGGCAGAGAGAGAGAAGTCAGAATCACAATTTCATTTTAAGCATTTGTCTATTTGGATACAGAAACTCCCTGATCACCATGTTCTTTGATGCATTCATGTGGATGTTGTATCTGAGCCTGTTCATAGTTCCACAGATGGGGAACTATTTGCCTGTTTTGATGCTCTCTTTAAGACCAGGGAGAGGGATCCAAATTGCTTTATTAGTATACTATATTTATGTCATCATAACATCAGAAGCAATGAGTTTCATTGTAAATGTGTATTCAGTCTTGTTTGCCTGTCCTGGTTTGGGTTGCTACCTCTGGGGCCTCATTAAAAATCGCACCCAGCCCTTTGGGGGAACAGGGGGGGATGGTTGTTTCCAGCCTCTCACCTCCTTCTTCCCCTTCAGACCTGCTACAACAGTTTTTGAAAATATTGAGTTCCCTTTTGATGTTAAGGACAGTATAATGTTATTGTTAGTGTTGCTTTGTCTGCTCTGTACTGTCTACACCATGTTTAGGGTCAGAACAGGGCCTTCTAGGGAGGTTGTTTGGACGCCTGCCCTCGGAGTGGATAATGCTGAGTGGCACGGGAAGCGGAAGGACATCGGCCAGTATTTGGAGAAGTTTTCTTCCCCAATGATCTGGAAATTCACCCCTGAACAACTGCAGGATCCTGTTAGCATGATAAGACTGGTGAAGGAAAAATGCTCTGGCAGCTCCCGAGATGGCCAGCTCACAGCAACCTGCTGGGCCCTGGCCACTGCCTACCGGACACTACTTGACATGGTACAGCACTGTCAGGGGGAGGAGAGAAGGAGCAAATCCACAGGCACCATGTCCACCCAAACCACAGCTGAGTCAGAGGGAGAAAGAAATAAATCAACCGGCACCGTGTCCACACAAACCATCGAGGAGCCAGAAGAACAACCGAAACCAATAGCAGTCGCCCCTGTCCAGAAAAGGAAATCAAAGACTAAATCAGTTCGCATAGCAAATGATGACGAAGAGGCAGGACCTTCACATCCACCGGAGGAGACGGAGCCAGAAATAATCACTTGGTCCCTATCCCTGGGTGAGCTACATGAGCTCCGGAGAGAGTTCACACGACAGGCAAATGAGTCCATTCTGACCTGGCTGCTCTGAATCTGGGATGCCGCAGCTAACGATACAATTCTAGATGGGAGTGAAGCAAGACAACTGGGATCCCTGTCTCGAGATGTAGTCATTGATCAGGGGATTGGAAGGAGGCAGGAAACTCCCAGCCTCTGGCAGCGACTGTTGTCCAGTGTGAGGGAGAGATACCTTTGCAAGGAGGACCTCCACGTACAGCAAGGACAGTGGAACACGATGGAACAAGGTATCTGGTGCTTAAGAGAATTAGCTGTACTGGAGATAATCTTTTCAGAGGACGAAAGATTCCCTAAAAGCCCAAATGGTGTACAGTGCACCTCCCAGATGTGGTTAAAGTTTGCACAACTCGGGCCAGAAATGTATTCTCGCTACTTAGCAATGCTGCAATGGAGGGAGGGAGAGGACAAGGTGGGTGCATTGGTCAGTAAACTCAGGATTTATGAAGACACTGTCACCGCCCCATTACGAGCCCACGTCTCATCTGTGGAAACCAAACTGGCTGAACATGTCCGAAGCCTGGAAGAGAAGATTGAAGAGGGATACCAGAAGCTAAGAGAAGAAATTAAGGAAGGGATCTTCCATATCTCACCAGGACAAAAAAGAGTCTCTGCTATTAGGAGCCAGCGTCCCCCAGCTAAGGAGAGAAGGTACACTCCACGTGGCAATCTATGGTTTTACCTCCATGAGCATGGAGAAGATATGAGGAAGTAGGACAGGAAACCCACCTCTTCCTTAGCAGCCCGGGTACGTGAACTGAAAAGAGGAACAAGTACCACAAAGAACTCTTCAAGGATAAATGCTGCTCCAGTCTCTCGTGGGCAAGACTCCAGACGGTACAGGAATGATGATACGTCTGATCCTCTTGAAGGGACCTCCAGGTCATACTCACAAGAAGAGCACAATGAGTACCATGACCAGGACTAGGGGTGCCCTGCCTCTAGCCAGGTAGAGGAGAGGGACAATTGGGTCCATTGGACAGTGTGGATTCGGTGGCCTGGCACATCAGAGCCACAAAGATATAAGGCCTTAGTGGACACCGGCGCACAATGTACTTTAATGCCATCTAGAAACGTAGGGGCAGAATCCACCTCCATTTCTGGGGTGACAGGGGGATCCCAACAGCTGACTGTACTGGAAGCTGAAGTGAGCCTGACTGGGAAGGAATGGCACAGACACCCCATCATGACTGGCCCAGAGGCCCCATGTATCCTTGGCATAGATTACCTGAGGAGTGGGTATTTCAAAGACCCAAAAGGACTTTGTTGGGCTTTTGGCATAGCTACTGTGGAGACAGAGGAAATTAGACAGTTGAACACCTTGCCTGGTCTGTCAGAGGACCCCTCTGCTGTGGGACTGCTGAAGGTTGAAGAACAATTGGTACCGATAGCCACAGCAACAGTGCACCGTCGGCAATACCGCACTGACCGAGACTCTGTGACCCCTATACATAAGATGATCCGTGACCTGGAGACCCAGGGGGTGGTCAGCAAGACTCGCTCACCCTTTAATAGCCCTATATGGCCAGTGCGGAAGTCCAGCAGAGAGTGGAGGCTGACAGTGGATTACCGTGGACTCAGTGAAGTCACACCACCCCTGAGTGCTGCTGTGCTGGACATGCTGGAGCTCCAGTACGAGCTGGAGTCCAAGGAAGCCAAGTGGTATGCCACCATTGACATTGCCAATGCCTTTTTCTCCATTCCTTTGGCAGCAGAGTGCAGGCCACAATTTGCTTTCACTTGGAGAGGTGTGCAGTACACCTGGAATCGACTGCCTCAGGGATGGAAACACAGTCCCAGCATTTGCCATGGACTGACCCAGACTGCACTGGAAAAGGGTGAGGCTCCAGAACATCTACAGTACATTGACGACATCATTGTATGGGGGAACACAGCGGGGGAAGTCTTCGAGAAAGGAGAGAAGATAATCCAGATTCTCCTAAGAGCTGGTTTTGCCATTAAACGAAGTAAGGTCAAGGGACCTGTTCAGGAAATTCAGTTCCTAGGAGTGAAGTGGCAAGATGGACGCCGCCTAATTCCAATGGAGGTGATTAACAAAATAGCAGCCATGTCCCCACCAACCAGCAAGAAGGAAACACAGGCTTTCCTAGGCGCTGTGGGCTTTTGGAGGATGCATATCCCCGAGTACAGTCAGATTGTAAGCCCTCTCTACCTTGTGACATGGAAGAAAAATGATTTCCAGTGGGGCCCTGAACAACAACAAGCCTTTGAACAAATTAAACAGGAGATTACCCATGCGGTAGCCCTTGGGCCAGTAAGGAGAGGACAGGACGTGAAGAACGTGCTCTACACTGCAGCCGGGAAGAATGGCCCTTCCTGGAGCCTCTGGAAGAAAGTGCCTGGGGAGACCTGAGGACGAATGCTGGGATTCTGGAGTCGGGGATACAAAGGATCTGAAGCCAGCTATACACCAACTGAGAAAGAGATCCTGGCTGCTTATGAAGGAGTTCGAGCTGCCTCAGAAGTGATTGGCACCGAAGCGCAGCTCCTCTTGGCACCCCGACTACCAGCGCTGGGCTGGATGTTCAAGGGAAGAGTTCCTTCTACACATCACGCCACCAATGCCACATGGAGTAAGTAGATCGCTCTGATCACACAGCAAACCCGGATAGGGAATCCTAATCACCCTGGGATTCTGGAAATTATCACCAATTGGCCCGAAGGTGAGAGTTTCGGACTATCCTCTGAAGAAGAAGAGGAGCAGGTGACACGGGCTGAGGAGGCCCCACCATATGACAAGCTACCAGCAGATGAAAGGCGATATGCGCTCTTCATGGATGGCTTCTGTCACATGGTAGGGACAAACCGAAAATGGAAGGCAGCCGTGTGGAGTCCCACAAGGTGAGTTGCAGAAGCGACCGAAGGACAAGGTGGGTCAAGTCAGTTTGCAGAGCTTAAAGCCGTTCAGTTGGCTTTGGATATAGCTGAATGAGAGAAGTGGCCAAGACTCTATCTCTACACTGACTCATGGATGGTGGCCAATGCTCTGTGGGGATGGCTGGAGCGATGGAAAAAGGCCAACTGGCAGCGCCAAGGGAAACCTATCTGGGTGGCAGAGATGTGGCAGGACATCGCTGGCCGGGTAGAGAAGCTGAGTGTGAAGGTCGGTCACGTAGACGCTCATGTAGGCAAGAAACGGACTAATGAGGAGCATCGTAACAACGAGCAGGCGGACCGAGCTGCCAGGATTAAAGTCTCTCAGGTAGATCTGGATTGGCAGCACAAAGGAGAATTATTTCTGGCTCGATGGGCCCATGATGCCTCCGGTCACCAGGGGAGAGATGCAACATACAGATGGGCTCGTGACCGAGGGGTGGACTTAACCAAGGACATTGTCTTACAGGTCATCCATGACCGTGAGACATGCGCTGCCATCAAGCAGGCCAAGTGGGTGAAGCCTCTGTGGTATGGTGGACGGTGGTCGAAATACAGGTATGGGGAAGCCTGGCAAGTTGACTACATCACGCTCCCCAAAACCCGCCAAGGCAAGCACTACGTGCTGACCATGGTAGAAGGAAGTACTGGATGGTTGGAGACATACCCCGTGCCTCATGCCACTGCCTGGAATACCATCCTGAGCCTTGAAAAACAAGCCCTGTGGCGACACGGCACCCCGGAGAGAATTGAGTCTGATAATGGGACCCATTTCAAGAATGGCTTTGTAGACACCTGGGCCAAAGAGTACGGCATTGAGTGGGTGTATCATATCCCCTACCATGCACCAGCTGCTGGAAAAGTTGAGCGGTGCAACGGACTGCTGAAAACCACCCTGAAGGCACTGTGTGGGGAGACTCTCAAACACTGGGAGCTGCATTTAGCAAAGGCCACCTGGTTGGTCAACACCCGAGGATCCATCAGTCGAGCTGGCCCTGCCCAATCAGAACCTTTGCATACTGTAGATGGAGATAAAGTCCCTGTGGTGCTTATGAGAGGAATGTTAGGGAAGACTGTTTGGATTAGTCCCACCTCAAGCAAAGGTAAACCCATCCGAGGGATTGTTTTTGCCCAAGGGCCGGGTTTCACCTGGTGGGTAATTCAAAAAGATGGGGAGACACGTTGTGTACCACAAGGAGACCTAATTTTGAGTGAGAATGGTCTGTAATGTTTCATTGTATATATATATATAGATGTATATAGTTTTAAACTGATATAGTTTTTAAAGGGGGTTTATTTGGGCATGACATGGATGGCATAGAATAAGGGGTGGATAATGTCCTAGTTAGGACAGCTGAGACCAGTTCATCATTTGGGTGTAACCCAAAACTGTTTATTCTATAGCCTTCCATGCCATTTCCCAGAAATTGTTAGCAGTAGAGGCCTGTAGATGTTCCTGTCCTCATACCCTTTTATGGAATTCCCTGCTCTGAGGGAAGAACTGAGCATCCTCATACCCTTTTATGGAATTCCCCGCTCTGAGGGAAGGCCTGAGCACCCTCATACCCTTTTATGGAATTCCCCGCTCTGAGAGAAGGACTGAGCATTCCTGCCTGAACTGAGAATATATAAACTTGGAGTTTCGGAACCTTACCGACTCACTCATGGGATCCAGAGGAAGACTGCAGCTCACCACTCTCAACCAGACTGCAGCTCACCACCCTCAACTGGACTGCAATTACCACGTTTGACCAGACTGCAACAGCTTTCCCACCAGCAGGTTTTTTTTCCCCTCTCCCTTTACTTTGGACTCGGGAGGGGGGGGGCCAAGAAACACCACTTTGTTCATGCCCCAGGGTGCTGGGTTATACATTTGGGTTTTGTGGGTTAAAACCAATTGTTTGTCTGTATAATCGTACTTATTGTATTATTTTATTAAATTGTTATTCTGACTTATAATCTCTCTTTTGAGTTGAGTTCATTTTCCCCTGCTGGTTAACTTTTAAACCAGCACAATTGTATATGCCTGTATATTCTTCATTGCAACTGGAAATAGAAAATGGATTAATCTTTGTAGTTGTTGCAAACGGAAGTCAAGTCTTTAAAACAAACCCACCTTCCATTACCACATACAGAGTACTGAAGAACTAATAATCAGTAGATATACTTCAAAAGATGTACCTTGAACCTCAAAAAACTTGCATCTCTGGAGTTTTTTTCATATTGATCATCAATATTTCAGTTTTTGTAATTATTTACATTTTGATTCTTTCTTCTATCAGTAGCGTTCATTATTTTTTTCAGCTGATTCCTGTATTCTCCAAAGTATTCCCTTGCATGCTGTTTTTAACCCTAAACAGTTAACGGATGTTTTGGGTTTTATTTTGATTTGTAGAAATACAGTCTCTCAAAGTGTTGTGGATTCTTGCAACTCTTGCCTTTTCACAGAGTTAGAAAATGGGACAGGTTGAAAGGGACCACAGTGGGTCGTCTGGTCCAACCTCCCTGTTCAAGCAGGGTCATCCTAGAGCACGTGGCACAGGACTGAATCCAGACGATTCTTGAATGCCTTCAGTGAGGGAGACTCCACAACACCCTGTTCCAGTTTTCTTTTATGAAATATTCAATTCTCTGTTAGGTTAAATGTATGCAAGTTTATTCGTCTTACTTAAACTACATAAACCATGTTGGATATCTGGGTGGAACAGTGATCAACAACAAAACAGAGGGATTTTTTATGGTGACTCCCTTCTTTGAATGTTGTGCTTGGAAACCCTTCCTGTGAGTATTTCACTTGCTCACTCAAAGTGATATTAATAATCAGAAGCCCAAATGCTTATTACTTTTACTATTAAAAAGGGTTTGCTGGCTTCCACTTAAGACCTTACAACCTAAAATTTATCTTAAAAATCCTGCTGCTAAATGCCAGGCACTGTGTTAAATCTGAATTCATGCAAATAGGGAACTTCCTTGCCTGGACAGCTGTAAAGTCAAGTTTCAATGATGCAGCATGCCTGTTTTTCCCAGAGGCAAAGAGACCCTGCAGTGAAACATCATGACATAAAGCTCAACACTGTTCAGTTTTTCGTACACTGGGTTGCTAAATCTGTAGGGTTTTTTCTATATATATATATAAATATATAAATGTATATGTATATGTATAAAAAGATCTGTTTGTGTTTGGGTTACAGGTCATCATCTTCCTCTGTTTTGGTGTTCATGCAAACAAGACAATGAATCCAAACTGATCATTTAAGCTTTTGGGATGGATTTCATATTATATTAGGTTCTTTGGCATTATTGATCATGTCCCCAGAATTGTGGAGAAATTTTGAACGGCTTAACCTTGAAATAATGAAAAACATTAGACAGAGCAGTTAACACAATTAACAATAGGTGTTTTCCTATTGTGGGGCTTTAATCAATAAATTGTATATCCAGCTGTCCTGGGTGAAATCTGTAAATGATTATTAGTGTGTTAGTTGAAAGATGCTTGCCAGGCAACAAAAAACAGGACATGGAGTTTTGTTTTGGTTTGGGTTTTTTTTTCCTGAAGCTGTAAGTTGGTTTACTTCTTTCAGGTCAGTGCTCCCATACACTGAAATTACAAATTAACTTCTCTTTAAGTTACTAACCATTTAAATACTAAGCCTGGTTGGTTTTTTGGTGGTTTTGTTTGTTTGTTTGTTTGTTTGTGTTTTTTTTGTTTTCTTTCAGAGAAGGGATGATATATTTTACCTTCAGTTCTGTAGTGCCAAAGGACTACAGAACAGAAATTTAGTCTTGTTTTTCATCTACAAATTTACTACAGTGTATTTCAGAGCATCAATTTCTTAAAAAGTATTTTCACACTATTCCAAACTATCATTTTAATCTATGTTTCTTGAGATAACAACGCCCCCTTTGCTATGATGGTTTCATGTCTGACAGTCAATAAGCTGATATTCATTCCCATGACAAGTGAAAAGGTCAAAAATAAGTTATATAAACCATATTTGTTACCATGCAGTTTCCCCCACTGTGAATCTAGGTAGTAAATACTAAATCTGTTAGCATCACTCTCCCCCCCCAAAAAAAAACAATAAAAAAACAAACAGCCAAACATGTTCATGAAGTTTATTTGATAAAATATAGTCATTCCTTAGTGTTAGTAAGTTTAATGATAGCACTTTAGCACAAGAAGTCAATGAAATCTTACTGTAGACACTCAACTGGTTAAAAGGTTAAAAGAAATGCACATGGTCAGAACACTGGCGTAAACTTTTTTCTTTATGAGCATTTTGTGTTTCAAAAGCAATAGATGAAGTATCAACATCTTAAGTGCTTTATATTGTTTCTTTGACCTTGTTATTGGTTATTAGTTATTGATGGCCAACAAGTTGTCCATGAGCCAGCAGCGTGTTACTATAATAATTTGCAAAACCCCCTTCTTAACTGTGTTTGAATCGCATCACCATGTTAAATAAAGACATCACTTTTTCTCATACCCACAGTGAAATCTGACACATTTTGAGTCAGCAATTTGGTATTTGGTTGGTGGAATGTTTTTAGTGACAGTTCTCATTTGGCATGCTGACAAATTCTTTGAGAGTCTGGCTCAACAAAATCAGTGTCTTCCAGAAGACACCAAATATCTAAGGGAATAGGACTGGAGTAATCTTATGTGCAACAACATTTATTGCAAATCAAGACAGACGTAACTTATTCTTAAAAAAAACCTAAAAATTTGAGGGGATTGAAAAGTTTATTATTCTCTCAGTGGACTTTTTCAGGCCACTAACGATTTGATTCTCCTGCTGTTAAAATTGATAGCAAAATCCTCAATTATTTTGGTAGGATCAAATCCAAAAGAAAATGGAGTTCTGTGAAAATACCAAAAAAATAAAAATAAATGTAGCAAACATAAGCTACAGCAATTTTGGTATAGTTGGGGCTTTTTTTGTTAGTAGCTGAGCATCTTGCCCAAGGGTTTGGGTTTTTTTGTCTTTAAGGTAAACCAGAGACTTAAATGCAAAATCCAATGTATATCCTCATTAAAGTTTGTCACAGCTGAAAGTCTTGAATACAGAAATAAGGGCACAGATTACTATAATCTATATGGGCATTTTCTTCCATCCCCCAATCCTCTTCTGCGAGATACATTAGTCATCAAATAAGCCTGACAGCTAAATTTACAAGATTGCAATTGAATAACTTGGTTAGTTTCCATTTGATACAATTTCAGAAAAAAATGCTGAATTAAAATCGTTTTTATTTGATGCTTAGAACTGAACGTACCTAATGGCTTTACACAGTCAGAAGTAGAATTTTTTATTTATTCAGGCAAAAATGATATATTAAATAGTCAGAGTACTGCATATGCCTCTGCCACAGTGGTATGATTCTGGAGAATTTAATTATTGTGAGTATTGAATTGAACATTTGAACTGAACAGAGGACTAGGAGTTTGTCATACAGCATCATTATAGGAAGAAACAGAACAGGCACAATTAACATCCATTCACATACTAATCAAAAGCTATTATTTATTTAGGAATTGTTTTGAACTACTGAGCTAGAAGAAATTAAATCCCATTGCTAAACTCATGACCTCATTCCCAAGATTTCTGATCTGGAGTTAAGAGGGAAGAGGTCAAGAGGATTTCACCTGAGGAAGGATTTGTGTATGTTGAGGAGATGGTCTTTTTAAATTTAGGTTTAAGGAAAAACCATATACACAAACATGAAGCATATGGATTTAGCATTGAGATTATATGCAATCAGTGCTACAGTGTTTAGCTTGGGCAAAATTCTTTTTAATTAAATAATAGCTATTAAGTCTTAGGCTGCACAACTGAAGGAGCAGAATAATGCTTGGAACTGTTCTTTCTAAACAGTTTTACATCAGTAGCCACTTTCAGGATCAGAGTATACAAATGTTGTGTAAGTATAATTAGAAAGATCAGAAGAAGCAGCATCCCCATACTTGCTTTATCAGTGCAGAAGTGATAAAGCACACATGTCAGGCAGGAAACATGTTAAGAACTTACTAGCTACAACAGCTGTTCTTGCAGAATGTCAGCCTCTATTCAGGCTAAATGCACCATCCTTTTTTTAAGGAAATTGTAAAGAACAAAACACTGTTGCAGTGAAGTCAAACACAGTGTTACAACCACCAAAAAACCGCTTAGTCAAATCTTCTCAACAGTCTTCTTCCTAACAAGTTTATTTTTGCCAAGTTCTTGTCTGCATAAATTGTCTAAATAATCTTTTTGGAAGAAAGATTGGTTACATCCTCTCTTCATTGAGTGTCTAACTTCAGACATTTAAGTCTTCTAACCCTTCAAAGTACCTGAAGAAGTGAGCTCAGGCCATCCCTCTATTCCATAAGAAGTCTGATTCTGTGTTGCATGCTCCCATCACCTATCTGCTAGTCATATGTGAAATTTGGCCCTTGGACCATCTTTAAAACTCACTCAACATGATAAATCTTTGACAAGCAACTCCTTTAGCATTTTTTAAACTCTGTACACATTTTTTTGCTTTTATTGCTGCTTTATCTTATAGAAAATTGAAGACATTTTTCACCAGTAGTTATTTAAAATAGAATTAAAGTAGCCATCTGTCTTGTCTCAGTTTTATACTGTTGCATTATTAACCCACATTTTATAGTACTGGCCATAAATATTAGACAGAACTGTGTTATAAAGGGAAGGGAAATTGACAGGGAAGGTTTGTCAAGTAAGAGATAAAATAGCAGTAGGAAAAGTGAAAAGGGAAGTAGAAGAAAAGATTGGGAGACAGAAAGGGAAAGAAGTGTAGGTGTCTTGATAGGGAAAAATAAAAGTTGAAGCAGTGTATTTTTGTCCTTACTATCCATAGCATAATGCAACTAATTATCCCACAACTCCCCAGCTGCAGAGAAGCTGGGATGATTTCAGCTTAATTTTTTATACCTCTACCACTTGGCAGCTATTATCAAGTTCAAATTAACAATTTGACAAATGAAAAACCCCTTTATTTCTGAATGCCTAGACTGCACGTAGGACAAACAGTAGCTAGACATGCAAATGAACTAAGAAAATTGAAAAGGAACTAGAGAGGCTGGATTGATTGCTGCCAGTAATCTGATTAAAGTCTTGAACCCACTCATCTTGTACATGTAAACATGTACTTTGACTCAATATAAAACTTGTCTGCACGTAAGAGCTGTATGATTATGCAATTAGCCAGAATCCTAATGCTACTGATGCTATGTCCTACCTAGTACAGAGAGATTTTCATTTGAACTACTTTTGACAGCAAGGGAGATCTCTCAGAGTCCCACTCCAAAGAGATGCTTTCTCTTTAAAACATGAAAAAAGTTCAAATTAAGTTTAAAAAACTATTTTTTTTGCTAAACTGTTTGAAGGAAGTGGGAAATGTTTCTCCATAGTATCATATCTTTTTTTCTTTTTTTTTCTGGATACGCAATGGGTTGTTACTAGGAGGCAGGTGTTCATAGTGATGTGCATGTGCGCCCCTAAGTCCTGTTTGCAAATGTGTAAAACACTGTCATTTTACAGTATCATACAGACTCTCCAGGGGAGACCATGTATATAAGGCATAACAAGAGATTTCAAGATTGATTCTTCAGAAAGGCAAAGGTCAGATTTTATGGTTTGATAAACTCATGGCACTCCCAGTAAAGTAAAGGGAGGTTGTATGTCACATCAGAGGACAGAACCTCAAAAACATTTTTTTCCTTCTGCTTACCAGTATAAACAAAATGAACTAATCTCAAACTTATTTCCTTTTAATTATAATGGTATTTCACAGCTCCACATTGAGATAAACACATAATCCCAGGTTCATAATTCAGAGAAGCATGTGAAAGCGGTGAAAAGAAGCTAAAATTATCATGATTTTAATGATACAGTTTATAAATCAGGGTATTTTCATATCCAAGGAAAAAACCCTGGCATGTTACTTGTGTCTTCTTTTCTTCTCCATTCCTTCTTGTGGGGTCGTAAGCTGCCTGTAAGAAGACTATGAAGAATACATATTCTACTGAGGTGGCCTTTAAACCCTTCTTTGCATAAGTGCATAGGAACACCTAGAGAAACCTACCTGTTTTGAGAAAACAGAAAATGTTTACCAAAATAAAGGGTTTGAGATGTTCAGAGTTCATATTTCTTTCCTATCCCAGTCTGAGATGAAAAATTCAAAGTATCCAAATTACATTTCCCAAATGCTCAGCAAGTTTAACTGGCATAGAGTACATAGTGTTCCTGAAATGTCTTGTTTAACACATTTTCCAGTAAATCTCACAATTGTCAAATGTTAATAAGTTGAGTACTGAATGTCACAAAGGAGAGTAGCAGCTTTACTGGCAGAGCAAAGCTTAGGCAGACAGGAGAACATCATTTTCCTAAGACAGAAAGTAAGTGTATCTGGGAAATGAGCAGAGGAAAAATCCACCTCTACTCTCAGTATAAGCATAACATAATGTCTTCTGGAAAAGCAGCTAAAATGCTATTATCCCAGTCATCAGGTACAGCTTATCAGCACAGGCTATGACAGTAAAGTGCAGAGTGGTAGAGTGACATAGTTTTGAATAATTTTAAAATATTAATATATTTGGAGGGATCGTTTCTGAAATAATACTGTAATGGGTTCGTGTAGTAAAATAACATTTCCTCTTTCCAGGAGGAACAGGATATTCCATAACATATTACATCAGTCTGACTATAAGAGGGAAGGGAGAATTAGCTCAGCCCTTCTTTCTTCTGGTATGGCCCTGTAGGCAGCTACGTCTGTCTGAGATGCCATTCCATGAAAGAGGTAGAATTTTTTATTGTTAGTTTCCTTCGCCTGTGTGTTTGTAGCATTATTATTCTCTTCTTTTTTTTTCTCTGTGTAAATATAAACTTTCTTCCTTGGCAAGCCCAGGTGTTTCACATTTTTTTTCTTTCGTCTCCCCTTTTTGCGGGGGTGGGGTGGGGGATCTGCGCAAGCTCGGTGGACACCTGCCGTTCAGCCAAAGTAAATGATAACAATACCCATGTAGTCTGATTACCTGAACACAGGGGGATTTCTTAAGAGCCCATCAAGCTAAATTCTGTGTGGTAAGATGTGAACTTCCGAATTTCTAAATGCACTCCTTAAAAATCTGGTTTAAGGTCAAAACACAGCACAATTATTACCATAGTCCCCAAACAACAGCTGGGTTATGAAGACAGTGATTCTTTAGTTTTGTCTAATGCAGAGTCATTAGTGGACAGTGAGACCATTAGATGCATGGCTGCAAGTGTCATGGCCCTGCACAGATGTTCCCAGGTGCTGCTGGTGCTCCTGGTCCTCTGCAGCATCCCATCATGGCTGCCTCCCTTTCTGCCCCACCTCCTGTCTTTGTAAGAGGTGTCAGACTTCCAGTTACCTTGGCATTGCTCTTGTGAGCAGCTCTCCCCTTAGCTCATGGAAACGACTCGTTACTGGGAGTGAATCTTCTAGTCGTGTTGGTTGTGCGGCTGTTTATGAGAGAGAAGGGCAGAAATTTTCAGAGCAGTAACTCATTTCATTTTGCAGTGCTTGGGTGTCTGAAATGAGATTTTCCTTTTTTTGCCCATGGGCTCCTGAATGTGTGAGAATGAGGTTTGTTCAATAAATTATAGGAATAAACTGTACAGGAAATTATGTGTGGTGTGCACTGGAGATCCACAAGCAGAACAAATGTTCTCCTGGGATTCACAGCCTATGCAAAATCCTCACAGCACTTCTGTCTTATGTGGCACTGTACAAAGTGATAGTAGAGAAGTGCACAGGAGAAATGAGATGAGGAAGAAATTAGGATGTCTCACTTGTGTGTGCTCAAAGGATTGTTCCTGCTGCGATAAAGAAGGCTGGTGGGGAAGCATGTGAAGCTGTGATTACATGTACCCAGTATTTCTAAAAAAAGCACCTACCTGCTTGAAACACAAGTAGTAACCTGGGCTAGAGGCTGCAAAAGAAGCTGCTCAGCAGCCCAAACCCCAGTTCTAGTGGGCAACACTCAGGCAAAGCTTAACCAAGGCAGATCAATGTGACCTGAGTCCAAAATGTTACTGCTCTGAAGACAAGAGGCTTTCATGTTTAAAAAGATAAGAAGAAAAAGTTTGTCTGCAAGTAGCACAAGGGGCATAAGCTTTTACCTTTCACAGGAAAGCCTTGACTAATACAGAAGGATATGTGTAGAGTTGTAGCAAAGTGTGGAGTACCACTGTACTATCAGCAACTGTGTGGTCACCAAGAGCCTCAGTGTCATGATGAAAACATATAAAACATGTTAGGATTTATCAAAAGGTAATCCAATTGATCTGCAATGTGTAAAGGAGTTACAACCCCTTCAGTTTACAACCCATTCCAAGAACATGATGTACAAGTAACCTTTTCCCTTGCAAAGGAAATGTTCTCTTGCCTGAAGCAGGTAGTCATCACCCAAAGGTTAAATAACTTGTTGGAAATCCAATACTATTCTTATTAGGTTTATGCAACAGTAAGTGACTATTACAGCTTCCTTAGCTGATGTCAAGAGACATTGGTCTTGTTGCTGCAAGGTGTTTTGTAACTGCATTGGATTGTCTACTTTGATTCTGTAATTAAGGATTTAATGTAGTTATCACAGAGTAAAATTGTTTTGCGTATCTAATGGGAGATTTGATTAGATCACTGCAGTAATGATTCTGATCTGTCTTGTAAACAGCTAGCTATGTTCTTTACCCATTGCCACGCACAGAAGATATGCTTTGGCTATATCCCACACGAGTCTGCTTCACACTTTGATACAGAATCATTCTACTGTTTAAAATATTGTATTTAATTACTTATTTTAATAAATATTGTATATTATCTCTGTTAAGACACTTTTACCATTTCAGGTTGACTTTTCATTTTCCTACAGAAAAGGAAACATAGTCACAGGAAATAGCCAAATAAGGTAAAATGTTTCATTAGATGATCCCATGATCAAAGCTTTAAGCAACCTATGGCAGTATCATACAGATTATGGTAACAAGTGCTAATGATGTAAAAAAAAATCCAACACAATCAAAGTAAAAGTATTGACATTTTCCCCTGTCACATTGATGATAATAAATCTCATATAGAAAAAGCGGGGGATGTCTGAGAAGAAACAGCTGAATGTCTATTATTAATCAATTTGTTTCAGAATTGTGGTTTGCATTCCACAGGCTTTATCCTTCTCCTTGAAAACCCATGTTGGTTTTTTTTCACTCTGACAAGCACAAGACTTAGTCCCTTGTGACTTTTGTCCCTATTTTCTAATCACTAAGCTGCCTCATGTGTTGAGCAAAGCAGTGCAGTTACACCATTACCCTGCTTAAGTAAACTGTGCAGATAACTGAAACAGAAACTGCTCTGTAAGAAACTGCTGAATTAGTTCCTACTGCTTTCTGTTACAGAAAAAAAAATAATCTCAGATACTTTCATTATCATCACTGGTGTCATGACTGCTGTCATCACTACTTGTCGTTGCAGGAGAATCATTGCTGCAAAGTCATATTACAAGAAGCACGGTGCAGCAAGCTGTTTGACAGTTTAACAGCATGTTTCTTTCTTCTCTCTGACACAGAACAATACAGAACTAGTAGTGCTATTAGTGTAAACACAGCCGTCTCCAACAAAGGCAGCACACTAAGTGCTTAGCAGACCTGCTGCCAAAAGAACTCCAATTTAAGGCACACAAGCAAATAAAGCACAAGCTGGGGAGGCATCTGCTCACAAATGGAGTATGTCCCAGAACAGATACATTTTCAAGACCATCTCAAGGAAGGAAAGGAAACTGGCATAAGCTTTTTTTTACAGTTTCTTTGTAATTGGCATATACAATATTTTTATGAACAGAGGTAAAGTAGGAAATGAACAGCTTTTATAAACCTCTGACAAAGCTGTGAATATGGAAAAAGATGATTAAAATAAACAAGCAGATGTGTGATGGTAAGTTGTCAGGTTCCAGTGAATTCACATGTGAATATGATTAAGCTTCAGCAGTAGCTCTGGATCTTACGCTGCTGGTTTATTTAGTATTCTTCTAGATTCACTCAAATTCTGAAATTGATGGGAAAAACAAACTGTTTCACCGGCTTTAGAGCAAACAAAACTGAAGCTTTGTTTGAGCTTGCTGTAGATCTCCTTTCCTAATGATGGCTGATTGAGTTTCAGGATGCTTCTAACCACTAGTGGATCAGAGAAGATTGTTACTTCCCGCTTTTGTCCTTCTAGTCAGACAAACAGTGAATCTTTCGTTAGTCAACACGAGAAAATAACTTCTCACAGAAAGTTAAAAGGAGTGTGGGAGGTTCATAGCCATTGCAGCATTTAGCTGGGCTGGATGAGCAGAAGTATCCAAGGAGCACTGAAGATGAGGTGGAGCAGTAGCCTGTCTGCCTGTTCATGAGGGCTGTAGGATGGCTGTCCCCGTGGCATGCGTAGTTTAGGAAGAATGGCCCATGCCCTTCTTTCTTTGGGCATTGTGGCAATTTCAGGAAGTAATCCATCTGCCGCCTGCATTGCCCTTCTGCTTCATCACAGCTTGAGATCTTGAAGCAAAAAGCAGCGTGCATGGTTTAGGAAGTGTCATAAATATTTCTATTATTCTTTTTCCTTAGGTGTTGCATTTAAAATATCAGTAGTGTGAAGCAAGCACTACATATCACTAGTATCTACTAAAATGTCACAAAAGATAACTCTGTACTTTATAGTTTAAAATATAGCATTTTGCTAGTATGTTACTTTTGTAGGTATGCTTACTACCTATGGAAAGAAGGGTTCCCTGGAAAACAATTCCCTCCTCAATGTGATGCTGCTTCTGTATTTTATACGCAGTTTAAATCTGGGGAGGGCAAGAGAAAACGTGGGAGAAATGGAATGATTCTGTTTAGTTTGTGGAGGATTTTTCATTGTCTTTTTCAAAAGGCCAGTTGTTCATCACAAATGTGAACTATTTTAAGAAGATATGACTGAAGAGCTCAGCCATTTTTTTTTAAAATCCAAGATGTTTAAATAACATTCATGCTGCTATTGAGTTTTATAGAAACAACCAGCAACAAGTGCTGAGTGGTTAACAAAAGAGTAAATCATTGTACACCAAGGTGAAAACAAAGTTTTTCTACATTTCCTACTGAGTCCTTATCTCATAGCCAATCACACAGACCAAATAAAAATGGAATCTAATTGACATCACTTCACACTAGAATATTAATGTAGCCAGAAAAGATGTTAATGATTTCTGTGATATCTAGGGAAGAATTTTATACTTGCTTCCATCTAATCTGAATAAGTAAAACAAGGGAAAATAAGGAAATAGATTTGGTAATATGTTCCAAATAAATTTTGCTTCATGAAAGCTGTAGGTATAGAGTAAGGAAATTAGCTGCTTTTTCCTAAACAAATATGTGAATGCAAAGGTGGTCATCCTATTTACTGCTTGTCACTATTTTACTGTCCTATTTTACTGCTTTGGCACTATTTTAAACATATTGCATTTGTCATTTTGCTAATGAATGCATTTGTGCTAGTAAGAGCGTTAAGTGCTAATATTGTACAAACACAATAGCTCAGCAGACAGGAATTACAGAATATTCTGAGCTGGAAGGAACTCATAAGGATCATGTGATAAAGTAGCCAGGCTTTCTCCTGTAAAATGTTCAGACCATTCTTTAAGTTTATAATTGCTTTGAAACTAATATGCGATATTATACTGTCATTAGCCCTCATTAGCTCAACAGTGTTTCTTATTTAATAGTTTATTCCTGTGTGCAGTTTTCAATTACAAATCCTCTGGTAATATACAAATGTATTTTACTTTGTAGAGTGCAAACCACAGAAGTCCTCATAGCACCTTCAAAAATCTACACATGATGCCACCTGCTTCATCACTTTTCTCAGGGAAGCGCTGTGTCTTCATGGCAATTCAGGACTGGGAATTAAGGGCTGCTTTGGTTAAGGCACAAATCCATATGAATTTCCAGCCTAGCATTATTTAGATCTGCATTGATGTTCTAATATTTTTCTTTATGTTTTAATTTTGACTTTCTGTTATCCATCAGATCACTCACCGTACTTTCTAGTTTTAGCTGAGAAGCAGAAGTATCATTAGAACTTGAGAAAAGTCTTTTCTGCCTTTTTAGGCTGGATGGGAAGCACAGCCTTATGAGAACAATGAGTCCTATTTTGGTTTGTATCCAAAATCACTTAATTAGGTCAGGAGGAGATACAAACCTATGCACTGCATTTCACAGAATCAGAGAATCACAGAAAAGATATACTGGTTGATACTGGAAGGGATCTCTTGAGATCATCTGATCCAACATGGTTGCCCTAGCAGGGCCACCTAGAGACTGTTGCTCTGGGTCATGTTCAGATTGCTTTTGAATATCTCCAAGGATGGAGGCTTCATACTCTCCCTGAGCAATCTGTGCCAGTGCTTAGTCCCACTCATAGTGTAAAAGTGTTTTCTGACGTTCAGAGGGACTCTTCTGTGTTTCATCTGTGTCATTACCTCTTGGCCTGTCACTGACCATCACTGAAAAGAGCCTGACTCTATCTTCTTTGTACCCTTCCTTCAGATCTTTGTATATACTGATGAGATTCCCCTTCAGCTTTCTTTTCTCCAGGCTGAACAGTCCCAGCTATTTCAGTTTGCACTTCTAGTTGCCATGACCAGAGATTATTGGGAGTGGCATTACAATGACATCTGCCAGTTCCCTCAGCACTTGTGGATGCTTATACATCATGGCACGTGGCTTACGTAAGTTCAGTTTGTTTAGTATTGCCTGACGTGATTCTCTTCCAGCAAGGGTACATATTGCTTGCTCTGGATTTTCCCCATGGTATCTGAGACCTGGGATCTCTGAAGGCCATCCTCGCTAGTAGAGACCAAGTGGCATTCAGTACTTCAGCCTCTTCCATGTCCTACTTAACCAGGTCCTTTAACCATAACCACAATCTCTGAGTAATGGGCCCACATTTCCCCTAGTCTTCTTTTCGTCACCTAGGAACTTTTATATGTGCTTAACCTTCTTGTCTTTGACATCCTTGCTACATCAAACTCTATTTGGTTTTTGCTTTCCTAATTCCCTCCTTGGGTGTTTAGACAGGATTTCTGTATTCCTCCAAGCTAATTTGTTCTTGTTTCCACTTTCTATATGCTTCCTCTTTGTGTTTGAATTTGACCAGAAGCTCCATGGTCATCCATGCAGGCCTCCTGGTATTTTTCCTGGAAATCTACAGTATTTTCTGGACAATCTTTCCATTCAAATGAAGTGTACAAGGCAAAGTAAATACATCAACTGTCAGAAGTACCTGAATGACTTACTTTATTTCAGTTATATGTCTACTATGTCTCTTCATAGAATCATAGACTAGTTTAGGTTGTGAGGAACCTCAAAAGTCATCCAGTTCCAACTCCAATACCCTCTCTGTTTTCTATGTGGCCTGAAATCAAGAACTTTCCAAACCTTATGATAATTTGTAAGGAACATCTTAGGATGTCCTGCCACAACCTGTTGGAGATGTCTGGAAACAGTAATAGTTCTGTGTAAGAGCACATTACTGACATTAACTAGAGGAAGAAGCAGTGGTGGTGTTTCTACTGCATTTTTATGCAGCTGGCTGTATCCATTAGTCTATGTCATTTGACATCTCGGTGCTGAGTAAAGCCCAGCACACCATAGGTCAATGACATATTAAAATCAATATTTTCAGAGCAAATATTATAATATTAAGTAATTTAGTTGATTCATTGTTTTCATAGAGTATAGGAGTTACTGCATAAAGAGGACAAAACCTGTACTCCTGTTTCCTCTGAGTTGAGCAGGTATTTAGGTGGCTTTGCTCCTTGTCCTCCCCGGAGTCAGCTGGGGCAGAGACAAGGTCCTCAGGTTCTTGGAGCACATGCCTCTGTTTCCAGCACATTAAATCTGCAGAGATACCTGGAAGCAACAACAACAACAACAACAACAACAACAACAACAACAAAAAAAAAAAAAAACCAAACCAAACCAAACCAAACAAAACAAAACAAAAACAAAAAACAAAACAAAACAAAAGTACTGATTTCAGAATTGGCTTTCAGAGGAGTATCCTCTTTAAGACTGGAAATCTATAAAATAATGTGTTTGGGTAAAGTTGTTAATTCTCTTAAGGAGGAAAAATTTCAAGGGAAACAGTGATTTCCTTCAGCTTAAAGAAAAGGCATTAGGCTGGAAGAGGGAACAAACCCTGGAAAGCCGAGGGTTTCAGTTTTACAAGCAACCACAAGGTTGCAACTCACACTCTTAAAACTTGTGTGGCTAACATGAGTGAGATCATCTATTTTAGTTTCAAACTGAGAGCTGTGTAGCTGGGCATAAAAATAATGTGACAGGAAAAAAGCACAGAAGCCTCGTTTGTGCCGGCTGTGCTGGACTAACAGGGGCTGCCCTTCGGGTGGTGCTCTGGCCGTTCTGCTGTGCACCGGCGCCTCGGGAGGCTCTGCAGTCCTTCAGGGCACTGCCGCGCCGGTGAGCGAATGGCTCCCTTCCACACATGCCATCAAACAATCTTCACTCTTTTTAGCTTCCTTCTGAGAAACATACAGTCGTCCTCGACACAGACATTTGCCGATTTTTTCCTTTAGGTACCTCTCTTGTTAGCCGCTTTCTACCATGATCAGTGGTTTATTTGATGTGTTTTTATTGCTGCAATAGTGACTTCTCCTCTCCCACTTTCCACATTGATGATGAGTAGAGGAATAAAAGAGTCTGGAGATAAGGAAACTAAAGAAATACCTCTGAGCAATGTGGCGCTGTGCATGACCATTCTCTGAGTTCCTGGTTGAGTTCTGGTACATTGCCCCATCTGTTTGCTTGATGGGAAGGGAGCAAGGAGTGGAAAAGAGAAGGGTAGACATCTATCTTTCATTTCAATGTATTCTCTTCCCAAATTATTGGTAACATATTCTGTGAAAAAATAAATCCTTTTGAGATCACAGTTTTCAAGTTTATCCACTCTTTGCTCTCTCACCTTTTCAGCCTAGAAATTCTTGTGAGTTTAGAGGTAATGTGTGCAATGTTCCCAATGCTTCCTCATACTTTTGTTGCACTGCAAAAGCAGGAAATGTTGTCTGGGTACAAAGGTTGTAAGAATACAGACACAGTTCTCTAAACACTCTTGGACTTGTGAGAACAATAGCATTTCTCAAGACTAACCGATCATACTGTGTGTACACAATGCTTTCTCTCTTTCCTAAACACTTATGATAAGAAAAAGAAGAAGCAGCTTGTCACCTGAGTGTATTAGTGTTAACACAGTCAATTTTTCTTTTTCAGAGCAAAGCTTTAGCTGCCCACACATCAGGGAAACAGCAACTTCTTGGCCCAGAATGTTTTCCAGCACAGAGTATCTACCTGCACTGACCACGCTTGTTTTGTCATATGAGATTCTTCCTTTCTTGATCTTCATCTTGTTTTGTTTATTTGTTTGGTTTTGTTTGTCTTTGGTTTGATTCGGTCTTTGGGGGGGTTTTTTGATTGTTGGTTTGGGTTTTTTATGTGGTATGGCTCTTCTTCATCGCTCCTGAGAGCTTGGATTTTCAGGTGGGACTAGATCCTACTTTTGCTTCATCTTGGTTGCATCAGGAGCCATGCCTCACTGCTGGGCAGTGCATCCCATAGGACAGCTTGGTTGCAACAACTCTGGCTTACTGCAGATCCAGGCATGTGCCACAGTAATTTTCCATTCCTCTTACACAGGTTAACTAAGAAAGGTCTCGGTCCCTTCCTTGCTTCAGCTTCCACATTATTCCTAAGAATTTTGTTTTAAAAATCTAGAGTCTTTTTAAAAGGGAATAGATAAACACCTACAATAATTTGGGAGAATAATTTAACTTCTGTGCAGGACAGATACTCTGGCCTTTCCTCAGCTTCCCAATGTCTAACTCAGCTTTTATCAGTTGTCTCATTGTACAGCTGGTTGCTTTTTTTCTTTATGAATAAGTTGCTAAGTCCTTCTGTTTCCCAATTGAGTTCTGGGTTCCAGAAAACCACAACAGAAGCAACACAGTGCTGCTACATTCCTTGTCCTTTGGGCCTCCACAGAGAACACCTTGGCAGTGTGGGTGAATGGTGGCTGCAGTGAACCTGCTAGTCTCCAAGCCTAGAAAGAGTCAGGAAATCTTTTGCTATACAAACTGAGGGGATCAGTTTTTCAGCTTGATTTTAGGCAAGTCCCTTTGAGACCTTGTCATGACCACTCTGGACTGCCTTTCACAGTTGTTTTTTTCATGGCTTTTCTGACCTTCTAAAATGGCCTGAGATTTTTTTTTCCAAAGACAAGTTCCTACGCTCAAGAAATTATGTGTTTCACTCTTGTCTCAGGAAAAGTTATACTACTCATGCAAAAGACATACTTACTTTGGAAGACTGGTTTAAATATGTCTACCAATAATTACTCCTATATCTCAAATTATAAATGATCTGTCTTTCCATGGGAAGGTCTGGGCATCAGACCTTGCCCCTGACACTTTTCTAGCCATAGGAGACCTGCAATATATTAATATAAATAAAAGAAGAATGAATGAAGAAGAATAGCAGCATTATCTACTTAGTTCTGTCCTTTCCAAACTAACAGGTATGCAATGTTCCTGTCTTATTTTACCATTAAATGTATCACAAGTTTTTTTGTCTGGGAAGCACTATTTTGAATTCAGCCAATTTTGCTAAAGGCTGAAAGTTATCTCCAAGGCATAGGTATTTTATGTCCTTCAAGCCGAGTTGTCATGCGTCTCTATTCCATCACATGCATGACAAAACTCCTCACCAAGCATAGTTCCATTGAGTTCACCACTGGCATTCCTGGAAATGCAGTATGGGCTGTTACAGGATGGGTTGAGCCATGCTGGGAGGCCATGGAGGCATAAGGTAGTAATAGAATATAAAATGAAGTTTTTATTTTCTATCATTCACAATTTAAAGCCTGCTATGAATACCATAGTTTTTAATTGGGTCAATGACTGTGGAAAATAACATGTTCTTGAGCTCTTGATCATACATTGTCCTGCGCCAGTAGCACAAACCTGACTTTTTCATCATCCTGATGAGTTTTTCAGTGTAAGTGAAGTCCCAAAAGGTTGCTGCTCATCTGAGAAAGCTTCTCAGCAACAGGTTTATTGCCTAAAATTAGTTTAGACAATTTCTTTAATACACTGCACTACATTACTTGTGAAAAAACCTTGAGTTGTTTACCTCAGACTTCTAGAAAGTGCTGACAAAACACATTCCTCCTCTTTCTCTGAAATGGCAATTTCCCTTTAATTTCTGCTTTCATACAAAATAATGGTAAGAGTTTTGTTATTATCACTGAATTTCAGACTACGGCTATTGCCTTCATGGTAAAACTGGGTTTCTGATCATAAGCCTGAAATAACAAAAAGTTTCTGTGTACTTACGGCTTTATCTTGCTATCTAAGATTAACAAACTATTTCTTTTTATTTTTTTTCCCACATCCTTCCTTGCTGACTGTGGTAACTTAGATCTTTTGCAAGTTTGAAAACACGGGCTTTTTCAATAGATTGGCAAATAAAGATATCACTCTGACTTTCAAAGATTTGAATGCATTGGGAAGAACACAGATTCAAAATAATGTTCTGTGAAGGACTGAACTATGGAATTAAAACTTTATTTGACATATAAGTGTGAGCCTATTTTTAAACAGTATAAAAGCTGGTGTGGACATGACATCTAAAGACAGAAACAAAAATTAGGGAGAGAAGTAACACCTCATATAAAACCAGAGCAAAATATCAACTGAGAAAATTACCCAGAATTTAAGCTGACACCTACAAACTGATAATCTCTTAAAGAAACTGTACCTGGTATGCGTGAAATAGAGGAAATCTTAATTTGAATAATGCAAAAATTAAAAGGAATTTGCCTTGTCAGAGAAAGAGAAGGAATGTTTCCTACCATATTTAAATTACTCACATAGATGAAGGCATGTGTTGAAGTTATTTGTTTACAGTTGGTTTGTGGCTGGGAGGAAGTTCCACTTCTGCCTAATTATCTTTTTCCTAGGGTTCGCTTCTCTTGAACAAGTACCTCATTATATCGGTCTTACAAGAAGCACTAAGCAAAGTGTGGGGGCAGCAGCTTTGAGAACAGGACTAAACACCTCTCAGACAGCTTGGCTTCAAGATACTGTGAAACTCTGAGAAGGAGCAACAGAAAGAGCCAGGGCCTGGGGGAAAACCTTAATTTGGAGCTCAATAATGAATGAATTGCTTTGCAAAACTGCTTGTTTGCCTGTGTAGTCATTGTGGGGTGCAGCACTTGATGGGGAACAGGTGTTCAGCTACTATGATCATCCCACCTGTCCTGGAGCTGGGGACTGCTCTGTGAAGCACTGCTGGGAAACTGAAGATCTGAACACTGGAATTCAGAGTGATGGTTCTACAGTCTTTCTTTTCCCTGAATACATCTAGATGTATACTAGTGTGCAGAGCTTTTTACTGTTTCTTGTTATGTCTGAGCACAAGAAGAAAAACATTTTATATGGCAGTGAGGATATGTGCTACATGCCCCAGCCCCTGTGCTACATGGACCTGTACTAATGTTAAATCTTACTTTCTCATCCTCTGTGACACTCTGATGCAGGCAGGACAGATTTTCCTCTTTCTGAGCAAATCAGGTTTTTTTTACAACATGTCCTTTGCAGGTCCTTTGCAAAAGGCAGCAGTTTAAATACAGCATTCAAACGTGTCACATGATCTCTCAACCAATGACAATCAAGTATTTCATTGAGCATGCGTGAGAGCCTGGAAAACTACAAATCCCAAGATCCTTTGCTAGATTCTACCTGAAACATGAGCCACTACACAGAGATAAATGAGACACGAAGGCATTTAACTTTTTGGATTTTAATGTCTTAAATAAATTTAGCAGTAGAAATCAGAAGAGAAACAGTACCACAGAATCGGTCAGCTCTCTGCAGAACATCAAGTGTCCTGCACTCTACTGATCTTGTGATGAGCTGCCCTAATGAAAGTTAAGAGAAAATGCATGCTTCAAAACAGCAACCTGCAGTCTTGTGTGTGGCTTTAATAGGCAAATGAATAAGAAATAAAATCTTCATTTAGATTTAATTTTCACTGCACCTGTGAATCAGATAATTTTGTTTAACTGAATAAATTCGATAGTAAAATTGTATTATCTCTTTTATTCAGTAAGTGCATCATATTTTCACTAATATCGGCTGAAATGGAATATTGCAACTCACTGGAATTATTTCTTCTTTAGGATGTTATGAAAATTACTGCAACTTTCAAGCATCAGAAAATGCGTCTGGTGAATGAAGGATTTAATCCAGAAATTATGTCTGAACCTCTGTATTTCTTGCATGAATCTGCACGGTCCTATATTCCTCTGACAAGAGAGATGTACCAGAAGGTAGTTTCTGGTGAAATACATTTACAAAACATACAAATCAAATTACTCTGTATTACAGAAAGTTTGAAATATATTCCTGCAATTATTTCAACAAGAGATGGCATGTAATACTTGTTCTAAAAAATAAGATATTCAAATTAATCTTACTGTGATAGAATTTGTGTCTTTATAAGACACAAATAGTTATGTGTCTTCATAAGACACAAACAGAAAAAATAGTTATGTGCATTGTGTAAGCTGCACTGTATCTTCTCCTATTACTTTCAGGGCTCACATATGCAAATTTTTCTTTTACATTTCTCACTGATTCAAATTATTTCTGTCTAAACCACCGTTATCTTCACTTAGTTGAATATTTTACTCCTTTAGATAATTATTCTGATTCTGCTTTTAGAATGCACAAATGATTAGATGAATAATGTCCTAGGCATTAATAAAATATAAAGTGACCCATCAGGTACATAAGCAAAATACTGCACAAGCACTACACGTAGACTTCAGTTCAATGTTTGATAATTATATGATGCAATATTTAATTGCAATATTTGATGTGATGCTCAATTCAGATTTTTATGTAAAATAAACATTCAGTGGTGAAATACAGTTCTAGTATTTAGTGGACATTACTTTTCACAATTTAAGCCAGAACTAATATAGATTAAATTATTTGCAAAAATTCATCCCCTGCTGGCACACGACCTCTTCTTTTACTTATCACTTGTCATATTCCTGAAGCAGAGTTCTCATGCAAACAGGACAAAATTTACTATAGCTTCTAGCTTTTGCTGGAAGTGAACACTTAGAACCTGTTTAAAGGTTCTATAGTTTCAAAGGCAGAATCAGATCAGCGAATAAAATATTAGCCCACCTGTTGGACGTACTTTCCTTGACTATACATATCTGATTACTTTTTGTAATGGTTTCACTCTAGGCCTTCCTGGAGACCAGCTTGTAACCAGGAAGGAACTAGGAAGGTGATCACAGAAGTATTCCATGCTATTCCTTTACGTAATTTGAGGTATAAATAAAGCCAGCAGGAGGGATCGCTCTCTTCCTTTCCGGCGAGGTTCGAGAACGGTGGGTCCCTGTCTCGGTCTGGCTTATCTGGAGCCAAGCCCTACAGTGACTGCTGTTATCTGCCACGTGTGAGGGGAGAGCGCTGGGCCGTGTCCAGCCATCCTGCCTGTTCAAAGGGAAGTGGTGAGATTTTGCTAATTTACCTTCAGTTGGCTGGTTGACTTGTTTGGTCTTTGTCCCTTTTTGTCCTTTTCCCTTCTCCCTCCCCCTCTTCCCTTTTTGGGGAACTGTTTGGGATTTCTGGAGTTGTGGTGTATAGTATTCTCATTGTATATATCTGTCTCATATGTAAAATATATATATATATATATATATATATTTGCTATAGCCTTGGCTGCTTAAGTCGTTTTTTTTTCTCTTCCCTCTCTGGGAAGCAGGTCCTTGTTGTCAAGTTTTGGGGACTTGGCGGGAAGCCAGCTCAAAACTTGCACACTTTGAAAAGTCAAACAAGTCTGCACTTATGTGAGGGAAAACCTCTCTACTATATAATTCCCTGAGTTCACGTGATCTTTTGACTGGATTAACAAAACAGCTATACTATAAAGCTAATGCTTGTCCCATTTAGAGCCCATTTTACAGACTTGCATGGTTAGCTTTTTCCCAAACATGAGATTTATTTTTCCTTGGTTTTAGTATATGCTATTACTACCATTACTAATACTGCTACTACTGCCATAGTGCATCAAAGCACACTGACTGACCAAAACACTGTTGCAGTATTGTAGAGCACAGGACAGGAGCGGCCGCATCCCACAAATGCTCATCACCTAACATAAGAAACTGTTTGACTAACAAAGCAACTCTATTATGATCATAAAGGTCTATAACCCTTGATGATACCACATATCTCTCAAGACCAGCTGCCATTCCAAGTTATGAGAAGTGTGTGTGACAAGATCAGACACAGCCACTGGAAACAGGCTGCTTGAGATCTAGAAGGTGGTAAATAAGTGTGCAGAAGTAGACAGCACACAATACGCAACACACTACATACACCTGGGGCACACTGACCATCTCCCACGAGACACAAGGTTTCTAAGCTTGGAGTGAGAGAAGCAGACCTGCATGGAAAAAAAAAGAGTCTCCCAAGTTCTTACTCATAAGAATTGTCTATTTGTAGACAGATCTGAGGAGGGCCCAAGGAATTCCAACGGTCTGAATACAATATGTGACTGAATAGCACCCAAAAAATCTTCTTTGACTAAGTCAGTGAACTTCTTATGTCTTACTCAGTTTCTGGCCATCCTGGTGTGAAGAAAGGAAGGGATCAGTTACTCATGACTCAAATATAATGGTTCCTCCAACTACTTCAGCTGTGGTCTTCTAACACACAAAACACTAGTGTTAACTAGAGCTCATTTTATAAACTGGCAGCTTATTTCCAAAATGTCAACAATTTTCAGGTCATGAGATGGTGTTGAGACAGCTCTCAACTGGCTACTGTAAACAAAATATTTGTATTTTTTCTACCATTTCAAAGTTTATATAAATACACACACATATATGCAACCCTTAAATATGTATACCATTAAACTTTTGAGGACTATTTCTATATAACTGCAGTTACCAACACAGTTAATTAAATTTGCAACATTTATAAAGTTCCCAAAACCTCAGAGAAAAGTCCCATCTCCTATCTTTATTTTTATTAAGGAAATGAACATAGACACATAGTGTCTATGTGTCTATTATTTCCTCCTTTCTCCTTCACCCTTTTACTCTCTACATTTAATTCCTTCCCAACATTCATTCTTCAGAAAAGGTTAAAATAGAGCACAAGACAACGATCATGTTTACCAGGATCTAAGTAGAAGATGCTTGAGGAATAAGTCTCTTACACCACAAAATTCCTGTGGTTTCAGGATTCAGAAGAAATGTCCCAAACATGTGGAGAGAAGTAAAAGTACCGGTAACTCTTTTCTCCCTTACCTGTTGTTGTAAATTGCTTCTCAGACTCTCAAGAGAGTAATTTTTCCCTCTCTGTTTCCATACAAAAAAAATTAGGACATGAGGAGGAAACTAAGAAAATGAACAAATGTTTCTGCTACACAAATTAGGTCAATATGTTAGCATATAGCCCAGTTATATATATACCAGATAACAAAGAGGTGTTCCATATAGAAGACACATTCGGAGAAATCAATGAAAGGGAAGACAAAGAGCAACAACATTAAGTGAAATTTGTCTATAATTCTGATCAGGTACTCAAAAGGCTCTCCAAGTCTACAGCTCAGTACTATGAATAGGATAGCTAGTCCTTTCTGGAAGGTCAAACTTTTTTATGTAGAAGTACTGATCAAAAGCTCCGCAAAGCAGAATGTGGATTAAGCCTGCTAGACTCCTATGTTATCCCATTCCAAGTAAGACATACATATTTGATTTCACTTGAAAAATGAATTGGGACACTATACTCTGCATAGTATTTTAAGAATTATAATATTATATACTTACCATACACTATATACTATATATATATATATATATACATGTATAGATACTATATAATACTAAATTGAAATGCATAGCTGACACTTCAGAATCTATGTTTAAATTAAAAATTTGAAATATTTCACTTTGTTGGTGCTTATGCTACTAAAATAGCATTTTAATGCCCTTAGATATATTAGCCAGGTTCAGAGTTAATGCAACTATACATACACATATGTATTGTATTATCTTGACATTAAAAGACATAATATCTCAAAATTATACTACTTTTAACTTTTTTCATATATACTAAAGAAGTATTTCAGTAATTGGTGTATACTTTCTTGCTACAGCAATATGTTACTTTTCTGCAGGGAAATTTTTTAGTTTTTTCACATTTTTTAAAAAAAAAACAACTTCTCCCATCTTAGTTTCACCAGAAGAAAATAAAATTCCTTTATATTTCATCATTGGGTCATATCACACTCTAAGGAATCAAAATGTTTTGAAGGGAAAATGACCATAATAATTACAGCATACTAAATAATTCAGGGCTCAGTGGTTTATCTGTGGTATGAGTTTATGAGTTCTACATATGTCAAGAGTAAAAGAGATTCCAGCTCATGACATGTAACAAGAAGCTGATCAATGGATAAATTTCTTGTTATACTTTTGAGGGGTTATTTACTTAAAAACAAATATCACTACATTTAAAATATAAGAGCTTTTAGTGGCATTTTAGAGTTAACCTTTAGAATTGCCTTAATCAAAGTTTCTTCACAATATGTATTTGCCACTTGCAATTATGTGTTATGTTAGCAATTTCAATCTTGTACTAACATATAATTTTTCCTAGACTTATAGTTTTATTCAATGTACATGGAAACTTGAATTTGCTTAACAGTTCAGTAGCCTGTCTTACACTCATTGACCCATATATACAGTTAATTTTATCTTTACTGATGATATTAACTACTTAACATGAAATAAAGTTATTAATTTCTTTGTGAGTCTTTCAAATCCTATGCTATTTACTTTAAAAATACTAATAAATGTGCATACATCTCCATTGGCTAAAAACCCTGAAACCACAGAGAGCAAAACCACTGAAGGTGAATTTCACCTAACTGCTAAACCATCTCCTGGCTTTAGAGGCTAAACCAGCTACCTAAACTGAGGCATCTAAGTATCACTTGGGATGCATGAGTTGGGCAACTATGACTCGAAAGTCCAGCACCTTCTGCATAGGCATCTATGGTTAGGGAGGCATTTATTGGTAAGGAATCTAGAATAGCACTAGATCTCAGTCATGGGCAATTGATTCAAGCCCAAGGTATAGACACTAAGTTTGGTGGATGTCCTCCTCTTCCAAGGACTCCAACACTGAGCAGCATGCGAATTTTCTTATATATTTTCCTGATGCATTCTTCAGATTTCTGTTGCCATCTGACACATTATCAAGAGACAGTTCTTTAAACAAACTAAATAAAATCCTTAGTAGGTTCAGTCTTCAAGGAAAAACAAACAAAAAAAATGCATGACTTTCTATGTGCCACATTTGAAAAGAATTATAAAATATCCACATAGAGACACCTGTTTTCTTGGGTGCTGAGGTCTGGTTTTATCATATAGGAATTCTAATTCTAACTGCTCAGAGTCATTCTACTGCATTTACAGTGCCAGTGACTCATACGGTGATGTAAGGCCACAGGATTTATTTCCGTGTTGTTTTTCTTTGTTTTGTACTTGTGAGTGGGATAAATCCTACCAACAAGGAAAACAGTGGCATCTATCAAGTGTTTGTATAACCAGAAAATATAGAAAAAAAACCAACCCAAAACTTGCCTTGCTACCCTCATAGGTTGCATTGTGCTTTTTCATGTGTGGATGAAGTGTGCTGCTCACATTCATCCACTCGTGAACTGAGCCTTTAGGAAGAAGAAATGTAGGGGCCACTGACATTATTCTTCTTTTAACTCCCACTGCACAGTTCAGTTTCACTTATTTCAGTGTGAGCACTTCAAAGCAAATGGAGATCAAGGGAAGGACTGTTGTAGGAGCATCACAGAAGTGGGTATTTTATTTGCTGGTTATGAGACATGAGTATAGAATTGCCTGTGTGCTTCCTGAAAATTTCAGCCTTGAGACACATTGAAAGAGATCTATATACAGACAAAAATAGCACTGTTTATGTGTGGACACTGAATTTAGATTAAAACATAGTTGTCAGAGAGTTGAGCACACTGGAAATTATCAGTTACACAAAATTAACACTTAGTCTTGATACTTAATTGAATAGCACGTCAGAAAGAAACAATATTACATCAGAAGTGACAAATGTACTACTTTCTGACACTTAAAAATGAATTATAAGAGTTCTGCTATGAAATGTTTTGGACCGCCATAACATTACTATCTAATTAATAATAATAATAATAATAATATGGCCAGTCTTCGCAAGCGAAGATTTGGGAAAGGTCATAAACCCTTCGAGCCTGCGCAGTGGATTTTTTAGGTGAGACACAGCGTGCGCTGAACTGAGCCCACCCTTTAATCCTGAGGTTCATCTGCCGGGGCCGAGCAAAGCTTGGACAGTGGCAGTGAGGTCCCCAGGACGTAGCTGGATTGCCATACAAGGCTGACGAGCTCCAGCTGCCCAGGGGGCCGGGAATTGAACCCGGGTCGCAGCGGTGCGAGTCCTGCACTCTAACCACTAGACCACCAGAGGCCCCACTATCTAATTATTAATTACTATCTAATTATTAATTACTATCTAATTATTAATTTATAATTTGGTAAACTACAAGGTATATTGCACTTCAGGCACCTAAATAACCTCACGAAACAATCAGGATGTTTTTATGATTTTCTA
The DNA here is from genome assembly GCF_036250125.1 of Pseudopipra pipra. Taxonomy (NCBI): domain Eukaryota; kingdom Metazoa; phylum Chordata; class Aves; order Passeriformes; family Pipridae; genus Pseudopipra; species Pseudopipra pipra. The sequence goes on from NC_087581.1 coordinate 34,291,582, forward strand.
AAAATTAGTTCTGAATTTTAAGACCTAGATATTTACTTCAAATGAGGTATTTGAAGCAATAAAAATGCAATTTTGTGATATTAACAGTAGCAGATTTTTAAGAATGCTTAGAATGTCAAGATGTGTAGGTTATTGAATGTCATTAAACTATTTGAGTGACCCTCCAAAATATAATAAGTACTTCTATTGTTTCTGCTACATGAAAAGGAAACACATAAAGAAACATCAGCTAAAATGATCACTGAAGTGCTAAAGGTGTGACAGGATATGTGCATGTAGTTAATCATTCATTTCAGTTCTCTTGGTCCACTTACTTTCAAGTCTACTTTGTCCCCTTATAATTTGCCACCCGATGTGGAGATGTTCTTCACAGAGTGGAAAATTTTTCTTCCTTTTTTTCATTGGAATTAATGCTATGTGCAAATTGCCTGTTGAAGGCAAATGGGCCTCTCTCAGAGTAATTAGCTTTATTTTCACTACAATTTGGAGAAAGACAAAGCATGCTACAAATTGTCATGTAGTGCATAGAGGTGCGCAGTGATCCTGTCTCCTTCCTATACCAAGATGTATACAGGTCAAATGCAACTGAGTTTCTACAGTTTTGAACAAAACTAAACCTTCTCACTTCAAAATTATGACAAAATGGAATGCTGCTTTGATGATTTTTCTATTCTATAAATCCAAATCACGGTCTCATATAACTGCTGTGAAAATCGATGAAATTAACTGGAAGAAGAGTTTTAGTTCTTTAGTTCCACTCTTCAGTGTCTTTGTTTCGTTCTTTTTCATGCAGTAGGTGGCCAGACAAAGCGAGTGAGTGAGTGAGTGAGTGAGTGAGTGAGTTTTGGCTGTAGTTTCTTATACTATTTTTGGCTAACAGTGGATTTTTAGAAGACCTTTCATTTCCAGGAAAATAGAAGCCACAGACATATGGAAAGCTGACTTCTGTTTTTTTTGACCTACAGTACTGTAGTCAAGATTATTTTAGAAGCACAACTGATAAACTGTATTAATCCTCCTAGGGTCCTGTAATAGTCTGGAAATATTTTCTTATATTTATTGTGTCTCTTCATACATCCAGTCATTCACTCATGTCATATAAGTCATTCTGAATTCTAGCTCAACATATTGCACACAGAGTCTAAAAAAGAGAATATGTTTCTTATTGATAGAAATAACATTCATTCTTAAAACTGATGGGTAAAACCCATAAAGCAGCAGTACACATCTGAAGCTCCTTTATGAGTGAATTAATAACCATGTGATCCTAGCAGAAAAGGTAAAAAATCTCATAAAATTGGTAAAGGACTGATTGTTGGCTTTACGCCACAACCCCCCCCCAACCTCAGTATTCAGTATATGTAGAGATCCTTCTTTCAGAATACAGGTATTCTATGGATATCTTAACAATTAGCTTCTAATTTCTGTCAAAGTGGAGTTTCAGGCAGTAACAGCTACATGTTTTTTGATTCCTGGACGTAGATTTGGAACAACTCAAGACTGCACCTCCTGTTGAAACTGACAGTGGTGCCAAGCACATGTGGATTCAACCTGTAAAAGAGGGCTAACACCCACCGTGAGTGGTACTCCCTAGATAGAAGAGCATTTTAAGGCAATCAGCTAAACTGGGTGAAAGCCAAGATTCTGCAGAAGATAAAAAATATGGCAGTCCTAGCTTAAAAAGAGCACTGCTGTAGGCACATGAAAGCATAAATGTTTACCCAAAACCACAGAAACCCGACTATGCTATTCTTTTTCTCCCTGTGTCTCACTGTTCTGTGTTCTGTCTCAAAAGTGCCTGCAGGCAAAATACCTTCAGCTGTAACCTCGGCAAATCTGTGCAGCCACTCAAAACTGGCATTCAAGTTGGAGGTTTCAAAGGAAACTGCTGTTGCATAAAGAGGTGGTGATTTCCTCTGCTGGGAATCTATTCTTAGCCTGTGCTGTAGCTCAGTATCAGGAGGTGCTGCTGGTCTGTCAAGATAAAGCAGACCAGCAGCATCCTTTTCTGATATGAAATTAGAATCATCCTGTAAGACATATTCCTGCACAGAAAGAAAACCTGCAACAATAAAGCAACAATGCAAAAAAATTCTACAATTTACAATGCAAGTATCTGAGATCAGACTGTGCTATACCCCAACAGAGTCCAGAAAAAATTCATAGCTGAGGAAACAGCACTGATTAAAGGTATGTTTCATCTGATAGGAGATTAGCACAGGAAGTTTGGGCAGAATTTGGGACTGAGAACTTAATTTTTCCAGTTCAGAACTGCATTAAATTATCTGTGTTTCCATGTAATCCATTTTGTGTTTTCACAGAGATGTCTGCAAAAAAAAGAAGGTAAAAAAAAAAAAGAGTTATAATGCCCTCAGACCAAACCACCTAGATTTTGCAGTAATGAGATCTCTGTGACCTTCTGGAAGGGTGCTGCTGTCTTCCCATTAACAAATTCTCTAATAGTTTTCAGGTTTTGTACCTAAGGTTTCCAAGGACTATGAAATCTTTTAGTGTTGGAATAGACTCAATGGGCAGAGCACTACAGTAGCTTCAGAAATTTATTAAACTTTAGCTCAAGAAGTGGCACAGTGTGATTAGTTTCTGTTTCCAGAAAGGGATACAGGAGACTGAGCTTCACATATGTCAAAGCTGCTGCTTGTTCTGATAAAGATGCAAGAATCGATGTGACATTGAAGCAGTGTCTGGCCTGATTAGGAGTTCTAAATAGAAAGTGTTTTAGTTTAGGTGAGAGAAAACCAAATAAAAAAGCCCAAAGAAACATCATCAACCAACAAGAAAGTACATATATTGATAAAGCCAGCTGAGTAGGTCTGAAAAGACACATTTTTGTCTTTAAAAATCCAGGAGAGTATAACAATACTAAAATAAAGTGCTTTCTCTGGAGTGAATGCCTCATTTATGCATATGGCTCATTTACACTAACCTGTGATCAATGGTTTCATAATTACTTCAGATTCACACATCATACATGACTTTTACATTTAAATGTTTCCCTTGCAACAGAAGAGCTACAAGCTGAACATTTTAAATAGACGCTTATGGATCTCTGCATCGTAGAGATTGGTGCAGAAACAAATACAACAAAACAGTTCAAAAAGAAGACACAAACATTTGTCCATATTTGGGATTTTTTTTTACACAAGGAACAACGAATAATAGGTTGGAATAGAAGAGATGAAGTCTCCAAACTGGCAATCTTCCCGTAAAGGCAAGCAACTATTTAACTAACTAAATAGTTCTCCTGCAGCATTATGCAACATTACCTGTCATACTATCCTGAGTAAAATTTTTACTGAGAACTTAAAGATCTTTCTAGATCTTTAACCGAGTCATTTGCTGTTTTCATTTAGCATTGGTTCAAAGGCCAAGGACAAATATTTTACCTTTTCATGAATGATTTTCTTGGCAACTTTGCAAGGCTGTTCTTGGGAAACCTCTGATTATATTACTGGAAGTAATACCCTTCACAGGTTTCAGTAGGAAAATCTTTTTTATCACAACTGTCCATTCTGCAAACTTTCAGACACCAAAAAAATTAATTTTTTTCTTAATATAAGAAAGTCTTATTCCTCTGCTGCTGGCAAGAGAAGCACACAAGTTAAAGCATTTAAACATTTATATCTGACTGTAAAATTAAAGGCTGCCACTCATGATGAGTATGAACAGAATCTCCAGATTTTGATAAATTCTCCATCAGGAGAAGTTGAGTTAGGTGAAACTGTTGTCAGGTTTCACATTTGTTTTCTTGCTAGTATCTGGTTCTCTTTTCTGCTGAGGCCCATGTTTGCTTTTGGTGATGAAGCAGTGGCATTGGGATATTGTTTCAAAGGTGATGGAGTATTCATATATTCTTACAGATGACACCAAGGAGACTCTATAAGTATTTGCTCAATAACAGAGTCATGAAAAAGTACAAAGCAAGGGAATAGTCTCTCCAAGTCTGGTGACCATGAATTTCTGCATCTCAGAAGAATGGTCACCATCAGGTTAAAGATCACCATCAAGTTACTTTGAGTGTTACTTGTACAAGCAGGCTAAAAATGTTTGTGTGCTAGCATGGTTAGGTACATGTAAACCTTGAGAAAGACTTGGACTGTCCTCTACTCCTAGGGGCATTTAGACAGACTGTATGTTATAACCTGATCTGTAGAAAAATTAATCTTTTTCCGTAAGAATAAAAAGCAAGTATAGACAATATGTCAGTGAGAGAATGAACTCTAGCTAAACTCTTAGGGCCTTGCCACTGCAGGAAGCCTTGCAAAAGCCTTGCACTGGAAAGGACTAAGGAAAGCAGAACAAAATGCTCATTCTCCCCAAGAAAGACAACATTTACAGGAAAAGGAATTTTAAAAAATCTTTGTGTCTCTAGTTCTTCATCCTACTAGTGAAGCTAGTGGAGTATGCAGTGCTATCACCAATCTGGACCAAAATATATAACTAATACATAGATAGGGCAAAGTAGAAAGAATCCTTGTGGGAACAAGTTGAGCCAGCAGCACCTGCATTCAGTTAATTAGGATCAAAAAGGAGTGCTGTGTTCTCAAAGGGGACACCACTTAATGGTCTCTGTGGTCTGCATGTTTTTCCCATGGCTGAAAACAGTCAAACATGATGTGAGTGTGAATGTGTGTGTCATGGGTTTACTTGTTCTAAAAAACCAAAAGGGAATTTTTCTTTCCCCTGCTGCATGTGGGGGAGGGATGCTGAATGGAGAGGACAGTTTTCTGCCTTGGGTGATTACCTACACAAAGGAGCTGGCTGATAGCCTTCCCTGGGGCTGGGTAGGGAGTGGGGAGTTTTTCTCCCCTCCTCTCCTTGGAAAGCGGCACTTGACTTTCTGCCTTAATGGAGGCAAGGGGGGGGGGGGGTGTTGGAAAAGCTTTGAGGCCGTTTTTGCTCTCGACCTGGTCATCTGGCTGCTCTCCAGCCTTGGCTTGCCCGTGTGCTGCCCTGTCTCCAGCCTGAATCTGCTCAGAATTCATCGGAGAGTTTGTGCTCACTGACGAACAAGGGGGGGGTCCTGTCTACAGCCAGCCGCAGACAGCGTGAGCTTACTGGGAAAGAAGCTGCCCTTCTTTCCCCTTTTTTCCCCTCCCCCTCCTCGGTGGGGGGAAAAAATCTCCATTTTCGGCTTCTCCTGCTCCAGGGCCTCACACAGCGACCGCCAGAGCCCAACAGCGCCCCCTGCCGGCCAACGCGGAGCAACTGCAGGCTCTGCTCCTCCAGTGATCCAACAGCGCCCCCTGCCGGCCGTGGTTAGAATCGCGCTAGAGGACAGAGAAGTATCGAACTGTTTCCTTTTTTTTTGAAGGGGACTTTTGGGTTCAGGATTATTGTTTAGTTGTTTTTGTGTTCTGTTGCTGTTTTTGCCAATATACATAAATCCTTTAATAAAGGGTTGTTATTTCTTCCTTTTTCCATACTTCCTCGATTGGAGCCTCTTAATTTTGGATTTACAATTGCTGAGAGAGAGGAGTTTGGTCTACCTCATAACTCATCCTCTTTAGCAAAACACTCCAGTCTCTTTAAACTGAGACAGTGTGGAATCAAAACACTGGTTTAGGATGATCCTGGGAATTTCAGTTAACTAAAAGACAAACACCAGGTGCTGTTTACAAAGGAACCCTAATAAAAGGGGAATGCCAGAAAGATCGGCAGAAAAATCCTGAAATCGAACTCCGTGTGGTGGCAACCTCGTTTCTTTCAGCGCCCATATTTGCCATAGCTCATCAAAGCTTTCTTCAAGAAATCACAGAAGTGTGGTCCCTGTCATCCCTGGAGGGTGGGGATGGGGGGTGGACTCCCTGCGTCTGCACTTGGCTTGAGTTCAGATGGCAGGATAAATTAATGGGACAGACCATACTGAATAGTACTGGCTTTTTTTTCTTTTCCTATCGTAGCAGCAACAATTTTGCTAATAACCTAATTATGATGATTCACTAATCTTGTAGTTGCACTATTATCTCCAGAAATATAGATCTTGAAATTGGTCAGGTTACTGTCCTTCTGTAGCCACTGATTTTCCTCCCCACCACTTGACTTGGCTGAAAAGAGTTTCACCCTCCCCGGACATGAGAAATAGAAAAAATAGCATAGCAGAGTGGGGATAAGGGTGCTAAACTTGTGTGTGCTAGACATACTCCCTCAACCTCAGCCATTTCTAGTGATCCTGATTTCCAACTCTTAGAGAAATTTGCCACCAGCTCATCTTCGCACAGCCCTGAAAATATGCTGCACCTGAACCCAATGACTCGGATTACTGTTCCAATCTCAGGGACATGAATCGCTGCCTTTCCTTCCTCCCCTACCACACCTGCCTCCTCAAGCCAGCATCTTCTGGCTCATGTTGCTCCACTACTTCTGCATGGAGGTGACTCCACTATTGGGTGACCCCTAGGCAGTGCCACTCTCGCTCCTGGATGCTCTTGTTGTTCACTGAAAATGACTTCAAGTTTTAAGTGTCCCAATCCACTCTTCTTCTGCCTCTGACTTTCACTGAGAAAGGCAGACACCTGGTTTGCTTGCCCTAAAGCTCACATCTCCACCACAATTAGCTGTGGGTGCCAGGGGAAACTGGAGCGGGAGAGAAAACAAAAAAGTGGGGTGGTCAGCCTAAGGAGGTTCTATGGACATAACTGGTTAATTTATTGGTTAATTGGTTGATTTATTGTCTTTTCACTTTATTTCCTTTAACAGAAGACCAAGAGCTGAATGAGGCATATCAAAGACAAGTACTGAATGTCTTGTATAGCTTATAGACCAAGAGAACTTTACTCCTCTTAAACTCATTTGCCATTGCTCACTCTTCCTTTTGGATCCTCAATTACCAATTGGGCTGTGCACCACAGGCTGCAACAGCTGACACTTGGCACATTTACTGGTGTCCACAGGGGCTCAGCACTTCAGCTTGGGTTTCATGTCCCACATTTGCTGTGACACTGTGCAGCATTCTTCTGTTATGTGCACTATACCAAGGACCCTGTGGTCCGTGCCTGGACCCTGCAAACAGTCTGGGACTCCTCTTCAGGGCAAATGATAGAATGACAATAAGGAGGATTAAAAAAAAAAAAAAAAAAAAAAAAAAAAGGCAAAAGTCCAGTACAGTCTTTGCAGTTCTTTAAGAGCTTTTCACAGATTTCAAAACACGTAAGAATTATGCTTTGTAGGCACATGAAGTTTCAAGACCAGACTCAGGATTTTTTTTTTTAATACTGACCGCCTCCTGCTGGACTCCTCATGTCTGATTCATTGTGAAGACAAAGGTACTCAGTATATGTTTGAATGGAAGTTAAATGACATTTTTTGCTGTTGTGATATTGCCTTATTTGCTTTTCTAGGGAAGAGAGCATTTGAGTGCTTATCTTGTGTGTAGAGCTAAAGTTTACTGGGGGGAATGTGCAACTCAGACTGTTTTAGAATGAATACAAAGTCCAGGAGACACCAGAATAGAAGGTGCTATTTGGACACATTCTCTCCTGTGATTTGCACACCAAACTTTTAACTACTGAACGCAATTTGAATAATCCAGAATGTTCTTGTTAGAGTTGAAGATGGCTTATCTTGCAACGTCGTTATTTTTGCTCCTCCCTTGTGTCCAGTTAACATGCCACTGTACAGTGAAGAAGGCTGCTGCCCACTCGACCGTAACTCTGACTGGGCAAACAGCCCAGATTGCTCTGACTGCAGCAAAAAACTCAAGGACCTTCCTGAAGAGCAGTACTGGCATTTAAGGGCTTTATGACTGACTAAGCTGACATTTAAAAATGAAAACCAAGAAAGAGCTCAGTGCTGCTGAGCTAAAGGCACATGAAGTACTGTCTCTACTCCATCACCAGAATAGGCAGGGCTTTACTTGCAGTGATACAGATCCCACCTTCTCTCACTTACAAATGCTTTTTTAAACACCCTTGCTTTTTACAAAACAGTCGATTGGAAAGTACCCATTTTAATGGATAGCATTCTGTACCATCATATAAAAATCACCTTGATGACTTTGAAATAGCTAAAGCTACAGAAAAATCCTAAATAATACAGGTGCTTGGGGATTTCTCACTCTTAAATCCATATCTCCAGTATGGGCAGTCTGTTGTCAAAAGCATGTTTTCTGACAGATACCAGTCTACACTGAAAAATCCACATGTGACATAATAAAAGCGATCCTTATCACATATACCACCCCAAAGTGTTACACTCTTTCTTGATGTAACTTCAGCAATGCTACGAAGAGGTTATATAAGGTTTACATATAAACAGTTGCCAAGTGCGGAAGTATGAGAATTTTTTTCCAAAAGTGGCCAGAGCCATCATAATGTGTTTTAAGATACAAGTTTGACTCTCCTTCAGAAGCAGCAGATAAATCTTTGATGAATGTTTGACAGTTGAAGCAGAACATAGAAGAATGCAGCTCCTTCCATCTGAATCCTAAAAGGAACAAACAGCTTTTGAAAAAGCTCTGAAAGAGAGTGTATAGACAAACCAATAAACCAATTCAGGGGTTTCAGGCTGTGAATTCTAAGGCTCTAGCTCCTGCAAGCTCAGACTGAGACAATGAAGTCCCCAGAGTGGGGCCAATTTTCAAAAACAATAAGAAGGTTGAACAATATCCCATTACTCTTCCATCAGTTCAGCATTTTAGGCAGTCACCCCTACAAAGCTTTGCATAAAACCCAGACCACTAACATTGCAAGGAATGGCAAAGGAAAGGAAATCCAAGACAAGAAGGATAATTTTGTCAATTACAGTTCCTTTAGTAATTGGTACAGTGTAGTAACATCAACCAAAATAAATACAATTATTCGTACATAATACAAAAATATAACCCTTCATAAATTTTATATTGTGCTAGGAATTACGCATTGAGCTTAACCAATGATATATAACATTTTCTCTTAAATAATATGGACAGGTATACTTAGCCAAATGAATGTAATAACATTTTCTCAAATTTGAAGACAAACACATAAAGAGCAGTTTATTAGTTCAGTGTATCCATATATGACATCTTAGCTAGGATTTGAGAGCAACCCAAGTCTTTCAAGTTTTCCCCTTGCCACTGTTCTCTATCCATAGCACAGTAGTTCTATAACCAAATGGTGAATTCAATTTTTGATAGTAGCATTTATTAGCAGATACAGAAGAGTATTATTCAGACAACCATCTTAAGGCACCATGGTTTCCACAACTGACACATGACATTACTGGAAAAAAGAATTTTAAAGGCAGCTATGAGTGTTTAACTATAGTACTACAATGAACAACAATCTATTCTTGACAACACACTTGGTTGACTAGTGTGGCTTTTGTTCTCTAAAAAGAGTAGTAAAATATATGACTTTAACATTAATACAATCTGAAGAATGCATAAACTCTTTGCACAAAAAAAATAATTCTCCCTTCATCCCTCCATTTTAAAATGTAAAAAATTCCAACCATCCCCCTTGTAAGACAATTCTTTTACAGACTTTTTGGAAATACAGTTTCCAACACATTATATAGTAGAAGTCCACTAAATCATCTCCATTACCCTTTAAAAGAAAGTATATCTAACTGCTGATAACTGTTGTCCCATGTCCCTCTCCCCCAATTCTGTACTGAATCTATCAACTCTGCAATCACCAGCACTGGTGGACAATTTATTTAAATGAAATCCTGGAGTCCTAAAGAACAAACACAAGTCCTTGACTTCCCTAAGACCTCTTGACCTCTTCCCTAGCAATAGCCCATGACACTGGCTAAAATTTAAAACAATATGAAGTGAAACTATCATCCTGACAGCACCTGCCACAAAGACCCAAAGACCACAAAGACCCAAACAGCTACCTTGTAAAAACTCTCTTAAACCTCAAGTAGGATTCAAACAGAATCATAGAATCAACTGGGTTGGAAAAGACCTCCGTGATATCAAGTCCAACCCTTGATCCAACACCACTGTGGTTACTAGACCATGGCACTAAGTGCCACATCCAGTTTCATCTTAAAAATCTCCAGGGACAGTGAATCCACCACCTCCCTGGGCAGCCCATTCCAATGCCTGATTACCCTCTCTGTAAAAAATTTCTTCCTAATATCGAACTTAAATTTTCCCTGGCAGAGCTTAAGACCATACTAGGATAGGACCGTCATAGGATAGAATAGGATAGGACAAGGAATAAATTCATTAAATTTCACTACAGAAATTGTGCATTCCATACTGTACATGGTAGTTCAAAAAGCACAGCCAAGACACATTCACAGAATCATTTAAAATTTCAGAATATGTTTCAGACACATCACAGGCAGATGTCAAAAGACTATGGTCATGACAAAGTCCCTGCAGCTTACTCGCTTCCATTCCATTTATCAGAGAAAAACAAGAGTAGATTTGGCATCACACATTACATACTTGGAGAAATATTTTCCAAATTACTATCAATTCTGATAGTACTCCCTCCATTTACCTATCACAGAATAGTCAGTGTTGGAAGGGAGCTTCCGAGATCTAGTCAAATCCCCATTTGTATTCCTGCATTTCAGAGTAGCACTGTCTGCAACTACTTGTAATAAATAACGAATATCCACTACAGTGTTGACATATTATGCAATGAATCCCTAACGGCTTTCATTTGTGTACTTGTCTACTTGGTCAGCCAAAACTTTGGCTCTTACCTGCACTTAGTGCAGAGCATTTGTGAGATTTTTCTGTGCCTTACAATAGTGCCAGCCTTGAAGTCAGACATTTTATTGACAGTGCAGAGAAAGACCTCAAGATTTTCCCCATTTTCTCATAACAAATACCAGCAGCATATAAAATGCAGATTTGCCTCTCACTACCTATTTTCCCTTAAGGCCCAATGAGCAGAAATCTTGTTATATTGTTCCTGCATCTTTTGCCCCTGAACTTTTACAGTTTATCGACTTTCACATTCATTTCCTGAAATTAAGTGAAACACCCCCCAGAAATAAACTACACAGGTCATGTACTATCATATGTACAAGCAACTATGAAAAATTATAGCTCAGATTCCAGTAACATAACGAGCAACAGTGATTTCCTCCATTTCAAATAAACTTAAAATAAATAATTTCAATTAAAGCAATATGACAGCAGTATATAAAAAATAAGTCCTATAGAGAATTAATCTTGCTATTGTTACCTGATCATATCTAACCACAGGAAATTTCTGACTCAATCAACAGCAAAATTTCCTAAGCTAAAATCCAGATCTAAGAATGACATAAAACAGAAAAGAAGCTGGAATAACATTCTCTATCTTAAAAACAGACATTCTTCATTAACTGAACTATCCATACCCTAGGTTTACAATTAACTTTGGTCATGTTCTGAATATACTCCACTTTCTGAACAACTGGTAACTTTAGGATACAGAATTTATCTGTAAGGACCTATTACAGCCTTCTAGTCCTTTTGCATGACTGGGTTAATGTTGAATTAACCAAAGAAAACTGAAATCATCTTGTATGATTGGTTTCAATCTCAGTTACCTAACAGACATATGACAAAAAAGCACCTATGAAAGCAGTGCAAATATAAAGGCTCCATGACAGGGAAAGAAAATAAGAAAAAGAAGTTCAAACAAACAAACAAATAAAAAACTGTATTGTTTTTCTCAGTGGTTGTTTACTATTTTCCTTCTGGCAGATGAAAGAAGTTATCTTCTTTGAGTTTAAGATGTTCTGCTAAATCTAGTTGTCTTTTTGCTTCTTCAATGTCTTCCTGAATTGCTGAAATGAGCGCCTCTGAAAAAGATAAGAATATGGGTATTTAAAAGTTGGTCTGAATTTTGAACACAGTATCAAGTGAAAACATGGGGTACCACAAAATATCAAAAAACAATCACAGAAGTAGAATATAATTATGAGGTCTAAAGGCAGAGTTCTTTGGGTTTTCAAACATGACAGAGTTGCATTTTTACTTGTTACAAGCACTACTCTCTTGCTTTTCCAAAAGACTTTAGCAGTTCTGTTTCAATACTAATAGTATTGAAATACTACCAGTATTGAAATACTACTGCATTTAAAAGAGAAATGAACACATTCAACTGATGCTTCTATAACAAGTCCTTGATTTTAAATTACTCCACAGACAAGTGACTGAAAAATAGTTTTCTAGTGGAAGATGTGGGGGTATGGTTTTGGGTTTTTTAGATAATGAAAACGTTTTACTGAAATTTCAAAGGTTAATAGATAAAACATCTCATAATAGAAGGAAAGACAGAGAAGACATAGAACTTGCATGAGTAAGACATAAAAGAGATTAGTTCGAGGGAGACCTCCAATACTGACCTAAGGAATCAAAGTTTTTTTCCGGTCGAATATATCCAACTATGACTATACTAAGAATTTCTCCATAAAAGTCTTCCTTGAAGGTGTGGATAATATGTGTTTCCTAAAGGAAGAGAAATAAGTGGGCATTTATTATGAACTTAAGAGTTTCTTTCCCTCTCTGTAAGCATGTAGACCTAATATCCATCATTCAAATTTTCCTCAACAGAGAACAATAAAAGGGACGTTTAGTTTAGAATGTACAATGGAAGATTAAAACACTAGGCTTTAGTTTATGTCACGAAGAAGAATTGCATTTTGCATGAAATTTAAAAAAACTACTCACTTAAAAAGTATTCTGAGAGCCAAAAGGGAAAAAAAAAAAAACAAACCAGAGAGATGTTACTCAGGAGAAATGCTTCACCACTTCTCAGAGGTAATATTTCCAAGGCAGGAAATCCCAAACAAAGCTTAATGTTTCATCATCAAGTTGATGCATCCAAATAACTATGAAGATTTTGATTGAAGCAGTTGGCTTAAGGTGACCTTTTACAACTAGCTCACATTGGAATTCAATGATAAAATTCAAGAACACAGTTCCACCTTACACTCAAAAACAGTTTGTTCACATATGCCTCTTCAAAATAGGTTGACCCGTAGTATATACCAGCAGAGCTATCATATGGGAAGCTTTGAACTACTTGCTCAGGAAACTTATCTGCAAAAATTTTTAAAAGTATGCATTTGCCTAAGACAAACACTTAATAGCAGAGATTCACGCCCAAACAAAATTGTTTTCAATAAATAAAACAGAGCTCTGCAAGACTCAGGGAAAGCACCAGCACCTGATAGCAAGAAAATCACAGCTAGAGATTTTAATTTCTCCATCCTATTATTACATACCTTCAAATATTTATTCTGTATATAAAGCCACACCACCTCATGTTTGGATTCCATAATATAAGAGAAGTATTAATAAAAAAATCATTAAAAATTAAGATCTCTTATTTGAAAAGCAGATACACTGCAGAAAACCATAGATTATTAGTATGTTGCAGCTCATGCTAGGGCTCTCAAAAGCGGTAAATTCAATGCATTTATCAGCTTATGCTTAACTTGCTATCAGCAACTCGAGCAACCATCATTTCAAGTAGTGTTATACTTTTATTTTAGAAATAATTAAGAAATGGTGGAATAGAAAGAAGAAAATAAATTTTAATCACCTATATGTCTATACTTGGGGGATAGAGAGTATATATTCTTTATAGAATATAAATATGATATAGATACCAAATGCATTTCTAAGAGTAAATTCCTAGATCTCATTCATGAATTAAATTCCGCTTATCTTATTAAAATTCAACATCTGGCTCGTGTTACAATAAAAATCCCACACAAAGCAAAATTCTTACCACTGATTTCTTAGTATTCCTATAGAAAGGGTTCCATCCTATGCTCAAAACCATTTTATGTACATCTCCATTTCCAACACAGGCCCATCCATAGTATATACCAGTAGAGATATCAGGTGGAAAGCTTTCAACCACTTGCTCAGAAAAGTTAGCTGCAAAAATTTTAGAAAGTGTAAAATGGGAGTGAATGTGTAAGTCAAGGACATAACAGGATCTTCAAATACTGAAAAGCCAAACTCTGCCTACGTACTACTTATAAATGTAACACCGGCATTCATGAGAATAATGCAACATGCCATTTGGTAAAGTATAAAACAGCTTCATAAAATTCAGCCCCTGTGGCAACACCAGAGGTATTACATCTATCTTGCACTGGTCTCTTTAGCCACCAGCGCGCTTGTAGCAAATGTGGGTAGAGTCCTTCCCAAATCTTCATTCGTGAAGCCTAGCCATGATGATGACGTCTTTTACACATGCTGTATTTTACAGGTCACTTTCTCTTCTTCAATAATAATTAATAAACATGCCATATATCCAGTCAGGATGCATTTCACCTTTAGGATAACTATCATAGCTTTAATATTGTGAAAGATGAATTAAAAAAATTAAGTTTCTTCTGCACTATAAAGTAGCATCCTAGAACTATTTACTTGTTAGTAAAATACTTACCTATGAAATAAAATATGCAAGAATAAATGCGATTATTATTTAACCACTTGTCAATTTTGTACGAGTTGCCTTTTGGAGACATCTGTGGATTTCTGTGATTTTCTTTGAAAACTACAAAATTATAGCAAAATGAAATTCCCCTCTGATTGAATTTAACATTCTCTCAAAATTAATATCCTACTTCTATTTACCAAGTGGGTAAATGTCTTCATGCAAGATATGAAGTTGATTTAAAATATACATTTACTACATTTTTATCAAAGCTAAAAAACAATGACCCCCCCCTTCCCTGTTCCACACTACCAACGCAGCATTATAAGCAATCAAGGGAAAAACGTGAAATCTTGTCAGAAATTCAGCACCACGAGAATGGTCTCGTAGAGTTTCACAGCTGTTACAATTAGTGCAATATGACTGCTGACTTCAGTGGCTGTTTAAGGCATTCAGACAACTGAGAAAGATAAGGAATAGGCAAATATATTCGCTGTAGGCGAAGCCCACCTACTCGGTTTTAACCTCTGCTTTATTTCCCCTGAACTTTTCTCCTTAAAGCGATTCCCAACACCTACTCCCTTTCTTGTTCTGAGATTTATCAGAACGGTGCCATAGCACCGTGCATGTGATCACTTATCTACATCCTGTAGACCATCATGACTAGACAGAGATCGTTCAGAGAAACCTCTTAACAGACCGAGGGGCGGGGAATAACACAAAGGGAGAACGCAAGACTCTAAGCAATGCAGGAGGGAAAAAAAGCCTCAGGAAAAGGCTGACACGGCACGAGGCAGGGCTGTTTTCGGGAAGCCAAGTCACGACAATAAGGCAGCAGTGCAGGGCAGCTGGGCGGCTCCTGGGCTGAGGCGAGCTTAGTCACGGCGCTCCCGCACCCTGACGGGCAGGAGCACGGTGCGGATGCGGGTCCGGCTGCGCTCGGGGCCGACAGGGACCGGCTGCAGAACCCCCGGCTTGGGCTCTCGCCGGCGGGAGCGCTCCCGGGGCTCCGTGCGGACCCCCCGCCAGGCCCAGCCGAGCCAGGCGGACACCCCTCCCGTGCCCTTCCCGGGAGGTGCCGCCCCCGCCCCGCTCACCGGTGGGGATGCCCAACTCCTTGGATCCTCTGCCGAAGCCCTTCACCACCTCCCCGCGGCAGAAGTACGGCAGGTGCCTCATGGCGCAGGGCAGAGCCGCCAGCCCAGCGCCGCCGCGCCGCTCCGCCGCTACCCCTTCGCACAGGGCGCTACCAGCCGCAGGGGAGGATGGGGCGGGGCGCTCTTGCTCTCTATCCATACGGCTCTCCGGCGGGGCCTGCCCGCCCTCCGGAATGGGCCCGTCCGCCCCGCATGCCCAGTGCGCTTATCCGGCGCCCGGAAGGCGGTCTCGGGCGGAGCGCGAGGGCCGAGCGCGAGGGCCGGCGCTGTGGAGGGCGGCGGGCGCGGTCCCGTGTTCGGTAACAGCCGTGGCCTTCGCCCCTGCCCGCGGGGCTCTCACGCTCCGCGCCCCGGGGACAGCAGGGCCCGGTCCCTCCTGCGGCTTCGTGCCATGGAAACTGAGGAGTGGCAGCTGTGACTGTGCTGCACCAGCTGCCACATCCTGACCCTCTCATCTGAAAGGCTGCGCGTCGCACCCAGGGCCCACGCGATAAGGATCGCCGCTCCCTTGGTAACTCTGGGTTTGCCTTTTCGTTTAGAAAAGGCCAAATGCTTCAGTGCACAGCAGACATTTGTGAAAACTCTGAGAGCAGAACTTTTTGTTATATGGTAGTAACCAACAGTAGTTGCTTGTTTAAGAAAAAAAAGGGTCAAACTGAAACAAAACCAAAAACTCCAAACATTTTTACTCACCTCTGATTTACCATCATGCTCACATTCCTTTTCTGTTATTATCACCGGCAGTGCAGGGATATCCTTTGGACCAAAAAGCACCAAGACAGAAGTGCTCTTTCTGTGTTCACTCTATGTAACTTAAAGAAAAATGAAGGGTGACAGAGCATTTCCTTTCCTTCAATTCCTGTCTCCAGTTGTTCTTTATCTTTTTATGTTGATAAAGCTCTTTAATGTATTTAGGTGATCAAAACTCTTTCCTATGGCCCTCATCTGGCTCAAATTAATTTGAGTTTCTCTAAGTTCAAAATAGTATTAAGTGTGAAAAATGTCTATAATCTTTGTAAATTACAGAGCAGCTAGCCTGCCACCAGACGGTCTGTTTGTATCAGTGATACCTAAGGCCATTTGAGTTCTAGTGTCTCATTCAGCACTGCTGTTCTGCACATAAGCATATTTGTGTTTAAACGCATAAGTATCTAGAAACACCATCAAAATCCCTGAAGTGAATTTGCAGTCTTTTCCCCCTTCTAGAACACAGTTGCTGATTTCACCAGTTTGATACAGGTTTCATTCGCGAAGCCTACCCATGATGACAAGAATATTTCAGGACTTCCTTCTAATTTGGTTAGCTATTTTTTAATGGGGAAAAGCTTGTAAACATCTATGACTTGTGCTAGTATTTAATTGCATTCCAAGTAAATAACTTTTGCAAAACGGGACGTGTTCTGAGAAACTGACTTATATGTCATACTTCTAAAACACTGACTGTTACCACTTCATGGAAGCTGAGGTCACAAGCTATTTTAGATAAGAAGGCAAAAACAAATTTTAAAAGTGATTGTACCTTAAACTTAACTTCTTCAGTTTCTTTTATCTCAATTCCCCACCATCTTTTTTAGGAAAATGTTTAAATTCATTACTTCAGTAGCTTTTGAGTAGCTTTGACTGACTTAGAGAATCACCATATATGTAGCTGTTTCTGAGTAACAGTGGTGGTAGAATATATGAAAGGAGGAAAAATGGAAGAGAAAGATATCCTGAGTATGTACTACCAGATCTATTCTGTTCTGCTGTCTCTGAGCATGTAGAAAATACCGTTACAAAAAGTGTTTTAAGTGGTATTTCATAACGGGAGTGTCTTGAATATTAAGTCCAAATCTTGAAGTCATTGCCTAGTTGCTTAACTAATGACAGACCATTAACAGCTGACAGTGTGACCCATAGCCACTAGTTTATTTCAGCCGAAGCAGAAGAAACAAAAGCAAAAAACCCTTATTTTCCAAAACTTGTTTCTTCCTGATAGTAACGAATAATGCAGCAGGTTCGTATTTAAGGACATACATATTTGTGTTCTTTCCTCTTCTCCCCACGCCTTTTTTTTTTTTTTTTTTTTTGAACGAATCCATCTTTTTAGAACAAATGTTGATGTTCTTGTGACATCCACAAGATGGCATGCGTGGAATTCTTTTTCAGCGTCTATAGGTTTGGGCAAAAGGTTTACAACCTTAGTCACCAAGAAGACCTTGAGAAATACTAAGTCGTGGAACTATTTGTTTAAGAACTACATGGTTAATTAATTTCACAGAAGTCTAAACAACGATTTCTCTCTCATTCTGTCAAATAGTTGAAACATTTTTAATTTTTATCAGTTTTCATGATGGGTAGCTGTGATCCAGCTACATTAGCCCCCCTTGATACTACGTCCTTGTTTTTCTTTTGTTATTAATTATATATAGTTCATATTGGAGAGGGGGGATCTTGAACGAGTAGAATTTAGTTAACTAAAATTTAGAGTACTTAATTCTGCTAAAATTTAGTGGAGTTAGTAGACATGTTTCCTCCAAAAGTGTCATCAAATTTTAGTGATGAGCATGTCTGCTGGCATTGTCAGTCAACAGAAGAACAGTTTGATAGTTCCTACTTGCAGTGAGAAAACTCGTGCTATTTCAGGCAGCTAGGGAGGAACTTCTGTTCCCTGCTTATACTACTGTACCTACAGTTATTGTTGTTAGTGGAAGGCATTTATATTTTTTTCCTAGGATGTATATACAGCCATAGAAACCAGAATAAAGAAAGCAGAGCATGTGTTATGTTTAGGGCCTATGTCAGGGTACCTGATTGAATATAAGCTTTGCGGACTCATCATACTAACCGATATTTATTGCACTGCAGAACATACTCTGTTCCTGTTGGTTTGCAGTAAAATGTAAGACTTGTATCGCATCACAACCCTGTGCCAGAGTCCCGTCTCCTGCTCACATGCTGCGAAAGCCTGCATTTTTATGCAGGGCTTAAGGTGAGAGCAGGAATATCCTGTTTCCTCCATGTGATATGGAAAAATAGCAAAACCATATCTGTTGGATACTGGGATATTCTAGCCAGACTGGAAATTCTGGTTACACTAGGCTCAGTGAAATATTCAGGAGCTGACTCAGAGAAAAAAATGCCATGTAGTAAAACTAGTAGCATTTTATCC
Source organism: Pseudopipra pipra (assembly GCF_036250125.1). Taxonomy (NCBI): domain Eukaryota; kingdom Metazoa; phylum Chordata; class Aves; order Passeriformes; family Pipridae; genus Pseudopipra; species Pseudopipra pipra. The sequence continues at coordinate 34,310,244 of NC_087581.1, forward strand.
AGCTCCTTGGAAGTTTCCATTCCCAGAGTGACAAAACTCTCATTGATTCAGGAGTTCAATTCAAGGACACTCTGGCAATCCTTAATATTAGTATGCTGAAACCAGGTGATGAAATAAAGATATGTACTAAACAGTCATGTAAGAATGTCTAACAAATACCTGCTTTGAAAGTATTTTTTCCTGTATTTTAGTCTGGAATAGGAAACCAGAGAAGTTAATTTTTTCTTCTTTTTTTCTTTTCTTTTTTTTCTTTTTCTTTTTCTTTATTATTTTTAACAGTCTGAAGTTTTGTTCTAGTTAAATAGACCTAGGTATTTCTCTGAGGAGAAATACCTGAACTTTAATGTAATGGCTACCCAAGACTGCATTAGATTACAGTGAAGCAACAGGTATGATTAATGTCTGCATAATAAGGCATAGGTGATATTATCTACTGAACATCTTCTGGTAATGACCAATCATTCTAGCAACTACCATTTGTATGGTACTAAACTATGTATGAGAGACAAAACTTGTTTGATTACTATTGGTTCAATTCAGATATTGCAGAAATATAACATAAAGGCATAAAGCTTCATGCTTTTTGAGAGTTTATATCCATGTGTTCAAAAATTCCTTCAGCCTTTGAATCACTAATTCTCTCTCTACTGCCTTTTCTCCACACTAAACCCTCAACTAGCTTCTTAAAAATGCATAGCATTGCTTTCAACTAGCTTCCCCTTTTCTCTGCACAGCATTGTATTGTGCCATGTGGACCTGCTTCATGTTTAGTGCTCAAAATTCTCGAAATTTTAATCCTGCTGAAGAACCCAAGCTTTGCTTTTTTTTTTTTAACGTCTTTAAATGCATTTTAAATCCCTCCCTAATTTTCCTTTTTCCAAAAATAGTTTAATAGATGTCTTAGATTAAATAACTGTGACCTAACTAGCTCTAATTAAGTTGGATCATAATGATGGTCCTTTGAATGTCAGGTGTGTATCACATATTTTTTTTCCAGCTACAGCTGGCCCAGATCAAAATGTTTGTAACCAGTCAATCCCATATTATAAAAGCAATTAAAACCTTTGACTTAAATTCTAAGTTGCTACGAAAGGAAAGATACAACATAGCCTGATTAATGGTTTGGCACAATCTTCAGGAGAATCCTACCAACAGAGGCTTTGGTAGCACAAGAAAAGTAATACAGGGCAAGGCATCTCAGGCAATTTATTACCTTGAAGATAACTAAATGAGATTCTCATATGTTTGAGAGTCTCTGTTCCAAAATACCTTGAATTTCTCAACAATCAACACAGATTGCTACCAGGAATCCCACAATGAAATGTAGAAGAACAAGACTGGGGATCTCAGTGACATACATTAGGAGATGTTTACTGTATTGTCATGACGTGTGCAATGCCTTGCAGGTGGAAAGATGTTAGACAACCTGGAGGTTCCTGTCAAGCTATTTCTGAACAGTATTTCTGTAGAAATGGTGTGTAAGCAGTAACCATGTGTTACAGGAGGTAGTTAACTGAGATCTGTTAAGAGAGCCACAAACAATAGGACAGATTTTTCAGCTCATTAAATTGAAGAAATATCAGAAATAACTTCATTTCAGATTTTGGTGAGTATGCATAATTTCTGTTTCTGGTAAGTTGGAAAGCAAACAAAAATTATATACCAAAATATTTTCTGACCTAGAACTTAATACTACTGGGCTCTTAATTTCTGCTCTTCATTGGGAAGAATAGAAGGCAGAGATGCTAAAGGCTTACAGAAAAGGTAAGAAATCTGTCAAAAGGAAGAGCCTCTTAGATGTGCATAAGCTTAAATGGGAATTAGTACAGAGATAAAAGGAGCAGATATTTGATGTTTATGAAACTTCATGAGTTTGGGAAGACTTTACAAGAGAAAGTAAACCAGTTTGTCAAAACAGTTGTCTTTACTGCAAGATGACATGAAGAATAAAAAAATGAACCAGTGACCACTGAATTAATTCATGGAAATTCTGTGAATAACAGTACCCTCTCAAAACCACAAGAGATGTATTGCCCCAGTGGGGGCAATAAATTTGCTTTTTTGTGTCCAGAAATAACCTGGATAGGCCCTCACCTTATTCTCCTCGCAGAAAGCTGAAAAGGTTTTGTTAGTGTTCAACCTACATGGGACAAAGCCTTTTTACACATACAGTAACATCAGAAAGAGTAGAAGATGAAAGTTATTGTCCTAGTGACTGACATTGCAGAGAAGAGGCAATGAAGGAAATAGCTGTAATGTTTTTCCCTACATGCTGATTACCAGTTTTTAAGATAATTTTCTTTTTCCTTCCCTGGGCTTGCTTTTCCAGCCTTGATCACACAGTAAGCAATGGCTGAGCAAATAAGAAAGATTCTGGTGAAAATATCTCATTGCTAAAAGGAGCCTGTAGTTTATAATACTCCTGCTGTCACCAATATATGATGCTGGTTCCAAAGCGTGCCTGCGTTTGTGACAGCACTGAAATCTATATAAGGCAACCACTCTTACATTTAGCAATCTTCTTTCTGTTGCCTACTGAAGAAATAGGAGGTGATTGTCCCGCTCTGCTCTGCACAGGTGTGGCCTCACCTTGAACATTGTGTGCAGTTTTGGTCACCCCAATGTAAGAAAGATATTAAGCTCTTAGAGAGTGTCCAAAGGAGGGCAATAAAGGTGGTGAAGGGCCTTAAGGGGAAGCCGTATGAGGAGCAGCTGAGGTCACTTGGTCTGTTCAGCTGGAGAAGAGACTGAGCGGAGATCTCATTGCAGTCACAACTTCCTTGTGAGGGGAAGAGGAGGGGCAGGCACTGATCTCTTCTCTGTGGTGACCAGTGACAGGACACGAGGGAATGGCCTGAAGTTGTGTCAGGGGAGGTTTAGGTTGATATTAGAAAAATGTTCTTCACCCAGAGGGTGGTTGGGCACTGGAACAGACTCCCCAGGGAAATGGTCAATGGCACCAAGCCTGACAGAGTTCAAGGAGCATTTGGATGATACTCTTGGGCACATGCTGTGACTCTTCGTGATTGTCCTGTGCAGGGCTAAGGGTTGGACTTGATGATCCTTGTGGGTCCCTTCCAACTCAGCATATTCTGTGGTTCTGTGAAATAGCGCTAACCATCACTCGTGTCTGCCACTGCAAAGAGATCCTTCTCCATACATGCTATTTGACCACAGCCTTGTGTTTTCTGAACAGAGGAAATATTTGCACAACAATGAAGGTAAGTGTTAGCCATAATTTCCACAGTTGATTTTCAGGCTACATTCCATATGCTGTGCACACATCCTGGTAATCCTGCGAGCAGCCTGTGCCAGACGCATCAGTGCTGTGAGTAGAATGGTTGCTCTGCGTCAGCTTCCCAAAAATTGCCTCACTATGGACAGACTGCAGTCACTTGCCCTTGCCAGTAAGCATGGCTGGGTGCTGCCCTAACCATTTGCTTAGTCAAACTAAAGCTATGAATACAAAAGACATGTACAAAGAAGAATCCCAGAAGCAATACAAGACTTGCTCTGAATAATGCAGCTGGTATGTTTGTTGCTAAATTAATGACATCGTGGAAGCACTGCGTGCTACTTCTTCAATTCTCTCAGTTAAGCTGCACCCATCAGAAATGAAAAACTTGTTTTTCTCATTGGGAATTATAATTGAAAATCACTCCTCCCTCCCCCTCCCCCAAAAAACCCAATAAAAAAAGTCCCAAACCAAACCAAATAAAACTAAACAAAACCCCAAACCTCAAGACTGTTTTAGGGCATCTCCTATTCCACTTACTTTTTGAGGGGTATCCTGAGCTGCAGAGGTTCAAAACAGCTTATCTAACTCCCTGCTGGGTTCATGTGGAGATGTTCTAACTAGTTTTTCTACATTATTAATATCCCTACCTCCTGCACTTGGATTGCGCATTTTGCCCCACACTATTTACCTTGGCAAAGAAATAGCAGTGGGAACCCATAATTTATGCTACAAAACAGGTTGAGCAGAAGATTCAGTAGAGCCTGCTTTACCTTACAGAACTAATTATCTCCCAAACTCAGCATTTTTCACAGCCATCATCACTATAGTATCAGACAGGTTTAATAAAAAGAATCATATATCCCTTTGTTGCCTAAAAAAATAAACCAGAGATTCATGACTGTTGTCAGCCCTGTACTTGCACTTGTACTTCGCAACCAGAATGTACTAGTGTGGAATAAATATTTTGAGATATTGCAAAATATTTACTTATGAGTGAAAAAGAGCATCATATTCTGGGGTGGTTTGAATGATCTTCCACTTCCTTCTTTGACAGAAGAGAAGAAACAGTCTTTTTAGTTTTCAGATTGATATTTTCTCACATCAGACTAGTGAATTCAACTGTAACTAACTGTCTCTAGAGATAAGAAGGTGACACAAAAGCATTCAAACTGTTTTGTCTGATATAGAGAGTATAAAAAACCCTAAGTAAACAAAGATTTTCTTCTTTTAAGGAGAAATCAAGCCATGGAAGAGAATCTGTACAAACATCTGTTTTGAACTGCATATTTTTATGCCAAATATTTAATAAATTTTTACAGCCTGTAAACCAGAATATAGGTTTCTAAACCTGTTGCCTTTTGGAAGAACATAGAATCATATAATAATTTGGGTTGAAAGGGATCTTAAAGATCCTCTAGTTCCAACACCCCCATTATGGGCAGAGACACCTTCCACTAGACCAGGTTACTCAGAGCCCCATCCAACCTGGCACTGAACACTTCCACAGATGGAGCACCCACAACTTCTCTGGGCTACCTGTTCCAGCCCCTCACCAGCCTCACAGTAAAGAATTTCTTTCTTAGTTTGAATATATATTAACAATTTAAAGCCATTACCCCCTGTCCTATCACTACATATCCATGTTAAAAGTCACCCTCCCCCTTTTTTATAAGCCCCCTTTAGGACCTGGAAGGCTGCTATAAGGTCTCCGCAGAGCCTTCTCTTCTCCAGTCTGATCAACACCAACTCTCTCAGCTTCTTATTCATAGGAAAGGTACTGCAGCCCTTTGATCACCTTAGTGGCTGTCCCCTGGATCTGCTCCAACAAGTCCATGTCTTTATGTTGGGGACCCCAGAGCTGGACACAGCCCTCCAGGTGGGGTCTCATAACAGCAGAGTAGAGGGGCAGAATCACCTCCCTCAGTCTGCTGACCTCACTGCTTTTGATGTAGCCCAGGATAGAGTTGGAATTTCTCATGAGCAAACACACCCAAGTCCTCCTCAAGGCTGCTCTCATTCCATTTTCCTCCCAGCCTGTAGGAAAATTCCATTTTCAATCCCAGCTTGGGATTGCCCCGATCCAGGTGCAGCACCTTGGACTTGGCCTGGTTGAACTTCATGAGGTTTGTGCAGGCCCACCTCTCAAGCCTCTTTAAGTCTCTCTGGATGGCATCCCTTCCCTCCAGTGTGGTGACCACACCACAAGCATCGTGCTGTCAGGAAACTTGCTAACCTAATACCAAATGACCTAGCAGTTTGATATATTTGGAAAAATCTTTGAGAAGAGGCTGTGAAATAACATAACATTAGCAAATAGAGTTATGCTTTTTCTAGCCTTCCGGTTCACCACACTGCCCTGTTCCTGGCAGCTCACTCTCCACATCACTCCTCAATAGACAACTCATAATCCTCCAAAATGTCAAATTTAGAAACAAAGGAACAAACAAGGAAACTCCATCAAGCTTGGTGCTGTGATCATTTCCCTGGCGAGCATGTTCCAGTATGCAACCACCACATCGGGCAAAGAACCTTTTTCATAATATCTAACCTAAACCTCCCCTGACACAGACTCATTCTGTTTTCTATGGTTCTATCACTATTCACCACAGAGAAGAGATCAGTGCCTGCCCCTCTGCTTTACCTTGTGAGGAGGCCATAGACTGCTATGAGGTTTCCCCTCAGTCTCCTCTAGGCTGAACACACCAAGTGACCTCAGCTGCTCCTCATACAGCTTCTCCTCAAGGCCCTTCACCATCTTCATTGCCCTCCTGCAGATGCTCTCTAAAAGCTTAATATCTTTCCTATATTGTGGTGCCCAAAACTGCACACAATATTCAAGGTGAGGCCACCCCAGTGCAGAGCAGAGTGGGACAATCTCCTCCCTTGACCAGCTGGTGATGCTTTGCCTGATGCCCCCCAGGACACGGTTGGCCCTCCTGGCTGCCAGGGCACTGCTGACTCATATTCCTTGCCATCAGCCAGGACCAGGTCCCTTTCTGTGGGGCTAGTCTGCAGGCTCTCATTCCCCAGTGTGTCCACCCATCCAGTGTTGCCCCATTCCAGGTGCAGAATCTGGCACTTGCCCTTGTTAAAATTCATATGGTTGGTGATTGCCCAGTCCTCTGATTTGTCAAGTTGTCCATATATATGTTTGCCAGGAATATGGATTATATTAAGTTCTAACTCATAAAAAAAAAACTAAGTGATTTTTATTCAGAAATCCCAAAGTTAAGGTAAATATTTCCTGTGCATTATTTGGTATTATATCTAGTGATTTTTATTCAATCAACTCTTGGTCCTGAACCAATTTCTGAAGAATCATGTCTGATACAGAAAAGGTCCTTTAATGTGTACTTGCTTTATTAGCAAATCCTGAGAATGTTCAGCAATAACCAGTATGATTAACATCTGCTACTTCATTTTATGCCCCTTCACAATTAGAATGTGCAATATTTTGCTGTGGTGGGAATGACTATTTTTTTTAATCTTTTTGACTTCTAACATAGGAGAGAGTTTCTTTCTTTTTGTGAGAACACCAGAGTAGTTTCCCAGAATAGTCTAGCAATACATTACACTTCTTCATACAGAAGGCTGCAGCACTATGCCAGAGAAGCAAAATTGTTGACTGTGGACTTCACTCTGAGCTTTAAGTGAATATGTTTTGGGCCCAGACCGTAAATTGTCTTGAACATATCTTGAAATATTAGTCAGAAGATAGCTGCAAGAAGCAAAGGCTGCAAAAGATTTGGACTGTCATGTCAATGACAGCAGCAATGCAATCTCTACATCTATGCAGAATATTTAATCAGTAAACCTAAAAACACTTAACAGAAGAAATAATTGCCCTAGCTATTTAATTCAGAAACCATAGATACCAGAAAATCTGTACATCAAATCCTCTTTCTTCTCAGTTTGTATTAGAAACACATTTTTGCAAAGGCACATTTTCAAGTTACAATATTAGAAAAACTTCATATTTACTTAAGTGCAGCTTTTCAGTTGAGATAACCTCTGTTTATTTGCCATCCTTTTCTGACTTAGCACTAGAAAATAACAGACTACAGGTCTTCTCACACAACAGCTTTTTTACATCAGATTATTGAGAGAATGGTGATTTGCTTGAATGATTTTCTCTGCTGTATCCATTTATATCACTACAGCTTGCTGGTGTCTGCTTGAATAGAGATTTTTAGCATTGCACTTGCTTATAATCTTCATTTTCCTTACTTTAGACAACATGGGGAAGAACGTGCTGTCTCAGAGTACAGGATGGTTTCTTTGATGGTAAATCAAAACTAAGTTCATTGATTTCCAGGCTGTTTTAAACCCTTCTGGTGAACACCATGCTAAGACACAGCTAGCAGCCAATCAACAGATTAAACAACTTTAAGAGTAAATAGAATGTCAAATAAATTGATTAAATGAAGATATTTGAGCCACGAGGCTTTTGTACTGGACAACAGTCTCTTCAAGGATACAGTTCAAATCCTCATATGTAGATCTTGAAGGAAAAATGGTTTTCTTCAGGGTGGCAACAATCTGACTTCCTAGCTGAGCTACAGAGATGATTTTTAAGTATGTGCCAGCAAACAAAGAATATTTGGTTATAATATTTTTCCCTACTAAACCTTTTTACATTTTAGTGCAAAATTCTGAATTTTGCTTGCAAGTCAGGTTTGTTTGTTTCTTTGTGTGTTTGTTCATTTTACATAAATACACCCCTTTTTATATAGAGTTGTTTCGCAGTTTCAATAGGTTGCCAGCAGCAAAAGATCCCTCTGAACTTCTTACAAGGAAAATGGTGTGCTATTTTTCAACAGTTCCATTCTTTCATTCTTTTGAGGACTGAAAAGCTTTTAAACTATTGTGGACTTAGTATTGATAACAAGAAATTAAACTCTTTCTTTCTCACAAGCTTCTTACCTGTAACTCATCATCAAGAGAAAAATACTTCCTGCTTTTTTAATTGTTTCATTTTTTAAAAATCTGCCATAAAACACCACCACCTATAAACACTACGTGATAAGACAAGGCTTAGAAATAGAAGGACCAATGGAAAAAAAATCAAAGAGATCCAGCAGAAATTTTGTCCCTCAGGAAGGTATAATGGAGCTGCTGGGGAAAAAACCTATAAGAAATGCGCTTCTTCTTTTTCATATTGTATGGGGCTGTGCTTTGGATTTGTGCTGGAGACAGTGTTGATAAGTCAGGGATGCTTTCATTACTGCTGAGCAGCACTTACACAGTGTCAAGACCTTTTCTGCTCCTCACCACACGAGTGATTGGGCTAGGGATGCACAATGATGATTTAGATGAGGGGATTGAGTCATCAGCAAATTTGCAGATGACACTAAGTTGGGGGGGAGTGTCGATCAGCTGGAAGGCAGGAGGGCTCTGCAGAGGGACCTGGACAGGCTGGAGAGTTGGGCTGATTCCATGGGATGAGATTCAACAAGGCCAAGTGCCGGGTCCTGCACTTTGGCCACAACAACCCCCTGCAGTGCTACAGGCTGGGCACAGAGTGGCTGGAGAGCAGCCAGGCAGAGAGGGACCTGGGAGTTTGGGTTGACGGGAAGCTGAACATGAGCCAGCAGTGTGCCCAGGTGGCCAAGAAGGCCAATGGCATCCTGGCCTGGATCAGGAACAGTGTGACCAGCAGATCCAAGGAAGTGATTCTTCCCCTGTACTCAGCGCTGGTGAGGCCACACCTGGAGTACTGTGTCCAGTTCTGGGCCCCTCAGTTCAAAAAGAATATTGAGGTGCTGGAGCAGGTCCAGAGAAGAGCAACGAGGCTGGTGAAGGGACTGGAGCACAAGTCCTATGAGGAGAGGCTGAGGGAGCTGGGGTTGTTTAGTCTGGAGAAGAGGAGGCTCAGGGGAGACCTCATCACTCTCTACAACTCTCTGAAAAGATGTTGTAGCCAGGTGGGGGTTGGTCTCTTCTCCCAGGCAACCAGCAGTAGGACAAGAGGGCATGGTCTTAAGCTCTGCCAGGGGAGGTTTAGGTTAGATATTAGGAATAAATTCTTTACAGAGAGGGTAATCAGGCGTTAGAATGGGCTGCCCAGGGAGGTGGTGGATTCTCTGTCCCTGGAGGTTTTTAAGATGAAACTGGATGCGGCACTTAGTGCCATGGTCTAGTAACCACGGCGGTGTTGGATCAAGGGTTGGACTTGATCTCAGAGGTCCCTTTCAAGCTGGCTGATTCTATGATTCTATGAGTTGGAAGGGGACACAGCTGAGACAGATGAATGCAATTGACTCAAGGGATATCCCAGATCATATGGCATCATGCTTAGCCTAGAAGCAAGGAAAAGAAAATGAATGTTTGGAGTGATGGCATTTGATTTTCTCAAGTCACCATTAGGCATGATGGGGACCTGCTTTCCTGGGGATGCCTGCCGATGGGAAGGAGGGAATGAATTCCTCGTTTTGTTTTGCTTGTATGCACAGTTTTTGCTTTACCTATTAAACTGTCCTTATCTCAACCCACAAGTTTTCTCACTTTTACCCTTCTGATCCTCTCACCCATCTTGCTGTGAGGAAGTAAGCAAGCAGCTGCATGGGAGCTGATTCCCAGCTGGGGTAAAACCACGACAAGAAGAAACTTGGTTTATCCTGCATACTTGAGATTACTTTATTAATTGATATGTAAGTGAAACTACATGTTTATCAGACTGTACTAAGGAAACATACTAAGTATTCTTGACCTAGAAAGTATGAAACTGTTTAAAGGTATCATGTATGAAGAAGAAACTTAAGAAATTCTCCCAAGAGACATCAATTTTATAGGCAGTCTTAAAATCTTAGGGAACCTCTTGTTCAGCATCTATCTGTGACAGACATGAGACACTCAAACCTGAATGAAATGTTTACATAAGACCCAGATTTAAACTTAGGGAAAAAAAAAAAAAAAGGTGTGGTGAATTGCAGAATGTAAATTGACTAGTCTGTAGTTAGGACCCCACATGTACCCTCCAGGGCAGAAAAATAATGGACTATGTGACCAAACCACTAAATCTTGGAAGCATAAAGAAACAAGACAGATTTGGAAACTTAAGTCTGCAAAATCAACAGGACGAGTTTGGAAAGGGCACTGTGAAAGAATGTATAAGGTACAGTAGAATACATAACCCAGCAATATCCATCTTTTTGATAAAATTGCTCCATTTCCATAGTAGAAAAGAACTCCTACAGAAGTACTGGAAAATTCATGTGTTCAGATTTCATACTATTGTGCAGTTTCTCAGGAATCACATATATGGTGTATATGTATGGAGACTGATTGCCCAGAGGGACAGACATTCTGTTGCCAGCAGAGCAAATTTTGTTAAAAAAAAAAAATCCTTAAAATTGAAATCCTTTTGAAAAATTTTCAGCTTATGCCAGCAGAGCAACCCTGCTATAAAACAGGAACCCACAATAACAGATAAGATACAGGGAAAGTCTAACTGAAAGAAAATCCAGAAATAATAAAAGTACTGTCTATTTCAAAGAAATTAGACAAAATGTCATGAAGAAAGCAAAATGAGGAAATTATAAGTAGGTGTTGAAAGCCTGATGATAAAGAAAGAACAAAGTAAGGCAAGAGGTTAATGCTGTACATATAAATAACATCCAAAGGCACTTTATATTCATGGTCCTAAGCTGGCATTAATGTTTGCATATGCCCAAAAAAAAGTGTTGATACAGAATTCGTTTTTAATCCTGTCTACAAGTAGCAACACTGGACAGTATAACATGAAATCGTATTAGCTATATATGCTATACTAACAACCCTGAAGTCTGTGATGTCAGCAAAATGCATATAGGAAGCTTAGCACCAGACTAGCAGTTTGTATAAGAACTAGCAACAAAATACTGTCATTGTAAAAATATTATAACTTAATCAAAGGTGCTGCTCATGTGATATAGGATCACATGAGTTTACCTTTCATAGTGGAAAGAAAATAGATGTTTAACTAGCAAAACATGAGCACAAGAGAATATAAACCAGTTTATTGTGGAATTGTTCTCACAGCTTGTATTGACTTTGCATGGCAAGGTTTTGGTAGCAGGGTGGCTGCAGGAGTGTTTTTTGTGAGAAACTGCTAGAACCTTCCCCCATGTCTGACAGAGCCAGTGCCAGCAGCTCCAAGATGGACCCATTGCTGGCCAAGGCTGAGTCCATCATTGACAGAGACAGTGCCTGTGGGATAGCATATTTGAGAAGAGGAAAAGTTGCTGTGCGGGAGCAATTGCAGTCAGAGAGAGGAGTAAGAGTATGTGAGAGAAACAGCCCTGCAGACACCAAGGTCAGTGGAGAAGGAGGGAGAGGAGGTGCTCAGGCACCGGAGCGGAGGTTCCCCTGCAGCCCTGGTACAGACCATGGTGAGGCAGCTGTGCCCTTGTAACCCATGGAGGGCTATGGTGCAGTCTATGGAGGACCCAATGTCAGAGCAGGTGGATGCCTGAAGAAGGCTGTGGCCCCATGGAAAGGCACCCACTCTGGAGCAGGTTTGCTGGCAGAACTTGTGACCCCACAGTGACCCATGCTGGAGCAGTCTTTTCCTGAAGGACTGCATCCTGTGGAAGGGATGCATACTGGAGCAGTTTGTGAAGGACTGCTGACTGTGCTAAGGACCCAAACTGGAGAAGTTCATGGCAGGGACCATGGCAGGGACCCCCACTGGAGCAGAGAAGAGTGTGAGGAGTCCTCCCCTTGAGAAGGAAGGAATGGCAGAAACAACGCATGATGAACTGAACACAGCCCACATAACCCATCCCCATGTGGCACTTGTGGAGAGGAGGCAGAGAAAATCAGGAGTGAAGCTGATCCTGGGAAAAAGGGAGAGGTGGGACTAAAGGTGTTTTTATGATTTAGTTTTATTTCTCCTTAACTTGAGATTGGTAATAAACTTGTTTCCTCAAGTTGGGTCTGTTTTGCCTGTGACAGTAATTGCTGAGTGACATCCCCCTGCCCTTACCTTGACCCACAAGCTTTTTGTTATATTTTTTTTCTCTCCCCTGTCCAGCTGAGGAAGGGGACTGATGGAGCAGCTCTGGTGGGCACCTGGCATCCAGCCAGGATCAACCCACCAGCAGCTGTAATAACAGACCACCTTCAACAAAGAAAAGGAGAAATGAAACAAACTTTACTGGGAAAGCTGAGTTATGAAACAGTTAACAGACAATCATAGGAAGGGCTTGAGCAGAGCATTGCAGATACACAGTCTGCAGTCCTTTTAGCAGTTTGATCACCTTTTAAGCAATTATGAGACCAGGCTCTGAAATTCATGAAATGTCTCAGAAGTGCAGAGGACAAATGAAACTGACTCAAACATTAGTTCAGAATTCCTGGTGTATACATAGACATACATCTCCATGTATGTATGTATACATGTATGTATGTATGTATGTATTTATTTACATTTGTATACATAATATTGGTATTGATTTATTATTACTTTGGGAAAGGGGAATTTCTAAGACAATTGATACTTTTCATAAATAAAATTTGAAATAGTTAGAAAGCTTCAAGTTTGTGTCTTTTTTTAGTATCTTGGGAGGACTTCAACTGATTCTCCTTATGGTCACAGTACTGGCTTTGCCAGGCTACACCAGGCTGATTTCTCACCACTTTTGCCAAAGCAGCCAGCAGAAGGGGACATTCATTCCTCCAGCAGAAATGTTAACGCCAGGCTTGCTTCTCACATTTTCAGTGCAATCAGCAAGTCACACTTTTTAGCTGGATCAGAGTAACAAAAAATAACATAATTGGTTTGATTCAGTTTACTTGGCAAAGTTGGTGGGGTGAGGTGGTGGGTGCAGGGAGAAGCCTTATACAGGACACAGCTGGTTCCAGACAGCTCCAAGATGGACCCACTGCTGGCCAAAGCTGAGCCTGTCAATGATACTGGTGGCATCTCTGTGATAACGTATTTTAAAAAGTGTAACAACCACTGTATAGCAGCTGTGAGAGAGAAGAGTGAGAAAAACTGAAGAAATAGCCCTGCAGACACCAATGCCAGTGGAGAAAGAAGGGGAGGAGGTGCTCCAGATGCTGGAGCAGAGATTCCCTGCAGCCCTCTGGAGAAGAACACAGTGGAGCAGGTTGTCCCGCTGCACCCCATGGTTGACCACTGTTGAACAGATATCCACACACAGCCAATGGAAGATCCCATTCTGGAGCAGGTGGATGCGTTTTGAAGGAAGCTGCAGGCAGTGGATAGGCCATGCAAGCTCCTGGCAGGAGTAGCTACCTAGGGCAGGAAGCCATGCTGGAGCAGTCTGTCCTGAAGGACAGAACCCTGTGGAAACGACCCACAGTGCAGCAGTTTGTGAAGAACTGTATCCCTTACAGGGACATGGAAAGGAACAGCATCAGGATGAAGGAGTGGCAGAGAGGAGCAGTTATAAACTGATCACAATGCTCTTGCTTCATGCCCCTGCACCACTCAGGGAGGAAGAAGTAGGAGAAGTCAGAAAAGAAGGGGTGAAGTTGAGCCTGAGAAGAAACCAGAGGATCTAAGGGGAAGGTGGTTATAGTTTTGTCTCTTTTTTTTTCTCACCATTCCACTCTATTTTTAATAGACAGTAAATTAATCTTTCCCAAGTTGAGTCTGTTTTGACCATGATGGTAATTGCTAAGTAATGTCCTTGTCTTTATTCCAACCCATAAGCTTTTCCCTCTAATTTTCTCACCCTGTTCCATGAAGGAAGCAAAGCAAGAGAGCTGGGTAGGCATCTGGCAGCAAGTCAAGGTCAAACCCACCACAATGGTACAATGAGAGGCCCCTACTTTACTCAGTATATGTTTTACAGTTAATTTTGTCAACTCAAGGCTCCTATCCACTCCACACAGTTTTCAATTCTGTAATTAGCACTAGCCAGTGCCCAGGAAAGAATTTGTCCCAGGATGTCCTTGATCATACAGTACTGACATAGTTCATTCATACTAAACTTATTTAAACTTACCTGAAAAAATTGTCTTTCAAAAAGTATGGCAATTCCGTGTAAACACGCAACAGCTAAAATAAAAGAATATCTCTAATATATATTACACATGGTCTGAGCAATAAAATATGACCTTCCCTTATTAACTTTAGGCATGAGCCATGCTCATCCCTACAAATTAATACTCACTCATACCAGAAGACACTTTGTTCCAAAGAGAAGAATGCTACAATGTGCTTCAGATGTATTTTTCTTTATTTTCTTAAATGGGTTGAGGTGTCTTCCTTCTGTCAGACAATTTTTTGTGTTAAAGTGGTTTTGGCGGCTGTGATCATCTTCTTAGGACCCTTTTATTTCAGCACACGGTGTTTGCATTTCTCTGGCCCCACCCCTGACTTATGTAGAGGCTCAGCTTTCAGCAGTTCATCTGCAAACTGAAGATCACTTTTTTCCCCTATTCAGGTAAAAAGCCAGAAGTATGGGGAATCTAGGGCAAGAGCATCTCTTAAAATTTACAACAAAAGGAAATGTTACTAGGTATGTTTCCAGAAAAGATAATACGAATTTCTGGATTGTATCAAATCTTTCCTTAGAGAAGGCTAATGTAGTAAGATCACAGTTTCTTTATTTGAGAAACCTTCAAGCCCTAGCAGGATTCAAACCTGAGGTTAAGATCCTCTGTCTATCTGAGGTTATATATATATTAGGATCTTGCATATTCCTAAAGCTAGGTCTGAACTACCACAAGAAACAGATCATCATCATGGCTAGGCTTCGCGAACGAAGATTTGGGAAGGCTCTATCCACATTTGCTACAGGCACGCTGGTGGCTTATGAGGCCAATACATGACAGACATATCCGATTGCAAAAGGCACAGCAGAAAGACTCCTTAGATGGTGTATTCTGCAAGACACGGTTCTTTCTGCATTGCCTTTTCTCCTCAAGGGTGATCCTGCGTGTGTTCTCAAAGGAGACAGCTGCATTATAGATGGTGTGTCTCCAGGCCTCCTGATTGGAGGCCAGAGTAGACCAGTTATGGTGATCAATATGGCCAAGGCTGAGATGTTGTTTCAGGGAGTCCTTGTATCTTTTCTTCGGGGCTCCTCTGTTGCGGCAGCCAGTGGCAAGTTCACCATAAAGCAAGATCTTAGGGAGGTGGTGGTCCTCAAGAAACAGATATTTACAGATATTTATAACAGATATTTATAAGACACAAAAACTCAGTTAACATTACAACATGCTAGACCATGCTACTTTCAGGAAAAGGAAACTTTTACTTCCTTAAAACTGGTAAAATTGAGAAGATACAAGAATTAGCAGTAAACATTAGGCTTAAAAAATTCTTTGCAGCTTAAACTTTTTGACATAGCATTAAAAAAATCTAAGGTATTTAGAAGTGTTTTGTATTCTTTATGTTTTCCAAGAAAAAGCCTAAAAGCCTGAAGGCAGCTGTCAAATTACAAATGAGATCAACTTGGAGAAAGCATAAAGACAGCTGTCCTCTTAGTGGAAATATATTTAAGCTGTATTCTCCTGCACTGTAACTATGTAAGTTTAGCCATGCACAAAAAACTATTCTTGAAACTTTCTCAGTGTTATTTTGTATGCCTTGTTCGCACTGGATTCTTGGTCTTACCACATCTATGAAATACTCCTGTACAAGCTGATTTCATTCCAACCAATCAAAATTCACAGCAAAATCATTTATGTATTTTAAATTTCCTTTATTTGTGACTTGCTTTTTGTTCACTTTTGTCTATATTTTGTCCCTAAGTTCCACTTTTTCTACTGTTTTAATTTCTCTTGTCAGTACTTCCAAAATTGTAAGTGACGTAACCTTTTCACTTTTGCTTTACAGCTGCCAT
The DNA here is from genome assembly GCF_036250125.1 of Pseudopipra pipra. Lineage (NCBI taxonomy): Eukaryota > Metazoa > Chordata > Aves > Passeriformes > Pipridae > Pseudopipra > Pseudopipra pipra. The sequence continues at coordinate 34,326,282 of NC_087581.1, forward strand.
ACAGTCACATCTGTCAGTGGTCTGTCACAAAGCAGGAAGGGCAGCTTGTGGACTCTGTCATCTTCATATTCCGGACTCAAGGTTAGAAGAGTGAAAACCAGGTGCAAACCCACTTCATCCATTTTATTTCAGGATCAGTTGACAAAAACTATCCATGAAAGGAACCATAAGTCAAACACTTATGGTCCTTGAAATGTTACAAAGCTGCAATAAACAAATGAGTCTTTGCCAGCATGGTCAGCCAAGGATCACCACCTCTGTAATCATGTCAGTCTATGGAGAACTTCAGTTTCTATCTGTGCAAGAGTTAGAGAATAAAAGACTTCTTAATTTCAGCTACCTGAAAACTACATTCAGTAATAACTTTAATGCTTTTTTTTTTCTCTCACAGGAAGTACTTGTTAGAGGTACTTTCTGTTTCTGCACAAATATTCATCAACTCTGGTTGATGACTTTGCATCACACACTTCTTTGCATCTTTAGCTGTGTAAGTAATTAGCGCAGGGGGGATGGAAAACCATGAGAGCAAACATCTGCCCCCAAAGTTTACCCAATTCACTCTCTTAAGAATACTCAGTGTTCAGCTCTGCTGTTACTTACTTGTACTGCAGTTGCAATTCTGCGATGCATTGCAGGTGGTTTAGCAAGAGAACAAATACTTAAATGTATGCTTTTATTTTTCTAATTTGCAAGAGCAACAGGATACAGTCACTGCTTGTAATCATAGATCATTACTGATGATAAAACATTACTCTTCATGGCAAAAACTAACAGGAAATCTTGCCCCCTCCCCACAGATTTCTCTCTCCTGTTACCAGCCTCTGCTGGGTTTAGAGACAAAAAGCTTTTTTGGCATGGTGCTCCACAAAGAACCAGAAGTTCAGCCCTATAAATAACAGACACACTAGAAGACTCCCTTTCCTCCCCCCGATCTGTTAGGAAAAAGGGACGACTGCCAAAACAGCAAGCAGTTATACGCTACTTCTCTACACATAGGGTATACATACAGTGAAAATTTTCTTGACAACTAACTATGAAGATTTGAGGGTATGCAGTCCATTCCTAAAATAAGGTGTCTGATCCAGGTGGTGACACATGGAGGCAATTCCCCCTTCTTCTAGCAGCTATTTCCTAGTGAAACCCTTGAAGCCCAATCTTCTCATTTTCTTGTCAGTTTCCAGCCTCTTGATCCGTGCAGATGTAGGACCTTTCAGTAGGAGCTCACAGCTGGGATGAAGTAAGGACAGGAGAGTCTATTAGATGTGCCTCCAGCTGCCAAATCATGGTGCACTCCAAATAATGCTGATGTGCAGGGATTTTAGGGGAATCTCCAACACTATTCAAGCTGCTGCAGGCTGCAGCACTTGGGATTTTTTAATGAGGTACACACTTTTATTGAACTTCCTATTTCCTTGAAATTAATTTCCTGTTTTCTTTCTAATTACTTTGGTAAAATAAGAAGCTGCTTGTCTGTAAGCTCCACCTTTATGTTTCACAGCTCTCCAAATCCTGTGGAGTATGTATCATCGGACAGATATCTGATGGGAAAAAGCAAACAAGAAATCAGAGTCTTCTTCAGACTCTGTCCAGGCATGTTTTTACTCTGCACCGCTGTTAAGTTTCACGCACAGCTTCCCAGCCAGGCCAGGTGCCTTCCCACCCCATCCTCTCTTCCATCTCTTGATTCTCCCCCACTGACCCACTTCAAATCCACATTGTGTGCAGAAGGCCAGCTCCGGATAGACTGGGGAGCACTAGCCCCGCTGGGTCCCCCCGCTCACAAACGCCGAGCCCACTCAGCGCCTAAATGGTTGGACTGTTGGGATTAGAGAGCAGTGATAAGTAGCATTGAGCTCTTGGGGACTTCAGGTTGGACATCAGGAGGAATTTCTTCGCTGAAAAGGTAGTCAGGCATTGGAATGGGCTGCCCAGGAAGGTGGTGGAGTGACCATCCCTGGAGGTGTTCAAGGAACTACTGGACGTGGCACTCAGTGCTCTGGTTTAGTTGACATGATGGTGTTTGGTCAAAGGTTGGACTCAATAATCTTGGAGGTCTTTTCCAGCCTCAGTGATTCTGTGAACCTGTGATTCTTCGTGGTGGCTTTCCCCCTTCCCCCGAGGTGGCAGCCGGCCAGCAGCTCCGGTGGGTGCGTGGCCGTCTGGGGCTATGCCCTGCGGGTGTTGTCTCCTCCTGACGGGGAACCGCGAAAAAGCCCTTTGTTGCCTTGAGTCGTACAGGAGTTGTCCCCGTCCTACGTGGGTTCCAACGCTACCGGCATTACCGGGGAAGCGTTAAAAAAAAGTAAAAAAAACACAAACAAGGGCCTCGATCCAGGCGTCCCGATCCAGGTAAAGACGGGGGCAGGGGTGGGGCGGAGAGGCGGGGGCGGGCGGCCCGCGGAGGGTCGGGTCGGACTAGGAGGTGGATGGGTGGGTGGTGTCGTGAGAGGCGCGGGGCCGCCCGGGGGCGGACAGGCCAGTGCAGGGGCCGCAGTCCGGCGCCGGCCGCAGGCGGGACGTGCCGTGTCGCCGGGCTCCCTGCGGGTCCCGGGGCTGCCCCGCCCTGCACCGAGCGCGGCCCCGCAGGTGGGCACTGCCGCCGGACCGGGAACGGCGCGGCCCCGGAGCGGGTGGCGGCTCTGCCGGGCTGGCGCATCGCTCTTCCCGGGCGCCTTACCCTTCGGAGCGGAGCAGCGCAACTCCAGGAGCGGCAGGACCATCGGGCAGGTGCGGACCTGGAGCCCAGGGAGGCGCATTTTTGTGCCTCTCTCCTTATTTTTCTCCTCTCTCCTCCCTCTTCCCTACCCAAGCCTTCCCTCCCCAAACCTTCCCTCCCCTTCTCTCTTTTTTCCCCTTTTTTCTTTCTTTACCCCTCTTGCCCCCTCATCCCTCTTTCTCCGCTTTCCCCCTCCTTTTCTCTCCCTTTATCCCCCTCTCCTCTCTCTCCTTTTCTCTTTGGTTGTAATTATTTTGTTTTTCCAGTCTTCTCCCTTTTCTCCCCGTTTTCCTTCTGCCTTTTTTGTCTGCTTTTACCTCTCCACGCTTCCTTTTTTGTTTGTTTGTTTTGTTTCCCCGCTTTCTGTCTATCTCTCTGTCTTCCCGCCCTCCCTTTGCCTCTCCCCGCGGCAGTGCGTGCAGGGGAGCCTGGGGCAGGCCGTTGCCCTCGGGGAGTGGTGGTTGGGTGTGAAATCTGTTAGCGAGCACAGAATTTGGGGGACATCTGATGCTCGAGGTGTTGCAGTCCTGGGGTGTGGCTTCCCCTCCCCCCCCTAAACACACTGGAACTACCTTTTTCTTTCCTTATTTTTTTTTCTTCAGAATTGAGAAACTGTTTAGAAGGTTGTAAATAGTTTTCTGTGGCCCAGGTTGGGTGAGAGGACTGTGAAAGAAGCCTGACAGGAGTTTCAGTTATATTTTGGCACTTTGCCTCCTTTCAGTGTTACTCAAAAAAGTAGACTTCTTTGTGGGAAAGGGGAGGAGTGGCAGCAGGAGGGAATTGCCATTTTGGAGTCCGCTATTTTAAATTTCATTTTTAATGGAATATGAGGTGGGTGACCACAGAGCTGGCAAGAATAACAGTCAGAAATAGTAGTGAGACAAGAGGGGACAAATATAGCTTTCTTGTCTATTTCAACTTGAAAATCCTTGTGAAAAATAATCCAGTATTTGTAGCTCCAGTTGGAGCTCAGTTAGGATGGTACATTGCTTTTGAAAGTATCTGTATACAAAAGAAAATACTACTTATATTTTGTCTCCTTATTGATTTTCTACTCTGCCTATAATAAATGTTAGTTATCAGCATAATGTCTTTCCTATGAAATCTGAATTGTCTGGGGTAATACTTAATTCCTGAGGCCAGAAGAGCGAAAAGTTACTTAATATAACCCTAATACCTTTGCCAGCTCTACCTTTTTTCTAACATAAACCAAACGCAGAGGCAAACATACAAGCTAAAGGTTTACAGTCTATTTGCTGAGAATATGGTGTTCATGGAACAAAATCCTGCTCTTCGAATTTGTTACCATTGTTACTATGTTGGAAAGCCCACTGCTAGTCTTATGAAAAGATTTAATTTTGTTTTTTTTAATAATCTCCTCTCTGTTTTCCTTTGGCTTTCAACATAATTCAGAAGTTCTCCACCTGCTTTGGTTTATAAGCTCCTGAAACTTGCTCTTGAGAACACCTAACTATCAACCTAGAATTTTGTCTTAGGAATGGTGAAAAAAGGTAGTTTCACAGAAATGCAGCGTGCCCAACAATACAAGTAACTTGTACTATTAAGTTTACTTCATAGCTCCAAGGACACCATTTCTTGCACTGTAAAGCATTATTATATACAGATTAATTGTGTTGCTGTTAGAGGAACTTAATAAAACAAACAGAAACCTCATCTGTGATAGGTTATCCCAGAAAGCTCACTGAGGAACTCTTAAGTGTAGGCATGGCTTTAAAATTATGGCTTCTACATAGGGCTAAAGAATATCTCCTCAGAATATTTTATATGTTGTGCTTGAAGAGGGATCCAAGTAAATTTGACAGCCTCTTCCTTCTGCCATGAGGTTTAGTTCTGTTTTTAGATTAAGTTTCCTACCAGTGTGTCCCATTCTGAAATACAGCATTGTCCCAAGGCAGCAATCAGCAAAATTTTGAAGGTGGGCGTGAGAAGTGCAGTGACTGCTCTTGTTTCTGGTGAAATTATAGTTCCTACTTTAGAATTACATGAAAAAAATAGATACACATTTTACTTTGAAGTAGCCAAATTACCTTGATAAACACCGGGCAGTTTTACTGGGTGTTAAAGAGGATGACATTACTTTAAAGATTTTGTGATTTTTTTGTTTTGGGATTTCTGTGTGATTTCAGTGTTAGTTACCTTAAGGTAAAACGTATCTTTTTGTCCATGCTAAGAGTCACAGAATTCTTGAGGTAGGAACTGGGCACTGAATGACTTTGCCTTAACGTCTTTACTCTCCTTAGTTGAAATTTCTTACCATTAGCTCTGTTGGTGGGGCCTCTAAGGATAGACAGGAATGCAAATAGTAATCAGGCTTTGAACTGTTCTGCATAAGATTTACTTGATACAGTAGTACAAGAGTATACTAGAAAGGCTAGTAACTTTTTTCAGTTTACACAGAGTGTATGTTCATGTGGGTTTTACTAATTTTTTTAAACACAAATATTTTAGTGTGTCAGATTCCTAACATTTGAACATAAGCTCTCAAAAAATAACCCAAGGGTTTGAATTTATTTTCATCCTTTTTTTAATATCTGAAAAAAACCAGCTATCTACTTTTATCTACTCTCACTATTAAATTTCCATGTAGTGCTGAATGTAGCAGTACTAGCCATTTGTGGAGTTTTGTTTAAAAAGGACTAGAAATGTGTGGGGTTTTTTTCTATAAAAAGGGAGTGCATTTTTCTCTTTTATTATTTTCTTAGGCAGCTCTGAAAGAAAAGCCCTGTTCCTGCAGAGTGTTGTCAATTGCAGGCAACTGTACCCACATGAAACCCTGCTGCTGTCTCTGCATGATTTCAAAGTTAAGAGTCCCATAAAGCCTAATGGTAAGCCAACTACTCAGCTTATGGCCAGTTCTCATTTGCACTAAGACTGAAAACTATCTAATGGAACAAACATGAGTTCTTTGATCCAGTTACAGGCATATCTACTTTCAAGATTGTGCTGCTTGATATCATGGAGAGGCTGAGTAAATGTGACTTTGCTCTGTCTGGCAGATCTCTGCCAGTTGCACTGTATCTGTTCAGTCTGTCTGTGCTTAGGCATGTTTGTGTTCATGCAAGGTGCTTACAGCTTTAAAAATCACTTCCTCATCAGAATTAATGTTTTGCATAACTGAATCTGAATGGAAGCAGGCTAATTGTAATAACTGGGATCTGTGGCTTGGAAGCATCCCGGATATGCCTTGGTAAAATTCAGGGGCTTTCCAGCAAATCCACCCTCAGTAGAGGGACTTATTCTGTAGTTTTGAGGAAAAGGTTTGTATCTCAGGTGGAATTTGTGAATGGGGAAAGAGAACAGCAAGGTCAACACCACTTACTGTTCTCAGGGGTAGCTGAAGTTTCCTTATATCTTCCCTTCCTCCAAAATGAGAACAGAGAAAAATAAGTAATTTCTGACTCTCACTCCCCACCCATCAAGATGATTACTTGTCTCCTGGCCCATCCCAACTACCGCTTCGGACATGGATGTACTCAGTACTGTATTTTCCACTTGGCTTTTCTTCAATACATTTCTGTAAAAATAAAAGTCTCATGTTGTCATGCATGGATGTAGGATGTTAGTGCAACTGCCAGGAAGTTTTCAAGTAACTGTTGTAAAGCTTTGATTAAAAGCTGATGTGTCTGTGGACATAAAATAGAGGCCTACGCATAATGTGCATGTTGCTGGGTGCTCTCCACAGTACCTTTATGCCAAAAGTCACTGAAGCAACTACAACACAGCAAACATCACTGTCTGCTTCCTCTGATATTTGTTAGAGGAAGCAGAATAGGAAGAAAAATGAAGGAAACTTTAGTTCAGCAGCCCACAAGGCTGAGAGAGTCATGACACCAGGACATTGCAGCTAGGTCTGCAAGACCTATCAGATCTTCCCTGCTCTTGTTAGAACTTGTTTTGACTTCCTGCCAGCCTCTGTGATGCTTCCTAACTCTAAGGTCTTTCCTGCCTTTTTGCCAGCTTTTAACAAAATGTACAGGCTGCTGAAGTACCCCAGAGTACTTTCTTACCGTGTACCTGCCGCCTTCTGAATTTCTGGTGCTAATACTGGCCCAAGAGGTATTTTGGAGGCTGCAATGCTTCTGCTAAATCAGTGTTTGAAGTGTTGCATCAATCGTTTTTCCACTGATACAAGAGAAGAATGAAGTGCCAAAATTGAAAGATAACTGCTTTTTCTCTTTTATTCCTATGCCACCAGCCCCTAAAGATTTTCATCTTATTGTGACATGGATCTGTGCACCATTTCACTGCAAGCCCTAACTGCTTTTTTGGAGGAAAAATTATACTTTGAGTGAAAATGTATTGGTAATTGATTGAATACAAAAAATATTTACTTAATTTACTATTTCACTCTGCTCTCTAAATTGCTTCAGGCAGGACAGAGGAGGACAATGTGTTTTAGGTGAGCTGGCATGAGGGAGGCCCTGGAGTACCAGGAGTCCCCTTTTCCCAATACTGGTGCTGTAACTCGGGCAGAGTGAATAGCCACCCTAGCGTAAGGCTGGTTAGAGGTTGCTCTTGCTTTTCACCTCATTTAGGAAAAGCTGTATCTCTCACTCCCAGCTATATCAGTCCAAGCAAGAGCCTACAGCCCAGAGCCTGTGTTTTCTGGACTGTGGCATGGCGAGGGGAGATTTCCGTGGCATTGCAGGGCTGGTGGCTCCGCATGTCAGGTCTATCAGGGCCTGGTTAGGAGCAGGGCAGTTGGTGGGCACAGACATGCCCTGACATCAGGCACCTCCCTGGCTTGTCACTGTCTGTGGCCAGATTGTGGGGCTAGAGACTGGCCCTGCAGCAGTGTCACTGGTATGCAATGGGGTCACAGGGGAGTGCAGAGGGGGCTGGTTGGAGCTGTCAGGGGCTCTTGTGGCCCTGCCAGCAGCCAGGAGAGCTGATGTTGGAGAGCTCCCTAGAGCCCAGATGGTTCAGTCTGTTGTTGTACCCCTCCTGGCCTGATGTGTGGTTGGCAGAGATGTGGGGTCATTCCTTTCACCACCAGCACATCATGATGTCAGACCAGTTGCACTGTGAAACTGCAGCTGAAGAGGTCTGCTGTGCTGGCAGCCAAAGGCTGATGTCCACGATGCTGGACTGAGGCTCACACCCGTTGTCAGGGCTGGTGTAGCAGTGCTCTGCTGGCTCTGTGCCCTCACAAGCATCCTTGTTCTTAGGACTGCCAGCTCCAGTCCAGCCTGTCTGCATAAAACCTTCATGTGAACTTTGGTCTCCCTCCAAGTTGTGGTATGATCTTGTAAAAGTTTTTTGTTTAGTTGTCTTTTTTGGGCTTTTTTTTGAAACCTAGGTTTCTTGTGGGATTTTGTATTTGCTTTTAAGGGTGGGTGAAGCCAAACTTATCTAAAATCATATGCTGAGCTGGACTTGGAGGGTGCTGCTCCCTCCTGTTTGTGGCTCCTTTATCATAAATATCCATGTAGTCTACTGCTGACTCATTTCAGTCAGTTCCATGGGCAGATTAGTAATTTAGCATGTAGAGTTAACTCAAATTTATATAGTGACCAGCTAAAGACATTGTTACTGAAATCGGCTGTTTTACACTTGCACCTTTACAGTTAAATAGTATAAAAGTTAAATCAGAACCTACTTTTTACCAAGACTGCTCCCAAACTGCCAGGTGCTTAATACTTGTTCACAAAACAAACTTAAGATGCAAATGAGCCAAGTGATATGCTCTCTGACACCAAAGAGGTGTCAGAAATGGAGATTTAAATTAGGTATAATAATCCTTCTTTCCATAAGGTCTGTTTAAATGGTGAACACCAGTTTCTAGTAGAAATCAAGTTGAAATTATCTTGGATTTGTTTAATCATGCTGTACAGTTTATATACAGCAATGAAGAATAATTTTGGCAGGAAAGAGGGAAGCGGGCAGCTAACTCAGCCTTTGTACTAACTACCCCATCTATCAGCAACTGCTCTAAGTTTCCCCTTTTAATGACTACTGCATCAGAAATACAGACTCTGACTTGAGTAGGAGGCAGTAAAAAAGGAAGTGGGTCAGGTATGTAACTTCTGCAGCTGAATTTCAGTTGAGAGCAAGACAAAAGTTGCCAAATAAAGCCGTTTCTCTGTGGCGGCACAAACGTCTCTCGGCTCTCCCACAGTGCAAAGTGCTGCCTCTGACAGGGTATTCTTGAGTATGCACACTAAAACTACGCAGAGCTAAAGAAAAAGATGTTAAAAGCTTTACTGAATGCAGTCGAATGCTATATTAATGAGTATTCTAGGCTTGTTAAGAATATTAGATGCATTATTAGATGGAAGGTACCAAATCTTACCCTGTAAAGGTCAGCTTCTGTGAATGGGATATGATCAAGTTTTAGGACTTAGAAATTGCAAGTGTAAACAAATAGTAACTTACTGTTAAAATTGGTCAGAGGAGGCAGTGTGTCAGTGAAAAAAAATTTGACTGTGGGGGAAAAATCTCCATGTAAAGATAAGAGCCACGTTAATGTGTAAATGTTTGCAGATCTCTCATTTTGGTATAATGAAAATGCAGGGTCTTATAACAATAGAGGAATTGCACCCAGCTGGATATACAAGGCCTTTCTGAAAGAGATTCTTTATCCTGCTTTCAATTAAGTTTTATTCTGAAACTGGAGCGGGAAAGACTTCTTAGCAAGCTTTATTCTTGGAAAATTTTAGAAGGTGAAGACCACGATGGTCACTTTCAATTAAGACTGTTTCCCTGCATTGTAAAAACAGCGAGGGGGTAGTAATCTTCTTGAGTGTGTGTTACTCTTCAGTGATAGTGGTCCTCTGAAAACTAAGAATAGGATAAAATGGTAGTGCTAACAGCTTAAAGAAAGTATTCCGACTTCTGTTACCTAAAGCGTCACAAATATAAATGTATTTGAAGTACACTTTAAGTTCTAAAAAAGTTTTAAGTTGTTAGGCAGAAAACAGTAATAGACAGTATCACATACACAGCTTGTATCCTTCCTTTGTTAATTTAATATGTGATGAATATTATTTTTATTGGATCAGATCTACCAGTCAAAACTAGCAGGACATCAAGTAAGCAAGTGTGTGATAAAGTTATAAAACATGTTAAAACTTGTTCTGACTTATGTCATTGTGTTCGATGTCACATTGCAAACTGAAAGCTGGAATTGTGGAATTTTTCTTTTAAAATTTTATTTTAATTAAAAGTGTGAATGTACCTCTCTATGTTTTCAGCTGTAATTGCATGCTAGCTCACCTGGCTACTTGTCTTAAGGGTTAAAATTTAAATTTTCTTCCAAACAAACGTCTACCTTCCCTAAGATAAATAAGAAATGCAGGATATAATAATTAGAATTGCAACTCTGAAAACGAAGTACACTTTACAGTAGTTAAGATGTTTATATAATGCTGTTAGTCACAAATTCATGTCTAGTTTGTGGTCTCTGCTTGCTCTTGGCTTGAGTTACAAAATGCTTAATTATAGCACATAGAATACTGCTGATCCTCATGGCTGTGTTAGACATTTTTGCAGTGATCCGCACCTGCCCCCCATCTCCTACACATTTGTCAGCTCCCTCAGTTTGCAGTGCTGTGGGCAAAGTGGTGGACCCAATGTGTAGTGCATCCCAGTGGCAGCATTACTAACAAAAAACTCTGATGCCAGGCCTCAGTTTATTAAATGTACCTATTCTGAGATGTGCAAGTAGCAGGTTAAGAGCCACAGTTGATGAAGTAAAAGCTAAAATGACACTGGGGTAGCTTAAATAAAAGAGGGCCAAAAAAAGGAAATTCTTATGCTAAACAGCCTATAGCAAAACCCAGAAGTGGATGCAGTACCGCTTCTTTTTCTTAAAGTTTCTTACCAGTTTTTCTGAGTAGCTGTTATTCTTAGAGCTGTTCAGAAAGTTATACTGAGGCACTGTTTTTTTCTTGAAAGTAGCAAATATCTCTCAAATACTGGATATTTCATTAACTTACAGATTCAAATTTTAGAAGACATTCTCTGAAAACTGTATAGGCTTTTGCAGTTAGAGGTTGAAATTCAAACCTGCACTAAGTTATTAGGCAGTGAATTTGTGAGTAGAAATGGCACTTGAGTAGCAATGTAAGTTGTTTAAGGATATCCTGTTCTTGATATTCAGGTAAATATCAATTTACCTGCTTAAGGTAGTACTTAGAAAAAAAAAAGATACCCAGTTCTGTAATACGCTTTAGTTTTCTCAACAGCTACAGCTGTAGCAGCTGCATTACTGTGCAGTGATCCCTTCACAGAATATCTGAAACAGAAAAAAGGTGCTTAAGAGGAAGCAAAGCTAACAAACAAAAATGATGTACTGCCTGTGAAGTAAAGATGAAAATAAAATTGTCATATTAGAAATCTTACTGCTACTCAACCTTGCAGCACATTTCCACATAAAAACAAGTGTGTTTAAAAAATGGTAATACAACACTGCTGTGCTCTTAGATTTGTGCATTTGCAGTGACTTCACACAAGTGAGCTTGAGATATAGGTGATAAGTATTATCTTTTACCTTAAAAAAGTATTTCAGCAATTCAGTAACGGTTGTTCTCACAACTCTCTCAAAACTGAGGTGCTCTGCTATACTAATTTCCCCCCCTCTTCTTATCAGCTGTTTACTGCTGATATTTCTAAGCTCATGCACAAGACATTGAAGAGACTGTACCTCACATAAAAATGTTGAAAGGCTTCAGGATCTTCTTTGCCTTTATTGCCTTCTTTTGTTGTGAGAAATAAAGCATGACTACCATCCAGGAAGTGTAAGTTTTAATGATAATGTCAATGTCAAGTGTCTGTCAACACTGAAATGGGTGTAAAGCATTCTCGTCAAACTCTGAAGCATGAATTAACAAGAAATACTTGCTTCTCAGTAATGTATCTGACTTAAATTTTGTTAGATGCAGCTGAATCAGCTCTGTTTTCTTACTGAACTTTGGTTTGTGGTCTTAGTACTGTGGAAATAGGGTTTCACAAAAAACTATCTGCTTCTCCCAGTCTTTTTCTAGAAAAATAAACTAATTTTATTCATTAATTTCTGATTTTCAACAGAATATTTTTGGCTGAACTATTCATCTTTTTACTGTCACTAAATAACAATGTGATTATTAATTAATAATTTTTTTAAGAAATGTTTTAGTCTTTGAATGACATCATATTTCATTTCTTTTTAGGATTTTTCCTTCCATTTTCCTGACAAACTCGCCAAATTCCTGAGAAACACAAACTTGTTTCTGAAGTTGTTGATGCTGATATGAGCAGAAGGGAGGACATTTTTTTTTTAGCCGTGCGAAGCTACCTGGTATTTGAAATGCTGAAGAGGAAATTACGGTTTTGCCATAATTTGCGCTTCAGGCTTTTCTTGGGTCTAACTCTTATTTTAGTAATCATTTCAGTTTTGAAAGTTAACCAGAAAGAAGACTTCTTAAATCAGAGACATCTAGAGCTAACAAAAGAAGATCCTATTAGCAATGTTAACTGCACCAAGATTATTGAGGGGGATATAGAAGAAATACAAAAGGTAAAGCTTGAGACATTGTCAGTGTCATTTAAGAAACGCCCCAGGCTAACAACAAATGATTATATTAACATGACGGCAGACTGTGCCTCCTTCACCAAGACTAGGAAATACATTATGGAACCTCTCAGCAATGAAGAAGCAGAATTTCCGATTGCTTACTCAATAGTGGTTTATCACAAAATTGAGATGCTTGATAGACTTCTAAGATCAATCTATGCTCCACAGAATTTTTACTGCATTCATGTAGACAAAAAATCTCCAGAATCTTTTTTCACTGCTGTGAAGGGAATAGTCTCATGTTTTGATAATGTCTTTATTTCAAGCCAGTTAGAGAGTGTGGTATATGCTTCATGGAGCAGGGTGCAGGCAGACATTAACTGCATGAAAGATCTCTACAGTAGAAGTTCAAACTGGAAATACCTAATAAATCTATGTGGTATGGACTTTCCTATAAAAACCAACCAGGAAATAGTAGAGAAATTAAAAGCCCTTAAAGGTGAAAACAGCTTGGAAACAGAAAAAATGCCTGTTTATAAAGAAGTAAGGTGGAAAAAACACCATGAGATTATTGATGGTAAAATAAAGAACACAGGCACAGACAAACAACTACCACCTCTGAGTACTCCAATTTTTTCTGGTAGTGCCTATTTTATAGTTAGCAGAAGATTTGTCGAATATGTTTTAGAAAGCAGCAAAATACTTAAGTTCATTGAGTGGGCAAAAGATACTTACAGCCCAGATGAGTACCTGTGGGCAACAATTCAGAGAATCCCTGATGTCCCAGGTGCAGTTTCTTCTAGTGACAAGTATGATGTTTCTGACATGAATGCACTGGCCAGGTTTGTCAAGTGGCAGTACTTTGAAGGTGATGTGTCCAAAGGTGCACCGTACCCACCATGCAGCGGAGTTCACATTCGCTCTGTCTGTGTTTTTGGGGTAGGAGACTTGAACTGGATGCTACGAAACCACCACTTCTTTGCTAATAAGTTTGACACTGATGTTGACCCTTTTGCAGTGAAATGTTTGGAAGAATATTTGCGACACAAGGCTTTGTATATGCAAAAGAAGTGAAATACTGTATGCTCCTGTTACAAAACATAGGTACAAATACTATACTGCTAAGTACTTTGACACGTAACAGCAATGGTGGTGATGCTGATGATGGGTATAATAAACCATGTTGGTGTAGTGGTGCTGATGCTGTCCCTGCCTTGTCCATGGACAAGGGGAAGAAAAGACATGTCTGAAGTGAATATGGGGATCCCTGGTATTGCACACTGAGGCTCAGAGCTTTAGGTACAAAATCACAACAGCAACTTTTGGAAGGCCAACTGTTTGGAATATTTATTTTCTAGAAGGTGTAATTAATGGATTTCCTTTGGCTAAACCGTTTGTTTTAGGGCTTGGAAAATGCGTGTTATTCATGGTTATTCATTTTTTTTTTCCCATGAATGCAATGCTAGCTGGAAGAGAAAGATGAAGGGTTGGGGGGAAATGCAGCTGGACTGCACAGACTTTGTTCTGAGTACTGAAAGACTCAGGAATATAACATTAGAAATTATCTGAAAACTATGCAAAAGGGGATATGCAAAGCCAGCTGTCATAATTTAAGTCTGCTTGCTGCAGTTCTGTTACATGTAATTCTTAGTCCTCTTGAAAATTTTGTCTTTAGCATGGAGTATTAAGGAATTGCATTTAAATTTTTGTAGCCAAATCTTGCTTTTGTACTCTCAAAGATATTGTGATATAAAGTGTATACACTAGTTTGCAATTACATCTTCTCAGGGAAATTTCAGTTTTATGCCTGATGAGATTTAGACTTGTAATTTTACACTTCTTAGTGTACTGGGAGTCTTGCTTTTGGATTCAAAATGACTCAAATTTCTCAAAAACTTAACTGCAGTAGTGTCTAAATGTCACTGATGGAACTGCTGGTTTCTGCTTTGTGTCAAGCTCAACTTGCATTCCAGATTATTTTAACACTGAGTACAGAAAAATAAAGTTATTTTTCTAAACGATGTTGCCTCTTCCCACCATAGAAGAACCTCTAAAAGCACCACCAAAAAATCCTAATGATGAAGACTTAAAATGTTTTTACTGTAAGTTTCCATACAGTTGAAGCTGCAGCTGAGGTAAGTCCTACCTTACCTCCATATTACTATTCATTCATGTGTCTGTGCTTGTTTAGGTTTAGCCGGTGTATTTATTTGCATCTTGTTGTGAAAGGGAAAGGAAGACATCAGGATGATTTTTGTTCCAGTTATAGGTCCCTGCTTAGTTTAGCTGCCGCAGTGTGGCACAGAAGTGTGGGGGTGAAATAACAGGATATTGTGAGGGATGATATTATTTCTTTCTATATCAATTCTGGTTTGTCATGCATAGTTACTGCCAGGTGTCTCATCTTACTCTTGAGATGACAGTGGAATTCATTTGAGGCAAAATAGATTAAAATTTTTGTTTTGTGAACTGTTGCTGTAATGGTATCGTGTTTCTTACAAAGGTGGTTTGTCGTGTTTCTCCTAAGGTGTGCCTCAATACTTTAACATAATGAACTGCTTATTGTTCATCATGCAAACAGCTAGGGAGGCAAGCAATTTAATCCAAAGTAGAGCCTATTCTTGCCAACCCCTGCCTTCAAAACCACCTGAAAGCTGTTTAGGGAGACTTCAGAGAGTTTCACATTAAGAGGTAATTAAAGCCTCTTAGAGCTAAGAAATGAGCTAAGGCAGTTGAGAAAAATTCCCTGTCTTCCCCACCCTTTGGCTTTTCTGCAAGAATGTTCTTGTAGACAGTTATGCTCTACCACCTTTGCACAAGCTACAAAAAGGCTTAACTTCACTGCATATAGTATTGGGAAGTTGCAGGAAGTGATGCTATATTTTTAGCAGAAAGGAAGTCGTTTGTTGTTAAGAATTTGCACCTGAAGACAAGCTACATGAATAGCTTCTATGAGACCAGAACTGCTGGTTCAAGTAGACTGAAAAAACTGATGATCTGTGTTCTGTGCATGGGATGGACTGCTGACTCAATTGCTCAAAATCTGCTAGACAGTTAGAGCATCAGCCCCTTTACCTACCTATTTCAGCCTGCTTTTACTCATACAATGAATACTTGTCTGTATCTCTGTCATTAATGATACTGCTACTATAAATAGTGAACACTTGATGTGAAGACTAGTGAAGTGCTTGACTACCTGCTTCAGTTGTTACTGTTTAGATAGTCAAGAGAGATCTTGTGTAGGCTCACTGTATCTTCTGTACAGAAGGAAAAACAGGAGAATATTGCTGTTTAGTGTACATTTTCCATAAGATGAGGAATTTCTTTTTCTTCTGGGGAAAGTGAACTACAAAAATCCCACCTTCTGAAAACTTAGAAAAGAGACACTTTGATCTGTAGAATTTAAATGGTCTAGGAAGATATTTTCTCAAAAGAACTCTTAATTTCTTCAGAAAGTACCAAATGTGCCAAAGGAAATTACTGGATAAATTAAGGGTATTGTAACTACACAAGCAGGAAAACCGCCATCACCAGCTATAATGGGTAAAGAAAGCAATTCAACTTACATTAGTGTTGTCCACACAATCAGATTCATTACCCAGTGTGCAACAAGCTAATAATTACACACCTGAGAGAGACACGGATTGTTTATTCCAGATGTCTGCAAGCCTGGGTGCTCAGTGGTGGTCCACAAATCAAGCGTGACCCTCCAGACTTTTCATGCCATTATTTATACGCAGAAGTTCGGAGTTAGTAACTTTCCAAGTACAGTTCCTCTATTATGATCTGTTAGTAATTTCTATACAAGTTACATAACCCCTATACATGCTTAGGAGAGGGGGTCTTCACGGGGCAGGGGTCTTTTTGACCTGTAGGCACAAGTTTTAGTATTATAATGAACATAGTTCAGCTATAGGATACATGGACCTTGAGTATTTTGCCAAGTTAGCAATGTATACATAGACATACATCAACATCTTGATTTACTACATTCTTAAAACTTGTTAGTTCCTGGATGTCCTTGAGTAAGGGTTGCTAACTGCTGCCTGTTCCATTTCACAGAATATTCTGAGTTGGAAGGGACCTACAAGGATCATCAAGCCCAACTCCTAAGTGAATGGCCCGTACAAGGATCACACCCACAACCTTGGTGTTATTAGCAGCATTCTCTAACCACCTGAGCTAATCTCAGGGTCCACGTTGATTAGGTCTCCTTTCTTGCTGATTAGGCGTGAAAGTTTATGAGTATCTTACATCAAAGAACATCCTGACTTAAGATAATCTTGACATATTCCACATTTTGCAACATTAATTTTCACTGAATCTACCAAGAAACTTAGCCAAAATAATCATAATAGAATCAGGCAGCAATAAAACTTGAAATCTAGATTATATCCCTTACTGATATCTGCAGTTTGTTTTGGTTTTTTTTATAACTTGTCTCAGTTTTCTACTAGATGCTTAGAAGACTGGAGTAAAAGTCTAATACTGACGTGAGTGAACATGAAAGAAAAATGCTTCACTGATACTGCAGCAAGAAGCTGATCTTGATGCTGTGCTGAAGACACTGGGCTCTTGTCAGGAATAGCCAAAAATTAAAAACTTAATAATTACATCAACCCTTCGACCATTAATTCTGAATACAGTAATGCTCTAATTCAAGAAAGCTGCTGGTTTACTCTGATCACCTTCAGGTTCCAAATCGGGAAAGAAGTGAACACATAGACTTGTGGCAAAATGGATTGAATTTGGAAGCTCGCTTGACAGAGGATGGAGCACTAAAAATTAAAACTCTTATGGTGGGTTCAGCTATGGTGCTGCCCAGGGCACTCTAGAGTACCTGCTTTTTCCAGTTCCTGCTGCATGTACCCAGCTTACACCAGCTTTCACACAGTGATCCTGTCATCCTTTGGACAGCCAGGAAGCAAACTGTTTTGCATTCTGCCTGCTGCTTAACCCTTTCTTTTCCTTTTTTTCCCCCGTTTTAC
Organism: Pseudopipra pipra; assembly: GCF_036250125.1. NCBI lineage: Eukaryota > Metazoa > Chordata > Aves > Passeriformes > Pipridae > Pseudopipra > Pseudopipra pipra. Next base: position 34,343,500 of record NC_087581.1, read on the forward strand.
TTTTTCTATGTTTCTGTGTTTTCTGTTTCTGTGTTTTAAAGCTGGTTCAGTTTCTCAGTCCAGCTCACCACCATTGCTGGGAAGCAGTGATTAGCCACTGAAATTGTTGAAGTACTATGTATGCTGTTCAAAATCCCCTAACTTTTCATTTAATTTTCAATAAAAGATTTTCCAAAAAGAGCTCAGTGCTTTGAAGACACTGGCCTAGTTCAGCCCCTGCTTAACACATAAGCATTTTGAGTGGCATTAATAACAAAAATTTGCTTGGTTTACTGAAATTACTTGTGGTAACATAGTATCGTCTATCACTAAGGGTCACAGGGCTGAAAGCCTTTTGGGGTCAAAGGCTAATTTGATCCCAGAACTTAATACTTGTGCTTTCATCTCCTTCCTGCCTGAGGTTTGGTTTGACAGGGAGCATGTGTTTGGCTCTCACTCCTTGCTATCTAGCACAAGAGAAAATGACAGAAAAGCTACAAGATGAAGACTGCAGTTATAACTAAGGTCACTAGTCAGATCACCATTACTTGGTGCATTTTCAAGTGGCCTCACAAAAATTGACCTAGGTTATAACTTGAGTGCATTACAAGACAAAAATGAAAGAAGAGGCCATTTGCTTCAACATACTTGTACTGTGCTGATCAGAATGATATAGTTACTATTGCTAGCTCTGAATGGCTGTGACAGTCTTTAAAAATGTTAACGGTGGATTTTTTTTAGTCACAGAATAAATAAAATATTGTAGTGAGTACCTCTTCAATCAATTAAAATGTGGAAAATTGTATTACATAAAATGGCTTCCCAGTTCCAGTTCCTGTTCATCCTTAGCTTAACACTTCAATAATCTAGATAAGTTTCCGTAGTTTTCAAATTCTCTTCTTTCCAATAGATCATTTTAGGGCATTTTAATGCCCTAGACTACAGTGTGGTGAATTAATAGCAACCTGCTTTTGACAGACAAGGAGCCCTCCGTGTGCCTGAGCAGACATAACAAGCACTACCCTTTAGGTTAAGTTCTTTATTCCAAATCAAGCCACTCAACTTTTTCCAGATATACTTACTCAGTTTTCAAGAACCTGCACTAAGTTATTTTCCTCATGTGTATCCCAAATACATAGCCTGAGCTTTTCTGTTTCATAACTGAAATGATTCAGTTTCTTACTCTTTGCATACAAATAACAGTTTGGGGGTTTTTATTCTTTTTTTCCCCTTTATTTTTCATTTTTTTTCTTCTCTTTTTTTTTTCCTTTTTTCTTTTCTGGATCAACCAGTAACCTCACACAGATCCTTTGTATTTGCATTGTCTCCCTTATTTGCCTTGCCTTATGTTTCAGTGTCTTCAAACAGGGGAATATGTTGCTCAGTGCCCTCATTTAAATACTGTGTCTCTCAAAGTGAGTTTTGCTCTTGGAGTCTTAAACATGGTTGCATTCTTCTAGGATCTGCCAGTATTTGTTTTAGTTTGTCTGTCTTCTGTGCCTGTAATGGAGCTTGGCAAGCAAACGATGCAACCAAGTCCTTGAAGTAAACCAGCATATTTAAAAACTATATTCTTTTACTCAAAAAAACTTAACTTTTCTAAGATTCCTCAAAAAAACCCTAAGTTGTGCAAAAGATGAAAACAAATTCCACTAAGCGGAACATGTCAGGATGGGCTTTAAGCAGATGCCACTTGTTAAAATCCATGTCACATACTGCAAAACAGGATGCTGGAACTTTTTGTGACAGATCTAGCTATATTTTTCAAAAATAATTTCCTTTGGATTTAAGAATCTAGGCCTACTGGGAGATCTAGTCACATACAGCTGATGATAATTTATCCTGTACCATGAAATCATACCAATCTTGCCTACCTTAATATTTATTTTTTTTTTATTTTTCAGGGACTTTACCCCCTCATTATCTCATTTAAATAAGCAGTATTTAAGACATCTTTTAGCAGAAAATGTCTAGTTACTAAAATCTTCACTATCTTTATTGAAATAGTTTGTCTACATCAAACACCTTTATTTCTCTTCCTTTCAGCCAACTTGTCTTTGGTACTCAAGAGAATAGGGAGCAGAAATGGTCAGAAGGCTTCAAAGTGTATTTTACCAACTGGTGTGTGATAAGGACAGTGACAGTTGTCGCTTAGCATGAACAGTTACGAGTGAGTCTTTAGTATATTTTGGCACCAGCTGTGTGAATTGCATTAGTGATGCTGGAAACAGGGATTTCCCAGTGTTAATGTGAAATCAGTTTAAAGTAGGAAACATACTGGAAGAGTACACATCACGTATCTGTAGGTAATGCTCATAATCCTGTTTAACCGCAGACTGTTGTTAATTAAACATGTTGCTTTCACCAGGCAATTAAACCTTAATTACCTTTTTGAACCACTACATTATTAGGATGATTTTGTAATACCTCATCTACAAGCAGGAGTTGAAATGCTGTTGACCTTAACTTTGATTTAGTCCCAGCCACCCTTTATGCCTTTTCAAGTTCTGAAAAAATCAGCAAACCTGTTTTTAACAACATACCAAGCAGTGCTGTTGCAGGTACCTGTATGGCATGTCTTTGCCAAGCATACAGAGCAAGGATGTGCTCTTATGAATTAACATACAACACACTTGTAAGCCTTGCATCCTGACACATACAATTTTTGTTGCTACAGGGGCCCCCAGGAGCAGAGGGGATTTGCTTTTCCGTTAGAGCAAACCCAGGTGAACCTACACTGGGGCAGTGAGACTAGCAGCATTTATTCTTTCCTTAGTGCCTTATTTGCTCCATAGCACTGAGCAGCTGTTGCTTGTGAGATACATAAATCCTTAGCAACAATCAGACAGCAATGAAAAACTAAATATCCAGACTATACAACTATTTTATATCTTTAAGCACTTATAATACAAGGTAAAATACAAGCACTACACATACTCTTCCCTTCCTGTCTTCCTCTTCCCTCTCCCTTAAATTTAATTTGAATAGCTGCCATGCCAGGAAACTCAGCAAACAAAATATTTAACTGAGATAATGTCCCTGCTCCCTAGGGCAACAGACCTCTGAAGAGCACTTATTCTTTTCAAATGACCAAAACCAGAAGGGCTGAAGAGAAAGTTAACTGTGTTTTCACAGCAACTAGTCAAACCTTTTTGCCTTTGCTGCTTTTTAACTTTTTCTGCCTGCTTACATAACTGAGCGCACAGTGAAGGAGGTCTATTCCCCAGTATCTCTAGTTTCATAGGCTTTCTCCTTCCTTAGAATACAAGATTTCTCCCACCCTTGCCTCCTCGGTTCATGGTCTTCTGCCTTCTTTTCTCTCCTCCTGCCATGAAGAGAGGGGACATCTGAAAGAAACACCAACAGACCTTGCCAAACATTACTTCAGGTGGCCAAGGTATAGGGAGAAGTGAAGTTTCAGTGAAACTACTTTCAGATGGGTTTACAGATCCTACTCATGGCAAGGGTACTTCACTGGTGTTGTCCTGAAGGCTGTCTTCCCCCCATTCCCAGCTTTCCACCCCAAGGTCCCAGCAATATCTAGACTGAAAATATGGTGTAAGTCTCCTCTACTATGTACATAAGCAGAAGAATCCTTTGGTGGATTATCTGAAAATCTTTCTAAAATGATGCAATAATTATATATTCAGATACACTTGGGGAAAAAAAAAGGTTTTCTTCAGCAACTGAAATCTTTCTGGATACTTCCTAGGACCTAGAGAATGGATTAGATCTTGTATGTAATGGGTGACTTTGTTTCTCAACTTAGTAGCTATTTTTAGCTTATTTTTTTACTAAATCCAACATCTCAAATGCTTTTAAGAATAATTGCTTATGCGTATCTGCCTTTCATTTGTCAGAGAACAATTATTAAAAGATCCGGGATTTTCTTTTAAATGAAAATTCCTTAGCTGCCACTATCAAGGTCAGTTGTCATCAGGATTCTTAAAATAAATACTCTGTGAAAGAGGAGTTGTTCCTAAATGTCCCTGATCTATCCCACATAATCTCAGTATTGTTCAGATCTACAGTATAGAGCTACATACTACTAGGGTTTGGAAGTCACATTGCTTTTACCTATGAATGTATCAAAATCTGCAGTCAATATAGAGTCCTTATGCCCTTCTTGACCTTTGAAGGTTGAATTTTTACTGAAGAGGTACTGAAAGCAGCCTGAAGAACACTCATAAAGTATTAAATCTGCTAGACTGCAGCTCAGCTGTGTAATCCATGCACTTTAGTTGATTTGCATGAAACTATGACAACATGAAACTGTTTTCACCAACTAAGCATCTTTCTAGCACTAAAAATGTTCACATGTAAAAATTTTTTAAATGAGAGGAAAAATCTTCTACAAAGCTACCTTTCAGCATCTTAAGATGAATAGACTAGAACAGTCTCTCAAGAAATTAAAACTATGTTAAGAGCAGAAAACACTGGAAAGTGACAATTGTAGTGGAACAGAATGACAATCAAGATATCAAAATACTTCACATAGCTCTGTCAAAAATGCTATAGTCATGAATTGCTTTTTAGCCAGTGGAGGTTAAACAGCATATTTGGACCAGCTGTTTGATGGAGGGCAGTGATGTAGTGACTGAGTCTGAGGTACTTGATGGCTTTCAGGTGAGCTGTCAACATTCCCATGGCCCTAAGACCAGTTGGTCTATACCCAAGGGTGCTATGGGAGCTGTCTGACATCCTCAAAAGGTTGTTCTCCTTCAGTTCTGACAGGTTGTGGAGATTGGAGAAGGCCCCAAATGACCAAGGCAAAGCAAATGTACCCATCTTTAAGAAAGGGCAAATGGAACAATTGGAGGAACTACAGGCTGGTTGCCTCATTTTCAGTCCCTGGGAAAATCATGTGTTACACAAGAACTCTTGGGCGTATATGGGCACACAAGGCAGAAGATGGAGATGGGCTAAATCATGCCTGATCCGATGGATGATCATCTGTGATAAAATGACTGGCTTTGTGGATGAGAAGAGAGCAGTAGATGATGTTGGCCTGGATGTACATGAGCAAGGCTTCAACAGACACTGTGAGGAAAGGCAGCAAGCTGGACTGGAGGAGGGCAACTTTGAGGTGTCTGCTCTACCTACAAGGAGGTTACCAGGGGCCAGGCATTTTTGTCAGTGGTGGCTTAAGTAGAAACAGGAGACTTTCCAGATAGAGAAAGCCAGCTTGGGGAATTTCCATAGCAGGGTAACTAAGTACTGGGACAGGCTGCCTGGAGAGGCTGTGCCTTCTTTGCCCTTTGTGGAATTCAAACCCTGGCTACATAAAGCCCTGAGCAACTGTGTCTGATCCCACAACTCAGCCTGCCTTGGGCAGGGGTTTGGACTGGAGACTGCTGCACTCCACACCAGTCCATATAACTGTTTTCCTATGTTCTTCCAGCAGTTATACAGTTACAAAACCACTCCAAAGGAATGAGAGCTGAAGAAAAATATTTCCAGAGTCAGATAACCCATTTCTTATAAACCACGTTTTAAATAATACCTATATGTAATACCTGAGGTTTGCTGTAACTCATTTTTCCTGTTGCACACACCCACTTTGACACCCCCCTTTAAATATTAGTCCCCACAAAGTCCCAACATATTGTTCATTTTTCACCTGTTATTTTTAATTTAGTATCCCTTTCCCAAGAAGACTGCCATATCTCTGTGGTGGGGGAAAAAAAGTTTTCCCCCTGAAGTTATAAAATGGTAAACCCCCAGGGGGTGGCTACCCTTGAGGTTGAGCCAATGAGCACTTCTGCAAAATATAAACATATCACCCAGACTGGAAAAGAAGGGTTGTAGTAGCTGTTGTTGTTGAAGTGGCCATGTTTCTGAGGCCACAAGGAGAAGGGGCAGGAGCCCCCCTTGGGGGCTATGGCCCCCCCCCCCCCCCAGCCCCAGGCTGGGGGGCTACAGGGACTTGGAACAGTGTTAAACTGGACTGAGGTCTGTAGCTGAGAAGCTGGGAGTTTTTCTCTTCCACCGGAGCAATGGCAGAGGCAGCAGCATACAGAGGACAGTGGCAGATAGCCAAGAGATAAGAGAGAAGCAGCAGAGACAGCATGCAGCCAAGGAAGACACAGAGTTGTCTGAGAGAGAGAGCCAGCAGCAGAGAGAGAAGTAAGCTCTACAGAGAGAGAGAGAGTTTGGGTAAGAACTGAAACAAACTCCCCAAACCCTTCTGAGACCTCCTAGAAAGGAGGAGGAGACAGACTCTTACTTGAGAAGAGTCTTGGAGTGCTACAGCACTGAAAAGAGAGAGCTGAGAAGCTTGGGCATCCTGGAACTGGAGTGGGATGGCCGAAGGAATGCAGAGGGGGGCTTCGCCCCCCCGCTGCTGTTAAGCAGAGCACAGGAGCTCTGTAAGGGAATTTGAATCCCCTGAGGATAGGGGCCGTCACGAAGACCCCTGCACTTTGTGATATGACGTGGTGAAGTGACCTTTGTCCTGGTGAACACAGCCCACGGAAGAGAAGACCCTCGCTTGGAGTTGAAGGGCCGAGAGGGGCTTGGATACCCCCTCGTGTGTACTGGCAGAGATCGAGCTACAGCTGCTGCATGAAAGAAGAGAGCCTGCTGCCCTAGAGACACTGTTGCTCTGAGAGTAGAAAGGATCTCTTCCTCCTTCCCTCCTGGACTTTTATTTGGAGAGAGAAGAGATTTGATCCATTGTAAATACTGTTTTATCATGGTAAAGATAGTTGAGATTGTGTGTGTAATGTATTATAATATTCATTTGTACAGACTACAGTCATTGTAATATAATCCTTTGCCCCCCCATTTTGAGTCTCGTGTGTTGTCTGGAAAACCCATCTCACACTGAGCTGAGATGAGGGAGGGGGCTTGAACTCAAGAATTGGATTTTGGGGCTCTCAAACCATGACAATCTCTCAGGGATGAAATCTTGTCAAATGTTTGCTTACATGAGTGGCAGTTTCACATGTAGCTGCTTGCTACATGTAGTGTAAAGGTATCTGCTCATTACTGGCAGTTGCATTTCAGAGAATCACTTAGCCCAGTTGAAGCTGGGAATAATGATTATTTGAAAAAAATCTGGAAAATAATGAAGACACTTAGGACTTTCTGGTACTGTTGTGACCACTGTGGCTCTGCCTAATCCATTTGTGAGATACAACAATGAGATGGTAGAAGATGGTTCCTCACTTTTTCTTGGAGTATAGTTAGAAGGAAAATGTACTCTTGTACAAGTTCCCCTTTGGACATAAAGAGGAATCTGCACAATCAAGTCAGTCTTCTCCTATGTGCTGCTCTAAGAATGTATTTGGCTTTTGGCCATTTAAAGATTGGTTAGTAGCTATAATAATGATGTAGCTGCTTCATAAAAGTAGATGTAATGATGGAGGAAAACAAATCTTTTTTGTGTGATTATTTTCATGTGTGCTCTGTCTTGTCAAGGAAAATTTGTGTATCTGGACTTGTATGGTATTTTTAAAACCAACTGTAAAAAAGGCTAGCAGCATTTGTGTTGGTGCAGCTTATAGTCTCTTTGTACAGGAGCTGATACTTAAAATAGTTTAGACTGAGAAATTACATTATGGAGGCCCTTGATGGGAACTTAATACCTAATATATAATCTTAACAATCCCATGCAAAATCTTGTTTTAAAATTTGTACATTAGAATATACCAGTGGTAGTAGTATTCTTTATATAAAGGCATTGGGGTTAGAGTAGTATAGATTATTTTTGACAGAAGAGAGTATTTGGTTAATATTTGTTAAGAGCTACTTTCCTTAAGTGATGGAGAAAAGGCAAAATAATTCCACCAGAATTATTTCACTTTCTACTGAGTGCTCCGTGTCATTTGTTGGCAAAGGTAACAGAAGAAAAAAATATCAGCATCAAAAAGGGAACATTAAACAGTTTTTTAACAGTAACAGCACTGGCTCCAGTTTTCTTTTCCATATTTGATATCGCCCAAACTGCAGTAAAGGACTATGATTCAACTTGTATTTCAAGCTCCTAGCCTTGGCCAATTCTCAAAAAGAACTGAAAGCACCTATATACCACATTGAATAGTTATGTTCAAAATTACATCCATACCCCACTACCCCTCAAGTTAGAGGCATCTTCTTCTATCATAGTCTTACCTTTGGACTTTGATCCTTTGCCTAAACATGTGGATTTACACGTCTCTTTCCATCCAGCTTGGCCCATGCAACATAGCCCAGCACCTAGTTAATTTTTAAGACTGCACAAAGACATATTGCTGCAGACACATCAGAAAGCTTTCCTTTCCTTCCCCTCCCCTCTGTCTCAGACAAACAGCACACACTCTGGTTTTTTTAAAGAATGAGAAATACATGTCTCTGTCCACACAAGAATTTGGTCTCTCTTCTGAAGAAGTCACCAGCTTTGTAGATGCAAGTGGGTTAAAGGTAAACCCTTCTCCATATTATCTATTGCCTTGGCCAGCCCCATGCAGGTAGGGAATGATGCACATACTGCCAACATCTCTCTGGAAAAACCTTTTAAATGCTGCCCACTGTGTACATCTTCACTGATGTTTGAAGATCTCTGTGCAGATATTGCATGCTATTCACACTTGTAACTCCTAAGGAAGAAGTGTCACTCTCTCTGTTGCCAGGTTTCTTTTGTCTTTTTCTGAGGTTGTGGTACAAACCAATCAATATCAGAGGCCCACTACCAAGCTGGAAGGGTAGTTCAGACTGATGGTAAGTCCTAAGAACTGACATCTGAAAAATGCCAGACTGGAGAAGTCAGGAAAACACAATGAAGCAATACAGGGTACAGTAGGCTGGACTTTGCATAGTTTCAGAAAGAAAAGTTTATCAACCTCAAAATGCTTATGCAAATGAATCTTAACTGGAATAAAAAACTCCAGCCTTCACTACCCTGCCTTTTAAATGTCTTGTCTGTTACCAGATAGAAGATTTTCTGTCTTTATTAAAAAAATTGAAGAATAAAATTTCAGCCAAGCTGTTTAATGAGAATCTGCAGGAAAGGATTACACTGTTGGATAAAACATTGTCAAATAACACTTAAGTGTATATCAAGAGGCCCTTTGCATTTTTTCTCACTGAATAGATTCCAGTGCTGAAGTTCAACATGCAAACCCTGGTTTCAGAGCTGCTCAGTGCACATTATCATGTTATTCCTGCCACAGGGAGTCCAGCTGCTGGGCAGATCTAAGGCCCTGTGATGTCAGTGGCTCTACAGTGTATTATATGAGAGTCACACAGTACGTTTTTTGTTAGACAGAGAACATCAGCAGAGGTTTGCAAAGCACAGTGACTTGTAGGGAAATAGAAGTTGTCTACATTAACTTAGAGCCAAAAACAAGTCCTAAAAATAAGCAGTGAAAAGCAGAGCCAGTGATGAGACTCTGCTTAGCACAAGCACTTGCTTTTTTCCACATAGCAGGGAGGTGCTAAGAAGGGACAGAGCATGCAGTGTTACATGTGAAGAAGTAAAGTGGCTAGGGATGCCCATGTAAAGATTGGGAACACAGTAGTATAGAAAAGAAAATGGCATAGATCCATTCACTTTTTGTGGAGTCCTGGCAGTGAACACATACTGAGTGGACACATGGGGGGGGGGGAGGGGGGGAAGAGAAGAAGAAAAGTTAGCTACAGTATGACTTTTACTAGAGTTAAATATTGAATTGTCCAGAGGAAATAAAAGGCAGCAAAATATCACACTGATTTTACTGTAACTTTATCCAAATGCCCTACTGTGGCAAGTATGTAAAATAATAGGAAGAAGAGCACTTCCTCCAAAGGAAATACATCACAAAAATCACAGGGCAGTGCACTAAAAGTCAAGTGAGATTAATATATTTTGTTATACTGAGGAAAACAGAATGAGAAAATAATGTGTAATAAAATAGATTGGAACTGGAAAAATGGACAAAAAGAACCAGAAAACAGGAAAGCTGACAAGAGGGAGCAGAAGGGAGGAACAGAAAAACTAGTAAGGGGGTGACAATCGTAAAATGGCGGAATATGGTGGCAACTGTTGTAATGAAGTTTTGACATCTTAAAAAGTTGTCTGTTCTGTCTGTTCATCTGTAATCATCCTGTTCACCACTACTGTGCTGAAGTGTTACAAATTACTTAAAATTTTACTTGTGGGAAACTACAAGTTTCTGGAAACAGAAGTTGTAATGATCCTGACTGAGAGACCACTGTACATTTAGGAGCCAGTGATTCACACCACAGCTATCCCAGACAGGTGGTATATGCCCAGTCTGGCTTCCATGCTGCACTGAGCGGTGCCATGCCCTGTCATGCCACGCCGTGCCTTGCCATGCTGTGCCATGTCATACCATGCCACACACCTTCCTCTAACACAGCCTTTGCTTGGTGCTGGAGGAGCCTGTGGGCAGCTCCCACTCAGCGCTGTTGATAAAGCCTTGTCTTTAACAGGGCACAAGAAATTCTGTGGAGAATGTCTTTGTCTTTTGACAGTAGAAATTATGAATACAGTTGCATTCTTGTTAGGAGATTCTGTAACAGCTTGAATGACTGGCAGGGGTGACTGGCTTGCTCTTTCTGCCATGAATAGTGTCTGCAGGGTGTCCTTCACGTGTGTTAGCACTAATAATTAGCATTGTGAGTGATACCTTACTACATCTGAGCACTTTTCTTACTGGGATGGCAACAAACCTGCATCTCCAAGGCAAAATGAGAAGTCTAAATGAAAATCACTCTAGGGAGCTAAAACCAGCACATAGTAATAAAACTAAAACAAAATAAAGCTAAAATCTTTACACTATGTTCCTAAGAACAACTAATACAGTCCCCTTCCACCTGCAAAGTAGTATGTATGCATTCTGTATGAATGACATCAGGCAGTGCCAGAAGATTTGACAGTAAATGGAAATAAAATCCTTTCAGAGAGACACCTAGGGCTTTTCCTCCCTGAAAACTTAAATTTCTAGCTTGCCTAAAATGGAACAACTATTTGGGAAAATCTTTCCTGGTGGGAAATTAATTCAATGTAATAATGCCTTGATACTTTTTTAAATTTAATTCTGAAACAAGGCCATTCACACTGACTTTCACTAACCAAAAAAGCCTGAGATAGCTCCATAGATAGAACAGTGCAGATCGGGATGCTCACTTTCATCTGAAAGTTGAAAGAAAGGAAGTTAAGCATCACATATCAATCATCTGCAGCCATATCCTAGTGTTTTCTCACTATGCATCTATTACCTTGCCTAAATCATAGCAGGAAGGCCTCTGGTACCCACTACATAGTACCTTTTCACCTAGTCTGTTTTTTGGACCTAAAAGTACAGTAAATTGAATTTTTAGTTTTATTACTACCAGACAGCTAAGACAGCTTTTCTTCCTTTGGGAACACACACCCTGCTTACTATGGTGATTTATGAGATACTGTAATCCAGACATTTTGTCATGAGAAGTACAGTCATTACAACTAGTATTAAAATATATTCCAGATAGTTCATATGCACTAAATGGAGATCAAACTACATTATGTGCTTATACTGCAAGAAAACCACCTTTTCCTCTGTATCCTCAGCATACAGGTGATTTTGAGATATTGGTCCAATGTTAATGAATTACAAGAGTGCAAACCCAGCATCAGCAAAGACCTGAATCAATGCAAGAGGTCTGCGTCTCAATATTTCTTTCTATTGCATACAGATCAGAAAATGCAGTCATAGCAAGCAGGTCTGACGGAGAGTCATGGACATAGGCAACACTGCTCCAGCCCTCCTGCTACTGCTAGCTCTGCAGATTTAGTTTCAGGTAGCCCTAGGTGAGGGGACTGGTCCCAAGCATGATGGTCTTCTGGGGCTGCACATGTTTGGCAGTGGCCACTCAGGCACTGGGTTCGCCTTGGTCCAGGGGGCAGCCAGAGGTGAAAATAAACAGGAGACAGCTTGTGCGTCCTGCACCTTGACTGAGGCAGGAGGGCACCAGGTTGGGGGACAAGGTGCTTCGCGTTTCTTCTACACTGATGCTGTGTTACGCTTGATGTTGTAGTAAAGATCAATTTCCCCCATCTCCACTCCAAAAAAGGCACATACCTTGTCAGATTTAAAAATCAGAGAATTCTAGATACCATAAGAATTAGTGTAAGTTTTAAAATAGTTTTTATTCACCAGAAATGGAAAAGGTTAACGGTAGAGATGGGTTACAGCCATCTACTGCTGGCAAGCTAAACCACCAAACACATAATATACGTGTTTCAATTTATGTTATCTTTCCTCAGCTAGGCTGCTCATGTTTAACAGTATCATTGCCACAAGGACTGCACAGTATCTGTTCTTAGTTCTGTCACCACAACTAAGGAAACATTAAAACCCACGGAATATTTTTTTAAAGAAGCTGTTAACTGACTCACTTCAACAGAGCCAACTGAGGTGTGTCTAACAGTACCAGAAAATCTTCAAACAGAAGCCTTTTAGCTAACAGTAACCAGCTGGCCCCATCTCACTATTCTTTCACCAGTGAAATATTCTCAAATTCCTCCATTTTATCTTTTTTCCAGTCCTTCCAGGATCATGTAGCATCACATGGAGACATGCAATTTTCGTAATGTCAGCCACTTATAAAAATTAAAAATAAGGCATTTAAAAATCTAATAGTTCATTATTCTCACCACATACTTGAAACAATGAATACAGTTTTATGCCTTCATTCATGTAGACCTTTATGCAGCTAATTAAAAAAACCCCATGCATTTCTAGATGAAAAATTTTTATTTAGACCATTAAATAGCATTACTGTCTTCCTAACAGAGAAATGGAAGAGAAGTACAGCAATTTATGTTTGTGTTTAGATAGACGCATACCTGTGCAAACACAAAAAAAGTTAAAAAACAGGCACAATGTCTTTGCAATAAAGAGAGGTTCTATTGCGCTGCACAATACATAATTTTTCAAATGCCAGAGACGGTCATGCTATTTGTTAAGAAACCCTGGAAAGAACAAAATAACAGGAAGAAGAGAAAACTTTTCCCCATGCCCCTTGCACTGCTTTTTATTTCACATGCAATACCTGATACAACATACAAGACTAACAGAAGAGCAGCCCTGTGCCTAACCTTCTCCCAGTGATGAGGACACTTTCCATGGAAGAGGACATATGAGTCTGAATGCTCAAAGCCTAAGAAGGATATTTGTAGGTGAATATCCTGCTCACAGAGCAGACATTCAAGCTTGCATACTAACAAGGTCCAGTTGTGCCAATGCAAAAGAAAATCTCCTTCAGCCCCATGCCTAAGGATTTACTTGTCTCATCTGTATCTGGATCCTAGTTCAAGCAACATCTAGATAGGTACTAAGCAGCTCAAGATCAGGTAGTTTTGGGTAGCAACTGAGTAGCAGGTTTTATTTTTGAGACCAGGTTGTGGAAAGAAACAGATTGCAGTTTAAGGCTCATCCAACAACAAAGGGACTGAATCCTACTTTACCTGTGTGCATCATTCAGTGGATCTAATTCAAGGTTAAACTGACAGTTCTCTGAAGAAACACAATCCCAAACCTACTAGCATGTCAAGTCCTTTTCCCCTAGTTTACTTTGAATCAGTAAGTGTCATCTACTTGAAACATATTTACCTTTCACATTTCTTCAGTCCTCTGTTCATTAGCCTTGTTCTGAACACAGGAACAAGCTGTCTGGAACAAATTGGTCTCAGACACCATCTCACCCGTCACCTCATCAGGACTGTTGAGGCCACCTGACATGCATTTTTGGCTCCAAAAGTCACAGTACTTGGATGTAGTGTGGTGCACAAGAGGACTTCATGCCAGCCTGGTCTTCTAGTTGCTATTCTACAGGTAATTTTAACTCTAATTGCCTCAACCAGTCTTTAGCTTTGCATCTTCCTGTTTGTCTTTGCAAGGACATACTAACAGCCTTAGAGAACACTACATGGCTTCATTTCATTTTTCAGAGTTGAACATGCACGTATTTTCAGCTCCCTTTCTTTCTCCATCTGGTAATAAATGATGGGAAGTCCTGTCAGCAGTTGCAATACCTTTGGGAAGTTTGGTGCCTATAATTTGTTTCATGTATATTACCCACCTGTAATTTGTTATGTTGACTGATGACTTGTTCAAAGACCTTCTAGGCTCAACACTGACTCTAGCACTGCCAGGAACAGGCTGAACAGAATAAGGATTCACCTCGTCTCCTGTACAGGTATATTAGGTAATCCCAATCTTGTTTATAAATCCAGGGTAAAGAAAGATACCTGCAGATGTCATTATGGCTAGGGTTTGTGAACGAAGATTTGGGAAGGGCTCTACCCACAATTGTTACAAGCACGCTGGTGGCTAAAAAGGCCAATACGAGATAGACACGTCCATTTGCAAAAGGCACAGCAGAAAGACTTCTTAGGTGGAATATTCTGCAAGACACGATTCTTTCTGCATTGTCTTTTCTCCTCAAGAGTGATCCTGCGTGCGTTCTCAAAAGCATCAGCAGCATTATAGATGGTGTGTCTCCAGACCTCCCGATTGGAGGCCAGAGTCGACCAGTGATGTTGGTCAATATGGCCAAGGCTGAGATGTTGTTTCAGGGAGTCCTTGTATCTTCTCTTCAGGGCTCCTCTCTTGCAGCAGCCAGTGGCAAGTTCACCATAAAGCATGATCTTAGAGAGGTGGTAGTCCTGCATCCTTGAGACACCTGCAGATGTATCCTACAGGGAATGAGACCAATGCCTTGACTAGCTCCAGCTGGGTAGCAGTACTTTGTATTCTCAGGGTTTGTTCCATGCCTAGACTGAGAGAATTACTGTGCTAGTTTTGGTCCCTGGAGGTGTTCAAGGCCAGACTGGATTGGGCTTTGAGCAACCTGGTCTAGGGGAAGGTGTCCACTAGTCCACAGCCAGGGGAGTTGGGACTGGATGATCTTTAAGGTCTCTTCCAACACAAACCATTCTATGATTCTATGATATGTTAATGTTTGTTAACTAAACCAAATATGAGACAAATAATTCTTGTTTTTAATTTTTCCATGACTTTGCATCTGGAATTTCATCATCAGTAGATAAGGACAAGTTCTTTATAGTAAAAAAAAAGGTCTTAATAATGCAATGGTCAAGAAGATCTTTATGTCATGAAATATCATGATATTTATATCATGAGCTCACTTCCCATCAATTTTTCCTTGAGGCATCTAACTTTCATATAGCACTTTACAAGATTTATCCCAGATCTGTCTCTATTGAAATCAATCTCATGCTATTTTTATTCTATTGGTGGTTTCATTGTAAATGGAAACTACCAGCAAATCCTGATGTACAATTACAGTGCTGGTTTACCTATATGCAGAAAAGGACCTATTCTGCCTTTAAACTCGTAAATGAAAGCTGAGGTACAATTGTTTTTCTTGGCTGGACATTTGGTTACTAGTTCAGGCTGCACATCATAAAGCGTGTTTGTTTAAGACTCACAGGAGAGCAGAGGTCAAAAAGGAAAGCCAGTAATTCATTTACATTAAAAAAAAATCCTTAAAAGTTTAGACTAATTGTTATGACAGATCAGGTTTTGAAAAAAGAAACAAAACCTGTTTGGTAACTTACAAACCAAGAGTCATCAGGAAATTCCAGTTCCACAGATGTTCTACAAGTACCTTAAGGGTCACTGTTTGCTTTAACTTCCCTGGCTTTAAAAGGGCTATAGTAGCTCTTTACTTTTATTGGCCAATTTACATTTAACTTTTTGAGAGCAGTGGGGAAATCCTAAGGAAATGGGTATACATTCTTTAATATTTTATTGATTTAATTTCTTACAGAGCACCCTTTCTGGGATATTTTTTTCTGTTTTAAATTACTCAGATATATATTCTTGTGGCAATGAATTTGCTTTAGTGATAAACTCAATCTCAGTGCTAGCCATCTGTAATAGGTCATTTTACTCCTTAGTGACTTCACTGACTTCAGTGTTTCTGAATGCTGCTAAACATACTGACTGCAAAAAACCAACTGGATATTTGGATTTAGCCAGGTGTTAAATTTCAAACCACTCTGTTGCTTTATTGTCCTGTTTACAAGCTAGCTCTTTTTCTGTATAAAAAAGGAAAAACAAAACAAAACAAAACATCCCAAATGGTCACTCAACAGTAGCACTTCAGCCACAAAACCACTAAATCGGTGGTGCCTGGTGAAAGGTTGGACTCAATGATCTTGGAAGTCTTTTCCAACCTAAACGATTCTGTGATTCTGTGAAATGACCCCTGATTATCCAACCCTCTCCAGCTGTCCAGAAAGCTGCAGGGCACAGATCTGCCTGCTCTGAGGCTCATCCCAGCCCTTCTGCTGCCACTGCTGCTGCCGTTGCCACGTCTCTTCCCACTCCATCCTCTGCAGGAATAGCAAGCCCAGCTGAGGGCAGTGGCATTGGTGATGCCAGCAACAGCAGAGCTGAGGATCGGAGCAGCAGCAGGGGTGCCCAGAAAGGAATAAAACTGAAGCTAAGTGTGAAATTAATTGCACACAGCATAAAATATTAAAATACTGGTTTCAAATATACTTGTTTATAGCAAATGGCAGCTATTTCTGTCACAACTATAGTAAACAAGAGACAATCATTGTGCCCTTCAAGGACAGGGATGTGCCTTGAACCACCCAGTTGTCTTAGTCACTTGCTGACACACTGGAGTAGCTGAGATTTTCCGTATCTAGATTTGAAACTTTCTTTCATAGATTTCCTAAAAATTGGAACTATGTCTCTGCAGATGCTTTCCTGGGTACTTTATTTTACTTTTAGGTCTAAGCCCTAGGCTGCCCATTATTTTGTCAGCTCAATTCTCAATGAACTGTTACTGCCCAGAGGAAAAATATGGTTTTATTATGTATTATTTTCCCTGTAAGGGATTAGTCAAAGTGAAGATGGTTAGCAATTGTATCCTTTTTAACCATTTTGGCACTCCATCCAGCTGTACTTATATCCAGCACCGTGTCATGCTGGGCTGTTCTGGGCACAGCATCACAAACATTTGCCACATGCTGTGATTGTGAACCCTTCAAGGAAACAGGAGAGGCAAACTGAGAGGCACTACTGTTTGGATGCAGGAAATACCATTTAGCCAACTTTCTGCTCTGGTTGTGGTGGAATACAAGTTCTCCATGTCCCATCCCCTCAGGATGCAAAACAACCACTCCACTGCCTGAATTAGACAAGGTTAGCTTCAGGAAATGTTTATCACATTGAGCGGTGAATTCCTGTTATTGTTTCTTGTCTGTTTTCATGGAATAGATCGGCTTCTAGATCTTTCCTTATAAATATGTCTAACATTTGTAAATACCTCCGCTCTCCCAATTTTAAGACTCTAACCCAGACAGATCACTTCTGTATCCATCCAGATGGAATTTACTGATGTAAAGGGTGTCTCAACTGACTGTGACGTGATCCTAAAGTCACTTCTGTTCACTTCAATCTGGAAATGAGGATTCAAAGCAAAATAATTATACAGGCCTGACTACAATGACACACATTTTCCTTCTGTCTAAAGGAATGTGAACAGTAGTTAAACTGGAGAAAAATAACTGTTCTGTTGAAAAGTTATGAGCACATACCTGTGGAAACTTTCAAGAGATTAGTAAATAAGACCATCTGAGTGAAAGAGGCTTTTATTCTCAGCTTGAGACTGCAGTGGGTGAAACTGATACATAGCCAAATTAATATCAGGCACTCTCAGCAGACCTGAACTCTCTCATTCAGTAGCAGTTACTACTGTTCTGAAGTAAAAGCTTTAGCTAAGCTGTGATTAATATTGTATATTGATTTGGTGTGAGCACAGTGAAAAAGAATTTGGAAAGTAATTATATCTGCCAGTTTGAAGAACTACTTTCCACATTTGATAAACAGAACAGCAAACAGAAGACAGGAAGTCTCTGAAAAGAAAACTGGTTCACATGTGTGGAAATGTATGTATACCGAGAATGTCTGGGGGCAGGTACTGAGATAAGTAAGCCAGCTGAGGTTGCCTTTATGCTCCTGAGCAGCAGCCATCAGTGGGCTCACCCTCCTGCCACAGCCTCCAAGTCAGTGCACTTACCTTTTAAAATATTGCTGGTTCTTAAAAACATATTTATAGCACATCATAATGTGAGGATATCAATACCTTGGCAACACATGGTATCTTTCCTGAGAAAATCTGTGTGGCTGCTCTTACACTGGTTAGTACTTACCAAAAAAATCATCTAGGAATGCAAAGAAACCTGAGCTTGGATTTTTTAATTCTGTGTTGACCCTACTGATCTTACCCTCTGATTATAGCAAAGAACAAAAGCACAGATACAACCTTCTGAAACTTTTACACTGAAATCCATGCAGATACATTTAACCTTCAAAAGGTGTTAGCTAACCATTTCAACACTATTGAAATTAAATTCATGACCAGTGTGCTCACAAATTAAATTTCACTCATTATTTGATCCAAGTCACAAAAAAGAAAGAAGCAGAACCACAAATGTAATCAATGTGTAACATGAAGCAACACTTCATCCTAGCATTCATACAGAGAGCTTCTGCTCACCAATGTAAGCACATTTGAGGAAATGAGAGAGGTTAGCTGGTTGTGTTCAGCTGCATTGACTCATTCTGGAAAGTTTTTGTCAAGATGAGTATCCACGTATTAACTTGTAATACTTATCAGGGTACTCCCCACCTACCCGCAGTAGAAATGCTAATAAAACACTTTGGTCTACTAAAAATAATAATTGTTAGTAGACCAGCTCCTCCTGGTCTTTGAAATGGAGGATTGTTAATAAAAATAATGAGTGAATTGTTAGGGGATTGCAGTAGGACTTGAAAAAAACCCATAAAAATAACAAAATGATTCACCTTTTAGCTAAAGGAGTCTGAGTTCACCGTTCCAGTTAAGCAATCTCTTCTTAAAAAAATACCAAAATAAGTATTCAGATTAGAAGGCAATTTCAAATACAATATTTTTGTTTATCCAGACTACATTTAATCTGGTGCTAAGCACAGAGTTGTGTTACTTAAGTCATCTTTGCTCCTAGATGTAAGCAATGAGTGTTCAGGACTTGATCATGGTGTTGTGCTGGCAAGCACTAAAGGCAGGTAGCCAGTACTGCTGCTTATAAATGTAGTAAAGCATGTGAATGAGCATATTGCTAAGAAAGCTATTACAAGGATTACAAGGTTTTTTATTACATCCTTCCATTCTTTGGCTTTACTTTCTACCTGAACCTTCCCTCCTACATTGTCAAAATGTTACCTTTAGGAAAATAGGAGGATGATACCATACTTCTGAAGGTCTGAGACTGAGGCAAAGGGACAGGCTTTCTAGTTTGTATGGTCTTGTAAGATTTTTTTGTATTTGTAAGGTCTTGGCTTAAGCTGTGCTATTCCACTTGCTGTAGCACTGGAATAGCTACAGACCTACTTAACACACAAAGATCTTTTAAGAATAATACACCTAATGTGTAAGAATAATACACCTAATACAAGATATTCACAGACTGAGTCATGCCAATGGGTTTGGCGATCTATTTCCCCAAACCTTCCTCTTCCCAGAAGTAAAAAAATAAACTACAAGAGGACATTTAATAGAAAAGGTAAGGAAGTAAAAGTGAAGGTAATACACAGAATAATTGGAAAACTATGTAGCCAGTATTGAAATGTTGAGAGTTCTGAAACTGAAAAAGGTCTCAATGGTGAAGTGTGCTAAAATTTGCAACCAGACTTTTCCTGTGGGATTTATATTGTTGCAGAAATTGAGCCAAATTAATATGAATTCAGCAGTGTTGTCAGTAGCTACCACAGATTTGTTACTTGATGTATTTTCCCACCTCACGATGCCTGCTTGTCCCAGAGAGAAATGCTGTTCAGCAAACTGCAAACCTGGAGGAGCTTGGTTAGTTTTATTAAATCTATTTCCTGAGCTAAATACAAGAGCTGATATATACTAGATAACATTTTAAATGAAGTTGTGTAAGAAAGCCTCATAATTAAGTCTTGCATTAATACTTTCATTACGGAGCAGACTATTCCTGTATCATCCAGGCCAGTCCAGAACTAGTTCTATCTGGTAGCAGTTTTCTCCACCATCACAGGAGCATTGCAATAACCTATTACTACAGTGCTCCTTAAGGAGAAAACTAGAAACTAGTCTTTCCTAGATTTCACTACAGTTATGGTAGACTGTTCCATTGTTAATAGAATAGCCAGCAAATGTAGGTGTGTAAGTGTACTGGCCCTACACTGGTATTTTACCTATGCAAATAGTTACAACCTATTACATACACTCTCAGAAATGCGAGAACAGAGGGGAAGAGAGGACTAGAGGAAAGCTCAGGGAGGGGTGTGCCGTGAGGCAGCAGCAGCCAGACTGTGTATAGCCAGAGGTAGGAGTGGATCTGGCAACTGGTAAAGAGGTGATGTTGCTCTGAGCAACAGCCTCCCCGCAGGCTACTTGGGAAGCAGAAATAGCCCAAGCCTGGCTTATGTGAACCAGCGGTGAAAGGAAGGCATTTGCTGCCTGCAAGCTGTGAGCAGAGTAAGTGAGGCTTCTGTGTCTGAGCCACTGCAGGGTCTTAAAGGCCGATTCTTTCAAGAACAGAAAAAAAACTATGTCTTTAGAAATGTATTTAACTTTAAACTGTGATCTGACTATATGGGAAGAAGCTACCAGCAGATAGGCATGGTCAGGTTTTCATTTTTCTCGTCAGTATACTCTGGAAAATCTCGGCTTTTCAACCTGCATCACCAAATTACTAATCTGTATTTTTGACTAACCACATGCACCCAGTTTCTAATTCTTGAGTGATCTTTAGACAGCTGACAGAAATGAATCTGTCTGCTAATGACTGCAGCAGTTCAAGACCAATACTTCCACTTGTGTTTCCCAAGCAGAGGCACTGAACAGGCACCTATGGAATTTCCATGTTATAGAAGTTACATAGTTACTCCTGTGTAACTGTGTAACTTCTACATATTCAAAAGGAGGTGCAATCAAACTCTGTTCAACTTTTTGGATAGAGCTTAATAAACGTAAAAAAAAAATAAATGGAGACTCACAGAATTGTAAACTTATTCATATCAATACTGAATTTAGGAAGGATGTTTAAATAATCTTGGGTTTCCTTTTCTAAATCCACTAAAAATGTTTTCTGGTTCACCTCCTTTTTTAATGAAGTTATTAGACTTGTTTCCTCTCTTCTCCTCTTTCTTCTCTAACACCTGTTGTCAGGGCTACTTGTGTTGACTTCCTTATTTGCGTTTCTTTAATGAAGACAAAATCACCAGGCACCCAAACAAAGTCTTGGGTGAAAGCAACACAATATTAATCAAGACTTTCTCTCACACACACTTGCACATCTCTATCTGCCTTCAGCTGAGCAGTTTTAATCTACTGGACTAAGAACTACTCCATTTGATCATAAACCTTACCAACCATACATGGGGAGACTTGTCTAGCAGATAAGTGGGCCAGCTCCAAAACCAACACCAGTTCTTCCTATTATTTAGGACTCAACTCTTCCATACAGTAACCTCAAAACTTGGTTTATTTATTGAGGTCCCCAAAGTGAAAAAAAAAAAAATCCTCCAACAAATCTTTGAGGTTTTATTACCCCTCTATCAATAGTATATAATGAAAGTGAAAGAATATATGTAGTAGTGAAGCTATTAATCATTATATTTTACTTTACCTATTTAAATATTCTTAATCCCTGTGCATGCAGAGAACATCCCTCATATACACTTTGGATCCTCCACAATATTAAGTACAATATACCTGATTTTAGAAAGACATTTAGCTAAAATACATGGTATAAAAGAATTCTGAAGGGATAGGAACAATAATGATAACATGTTCCTGCCTTGGGTCACAGGCTGCAGCTCACCTTCTGGATTAGGAGGCCACCTAGTATAGTTCAGGATTGTATGGGCACATGGAAGGCCAGAAAAGCCTGAGGAAAATATCAAGGAATATTCTCTCATTTCCCCTCACCAGTAACTCTGAAGGGCTGTCACACATTTGCTCTGCCATGCATGTCACATGGATTAGTGGCATGACAACAACTTCGTTGAACCAGTTGCCAGTATATGGGGTAGGTTCCTTACGGCCTCCATGACAGGAAGAGAAATCCCAGAAATCACGGAGGCAGGCTGTGAGCACTTGCAGCAGCTTGGTGGCCTCCATGCTTCTCCTCCTGTGGGAAGGAGGGAGGTGCTGGAACCAGTTGGGCACTTCATGGACTTCAGATCAGGATGCATGGAAGTGCAAAGTAACTAAAATAGGTAGCCCCTCCAAATATTGTTTCCCTATTCATTTACAAAATCTGCCCACAATTCACACTAAAAATAAATAAGAAAAAAAACCCCAGCAAGTAGCAGTTAGATGTTGTGTTTTCAGATGGTGAATTATCACTGAAATAAAGTTAGAACTAAAACCACTGCATTTTTGCAGTGTACCTAAAGAGATTTATAGATTTATCCTGTTGGTCATAAAAATATTTGTATCCCTGGAACACCTAACTTAATATCCAGCACAGCATCAGGCAGAGCAAGAGCTGCAGATTTTAAAGCTTGAATGCAACATAATCTTTTTCAACTCTGGCTGTGGTCATATGTTTATTCATCTATACAGATGCGTGTATATATATATATATATATATACACATATATATATATATATATGTGTGTGTGTGTGTGCCAGATGCAACGTCATGGCATATCATGTCTGTACACCTAGCTGAGTTGTCACCACTGTCTGTTTCACAGTGAGCTAGTCCAGGAGCTTCAGGCCACTAAAGATCCTAAGAAACCTTGTGCTCTCCTTGAGATTCCCACTGCACCACATTCCTGTTTCAAGAGAAGGCACTTAACAAAATAGTGATGTTTGAATTAGAAATCTGAAAAGACTAAGTGTTTTATCAACAGTAATTATTCATTTGAAGTTGGCATAAAGTTAGGAAGCTTATAAATAGAAAAAGTGCTAGGAAGTAAAAACACGTAGTATGGAGTAGTCTTAGTAAACAAACAAACAAACAAACAACTTATCAAGGTAAACAAGCCAGAGGGAAAAAGAAATCAAGAGTAAGCAATTACGGATAAAAAAGTGTCTCTTCTGGATTCTGTTCAGCATTCACAAAAAACCCCCCACTCCTGCCCTCATTCTGCTCTCTTTCCTGTGCTGTTTCTGCATGCAAGAGAGGGGAATGGAGCACCAGCTTTGCAGAAAAGTGCAGCAGTTGAAATCACAGTGGAAAATGAGAAGGGTGTCTAGACAGCAACAAGAAGGTGATTCTGAGGGGACTTTGCCCTGCTTTGTCCCTATCTGGTTTGGCACAGTGGAGTGCTTTTTTTTCCCCCCCCCAGGACTTGTTAGACCTGGCAAATGAGTTAACAAAACTGGTGACAACATTGTGTGGGTTCATTACACTCATGCTTTTTTGCTCACTTCATATTCTGGTAATTACGAAAACACTCCACAGCAGGTACTGAACCTGCCTGACAATCCTCCCATTAACTGAAAATGTCACAACACCAATAGCATTTAGATCAGTGTCTAGCTGATCACTGCTGTGTGTATGGCAGAACAGGCACCTAAATTCAGGTTTAGCAGGCTAAATTTTGCTTATTAACAGCAGCCTGAGTTTGATCTGGTGTACTGGTTTTGGCTGGGATACAAGTTAATTTTTCTCATAGTAGCTTGTATGGTGCTGTTTCTGATTTGTGACCAAAACAATGTTGATAGCACACAAATCATAGAATCGTAGAATGGCCTGGGTTGGAAGGGACCTGCAAGATCATCTAGTTCCAATCCCTCTGTCAAAGACAGGGACACCATCCACTAGACCAGGTTGCTCAGAGCTCCATCCAACCTGCCCTTAACACTCCCAGGGATGGGGCATCAACAGCTTCTTTGGTCAACCTGTTGCAATGTCTCACCACCCTCACAGTAATGAATTTTTTAGTTATTGCTAAGCAGCACTTACACATAGTCAAGGAACCTTCTGTTTCTCACCCCACCCCACCAGAGAGTGGGCTGTGAGTGCACAAGACATGGGAGGGGACACAGCCAGGACAGCTGAATCCAGCTGACCACAGGGATATCCCAGACCATATGGCATCATGATCAGCATATAAAGCTGGCGAGAAGAAGGAGGAAGGGGGTGTAATTTTTTTTCACAGTTTTTGTCTTCCCAAGTCACTGTTAGGCATGATGGAGCTCTCCTTTCCTGGGGATGGCTGAACACCTCCCTGCCTATGGGGAAGGGTGTATGAATTCCTTGTTTTACTTTGCTTGGATGTGTGGCTTTTGATTTACCTATTACTTATCTCAACCCACAAGATTTCTCATTTTTACCCTTCCAAATCCAGCTGTGGGAAGTGAGCGAGTGAAAGAATGTGGCAGGACTCAGCTGCCTATGGGGGTTAACCCACAACATCTGTGAGGTGCGTAAGGAAAGCAGAAAGCTCCAATGGAAGCTGCAAATGAAGAGACACTTCTTACAGGTACTGTGAGTCACAGCCTGACAGACAGAATAGAGATTCCAAATACCCAATTGCTGAAAACTGAACAAAATGTTATTTGAAAGGAAATTTTTCCAAAGAAAATTGTTTCCAGAGAAAATAGCAGCAGCCGGGATCTACGAATCTTTCCTTCTGGGAGTACAATGATCATCTGGATAGCGTAACTTCATGGGTGGACCAGGTTTTGGGACTTGTGCGTTTAGTAAACATGATCATATCAGTGATGGAATTCCACCAAAGCCAACTCTTCCAGTTAAAGAGTATCAGACCAGCTTTAGTGGATCAGCAAGGTCTAATTTTGCTGCTTTATCCCCAAATCTGCACAATGTTAAATTCAATTGCTTTCACCATACTGGTTTTCTTTCATCTTCCACTGGTAATGCAGTAGGAAGTGAGTCAATGGATAACTTGAGGTCTTTTATTGCTGTATACATCTATACCATCATTTACCACTGAGACACCTTCAAGAGATGGCAGCTTCTCCACTGAGTACTGCTATTGACCCATTAAGTAGCACAGGAATTCTCTTCTGAGGCAATTAGTTTTGAGAGGTTTGTATGTTTGTTCCCTTCCCTTCCCTTCCCTTCCCTTCCCTTCCCTTCCCTTCCCTTCCCTTCCCTTCCCTTCCCTTCCCTTCCCTTCCCTTCCCTTCCCTTCCCTTCCCTTCCCTTCCCTTCCCTTCCCTTCCCTTCCCTTCCCTTCCCTTCCCTTCCCTTCCCTTCCCTTCCCTTCCCTTCCAAACCTTCCCAAACCTTCTCTTCCCAAACCTTCCCTTCCCAAACCTTCCCTTCCCAAACCTTCCCAAACCTTCCCTTCCCAAACCTTCCCTTCCCAAACCTTCCCTTCCCTTCCCAAACCTTCCCTTCTTGTTTTTTACATTGCATCTCTGTTTATCCTCCTTGGCACAGTTCATCTCCTATTCTGTCATTTCTCTCCTACAGTTATTTTCCACTATGAAACACTTTGTTCCACATGCCCCTCCTATTGCATCTTGCTCTTTCTATATTCAGTTTGTTTCCTTATTTACACTTATATGATGTCTTCTGACTCAGGCTTATTCTGTGCAAGTCACTGAGAAATATGTAAAATTTAATTTTCTGAATTTATGCAACATTTCCCATTTTTACAGCTTTCTCTTCTATGATGTCTACACAAGGGCTGAGAGGGTTTTATTCTACACTGAGTGAAAACCAGATTAAGCCATTTATCTCCAGGGATTCCATCATTTCTTTAAATAAGGGGGGAAAAAAGAACATTTGGAACAGAGCTCACATGTGCTTCTTTCAAGTAAAGGCTCCAGGCAAACAGGCCTGCTATGTTTCAGAAGCTCTCCCCAAGGAGAATCAGAATTTGGAAGAAGGCTGGAGCCTAAAGCAGAAAGATGCCTGTAACCCCACCTTCCCCCAGTCATTGGTCATTTCCCTGACCTGTCCTTCCTTCCCCTAGTTTTTCTTTCCCTGACTGATAATTTTAGCTGTGTTCCTTTTTTTTACATCATAAACCCGAAATCTCACATTAATATTCTTTCTGTTCCTTAGGTTGACTGTTTGATGCACCATTGCTCATACTTCAAAGGGATGAAGACAGACATATAATTTTACAGTTTTGATGGCTTAACATTGTCCTAAGAAAGCCAGCACTTTGTTTTCTGAGTCACTCTCTCACTGAGGCCTGCTTTACATACCAGGCCTCAGGGAAGAGCATGGCAAGTACTCTGTGGATTATTTTCCTACCATTGCTGGAGGCTGCTTTGCTTGCTGCCTATTTAAATACATAAAAGAGAGGCAAGCAGATAAGGTTTTGACATCTCTGATTTGAAGTGTCTTTTAACAAAACTGATTCTATTTTAGTAGTAAGTTATGACCTGGCTAAACAGATAATACTGGGAAGCAATTTTACGCTTTTTAATTTTTCACCTGAAATAAAGAAATAAGTTTAATTCCTTTGAACAGTGAGCTTGACAATCCAATAGTTTTTCTGACAGACTAGATACTGTATGAGAGACACAGCACACTTTTTTAATCTGCAGTAGCCCACCACGGAGGTCACATCTCAAACATAAAAGAAACCTCCTTCTCTGGAGTCAGCATTTACTCCCAAGACTGTTCATAGATTACTAGCTAGAGTTAGGAGAGGCACATGGGTCTATTGGTCTTGAGGCATTTAAAAATCATTTAGAAATAGTCCTATGCTGGATTCAAATTACTTGTTCATGATACAGAAATATTAGCTTCAAATGCCATTTCTTCTAACTTTATAATCCAAATATGACACACTATAGTGATAACAGAGTATGGTGCATTCTCACACCTAACATATTTCTGGATTTAAGACCAAAACCTTAGTTACTTAAAGAAGCAGCAGTATAAATTGACCCATTTGAAAGAGACTTAGATTGGGATGTCAGTGGGCACAGGGTACCATGCAGGTGAGAGGACTGAAAGTCCACCAGGTCTGACTCCTTCCTTTGCTGCAGTCAATAAAGTTGTTAATCTGCTCAGGATGGTTTCATAGTCAATCTGCCCCGTAGCTTCTGTTTTCTGCCTACTATATGAGATGGACTGAGACTATCTATGTATTTGACCTTCAGATAATAGCTTGGACAAAAATAGAAAGCAATGTAAAGGGCTCCTTCTGCTTTGTTTCAGGAAAAAATATTCCTAGTATCAACAAAACAAAGATTTGAATACATGGAGACAGAGACTAACAACATGACACACAAAAGTGACTCAGTTTCAATTTCTGGAAGGACAGGTAGGGAATGGAAAGTAAAAGAATATTTGTAACTATGCAAAAAACTGTGATTTAAAAAAATCAAGTGTTTCTACACATCCAGAGAATAAAAAAAACCCACAACTTGGAGCTGAAAGGAAATAGTTCTAGTGGTTGGTTGCAGTTCTTTATTTCTGATTCATATGTGTATATAACCATACAATGATATTAGATATCCTTGTATTGCTTAATCTATAATTTAAGTCAGCATAGGTATTTTAACAAAAAAAATCGCAACTATTCTTTTATATTTGATCTGAGCGCTCTGATACACATTAGAAAAATCCATATATAAAAGCTTTTATCTGTGCAACTATACATACTATATTCCTCTTTCAACAAACTACTGATTTAATAATATTGATACATTATTGTTAGTATAATATAGAATTGCAATATCATAACATTAAAAAACTTTCCAAAATATATTAATAAGCAAAGATAATCACACCTTGATCTTGCAATCATTTTTGAACCATCACATTGAGGCCCCATTTTGTTTTAATGTGACATTTGGCTTAAACAAATTCCTTCCATCTCAGGCTGCCACTACCAGTCCACCCCCATTAATCAGGTTAATTCATATACAGCTTTGCTGTTTAGTAATTTCATACAAAGCCTTTAGAATTAAATTAATCTCTGAACTGACATCCACCACTAAAATCACAAATCTCTTATACCCACTTAAGTCTCAGACAGTGAATAAAGATTTGTGCTGAAGATCTGCTTTGCGCAGAAGTTTGGCAAAAACTTCTCTCACCTACAGCATAACACAAGTCATCGGGCTCATCCTAGGTGGCCTAAGCTACAGGTCTAGAAAAGATGCAATTTCATGCTACTAAATGCTTTTAATAGTTTAGATCCTTGTGAAGCTTAATTAGCATCTGGAAGTCAATACAAATATTAATCTGTACATAAAACATTATCCCCAATGTACTAAGTGACAGCACTTTTATAAGGCAGACACAAGCCAGGATTCAAATATCTGAGAAACGGTGGAAACTACCAGGTCCTAATTTAGGGCAAGGTTATAGAGCAGCAACAATGGTCAGCAGGATTAGGTCCTTCCTCTGAAAATTAACAGGAACTGACAGAGAGATGTAATACACAGCAGACTAGCAAGTATGACAGAGATACCATGCACCACCTGTCAGTACAGAGCAAGGATTGAAGAGGGGCACATATTTCAGTTTTTTATGCTGGGCAATAAGAAAGCCTTCTTTTGCTTTTCTAACAACATTTTCAATTTTCATTGCAATAGCTGAACAACTATGCACACAATGATGGACGCCTGCTTCATTGCTTTCAGGCTATCTTGCAAATACAAGATAGAATCTGACAGAGTAGGAAATGTGCAAACCACAGAACAAAACCATTGAACTTCTAAATGAAGGACAAAAGAGAATTTTCAGTTTAGATCCTACTGAAAAATCAAGGCTCATGCTGTCCTGCCTCTGCTTAAATTTTATTTCCCAAGAAACCTTTCACTTGTTTTCTCCTTCATTAATAATTCCAGACTGAACAAAGGACTAGAGCTAGAGCACACTTAAAAGGTGCAATTTATCTTCAATAGTTATGTCCAAGGACTTATTTACAGACAAAGTAAAGAATCCACAGATGTAATGCTAGGGTATATGAGAATCTTGTGAAGAAAAGAATAATATTTCAGAGAGTATGTAATACTATTATTTGCATTAGGACTTCCCAAAAGGCAGGTGAGTCAGGAGGTTTGAAAAGTGCATGCATGTGTTCATTAGGGAAAGAGAAAGCATTAGTCATATTCTTGACTCTTGTCTTTTTAAAGCAGACAAACAGTATTCACTTGATAATTAATCTGCACTCAATGCAAAAGCATGGTCTGAAAAATTGCAGATATTTTCCAGTAAATATGAGGATTTACCGTAGTGACTTTTATGCCAGTACACAGGACAGCAGCAAACAAGAAATGCTTAGGGCTTTTTTCTTTTTCATGCTTTTACTGCTGTGTACTGTGACACAGACAATAAACTGCATTGTAAGATTTATTTTTACTTATACTTTAACATGTATTCCTAACAAATGACTGTGACTTGCAACTTTAGATTTACATGTTTAACTTTTGGCTGTTAGTAGAAAATACTATGTGATTCATATTCATAGCATTAATAGCCTTTACAATTGGAGACAGAATGTCATTTGAAGGCTCACATCTTAGAAAAACGGTTCTGGAAAAAGCAGATTTAGAAAACAACAATAAAGTAATGCTCCAAGGATTTTAGAATATATGACAATCATTTACAGGATTAGTTGATTCTTCCTCTGGGAGGTCTATTATTTTTCAGTATATCAGTCTTTTCTCTGACCAAATGAAAAAAGTCATTAGGGTTAAATGAAGATAGAAGGGCTTTTCAGATAGCAAGAAACACAAATGCATAGAAGCATGAATGCTTTGAGTTGGAAGGGGCCTTAAAAATCACCTAGTTCCAAAACCCTTGCATTGGGCAGGGACATCTTCCACTAGACCAGGTTGCCCAAAGTCCGATACAACCTGACCTGTCAAATTCAAGGAAGTCCTGCATCATTTCTAGAATTATTTTGAAACAACACAGTTGCTGCTGCTCTGTGACACAAGTAAATTAACATTTATTGTAACAATAACTATTCCACTCAGCTGTGCATAAACACTAATATGCTGAAGACAAAAATTAAAAAATCCCCATCCTCATTGACCCGTTCATGAGGCACACTGTTGGTAAAATGGTATCCTTTGAAACAGAAATTGCACGCACACAGAGAAACCAGTGCTAGATGATATAGCTTTCCTAAAGAAAATCATTTCTGAAAAACAACATAAATAACCAGGCCCCAAAATTCTGCTGTCTCCATGGCAATAGGACTGGCCCTTTTGGTCTTCTTTAATTGCTGAATGACATGGAAAAATTATGAACCAAACACAGTTGACCAAATCACTTATTGTACAGCATGGTGGTGAGTGTCTGGGTGATGAAAATCCAAGTGAACCCTCTTCTTCAAATGCCTGGCAGGGATGCTTTTTATTTCAGGGTCATGTCGATGCTATTTATTAAAGACAGAACAACAAAGAACAACAACAACAAAAAATTAATCAGCGCTATGAAGCATGTGACTAGTCTTTTTCCCAATCCTAAGCTTGAGTGCAAAGTGTTGAGTATCCTCATTTCTCATTTACTTCAATGCAGTGGTGTTCAAAAATTTACACACATCCAGGAAAGTACACACCTTAATAAGTTGCATTACTGTTCTATCGAAATTAATAACTATTTTTCCAGCAATTGCAGTATGAAGTAGACACCAGATGTGGGAAGATCCAGTGCCGGAATGACACAGCAGTGTCACAAGATATGTGTGGCCCTAAAAATGTTTCTAAGAGTACAGTTTTGCTCTTTAGTGCAAAGCACATGTCATCAAAAACTTTGGAAGCATTCTTTAAAGTAAAAAGTTGTCATCATAAACGTTGCCTCAAGACAGAATTTTCCTTAAAGAATACATAACTATTTAAAGTTTCCTTTTTATATTTATAAAAAAATATTTTATATAAATTGTGTAACAGTTTACTTATAAACTGTTACACAATGCACAGGGTTACTTAACAGTGAATTATTTCATAGGGGTTTTTTTAAGTCATGAGGAAGTGCAAGGAGTTGAACAAAATAGAAGACAAGGGAGCATGACAATAGACAAAAGCCTTTGGAATAGGATGAAAAAGACAACAAAAACAAACTAAGAGCTGGGCAGACTCCAGAGACATTCCAGCAGAAAGCAAACAGAAGAAAAATCTGTGTAAAACTGCTGTTCTCAGTGTGGATGGATTTACACGAGAAATTCTTTTTCCTGAAGAAGTGACACAAGAAATAAGGGATATGATCACAGGAAAATTACTGTCACTTCTGATGACAGATTCATATTTATGCAGAGAAAATAAATGGCAGGAAATAACATTAATTTGGCCTCAACTATATTTATTTTAAATAAATATAAATTCTTCTCTCATATTGCTTTTTGCTGCTCAGCTTATCTTTTGAGAAAAACAGGAAAACTGTTCAAGCCACAAAAAGATCAAAGTCGTAAGTAAATAACATGTTATTTTCTGTTCCTATACTTTCAAAAGCAGTCCTCATATTGATTCATTACAGAGTAAAACAGCATCCTAGGAAAAAAAATATGCTCAGAGATATAATGTTAACTGCTCCAGGAATCAGGAATTTAGCTTATGGTTCTAACACATGTATCAGATATGAAAATGTGACAGCTCACTAGAGTACTGTTTTATTCTTAAAAACCAAAGTTACATTTTATTTTGCATCTTTTTGCTACATGTACTTCTAATTATTTGCCTGCTTATCAATACTCATGTTATTGATGGAATCTTACTGAGGAGTCAGGTTTACTATGCGATAGTCCCTGAACAACATTCCAGGGTGAGACACCACTATATTTCTACACACCAACCAGATGGGTAGGGATAGCAAAGTCCTCAGTCACTCCTCCCCTGTACACACCGGCCAGGAAAATACTCTCTGCTGCAATAGCTGGTTCTCCTGACATGCTGTTCTAGCAAGGAACTGTTAGTGCTTGTGTGACACACTACAGCTACGAATACTCTCACTGATGAACAGTAAGAGCAGTGCAAGGTTTTCCATTTTCATGCTTCAGTTACAGTATCAGACAGAGGAGCAGCATACCAGAGGACTGACATATTCCCATTTCCAAGGGAAACAGTGCAGCTTTGAAAGGAAAAGATGTAAAGATGCTTGAGGTTTAATCAGGAAAATAACTATGAAAGAAGCTGAGAAGCAGAAAAGCAAAGAGAAGGCAGATGATGAGAGCGTGGTCCAGAAATCAAAATAAAATACAAGACTTTTTAATCTCTGAATGAGAATGGCAAGCTTACCTCTTTACTTTTAATTGAGGATAAAGCATGGGACCATCTTCACTCTGATCATGCTGCACTTTTTCTACCTGCTTTTCACATAACTTAACCTGAATATCTTCAGGTTAGGAATTATATCTGTCTCTGCTTGGAAATGGTCAAGGACACTTCAAACACATTTGCAATGCAATACAAATATAATAAATATTCAGTATACAATATATAAATTATATAAAATATAAATTTAATAAAGCTTCCTTGCTTTTTTCTGAATATTACCATAAAAGTATTTAGGTCTCTAAAAAGCTTTATGGAGTCTACCCAGCCTCAGTCTACTAGTAGCATGGTTGTAAAATAATGTTAAACTGCAATGACAGTATTAGGCATAAGTTCTTACTCCTGCTCCACTGAAGTCATTTCTGGATCATTTGAGAGGCAGCTAGTTCTGGATGCAAGGAAAAAGAGGAGTAAACATTTATTCTGTGGTTTTTTGTCTCTTTTTAAATATGACATAAAATTTGGGGATGTAATAACTAACTGTAGTGAATATCTTTGACAGCACAACACACAAACGTTGTTAAGAATGTAGTGATCTTAGTGATTGCAACACACATTAGTTTGAGTAATAAATTTTTAAGCTATTTCTTTAAGTCGGGGAAGGGAAATGCACTACAGTGACTTCATACATCCAACAGTAACAACAATCAGTGATGCCTCACATGAATATTTAGTTCCCCTTTCACTTGCTATGCTGCAGCCTCTACTATTTTAAATGGAGTAACAAGAAAGCAGCTTTCTTCCAGAGAGTTTTCACCGTCACATACACAATGCATTTGAAAATGTTTGAATAGAAGAGATAGAAGTTGCATTTCAAGGCTAGGTGGGTTTCTTTGTTTAACAAAATATTCAGGTGATATCAAATAACTACTTATGTGAATGCATTGCTTCTGAGGCAGTTTAACTGCTAGAATCAAAAAGCAGTGGCCAGTGATTTGGATATTTCTCTATGGTTGTTTTAAAAACCAGTCTCGGGAGAACAGGAGGAAAATGTGTACTGCAAAAGAAGAAACAGTAGGAAAAAGTACAGCAAAGCAGAAGCTGTAAGAGGAAAATCCTGAAGTGCATAAGTTGAAGGAAAGAGACTGAAAAGAAACTCCAGACCTCAAAATCTTTGGTTATAAAAAATAAAAATGGGAAAATGTTATACTAGAACCAGCAGACACAGGCTCCTTTTCCAGAATCTTTTCTAAAATACACATATGAAGAAAGTGCACTGGATACTTTCTAAGCTCTTCTCAATGAGTCAAGTCCTTCTAGTTAAGGATTTCTTTGGTACCTTATACCATACTGCCTCAGTGTCAAAGCACAAAAACTCATAACTCATAAGGAGTTATGAATTTAAAGTATCTGAGCATCAGCTGCCACTGATTTATTAAGTGACCACATACAGTACAATATTATTATCAAGTAGTACAATATTATTATCAAGTATTAATTCCCTGGCCTATCCAGCCAATGCTGAAAAAAAGGAGAATTTATGTACCTAACTTAACTGAGAATGAGGTACAAGAGCTAGACCTAATTTAGTAAATTGTAAAAAAAAAAAAAAAAAAAAATTAAAAATAACTACTTTTTTAAAACTGACATAACAGATGAAGGGTAGCAAATGTTTAATGATCCATTTTAATGGAGTAAATAAGTGATTTCAGTCATCCCCATGACTACAGAAACCATATTCAAAAATCAACAAAAAAGTTTTTTATAGCGTAAGGGTGTGATTCCTTCTTACTGAGACCCAGCAGTACAAAAGAAGGCTGCTTTTAGTGAGAGGGGAAGTCAATTTACAAATATGACAACTTACACAGTAATTGAAACTACAAGCTGATTGTTGTACCAAACATATAGCGTACTACTACATTCAAACTATTCCTGTGAAACGAGTAAATATAATGCCAGCATCCAGCTGAAAGCTATCTTACTTAGCTGTTTCTGAAGCTTCCCTCAGCTCTTCATCCAGTCTGCACGAGTAAAAGTTATTGATACAAAGAAACAGAGAAGCAAGCAGAGCATAAGAGAGAAGCAGAGCAATAGCAGAGCAAAGAACAAGTATAGTACATGCTTCTAAAATAGGAACCCAGTATGATTTAGGGCACACTGACCCTAAAGCTCCTCAGTTCAGTATGATACCATTTATCCCTGTGCTCAACCCACCTTAAATTTGTAACTCTTACTGAGCTCATTTGGAGGCAGACAGAGAAGCAGCAGGGGTCTGAGGCATGCCCAGTGGACAAAGCTGAAAGCATTTAGTTGCTCTATCAGATAATATTAAACTAGCTGCAGCCTGGGCCAAGTCAAGGACATTTACAGTTCAGTGAGTTTTATTTGCAAGGGAGGCTGATCTCAACAGCTTGAAGGGGAAAGTAAGATTCCACATCATTGCAAGTCCTCTCTCATTCAGCTGTTGAGGTCGCCTGCAGGTGAAAGGCTGTCACACAGATTCACTCCATTATGAGCGGCAGCAGGGGCTAGAAAGCAGGTTTTACCTCATTCTTCTCTTAATACACTTCTCTTCATCATACCTTACAAGATAAGAGTGGATGAAGGAAAAGATGTAAAATATCATATGATACAGCAAGCATATTGTATCCCACTTCAGTAACTAACCACACAACCCAAATACTATGTACTTTCTACAGGTGGGATTCCTCTTGAGCACAGGTGGTATATTTGTTCTTGCCAATGGAGCAATTATGAAGCCAAAACATTAAATGTAATTTTCTACAGGAACCTTTCTCAACTTGCAGTAGAAGGGAAACTATCAGCTGAACGCTGCTCTCCTCCCTGTGCTATGGGAATAACCACTCATAGTGTCTTGAATGCACAGAGCCACTAAATCTTGTTATCACAGTATCTTGTCATAATTGTCACCTTTCGAGTTCTATCTTTTTCAGCAAAATCATGATCTCTCATCCGGCTGCTGATGACATGAAGTAGGCAGTTCCCTAAAATTTCTTCAGTTTTAAGTACTAAAGTTAATTTAGTACTAATGCTGTGATCTTTTCATCTTTGGTCTGAGAGGTGAATGAACTTCCCCAACACTACAAGGAAGTAAAAATGTGTATAACACAGATGTATGCTGCTGCAGCCTAACAGTAAAGACAGGAAGGAAACAGAGACAGAAACTGAGTATCGCGTTAAGGTTTCTATCAAAAGGAACTATAAGAAATTAAAATTTTTATAGGAATCAAAAGAGGGAGGGAGAGAGGGAGGGAGGGAGGGAGAGAAGGAGGGAGTGAGGGAGGAAGGGAGGGAAGAAGGAAGAGAGGGAGGATGAAAAACTGTTAGGGATGTTAAGACATTATGGACATGTCTTTCTCAGTTGACTAACGGTCTCTGTTCCACATTCTTAGCATCACTCCACCTCTGAAAAAGTTACAGCGGCAAATGAAATTGATTGAAAGTCTCTATGACCTCTGATTTCACAACTGTAATTTGCTGCTTTCACAAGTGCCATTGCCAGAACTGAGCTTCCCACTTGCTCTCTGGAATTACACCATTAGCTTGATGAAGGAAATTATGTTGCTTTGCAGACTAATGTGAGACAGGTATGAAAACTCCTGTCTGGGTCGAAGAGATCTATGACAGCTCCAAAAGCTGTCACTGAAAAACCATAAGGAAAAGACAATCATACTTGTGTATCTGCTCATCAAATTACTTACTAGAACAGAATGTTTCGCTGTTGAAAACCTAAGACATTTGATAAAGAGAACAATTAAAAAAAACCCAAACAAACAACATCCCTGAGCAGGATTGTCTATTTAATAGAAACTATATGAAACCCATGAATTTTTCAATCAGTCATGTTTTCCGTCTTGGTATATGATTCCATTTTGTTGTTTTCAGGTCTGAAAAGAAGTCAGTTGGGATGAGCAATAACAATCAACTTCCTACAATTTTTTAATATATACTTTCCTTACTTTACTTTCCTTTTAATAGATACTGCCCTTTAAATGCCTGCATTTAAAAAACTTCTGGACGTAAGTGGCAAAAACTGAGAAACTGTCTTTCAGTGGTTCTGGATTTAAATATGAAAATCAACAAGATAAGGGAAGGTGAATGTATGGACTTTCAGTGGTCTCCTATTGAACAGGCTATCTTTTAGTTATTGTTTGAGTTCAAAGCCCTATATGACTAAAACTTAAAAACACTTTTGCTTAAAAAGGCATGGAAAAATATGGCATAGATGATACCTGTGGAAAGGTTAAACTATTCTCCTTCTCCCCAAGGAGTATATCTTTATTGTGTTTTGTGTTTCCATTCTACAGTGGCTTCCTGCTTCTGAGTTTGACAATGAAATGTTTGTGGAACAACATATAAGCATTTTTAAGATTATCAGGAAAGTATTTTCTGTTTTTTTTACAGAGTCTTAAACACTATTATTGGTTTGTGGAAATAGTTTCCATTAGAACAAGTACACGCTTACTGTACATCACTTACTTGACAATACTGTCTGGTATTTGCACATATTCCATCGGAATCATCTCATGAAGCTCTGCCAATGTGTTGACATACTGTATCTTACTGCTGAACTTAGAGCTGAAACACAGAAAAAAACGTATTAATTGACTTTGTCCCCCAATCCTTTATGATATATTAAAAATAAATGAAGGCATGTATTAAATAATTAAGCACTTTGATATTCATATTTCAATTACAGAGCTCAGCTAATCATGAGCCTACTTGAATTCTAGTGAGGCTGAAATTGAGTCTAGACCTTTGGCTGTTCCTTTCTTAGGCTGAATCACAGTATTTAGGACATTATAAATTGTAATGCCTACGTGCTAGACAATGCAATTAGCTTTACAGTTTGAAGAAGATGTGTTAAAATTCTGAAAAGAATCTCTTAGAGAATACTTACATGTAAAAAGAGATGGGAAGCATTCACTTAACATGATCATAATCATCACGATGGTTAACAAGTGATCATGATGACTTAGCATTTCTATTTTACACTGATTCTCAATCAAACATAATAAAATTGAACTTCCTCATTTGTTTAGACAAGTACAGATATGATTGTGTCTATTCTTACTGCAGAGCCTTCTTATGATGAAATACCTTTTTTATTTCAGCTGTGCTAAATGACTCATTTATTGTGGTTAAAAATTGATCAGTTGGAAAAAGGCTAAATTGTCCACAAAACACACTTAAAAACAAGGCTATTCACTTGGCTAACCTAAGTTATTTGATATGTATGAGGTTATGAGAAGTCCATCTCATTTGGCTCATAAAGCAAGGCACGCACACTGGAGCAGGCCAATGGTCACATTTAGGATGCAAGCATCACTCACAATCGACCAGTCAAAGCATAATAATACACAGGTAATTCTTAGCATTTTATTCAAAATGTTAATCATAGACTGCAGCATCAGAACGGCCAGCTAAAGTAACTTGGCAAGCTGCAAGCCAATCAGAAGCTTCTAAAGATGGGGGAGGAGGGCAGATTTAAAAAAAATCTTTCAAAGGTTACTTTCAAGAGGCTGAATTCCCAGTTCTCCATAGGCAGCTTACAAAACCATCCCTATGCTGTCTGCAACTAGATACTTATTTAAATCACTTTTTTCCCCCCACTCACTTTAGGAAACTGAACTGTCAAAATCCAAACATAAGCTATACAATGAGCACTCTTCAGTGAAAGATTAACAGCTATGTTTGATGATGTAGGGCACTTATGTATTCTTAGGGACATAGAAAATCACTGGTATTCATTACATACCTTATAAAAGGTCGTGTCACAGCCAGAATTGTCCTGATAAACCATGATGGATGAACAATTATAAATGATTTCAGATTCTTCCGTAATCTAAGTAAAAAAGCAATGGTTTCTTAAAAACAACAGAAAACCCCACAAAAGATACAGAAAGATCATATACAGTGAACACTGGCATACAGGGGAGTAACAGAAATGGACAGTGTTTAAAATAATGGATTAAGGAAAATATTACTGACCGTCGATCAATCATCTGGTAACATTTTTTCATCCAACCCAATCCAGGCATCCTCCTTCTTGGTGTTGCTCCATTCAAGTAGACAATCATATAGTCTTCAGCTACCATCAGCTCCAAGGTACTGATTACATAGCTGGTAAAAGTACACGTGTCAGTGAGCACAAACTGTACATTATCTGCTTAAGCCCAAACTAAATCAATCTACTAGGAATAAATCAAGGCAGACTAAGCAATTTATTACAAGAGAAGCTTTTCTTTTCCTTTAAACCGAAGCAAACATTTAGCACTGGTCACCGTGGTACCTGTAGATGTATAACTAGAAAACCACAGTCTTACCTCTGTCTTCAAAAATATGTGGTTTCCTTACAAAAAATACTGTTTCTTAGTGAGTTTTCAAATCTCACTGGTGACTTTGCTGTTTCTTAAAAAGACATTAAATCACAAGATTTTGTGAGGGAGAACATGGCAGGACCACGTGAAGCCCTAAGAACTTCTAAAATTAACTACTGAGAAACTTCTGTTCACTATTCTAATCATCAAGGTTGATGAAGTTTGTTCAATGCAAAAATAAAAAGTGTCAGGAGAAGACAAGGGTGAACTTGTTTAAAATTTTTGTGATCCTCACACTACTGCCACCGAGTCTGTGACTGCAAACTACAAACACTTTGAAACTCGAGGCTAATAAAACTTGTCCATCAACCTGACTTCTGATGGGAGAGATCACTCCTTGACATAACTTCATTTTGTGAGCAAAACACTCCAAACACTCATTCATCCTACCCAGAAGAGCACACTACTCAGTCAAATGGGAGGACAATTTTAAATTCTTGTCTGGGACGATATGTGCAGATGCTCCACTCAGTAGTCCCTACCTCATTTGGCAGCTGATCATCACAGGAATATTCAAATTGTTTTCTTTACTAAGCAGCCTCAAGGCATGCCTCTGTAAAAACTCGAATGAAAAACCACAAGTCACACCTTAAAAACCTGAATGCCTGAGTGCATTCA
Organism: Pseudopipra pipra; assembly: GCF_036250125.1. Classification (NCBI taxonomy): domain Eukaryota; kingdom Metazoa; phylum Chordata; class Aves; order Passeriformes; family Pipridae; genus Pseudopipra; species Pseudopipra pipra. The sequence goes on from NC_087581.1 coordinate 34,382,628, forward strand.
CTACAAAAGGCAGTTCTATCCCTGAGCACAATGGCACCTTTCACATGTGTGTGGGAATGTTCACGATCTAATCTGACCCTGAAATTCCTTAGGATGCAATGTCTTTAAAAGAATTGTAGGAAATCTAGGACACTATCTATCACACTGAGGACACTTATTAATCAGAAACTAGAGGTGGCCTATACATTGCACGTACATTATTATCCATCAGAAATATGCTGTATTAAAAATGGAAAGAGATTCAGTGATTTGCAGGTCTCTCCAGATTGCTATATAATTCAATAGTGAAGAATTAACAAATGTTTAAATATATGAGTTATTGCACATTTAGTAAACTGTTGCAATCCCTCTACTTCTATGCAATTAAAAGGCCTACAATTGGAAGAAAGGGGCGAACTACTTTTCCCTTTTCTTGTTGTCTCAGAGAGAGCCAAGAGATAAGCCTTAAAATAAGCTGAAGGTTCACAGCCAACCTGAACACTCTCTCATACTACTATTCCAGAGAAAGTTATTTTAAAACTGACTTTGGTAGCAACCTCAAGCCATGTGGAAAAGGCTCTTAGGGCTTTCTCTGCAAAGTCCATTTACCACCAGCTCTATCTGGACAAGGGTCTTGGGTGAAGACAAAGAAGAACTATTGAATGCCAGTCACAGTTATTCTCAGCTTTGTTCCTTACTTATCAAGTTGCAACCACTGTAGTAATTCCTGCCTACCTTTTAAATCACTGGGCATTGTGTATATCAGTTATCAGATATAGATTACATGGGGCTCTTAGAGGCTCTACCAGGCAAATGATTGCAGTTGTTCTGACCAGGAACTAAAGCACCCATTCTTGTTTTTCACTCATAAAGACAACATTAAAGGCATTGGCTATCACCAAGTGCATCTTCAAGGACTGGAACTTTAAGGAGACTTTGGTCTGTGCTCTAGTGCCCTGTAAGCTGCAAATGGCAAAGGCCAGGTCTCCTGCTGGCTTTAGAAATGACTTACTGGGTTTTAGCACAGAAAACACTGGACAGATAGATTTTTTTAGCAGCTGTAAGTGGAAGTAGCTGGAGATACTTGAGGGTAGTGCTGCCTTCCCAATTTTTGGCTGCCAAAACAAATTGCTATTAGGAGTAATTTTCCTGTGATAAATTTGGGTTTTTGTGGCCAAATTTGTGTCCTGCCCAACTGGCCCCTGCCACTTCTAGATTAAGCAGAAGCAGCTGGAGTCAGGAAACATACTTAGAGCTGTTTGTGTCAGTAACTGCCATTTATCCTGTATTTTAAAAACAAGTGTCAAAAATGGCCCTGGGACTTCTGAACACAGCACAGCATATATTAAAAATATATACAGTGATACATCATGATAATATACAATCAACAACACATAGTGAAAAACAGTCTCGTGGTGTAAGTCCTGCTGATTGTTCTCAGTGAGAGATGGAAATCACTAGTGAAACAGTGCAAAGACTGTAGTCCCAAGGAATTGAAGATACTGCATTCCTTGACATTTAGGGAAATACTACAGTCATATTTGGTACTGACAAATACATCTTAATTTTGGAGGGTGAATAGGTAAAAAATAACAAAATAATACTCCAATGAGAAGTTTATCTAAAACTACTGTTTTCCTTGTCATTCAGATCACTCCACTTCTAATGACCAAAATTACCTCTTAATTAAAGACAAGTTTCCTCTCACTGTATAATTATGAGTACTAACTCAAAAGACTCTGCTACATTGCTTACATATCACTCACAGGAAAAGGTTTTCCATGACATAGTTGTAATCAGTTCGACTGCTGTCTGGCAAGAAGCATGCTGCAAACACAATGATAGCATTCACACCATCACCATAATATCCTGTGGAAAAAAATGAAAAGGCATTTTTATCTTTGTCAAAGGCTTTTAACAGAATAAATTTAAAAAGAAATCTCAAAGTCCTGTAATAGAGCTACTGTGTCTAATGCTGAAGCAGACTGAAAATGTATGAACTATCATCAAGTCATAAGGACGTATGAGAGTCAGTTGAATTCTCAAAAAACACACTTAGCACAACTATTAGTAGACTTCTTATAGAGACCAGCAAAAACACCTTCTAAGGCTTCTACTTAAGGTTCATTGCATCTCTGTGGCAATTATGTGCTGAATGCTCACCTCAGATTGAGCAATAAGGAGCTAAAGAAAATCTCCTACATTTGCTGTCTTGCGTTGTTTGAATGATGTTTCGCAAAGTCTTCCAATCCAATATCAGTTGGTTTGTGCAGCTCCAATGGCTTTAGGATATTACAATTATGACTCCATACCACTATACCTTAATTGCTCCTGGGGACCAGTTAAATCCTTTCTTGCAAGTTTTGTGTAAATTACTTTTTTACCTTGGACACTCCAATCATCCAATACTGGCATTCTCTGGACTGCACCACTGCCTAATAACAGCTGTAAACCCTCAAAGCTGTAGCACTACCATTCTGGGGTCCAGGATGTTGCTTGTTACCCAAAATAAAATATTTTCTTCTTGGATGGATTAATGACGGTTAGTCTTCTCCACAATCCTGTATTACTAATGACAAATAAAAAATACTCCTGCATTTCAGTTTTAAGTTTTGCTTAAAGGATACATGCAATCAGGAGGGAATTTATAAAGATGCTGTAGAAATGGTTGTAAACAGATAGCACTAATTACGCAGAGAGACAAAGCTGGATATACTCAGAGAACAACTCAAAAGCTTTTCAAAAGAATCTAGAAGAAACTGACCATGACGGGGAGATGATAATGTTTGTGAAAGAAGGAAACTTTCATTTCCCTCAGAGACAGAAACACATTCCTGACAAAAATTAAAGGATAATACCACGACTTAAACAAGCCTTCTAAAAGGAGATTTTAAGACTTCCACAGTGCTTTTTCGATACCAGAGGACAGCATCTAAGTCTAACTAAAATGCTCATGGAACTCCAGTCCTGTTTTTTTGGCACAAATTATTGTTTCAGATAGATTATTATGGAATTGTGCTGTGTTTGGCTGGGATACACTTAGTTTTCTTCACGGTGGCTAATACAGGGCTATATTTTGGATTTGCACTGAAAACAGTGTTGATAATATAAAAATGTTTTTGTTATTGCTCAGCAATGCTTGCACAGAGTCAAGGCCTTTTTCACTTCTTGTACTGCTCTCCTCCTCAGTGAGTAGGCTGAGGGTGCATAAGAAGTTGGGAGGGGACACTGCCAGGACAGCTGACCCCAATGGACCCAAGGGATATTCTATACCATATGGCATGATGCTCAGCATACAGAGCCATGGGGAGAAGAACGAAGGGGGGAAGTTGGGAGTGATGGTGTTCGTCTTCCCAAGTCACTGCTACTCACAATGGAGCTCTGCTTTCCCGGCGATGGGAAGCAGTGAATGAATTCCTTGTTTTGATTTGATGGAGTGCACAGCTTTTGCTTTACCTATTAAACTGTCCTTATCTCAACCCATAAGCTTATTCACTCTTACCCTTCTGATTCACCATAGGGAGGAGTGAGTGAGTGAGTGAGTGGCTGTGTGGGACTTGGTTGCCAGCTGGGGTTAAACAACAACAGGAATAAAGCAGTATTTCTTTCCTCCTCAGGCTTCAAATAGGGAGGACATTTCTTTCCTTCCATAAAATTAAAAGAAAACTTTAAAAGATTTTATATCATGCTGCCATAAAGTAATCTGCCCAGCTGGCACAGGAGTTTGATAGCAAGAACACATTGTGGCAGGTGTGCCCACTAAAATACACGGAACAGTCCAAAGTTCATGGAAAGCAAAATGATTACGTGCAGATGCTAACTAACAACCCATGGAAGAAAAACCCACAGATAAGTCTAAACCACTTTTCCTCACACATGCTTGAAGAGAAGGAATGTTCATCCAAGGGAGAAGTGCATTTTAATTAACCACTAGAAGGCAGTAAATGCCATTTGCCCACATTCTCAGCCTATGCAAAGAGAAATATGTTGAAGACAACCTCATGCCTACACTGCCAAGTCTACTCTCCCCTTTCCTATTTTGTGGCTACCACATAAATTCTGCATTTGCTGTTATCTGTCATTTGTCAGGGAGGAATATTCAGTAGACCATCAAATCATCAAGATTGCTTGACTTCCAATTAACTAATTTTAGTCAGAATCTATTATTAATCTTGAGGTTAAAGAAAAGATTCTTGGCCCTCTAAACACTCCACTAAAGTATTGCCAAGTGAACTTCATACAGAATAGGCCTAGTTGCCATAATGCAGAAACTGTTAGAGCTGTGCAAAGTCTTCCCACAATCTGTGCAACAAAATGATTTTGGTTTCCACAGCTCCAGTTTGCCGCTTCATTTAATCCAACCTTAACCTACTTTGATTTGGCTAGATATGAGGTAAAATTTCCAATTTAGGCACCGGCAGACTGAAACTTATTGTTCTATCTCACACTGTTTGTCTAATGGCTAACTCCACTGACCAGTACCCTTTCAAAAGTAAAGGAAACTTAATGCTCATTATCTTAGATTTGAGTGATCTAACAAAACAAGGAGTCAGACACATAAAATTTGAATTCAAATTATTTCATACTGAGAGTTGAACTGAGTTACCTAGACTCATGCACATTGATAATTGTGCATTATTATGTACTTCACAATTGCCATCAGAGATGTCTGCCAGAGCTACTTATTCACTCGCTAAAATGGACTAGTATTTATTCTTCACAAATGCTGATATGCACATATACATCAGCATCTACTAGGAAACAGTTTTCACCACAAATGTATATTGACTAGTTTACAGCATAAAAAAAATATAAACACAATTAGCAAGGCCCCAAAGTATTTTGTGTTTGTTTCCTAAATTATGCCATCTGTGTCTGTTTGCTAAACTGTGTCTGAGGTGTCATCATATTCATAAATCTTTGATGGTGGTGTGGTAGTGCACAAATGCTTGGAGGTTTGAACATTATTAATTCTGATTAAACCTTCTGCACACTGGCCACCTTTAATACCTGTAGGCTAGCATTTATCTGCTTTTTAATGTAAATGCACAAATCTGAGAACCCCATCCTCAAGTAATATAATTAACCATAATTTATTTATGTCACTTTTACCAGATAGAGATTCAACACTGAAAATATACTGGAAAAAATGGCTGACCTTTAAATGATGTTACAGATCAACAACACTGTGACAAAAGCATCCTCATATAAACTCACAAATCTCACCTCTGAGAGGCTGAGTTGCCTACCTCAGGTTTTGCAGGAATAGAACAACTCATCCTTACACAACACTTTACTTAACAAAGAGTAAAGAGAGTCCTTGAAAGATAGAGTCCAAAGATAATCTAAACCTGAGACAAATAGGAAAAGGCACTTAGAAAGCTTTGTTTCTCTTTCTTCCGTTAATATCTAGAGTAATATTTAGCCATTTGTATTAATTTATACAGAAGTGTACTAGTAACACCAGAACTACAAATTCTCCAACTCAGCATATTCTGTGATTCTCTGAAGAGGCTGGGGAGCAGATGAGCAAATTAGACAATATAACAAGCATACAAGGTCATTCTCCTACTTTAAATGTTTTTTCGATACGTTATTTGATTTTCATTAACAAATCATGTGAAAAAAAACCATAAACCAGTTCCTGGTGAAATGCTGCCAACAACTATTAATGGCAGAAAAACAGCATAGGGAGCTTAGCCAGATGAATGAAAACCCCAGGGCTTTCTGTATCTTTGCTTTTGCCACTCTACTTCCTCATTCAAAAGTTTTTGTCAAAACCCACAGAATAATGTTTTCAAAATTTTATTTTGCTGTAGGTCAAAAGCTTTTTAACTTGTTCAACACAATTTTAGCCTACAATGACCAAATTGTTCCTGACACATGTATGTCAGTTTGCTGCTCCTGAAATAGCTTTGAATTTAAAACACTTATTAGTCATTGCCACACTGAATTGAAAGCCAAGTTGATTTTCAGCCAAGGCTGAAAAATAAAATTTTCTCTCCCCCTGCCAGTATGATAACAGAACAAAACCAGAAATCATAATCAATAAAGTATGATTTTTTTACATCAATTTAAAAAATACTTATAGGCTTTTCCTACCTCCATGTGAAATGACCTTTTTGTATGGTTCAATGACTTTCATATCAATTCTCTGTTCTTGTTCTCCAATAACGACCGTTCTCCATAACCTGTTGTCCTCTCGCTCCTCTTCAGCAGTGTACTCTGGAATTGATTCAGATTCTTCCTGGGAAGCATCCCTAGTAGCAGTATGCTCTTCTAAAAAACAAAACTGTATATATTACCTCCTCCTGTATATATTGTAGATATTACCTCTAAATACTGTTGCTGTTACATACACTTGAAATGAATGACTGAAATTAACTGGATTCTTACAGTACTGGTATAAGTAAGAGCAGAATGTGATCATCTGACAGCCAGTCAATGAGAAGTTTCCATTTTTTAAGACTTTTCATTATTACAAACACAAAAAGAACAACAGCGACTATCACTGTGAGGAATATTGCCATGGGATTTTTGGTTTTGCATCCACTTGGTAAAACTGAGTAGCTGCTCACTAGTTAATGCACCATAGGCCTTTTAAAATGTTTGTGTTGCAGGTATAAGAACTATGCTGAAAAAAAAAGAGGAACTAAAAGTGAACACAGGAATACCTCCTGTCTAGAGAGGAATTATCAGAGAGCTATAGTTTCTCAACTTTTTCCCAGTTTGTCTCCAATCTCTTCACATTCACCACCAGAAAATATGAAGAATATCCCTCTTCCTCTGCTTCAGTCATGCTGACTCCTCATGTAAGCACAGTAGTTGCCTTCCCCAAGGACTGTGGCTGAGGTTAAATACCAGTTTTCTCACAGATGTGAAGTACAGAGCAGCCATGCAGTCTAACTTGTTCTATGAGCACCCTTGAGAGAACAGGCACATGTAGTCCACAGGCACAATGACCACAGTAAATAAACTGTATGGCTGACAAGTGACTAGGAAGTCTCAAACACAGCCTCTCTGCTGGATACTCTTAGTCTCAGAAAAACTGTGATGTAATTAATAAAATCTACATTTCCATTGCACATGGACGAGATGGTTCTTAACTGCATTCCAGTTTTTCAAATTTAATGGCTGTTTACAGAGAAAGTGACAGGAAAAGTGATTATGTCCACAGCTGGAAATACTTATTTTCCCTTTTTAGTTTTTGTTACAACATACTGTGTTTTCCATGGGGTAAAAAAAATTCCTCTTTTGTACTATTTTGCAATATTCTGTATAGATATTGTTAATTTACCTTCATTATAAAGATTCTGTACGTTTTATGCATTACACATATTTGAAGTAAATTGTTCTTTTTAAAGCATTATGCTGGCTGTGCAGTCATAAGAGCAGAATTTTATTTGCAAATCAATAAGCGAAGTAACAGTAAACAAAGATACATTGAGATACATAATGACATACACGTGTGTACTTTAAAAGCTGTAAACACCCTATTTGAAAATACCAAAGAGATCTATGAGAATTAAGAATAAACTAAAAGAAGCAAGTTTAATTGACAGGAACTAAAGAACACAATGTTTCATAGATGTCCTCAAACCCTTCTATGTATTGGGTTATCTACAGATGCCTCTGGTTAATGCTGCTTCTTGAACTACTCATACAAATTGAAGTATATGATCCTTAAAACACAATAGTTTATTGTAAAAATTAAATCAATTATCTTTATGAAATTAGAAATACAATAGTATACTGTGTTTATACCACATATATCTACACAGAACCTTTAGGCACAAACACATATGTGTACTAACTCTTAAACTGTAAAACTGATTTCTCCGTTAAAACCTATCAATAATTTCACAAAATTTGTTAGAAATACCAAGTTTCTCTAAGTACACACAAAAAAAGCTATTAAAAAATCTATATATTAGTTTGAGTATATATTTTTTTGTTTTGTTACAGTATGACGGGAAGCTGAACACGAGTCAGCAGTGTGCCCAGGTGGCCAAGAAGGCCAATGGCATCCTGGCCTGGATCAGGAACAGTGTGGCCAACAGGTCCAAGGAAGTGATTCTTCCCCTGTACTCAGCACTGGTGAGGCCACAGCTGGAGTACTGGGTCCTGTTCTGGGCCCCTCAGTTCAGGAAGGATATTGAGGAGCTGAAGCAGATCCAGAGAAAAGCAATGAGGCTGGTGAAGGGACTTAAGCACAAGTCCTGTGAGGAGAGGCTGAGGGAGCTGGGGTTGTTCAGACTGGAGAAGAGGAGGCTCAGGGGTGACCTCATCACTCTCTACAACTCCCTGAAAGGAGGTTGTAGCCAGGTGGGGGTTGGTCTCTTTTCCCAGGCAACTATCAGCAAGACAAGAGGGCATGGTCTTAAGCTGTGCCAGGGGAGGTTTACGTTAGATATTAGAAGAAATTTCTTAACAGAGAGGGTAATCAGGCATTGGAATGGGCTGCCTAGGGTGGATTCTCCATCCCTGGAGGTTTTTAAGATGAGACTGGCTGTGGTACTTAGTGCCATGGTCTAGCAACCACAGTGGTAGTGGATCAAGGGTTGGACTTGATGATCTCGGAGGTCCCTTCCAACCCAGCTGATTCTATGATTCTATGACTAACAAAGTCTGAATTTCTACTGCTGCCTGTCTTGTATTTTCTGTCCCTAATATGAAGTATTGTTAGGGAATTATACTGACAGAATATCCCCCTCTATAAAGATCACGACTGAGGCAGAGAACGGTAGCTAGCAAAACAGCTTTAGTGAAAAGAGGCTGGGCTAGGTAACTTGCAGACTAGTGCCAAAATTGTGTTTGGGGTCTGATAATTATTTTTTTTTTTTTGGTTGGTGAAAGCGCAAATGATGAAGAATAACAAAGATCCTGATAAAACTTCTGATGCTGAAATCAGACACATGAATTATTTTTTGATAGAAATTATACAAGACTGCCTCTTCCTGATGAAGTAGCTCTGCTCTACTGCCTGAAGTGTTGATTTTGCAGAGAAAGATGCACTAGTGTGAAATTTAGAAAGGACATAAACATCTGCAGACAAAATAATAAACACTTTTACTTTACAAATAATGCTGATTTGGGGGCAGGCCTTCAATGATATTCATGTATGGTCTTCAGAAATGCAATTCTTATGCCATCTAAAGCAATAATAATAGAAAAATTATTTCAGAAACTAGCATGGGTTCTGAAAAAGAATGTTTAAATGTATGGTATTAGTGACAAAAAGAGAACCACTCTGTGAAACTGATGATCAACCAATCTCTAAACAAGTTTTCTCTGTTGTCTTTCATAGCTTAAAGGGACTTTCAACAGTCTCATCATGACAAGTTAAAAATCACTGCTCTCTATGGTCTCAGCAGCTACGTCTTCTTGTTATTTACTTTCCCGGGTTTGGCATTAGTTGGAAACATTAAACTGTGGGAGACGCCGAGTGCTGCTAACATCAGAGTGCATACTAGTTAATGGCAGAGTACAAAAGTACAAAGACAACAAAGGCTATTTACCATGCAATTAAACCATTCTTCATTTTTCTTAAGACTATAATCTTAGCTATTAGATTCATTTTATTTATAGCTAACTACTTTTTTTATTCTTTTATTATGCTAGCTTCTTTTGATAAAATGTTGACTTTTTTTTCCTTTTCTACTCTCTGTTCATGGCTCTTCTAAGTGGAAGACATTTTTGTTACTAAGTATGTCTTAAACCAAACTACACAACTGCAAAAATGTCACCAAAAACCCAGGGACCTTGAGGTCTTCACACAGGAGTTCAGGAAAACTGGTCCAACTTTAAGAACATCACATTTAGAAAGCAGCAAAAAAAAAAACCACTGGGAAGAAATGCTTGCCAGAAATACAACTGCCACCAAAATCACTAGAGCTGAATTTAATTATTTGAGGGCTTAAAGGCAAAATCTGTTCTACTGCAGGCAGAGATTTCTTTTCTCTCACATGGTAGTCACAACAGTCTAAGCAGGTTAGCTCGTGCGTGTGTGTTAACCTTTGCTATAAAATCTTCTAACCATCAAGCAACTCATCTCTATGCTCTGCATCTACCCATAAGGATATTGGCCTTCTAATGAGAAGTAACATTAGAGATGCTCATGCATGATTGAGTACACAGTAATGCTTCTTTAGCAATATCACTTAAAATGATGAAACTGTTCTTGTATGCTCAAGTGACCTCACTAGCACTAGAGAATGTAAATGCATGGGAAAATTCCGTTTAAACTGATCCAGTTTTTAAAAGTTTCTTTCTGCTGTAGGTTGTAAAATGATCACACTTCTTTTTCCGTCAAATAGCTTATCATCTGTATGATCACATCAGTGATTACAGGTCTTGTATGTTTTATGAGGTACCAGCAAGGAATGAGTGTTACCACCCTATTTTGTACATCGTGAAGGTAAATAAAGTGAGTTAAACAGTGTAAAACACTTTCACATCATATTTCTTTGAGAGAAAATCATTAATATGCAAAGGAAGAGTGAAGGGTCTCACTGTACACTTCGGGGTGTATCTATACTGCATGGCTAGTTCTGCTGAGAAACGATATTTAAATAACTGGAATGAAGAATTCTGTTGTTCCATCACCTGAGCTGGCTTTATCAGGCTATGCACACAACCTTCCACATCTCAGCTTCTCAATCATACATGGGAATAAAAAGTCAACATTTCTTCTTAACAGAAGACCTCTCAGCACATTGTGTCTACCTCACTTATACACTGCAAGATCTTTGGTGCAGCTTATGTCAGTCAACATTTTGCACAAAGTTATATTCCCAAGTACTACTGATGTAACTGTAGGCTAGAGCTGCCCAGCGCTGAGCTAAGCTGCAGTTAGCTACAGCGTTCTCTATAACAAAGATCAATTGCTTTCTTGTTTTCAGACAAGTCCTATAGTACTGGACAAAGACGGGACTCTGAATTTGATTCTCTCTAGGTAGCTGCTCTTACTTTATTAGATCAGCTGTACTATTTTTTTCTGCACTCTAAAAAAGTAGAAGTATACTATTTTACACAGGTGAAAGGTTAAAAAATAGCAGACAGCAAAAATAACCTGGATGCCTAGCATTAACTCTTGAATGCTTTAACCATACTGATAACCTGACAGACATGAGACTGATCATGTAAGCAGTAAAAAAAAAAAAAAAAAAAAAGATGAACTCTGTGTTTACAATTTAAAATATTACCTTGTCCAGTGTATTCAAACGAGTCTGCTTCATCAGGAGTGTCAAGGTCATCTACATTGATGTCAATTTCATCTGGTGTATCCAAATTGTCATCAGAAAGTACAGACCCTTCACTCTGGTCCAAAGAGAGATTGATGTTTGGAGCAGTGAGCTTTATCCTTCGGGGTTGGGAACCATTAAGATCAAGAGAATTGGGAGGTTCTTAAAAAAAAAAGACAAGGAAAAAAGGAATTTTATCTACTCCACACACAATTCACCTCCCATACACTTAAAAACCACTTCAAACACACTGAGACAGATCAATTTTAGTAACACCATGACATTTAAGACCACCTAACACAAAACACAAATATTAACATTGCTATTTAGTGAAATAAAACAAGCATTTACAGGAACAGTCAGTGTAGCTCAGAGTTGCTAAATTACGCAAAATCCAGATTCTGTTTTCTGCAATCATCAGACAAAAATCAGGTATTGAACATGCTCTGACCAAACTGCTTAAGAATTTAAAGAGCAATATACACGTCATTTGAGCTATGAACCAAGACATTGCTGAGTCCTGGGAAAATTCACAGGAGTGAAACCCCCAGTAAATATTTATTGTCTCATGCACTTGGTGCTACTTGAATGGTGCTGATTTGCAAGTAGTTATGTCTTTAATTTAACTATGCAATATTTTAATACAATAATAGAAATAAAAAAACCCTCAGTCTCTTCATCAGTCTTAAATAAAAATAGTCTTCAAAAAGACAAAAGCTAGGTATGCCTTTGCCCCTTGTCTGTATGTTGTGTGGCCCATTTCAAGCTGTTCTAACTTAGTTTGCTTAGACAGTAGTAAATTATAAATTAAATAATACAGATTATTAAAACTTCACAAGGACTAAACAATGCACAAGAGAAAATGTAACATTACAATTATTATTTCTCAAATGAAGAAAATAATTGACTAAATAAAGCAAACTTAACACTTTTTTCTTTTTGACACTGAACTGATTCTTTACCAGCACAGAAATATCTTTCTCACTGCAAAATTAAATGCCTAGGGAATAAGATACAACTAAGAAAATGAGTTAGAGCTTCTCTCACCAGGTCTCATCTCTGTAGAACTGGAGCTTAGTACACCCTCAGATAAGGGGATGTCCATTCCCACATCCTCTTCTACCAACCTGAGAGGTAAAATACAAAGTAAAATCTTAAAGAGATGCATGGCTTGACCTAGGTATCAATACAGCTTATGTGATTACAGGGAACTGAAATATCCTTCAGCATAGCCAGTTCAGAATCTGATCACAAAACTGATGTGAGAAGCAAACACAGCTGTTGTAATTGTACTGTGTCGTTTTTACGCACATTTCTGCAGAGCCTTTGGAGACTACGGGGCACAGATGTCCACTTATACCTGTATCAAGACACAGCACTGAATAATAATAGGTTGACAAACAGCAGTGTTTCTCATTTCATGTAAATGAAGTTGGTCTTTTGTCATCCAGCAAACTAGATACATGATTGCAGGGAGCTTCAGCTTCTCTTTGTAAAACAGTATATTCACAACTGTATATACATTTACTGTATAGCAAAAATGAGATAAGTGGTTTTTTTCATTCTTTTGGTATCAATTGTAATTTAGAACAATTCTGACCCAAATTAGTAGTACTGAAGCAGTTGATGTACTGCACTGAAAGAGTTCAGAAAGTACAAAAATGAGAACCAAAATTACATCACAGATTTTCAAAGACTAAAATGTTGCAAAATATCCTACCTAGATTCCATTTTTAGGACGGTACTAAGAACTTACATTTAACTTTCATACATACATAAGACAAGGAAAAGGCATTACATGGTGCAAACAGCAACAAAGGTGGTTGAATGCTTAAAGAAATCGACTTGAACTGTTTTCATGTCTATTCGCTATTCAAGTATTCTACAAAATACTTGCTGGAAGGATGGTTGGACTGCAAATAGGAAACAATATTTTACATTTTCAGGACACTCTTGACAACTTACAAACCATTTGCAATGAAAATGTATGACTTCAAGAGAGCTTCATTCGCTTTACCAAAATAACTGTATTATTATATAAATTATATTACTATTCCAAAGTGTCTATTCCCACCACCCCAAAATCTGAAGAATAGACCATTTTTACACTTTGACTAACAGAAGTGTGATGAGTTCAAAGAAGGTACTTTTCTCTGCCACAGCATCAGCTAGCTATGTTATGAATGATTCAGCTGAATAGACCTGAATAGGCTTGGCTTGTTGCTCCTGCAGTTTCTTCCTACTCTCATTTTCCCAATGAGAAGGACTATCCTTATTATCCTACTGTGTGCAGACAAGACTCTGCTGGTCAATCATTGTATCAGACTGTGAGTACAGTTTCTGTGATTTCTTATTAATTTCATATAAATTAAAAGTAAATGTGTATATGTAGGCCTGCCAAAGGCTTCACTGTGCTAAAAGCTGAAAAAGATCTTGACCTCAAGTCCCATGCCATCAAATTCCCATACAGACAGGGAAACTAGTGAACTCCCGCATTTCCGTGGGGCCATAAAGAATACAGAAAATTTAACACTATGGTTAAACACCGTTGTGCTGCTCAACTCATAACCAAGCCTTATCTCTCATTAAAAACTTGTTCTACTAATTTTGATTTTATCCCCGCATTCTCTATACTATATCTTTCACAAGTACAGGGATGAACAGCTTAATAATTTTTGCAAAACATGCCAATTCTGGAATATGTTTAATTACTGTAAAATAAGGCTTGAATAATCTTTCTCTTTGGATACACAAAATAACAGTGAAAAAACTTGATCAAAGTATCCTGCTTATGAATAAAATGAATGGCACAAATTGTCTGTAAAGTACCATTTCCTTTTTTTTTTCCTACTCTGTAGAATTATCTGTGTTCAGAAGCACTCAATACCATCACAATTTACTTAGAAAACATAAATAAATCAGTAGAGTATTTGGCTTTTTTCGTGTGTGTCTATTCAATTCATAGTAAAACACATGTAATGAAATATAATTCATTCATCTGAACTTACTATAGAAAAATTTGAATTCTGAAGAAGTTCTGTAAGTAACAGCCAGATAAGGTAAGAAACCACAGTAGTGGAAAGAGTGTGGGGAGAGGATGAATACTTCTAACCCATTTTAAATTCAGAGTAAGATATTATTTGGTGCATTATTAACCTTTCTAAAAATAAAACTATGAAGAATTCTTTGGTTACAGCAGCTCAGAACTAGTCAGACGATGACTTATGGGTACTCAAGGGTTTATGTTTTGGTTGGACAGAACAGGGTTGTGATACAGTCACCTAAACCATTAATTTATAATATTTCTTACAGCCTTATCAGACCAAATGGTAATTCCTTACTGAACAAGCTTTGGAATTTACTGCAGGACATTATTTGAAAGGAAACAGTCAAAGCTGTGTGAAGACTAAGATACAGGAGAATAGTGAATTTTCTGGGTTTCTGTATTAAAGAGAGACACTATTCTCTGCACAAAACGAAAATGTTTGAGCAGAATGAAGATCGTCTCTGTATGACAAGATCATGACTAAATTTTGTATACTCTATCCCTACAGAAACAGTGATAATCATAACATGAAAAGAGCAATTTCACACAAGTCATTAATTCACAAATTTAGAGTTGTCTAAAATTTTTGCAATGCCTGGGACAGAATTTTTCTAAGTCATGACATTTCTAGGAATGCATTAAGACTGTTTTTCTCCTTGTGGTATCTCTATTTGCTGCTTTCTGTAGAGTCTCTTACACTTTTCACAACAAAAATTTGAAATGCTTTTTGGCTTTCACTGGGACCACTACAGCTGACTTATACCAGAATTTTATATCATAGTTGTGTTTAGAAGAAGACTACATTTCTAGGGATTGAAAGATATTTGTGTTTCAATTTCTGCTGAAATACAGCTACAGGCAGTATACTAAAAAATACCCCTCACTTAGGGATTACAGTTAAACAGCATCAGAATTTGTCTGTGAATCTCTAATTTTATTTTGTTGGCACAGTGTTATTAATGTCAATAATCCATATTGTTCATATTTGGTTATTTAATTTGGTCTGTGGTCCTGAAAGCTCTGGACCAAAGCAGGCATTTAAAAATCAGTTTAAGTCCAGTACCAAAAGCATTGCTGACACAAGCTTCTCCATTTTATCTTCAATCACATAAAAGATGTTATCACCTTTCAGAAGATTTTTAGCAGCGATTAAATTCCTGTGGGTTTTTTCTCTGTTTGTTTGGGGATTTTTGGTGTGGGGTTTTTTTGTTTGGTTTTTTTTTTGGGGGGGGGGGGTGTGGGTGGGTGACTTTTTTTGCTTCTTTTTGGTTTTGTTTTTTTAAATTGTGTCAAGTTCTTACTTACTGCCAAATACAGCCAACAGACTTTTTGGAGAAGAGTCTGACTCGGAAGCTAGTCCTATTTTTCCATATTCCCTGTGCTTTGCCCAAACAGATTAAATTGTCCTCGCCAGACATACATGCCTTATTTTCTGTGAAACTTCCTATTTTTTAAATGCAAAGTTAATATTTGTTCAGTCATAAATTAATAGGCAATACAGGCATCTTTCAAATCTCATGGCTTTAGAAAGCCAGTCAGTGAGTATGACTTCTGTGACATTGCCTTGACATATGGCTCCAGAATTGCCATCAGAATGAACAGGATATGGATAAAGGTTGTTTTCTACAGATATAGCTCCTCATTTTCTCAGAAACTGGATTTTTCTCAAAATTGGCTTTTGAGAGCATGTTATGCTGAGCAGCTCAGCACTTTTCAGAGTAATTTCCGGCTATGTAGAAGCTCTTGGCAGAGCTCAGCAAGAACTCTAGTAATGGAAGACAGACTCCAAAAAGTTTAAAATAGGCAACTATCTCCTCTTCCTTTCCCACAGACTACGTCACATACTTCCAAAATCCTGGCCTATAAAATTCCTTGCCTTCTATACATTGCAACTGATGCCATGGATGATATGGCCAACAACATTAGAGAAAGAAAAATATTTTTATTTTTAATCCCATTTTAATAAACGCTCCTTATTGAAGAAATAAATTATGTTACTTTAGAAAGGTTCATTCTAATCAGATATGATTTATTGGATTGATAAAAAAGGCTCTTTTACTTGGAACAGAGGCCAAAGTCAATTAAGGGTTTTTGTGTCATAAATGACTTCTTTTATGTTGTACACAGACAGGTCATTAAGGATCAGCTACACTGGGAACCAAGTTACTGATTATTTGCTCTGATATTCAGGTCAACATACTTGTTCAGAACCAGCTAAAACACCCGTTTCTCAAAGGTGGATCAGAGGTAGACACTAAATTCATATGAAAGGAGGAGAGGCTGGAGGCTGAAACACTTTCCTTGCTGTTTTTGTAAGACATTCTTACAGTTCAATAAATTAATAAGCTTTAAAGAATTCTGAGTGCACTCTCAAATCAGTGTTTCTCCAAATAAAAGTTATCCTTCCTGACTTTTCTAGGTACGGTAGCATTCTGCTATTTTGGAAAGAGCAGCTCTGAATATTCACAGCAATATGTCATAATTCCTATGGGCTGTGCTGCCTCTCTCTTGTGTCATCTGTGATATATATCACCAGTTTCCCAAGGTGCTCTAGAGCAATTACATATCAAGAAGTTAATTTCTTTAGTCTAAAACAAGAAATGTCTACAATGCACTGCTCTGAATGAACATCTACAACCTGCAAAAGAGAACAACATTAATCCAGCGGTGACTGTCACTTCTATAAAGCAAAGTCCTCCACTCCAACCTAGCACAACTTACCAGCCTGACTTTATATTGTACACGTTTTCCCACGTTTCTGTACTCACCATTGCAGAAATTTATTCTGAAGTGAAGCCCACAGCTGCCAACACTTTTCTTAGATAAGTAAATCACATTTCCTCCATGCTGTTCCCTCTATATACAGAAATACTTTTATACTTAATTTTTTACAAGATGTCAAAAGTTTTTTATGAAGTTTCAAAGTACGATGAGTAAAAGGAATGACCTGGATGAAATCTTCTCCGCTCATATTAATACTTGCTTGGTTTGGACATTAAATGGGAGGAGGGGAGATGAAGTACAATGAAAAAGTTATTCAGAGACTAGACATATAGGCTTTTTTCATATTCTCAAATTCCACACATAATGCAGGTATACCCTGGTCTTGGAGGGAAATAAAGTCCTGCTTATAGCCCACTTCCTCACTGGTTTGCAGTGAAAAATTGAGCTGTTTTGAGAATGAATGCACTAATTATGAAATTTTTGGTATGAAAACAAGAAAGGGAACTTTAACTCCTCCTTCAATTACTTTTTTAGCACACAGGCAGCACAAAGTCCTTCTCCTTTGAACCCCTCCTGTCTCCACCCTGTGACACCACCCTTACGCAAGTCCAGAGCCCAGGAAAACAGAAATGAGAACTGGAGGGATTGAACATAGGAGTACAGTATTTTCCTTAGAAGGTATTAAAAAGTATTTATCCAGTAATGCCTGTCCAATGACTCTCAGCACAGCTCCATCTGTAAGTGCCCTTAGGATTAAGGAGTGTTAAGTGTGTTGCTAGGCCAAAGGCCAGTATCTTGTGCAAACCCATCTGTGGCCTTTCTGCTGCCAGAAGCAACCTACTGATGGGTCTCGTGGCATTTTGATTGCTCCACCTGGAAGATGTCTAACCTCTTTCAGACAAAATGAGAATTCTTTCCTACTAAGGAGCAATTAAAAGCCTCAGAAGTGGAGTCTAATGCAAATGTTCAAGCACTCCACAAACTACAATTTACATCAAGAAAGAGTTTACACATGGTGTTTCCTTAATTGTTATATTATTCTTTGTTTACAATTCTGTGCTACAGAAATTCATGTGAATTTAAAGCCAAAATATCTCACCAGATATCTGACTTAGAAGTGGTGCTTCACTATCGCCCATCTCTGTAGCTACTTGTCATGGTTTAGGCTGAGCTGGCAACTAAACACCTTATAGCAACTCGCTCACTTCCCCTCACCCCAGTGGGATGGGGTAGAGAATCAATACTAAGACTTGGTTGAGATAAGAACAATTTAATAATAATAGTAATTAATAACAACAACAGCTTTGTTCTCGAACCATGATTGGTCCCCTTTCTGGATAAATCCGCAGTTAATATACTGGGCAGGATGTTCTATGGTGTGAAATATCCCTTTGGCCAGCTTGGGTCACCTGTTCCAGCTATGCTCCTTCCTGACTTCCTGTGCACCTACTTGCTGATAGGTCATGAGACACTGAAAACATCTTTGACTTAGGGTAAGCACTACTTAGCAGCAATTAAAATATCAGTGTGTTATCAACATTATTCTCATACTGAATCCAAAACACAGCATTGCACCAGCTACTGAGAAAAAATGAACTCTATCCCCACTGAAACCAGGACACTACTCCAACATTCATCTCATTCACCTCACCTCATATAAAAGGTATCAAAACCCACTCTGTTATCACAATTAAACATTTCACACTTCATTTCCTTTTTAGAAACGAAACTGTTTTGTATTTCTATCCAAATAAAACATCTTTCCCTTTCTTTTGTACATTACGTATGTGTGCTCCAAGCTTGTGGCGTGTAATTGCTGTGCCACTTCTGCTCAGAAAAAGATATGAGAAGTTCACAGACCATCACTACAGTAGTATGTATTAAAATAACAACAAATGTCTACTTTCTACTTTCACTACTTTTTCTTGGAGTGCTCAAAAAGAAAGAACATAGTCACTCTGTTCTTCGTTTTAAATAGAGGATGGTTCTTCCAGTTAGAGATGAAACTGCATAAACTATGCTACAACTGAGATATGTTATTTCATAGACCTTTAATGCTAATGGACTCAAAACAAATTCTAATTTAATCTGCATGTGTTTGCATTTTGATACTTATCATCCATGTAAAATGGGAAGCAATGTTCTACAAACTCAGAGAACTGCTGGACATACTTCAATATCAACTGTGTCTATATACAAAAACAGGTGCTCTAGGAAACAGTGTTACTACATACTGTTGAAAATAACACCTGAAAAAATATGGGCTTTAGTGTAAAGAAAGTTTGATGAAAACACACAGAAAAAAAACAGAGAAAGAAGTCAGAAACATTCGTTGCCAAAAACCCAAATGCATTGTGTACTAGAGATGAAGAAACCCATTCGCAATAAACCCAAAATTACTTCCTAGTCCTTTGCTACAAAACTTCTAGACAAAACCCAAAAATTTATACTGATGCCTACTCAGAGATAAGAGACTGTGGTGTGAATTTTTTAGGTTCAGCAGAATTAATGATCCCTAAACTGTAGCAGAGTATGCAACAAATCAAAGTGACATATACTGTGCAAGATTTAGTCAATATCAGTCAGAGACTATGCTTCAACTGTATCTTCATATCAAGAAAATGAGTATATGGGAAGGAATCCACTCCAGGATATCTGAGACTATAAAAAAAGTAATTACTTTTACTCACAGTTGTGTAAAATAATTATACTGTATACAGGTGACTTGTAAAATGGATTAATTTTATAACCTCCCAAGACCTGCATTTAGCAACCATATGTTAGTATACTAAATTAACTGTGTTTCTATTGCTATTTATTTAGAAGCTTTTAATCATAAATTAGTTCAGGAAAAATCTATAGATTGAGTACTAGAATTTATGCATAACACGAGACTTTTATTCCTGTATCTGGATGCAAATCCAAAAAAAAAAAAAAAAAGATGTGGTGATTTGTATGAGCCAAAAGGTTTACTAATCAAATGTCAACTAATCATTGTCATACTCCTTGCTGCATAGTAGATAACATGCTCATAATCCCATTTTACAGAAAAGGATGTCACTTACAACAGGCACAGAACAAACCATTGCTAAAAATTAGTAAAAATCTAAGTTCCTTGGTTTTCATACTTCATTTTTCAGACTTAAGTCTTCTTTTATTGGTTATGCTGTTACTCCATGTTTTCCATGTACTGACATTTTACTTCATTTTCAGCATGACAGTTGGATGAAAAGGTTAGGCATGTCAGCAAGAGATAATATTCTCTCTGTAGAAAAATTCTGTATTCTAGCCACAAGATTTGAGAACATGTTAAAATTCTCACTTTGGGCCATTTTTAACCATTCTTTATGAAAATGTTTCCTATTCTCCAATCAAATTCATTGTTTAGTATTTCTTTACCTACTGATCTTTTTCCTCGTTCCTCTTTTCAAATCAGTACTGTAAGCCTCCTTTTTTCCTCAGGTAGCCAGTCATAGTAGTAGGCTCTACAGGCTGCTTATATCACTTTAAGACTGTTAAAAAATATAAAGCACATGCCTCTGCTTTCACTGCTGCTAGGCAGCCACACACTGTCTGTCCTCACTCCCTGCCAGCTTCCTCCCTGTGCCACAGCACAAGAGAAGCAGGCAAAGCCATGGAGGGACAAATCCACGTAAACAGGCATAATGGAATTCACTAGGCTATTTCAGTAACCTTATGCATATGCCCATGGATGAGGCTGGCTTATGGAAGGAATCCAAGGCTCCAGGCTTCTTCAATTACCTGTGACTTCCAGTCATATGAAATAAAAACATATCTTAATACGGAATGAGGGAAATTTAAAGACCCAAACCTAGATGTCTTGCTGAAATGGGGTCTTAGAAATGCAAGCCAGGCTGATGCTGCCTGCAGGAGACCCCAGAGTCTCCAAAAGTCTCTTTCTAGAGGTTTGTCACCAGCAGGCCATAGGATGCTACAGCAAAGACAGTGCAACCCAATGCACAACTATTTCTTAACTTATCTTGTCCTTTCTGCATCCCCATGCATTATTAACCATGCAACATTCAAACACTGCTCTAGAGACAAGGCCATCATCCCTTCCTGGTGCTTTTCAGAGCTACTAATCACCTAAATAATATTTCAAAAAATAATTTACCATACTTTGGGCAACAGCTTTGTGAGTTAAAGACAATAAATTATTCACTGTTACAGAAGAGAATCAGAGAAATTAACTTCGAGAGTGTCCATTAGTTGTGAGTTCCTGATACATGATGCCTAATAACCTTTGGCTTTTTTTCTGAATATGTAGCATTTTATAACATCTATATGGCATTACTGATCCTCATGACTACGTCCCACCAAAAAAACCTGGTATCATCAGATTCCAATGGCTTCAGTTTGGCATCCAAAAAAACCCAACTCAGTTAACGGTCAGTGGAGAAGGACATTTGCAATTCAAGCAGCTTCTGACTCCTGTGACCTGCCCCACACCTCATAATAACTTCATGGCATAAGCACAGACAGGAGCCAATTCTTTAGGGCAATATTTTCCAACTGTATCCATAAAATAGCACTGTCTCCAACTACATATTTTCCAGTGAAGTGCAGAACCTGCGACTTCCTAATACTACCAATATTATCACTTCAAAAATATTCCCTTAAGTCAATATTCTGTGTGCAAAAACAGGTAGAGGAACAAATGCTAAGACAGAAATAACAGGTCACTAAACATCTATTTCTTTGCTTCGGCATTGCATTCACATACCACCATATAGTCTTGCCCTAAGAGCAGGGTTAGGTGCCTCTGTTAGGTGCCTACATCAGTGCTCCTTAATCTTTACTGAGACGGTGGAAAATTGCCAGGATTAACAACATAAAGGTGGTGAGCATGCGCGATGGGTACTCCTCCATCAATACTGAAAGATCACAAGGTCTGGCAAAGTGCTGTGTAGGTTCGAAGCAGTATTGGCATTTAGAAGGCATGTTTCAACTCATCTGATCTCTCTGCTCTTAATAAATGTTGTGAGTATTCTACAAATAATATTCCACAGATCTAAATGATCTGTTAAGCAATTACAACTGCTGAACAAACATTACAAATATACTGTAACATGATAATGCCAGAAGGGAAAGTAGAAGTTAAATCAATCTGATTCAAAAGATTTTTAGGTGTAACCCAAAAATATATTTTCTTTGAAATTTGTATTTCTAAAATTTATTAGGATGCCAGGCATAATCATATATCTGGGACCTGATTCTGACCTTTTACTTTCACTGAGCAATTAATTATTCCTTTAGAAAACTCTGTTTTAGTTTTCCTCACCTTAAAACCAGTTTTCTTTCCAGAATGTGGAGTTCAAAGTGACCATTTTCCTGCCATACTGTGCTGTTCATCTGACCATTCATCAGAATACCTGCAGCTTCAAATGATGCAACTGGCACATGAACAGCACTTGAAAAAGCAGTGTGCACCTTCTACCCAGTGCAGCCACCTGTACTTTCAGGAAGTATGCTAATGCTTTAAGAGTAGTTAATGGGGTAGAGTTTGCAGGAATAGAAGCTGAAAAATCTCTAGGAAGTTTGAAAATTCTCACTGTACTTGTGTGGGGAACTCCCCTCCAACTATTATTACAATCTACACCTTATCAAAAATGTTTGTTTCCAAAGGAAGACATGCTTAAATAACACAGTCATAACCAT
This sequence comes from Pseudopipra pipra, assembly GCF_036250125.1. NCBI lineage: Eukaryota > Metazoa > Chordata > Aves > Passeriformes > Pipridae > Pseudopipra > Pseudopipra pipra. The sequence continues at coordinate 34,405,299 of NC_087581.1, forward strand.
TAGTTCTGAAACTGAGGAACATCTGAACTTCCATAGCTATTTCCTCTTCACTACTGGGCTTTTCATAGAATCATAGAATCAACGGGGTTGGAAAAGACCTCTAAGATCATCAAGTCCAACCCTTGATCCACTACCACCATGCTTATAGACCGTGGCACTAAGTGGCACAGCCAGTCTCATCTTAAAAACCTCCAGGGACAGAGAATCCACCCTAGGCAGCCCATTCCAATGTCTGATTACTCTCTCTGTAAGAAATTTCTTCCTAATATCCAACCTAAACCTCCCCTGGCACAGCTTAAGACCATGCCCTCTTCTCCTACTGCTGGTTGCCTGGGAGAAGAGACCAACCCCCACCTGGCTACAACCTCCTTTCAGGGAGTTGTAGAGAGTGAGGAGGTCACCCCTGAGCCTCCTCTTCTCCAGACTAAACAACCCCAGCTCCCTCAGCCTCTCCTCACAGGACTTGTGCTCCAGTCCCTTCACCAGCCTTGTTGCTCTTCTCTGGACCTGCTCCAGCACCTCAATATCCTTCCTGAACTGAGGGGCCCAGAACAGGACACAGTTCTACAGGTGTGGCCTCACCAGCGCTGAGTAGAGGGGAAAAAATCACTTCCCTGGTCCTGCTGGCCACACTGTTCCTGATCCAGGTGAGGATGCCATTGGCCTTCTTGGCCACCTGGGCACACTGCTGGCTCATGGTCAGCAATGTTTCTGTAATACTGTCAACTTCTTGCATTGCTTAATGCATTTGTTTCTCTTTATGTATGAAAGATGACATGTATAATGATGATGACACTTATTACCATCCTATACCAGCTGGAATCAAATGTTTTAACAAAGTATCTAACAATAGGTGACATCTGTCTTGATCATATGATAAAATGTGTAAGGGATGATGTTTACAGCTGCTAATCATAAGAACTCAACATCAAGATGTACAGGTTTTTATTTATCTGTCCATTAAAGCATTAGTATTTTTCTATCACTCCTTCCATCTTTTGATTTCAAGTTCAGCCTTTGCACAACATGCTGATAGACAGGGAAAGATACATGGCAACGGTTTTTTTATACTGTATGACTTCTATCTTTCCTCCCCTCATATTCCCTTTCTCTGGTCCTATGACCTTATTCTCTATTCTTCTCAAACAACTTTCATTCCTTCAATACCTTAAATATTGTTAATTTCTTTTCTGACTTCTGTGCTACTGTACTGCCAAAATTTCCATCCTTCCATCTTTTCCATGGTAATGTAAGCAGGATTTCACAACTTATAATGTTCAGTGTTACTATAATTTAGATTCATATCTCACCTACTATGGCAAACTTACAAAGAGTAACTAACAGCTACATTTTCCCTATCTTGGCTATGGCTGACCTAAAGAAAAGGCTTTAAAAAGGCTTTAATGTTAAACTTTGGTGTTTCTTAAAGCTGCGGTTGCCAGAGATGTAATAAAGAGTAGGGGGATTTAAGTGACAATGCAGAATGTGGAGCGGTAATTTTAAGCAGCAGATTAAAATGGAAATATCCTAATGGGTGTAAACTGGTAACTGAGAAGTTCTTATCCATATTGGGTGACTTGCAGCTTGGGAAAAACATGGGAAAAGCCCCAGTCAGGAGCCAGAGAAGGTTCCTAATCAGGGCACATAAGCTCTACTGAAGCAGTAAAACTGGCACCAAACATGCTATCCTGCAGTTCGCTTGCACTGTCAGGAGGTGTTCAAAGCAGGAAAGACTGTCAGACCCTGCAGTTAGCAGGTCTAAAAGGCATATGCAATGGGAGATGGGAGATGCAGAAAGCCAGAAGCATTTTCAGAAGCAGAACTTTGTCACTGAGCTGGAAGGACCACAGTAGCAGTAGGAAGATAAAAAGCAACTTAAGTGTGAGAAAGAGGATAATGTCGGACATAGCAAAAATGCTGTGAAAGACTCAGAGTGACAGGAAATGCCAGATTGAAGAAGTAAATACAAGAACAAGCTTAGTTATATGCCCTACTGCTTTAGAAACACAAAGGTGTATCCTGCTGGGCTGCTGCCCATCAGACAGCTCTTTTAGAATCTGCTGCAAGTGTTTTCTGCTGAGGAGATTGATCTTATTCTTCTAGGACACAGTTAGCTTTCATCTGTGAGAAATGAGGAAGTCTGATCTGCTGCTATTTTTCATAGGTGCAATGGCTACAGACACCACAAATTACAGGATATACTAAGAACTAATAAGTAATATCTGAATGAGTTAATTCATAAAATCCCATAACACCTAAATGATTGCCTTCAATGTCCAAAGGAAAACAAAGCAGATAAACTATGAAATCTGTCAAGTAACTGGAATGTCACTGTCATCCTCCCCTCTGCCTCTGTATCATTTGTTGCTGCAATAGCACTGTTATTTTCTTGATATTTCATCTGTTAGGAAGTGTCTCCAGCCCTGATGACACTACAGTGATAATAAAACCTTAATCAATATTCACAGATGCTATCAAAATCATATTCTCACCTATTCATTATTTCTAAGTTTGAGAGATGCATCCTTTGCCGGAACAAAGATTGCGGCTTAAAGATGACTTTGTGTTTTCCTACTCTTTTCTTACAGACATATTATAAGCTCTTAAATAACACTGCTCTGCTCTCCCATTACTGCTGAATACTATAAGGAGATGCCACAAAAACACAAAAGACTGCTTGTAGCAGGATCTAAGTTTTTAAAGTAGTGAATTTATGCAAACACTAAGCTTGTCGCTAACTACATGGATTTTCTGTAATATTGTCAAGATTTATGTAATGCCGAATAAAAAACCAGACTCATCAAAGATAGGAAAAAAGAGGGTTATTTTAGATTTTTGTGCACCCCTGCCCCACATAAGATACCAGTGGAAAGCATGGCTGAGAATAGTGGAATGAACACGGCAGCCCTAGTAAAAAGAAATGTTTGGCACGGTAAGGATTGGTGTGTATTGTTCCCCCGGTCTGAGCCTCACAGTTGCTTTAATGCCTCCTCACAGTGCTGCTAGAAGTGTGTGCATCCTCCCTTTCTGAAAACGGCTCTGCTTCCCAGTTGTATTAATTAAGGTAAGTCCAGAAATGACATCTCTGCCTGCCTGTTCCACCCGCCCCCAACTTAGAACAATTCTGGCTAAATGTACCAAACAACCCTGCATACATTTCCTTTCAGTGTTACTCTAAGTAGCCAATATTTAAACATTCTATACATTTCAATGCATCCTGAAAATCACTATGATTTGTTTGCTAACCATACTTAAAACTGAAGAATATTTTAATTCCTTTTCACAGACAGAAAAGCAAGCAAGCAACTGAATGGAGCTGAATCAAGCTCCTATAATTAAATTTAAACAAAAACACTGCCTGTAAAAAACAACTTTTGCAGTAATTTTTCAGTCCTCTTACCACTGAGATTATTGCTGTATCCTTGATCAGTTAACCTTCAAAGATTACATATGCTGTTCACTGCAACATTTTAAGAGGACATTGCAAAAAAAATGCAAAACTCATATGCTTCAATTTATAGGGAAAAAAAGAAAGCTATATTGTCAAGTAGTCTACAATGAGAGCTACCAGAGCCAGGCAAGATACCAGTAATTAAACAGTCTTAAAAGCAAGCTATCCGCTGACAATGCCCTTTCATTCCTTTTTTGTCCACCTTTTTTATCCTTAGAGCTAGGCAAATAAGCTGAAAATAATCCAACACGTTAGGTGACTGTGCAGTGAAGTTTTGTTTCCTAATTATAAATACCATGCCTGTGCTCAGACAAAAGAAATCCCATTGAACTGATGTAAGCTTCTCTCATAAAGAGCTGCAGAATTAAAATACAGCTGCCCTATTTTCAGTAATGAGGTCCTGGGTGCTTTGCATCGTGCTGACTAACATTTACCCTTTTTCTGTCTAAGGTAACTGCAACAATAGAGCCGTTAATCAGAAAACCTTCTGCATATCTGTCTCTCCGAGTAAAGCAATGCTTACCTTCTAAAGACTTGAAAAGGCCTTTCTACTGCAAAAACAGTAAAGATGCGTTACTGCTGCACTTCAACATCCCTTGTTCTATAGCAGTTTACTAGGAATACAGATCCTCCACCATTTTCTTGTCACGTGGCCAGTGGTACTGCTAAATAAGGGTGATCACCTGCCTTCACACAGCCGGCTGTGTGAACCAGCAGCTACTGGGCTTTGGTTAAAGGTGCGCCTAAATAAATGCAGAGCTGTGCTTCAGCCATGAAAATTATTTTTTTTTCCACATTCCCTGTGGAGCTTTGTCAGAGCATCACCAAATTTGACACAGCAAGTCAGCTGCCGGTACTGAAAGGCTCCCTGCTGTTTAATTTCAGTGCCTGAGGAAAGCTTACGATGAGACTGCATGACAGAAGATCCTATGGATTCAATGCATCTCCACCCTCATTTCTGTTTGCATCGATGGTTATAGAGCACATGCATATTCAGACGTGGTTTGCATAATTTTTCGGTTCGCAATTCAGCAATGGGAATGTATGTGTAAACAAAAAAAAAAACCTGTTCCTGCTAAGGAAAAGGATAATCCTTCCCTACAACAAAAGTAAGAGCAAGAATGATCTAGTATACACAACCACTAAAATACTCTGAGAAATGTGCTGGTGGGTAACAGCTAGCATAGTCATCTGCAGTTTCTCCTTCTGCCTCCCGACCACTGCATCACCACCAAGCTTCATATAGCTCTGTAAGAGAAGATAGCTTCTATCAGGAAGAAAATTACCTCCAGTCTTCATAAATTCTACTGCTGCTGCACCTCCAGCCAGCAGCAGCAAAGTATGTTATCCTGCCTACCCAGCATTTATACAGTGCTCCACAAATTCTTCCTTTTTAAAGAAGCTGCTCACATATGCAAAGCTATTTTCTTTCTGGAAAGACTGACATTAGTAATGTCCTCTCAAATATTTTTGTACTTTTTTATGAGACCAAAGAAACCTCTCTGGTTTATTACTTCTGATGTTTGTGTATTTCTGAGAAAGGTTCATATCTTTTCTTCAGCGTTTTAATGCTAGCAAGCATCCTTCTTCTTCTCTTGCTCATGCTGCTTTTCGTTGCAGAAGAAAAGCAGGACAGGATGGAAGAACTTTACCTCCAGTCACAGACTTCCTCAAAACTGACCTTAACAGCCTAGAGAGAGTCTTATGTTTGACACTGGGATGAAGGGGGCAGTGACTAGCAGACATCAAAATTTTAATGCATTTCATTCTAATTTTTGTTTAAGCTTTCCGTTTCAAAATTTCAATTCCCTCTTCTACGTAACAGTAATTTTTCTTAGGCAAAATGACAGACACCTTCTGGATGAAAGCAGAAAATACTGCAAACTGTATCCTTCACTCACCCTTATTCCACTAGTAAAGGAACCTACTTCAGCCCAATATCCAGTAGGAACTTCATTTTTTTTTGTACTAAACAGGGACATACGGATAGAAAAGGGCTTAGAAGACAGTTACTGAGTAAATGCCTCTGTAAACTTTGGACTACTAATTCAGTTGTTTATTGGCTGGGTTTGAGTACAAATGATGAGGTTCTTTTATTCTTCAAAGATGATAGAACCATAGAATGGTTTGGGTTGAAAGGGACCTTAAAGATCATCTAGTTCCAAAGTCCCTGCCGTGGGCGGGGACACCTCCCACTAGACCAGCTTGTTCAAAGCTCCATATAGCCTGGTCTTGAACACTTCCAGGGACGGAACATCTGGAAGCTATTCTAGGCTCTCTTCCAGTGCCTCACCACCTTCACACTAAAGAGTTTCTTTACATCCTCCTTTGATGTAGATCTGTGGCAGACTCAGAGCCTCATACCAGCACCATTGGGTGCCATCCAGAAATTCTATTGCAGTAATAAGAGAAATCTTAGTTTCTTCTCTTATGTGATGACACCAGTGTTTCTAACCTCCTATAGGCTGGCATCTCTGCTGTATCACATTGTTTTAAACTTTGTTGGCCAAGAACAGCAATTCATTTCAGACTTAAAAACTGCACACTGACTTATGTTTTGAGAATGAATTTGTAGTTTTAAAACTGTCAGTGAAATGCATTAGAAAGCACTTCTAATTACACACTTCTACTATGTCAGTTGCTGGTTTTTCAGCTGTTTATGTAAGACGTTTAATGAAATGGGTATATCAGCTAGAAATAATGATTCCTGTGTGTTTCATCATAATGTTTTTTGTGTTTGCTTTCATTTAAAAAGAATCAGGGCCTCTGTGATCATGATGTGGGCATGCATAGGGACGTCTGCATGTGTCTCTGCTATTTCCTAAAAATCATCTAACTGACCAAAGACATAAGCTCATTAGAAGTTTATTGAACATCACCAGCCAAGCATAGGGGAAATGGAGGGGGAAACAGCACCATAAAAGCAATCTCTATTGCATAAGAAATCCTCATACAAGAGAATTAACTAAATACTTTTAATAGCATTAATGCTGGAAAAAACTTCCATTAGATTTTACACCTTATCAATAAAAAAAGTCTAACAAGAAAACATAAACCCAAAGGAAAGTAGATTTTACTGGTTCCATGCTTCCACAAGTAACTGTTAATGTGGAAGCTGAATAACTTCCTTGCTTTTCTTTACTTCTTTGAGCTTCAGTATCACTAATGTAAAGGACAGAATGAACCACTACTGAAAAGGCATTTGATAATAGTAATTTCTAAATGAGATAAGAAAAAGACTAAACTGGAAGCTGTAGTGACCATATATATTCTAGATTCTATATAATCTTAATAAAATGTGAACTGTTTGGGGTGTGGTGAGGTGTAGCAAAAAGCTGTGCTTTTCTATCACAGATTATCTGTATGTGCTGTTATCAGGGTTATACTGTCATACACAGGAATGCCAGGTTTAAGGGATAAAAAAGCCTACTGCTAAAACTGCAAAATTGTTAGGGAAAATTTTTTAAAAAGTAAAGTCTAAAATAAAATGCAAGACAATTAAAAACTGATAATATAAGTTGTGGATGCGATGTGTATTCTATACTGAACTGGCAAGTGCTTGGAAGAAACTTGGGAAAAAAAGTAAAAAGTAACTCTTGCATTTCACACAAACATTATATTTCCACACATTCCATACCACATGCTTTTGGGTAAGTGCAGTTAGAAACCTAGTTTTATTTGTACTGGGAAATTCCATTTCCTCCTCATGAGAGTTTCCCTGTACAGATACAATGCCAGGTTCCTCCATTGTGAAACTGCAACACATCAGATGCAGATGCCCAGGAGAAAGGAGGTCAGACTTCCACACTTGCATCTCTGGCACTGCCTTAGAAGTCTACTATAGTAGTTACAACCTCCTGGTTGTAAAAGAAGAGAAGTCAATAACAGAGGCATTCTCTCCAATATCTTACAATAAATTGAGTCAAGAGGGCCACCTCTCTCTCCATCTGGTGACAGAGCAGAGAGACACCTGGCAGCAGTGATGCTGTCAGCACAGAAGCTGCATGTCCACCCAAAGGGCAGGTCCATATATACTCAAACTGCCTCAATTGCCAGTTCAGTTCAAACAGTCTGAAATGCTGCTCTGACCTGACTACAGCCTGAAAATAATGACAAAGACCACAACTTTCCCTTATGCTTTTCTTTCCTCTGTAAGCACCACCATTTTCTGACTCTGGGCCTTCACTCCCTCCTATCTTCCTTCCCAGCAGTTTTGCATTAGGCAGAGATAGTACTTCACTTTGATCTCTCCATAATCTCATCACTGGCATTGTATCTGGGCTGCCAGTATCACTGATACCTGGTTTTGGCCTGTGTTCCCTGGCCACATCTGTTTTAGATTTAAAGGTAGGTTACACAGTCTATGGGACTTCACAGAAGGAAGACAGACTTATTCCTGCAAGGAAGCGGCCTTCAAAACAATCGCAAAACAATCCTAATTTGGCTTATATGAAGCAACCAAGAATTGAGAATCTGTTTTTAGAAAGGGAGAAATACAGTGATACCTAAATAAGGTAAATATAATGTGTACTTTTGACTTGAAAGTCTTGCCATCTATTCATAACAGCTTACACTTCAATAACATAGATAACAAATAACAGAAGACTTTTGAAAGAAAACAGGTTGATTTTTCCTTACTCTGACTTTTGACTCAGTTCTCCGCCTTTGTTGAGAAGAACCATTTCCTCCTTCATTTCTTGTTCTGTTGCTATGTTATTTCCAAGTTTCTGGTGAGAATTTGCTTCCCATGCACCATCGCCACCAACTACTTGCAAAACACGTGTTCCTGCAATGCCTGAACTCTCATCCTCAAGAGTCAGACTATCTGAAGGAGAACAGACTTCATGTTCAAAACATTTCTGAAGGAGAGTTTCCACCCGAAATTCTGTCCAAGTGTCAAGAATCAATTCCTGTGCTACAACAGCTGCCAGTTCTTCGCCAGGATGTCCAGACACTGATTTTGGCATCTCTGACTTGGCAGAAATTTCTTCAGGTGGTATGTCACTTACGTCATTTTGGCCCAATATAATCCAGCCCTCATCTTGCGCACAGTTTTCCTGTGATCTCCTTTCACCATCCAGCTTTTGAGGCACAACAGAAGAACTTTTCTCTTCTAAGTGACTAGAGTCCCACGGAGTCCCACAAACAGGGTGACCTTTGCTTTCATTTGTAATGGAGATTGGCTGAAAGGTATCCAAGGAGCTCGGTAAAAAGCCTTCATGAGATTCTCTTTGTTCAGCTACATTAGCTTCTTGAACTGCAAAATTACTTTTGCTTCTTTTAAGGGTTTTTTTCATTGAAGGTGTATTTTCTTCCTCAGTAACAAGGATGTAATCCGTCTCCAGTGAAGTTGGATCTTGGACCACCTGCATTCTCACATCTTCCTTACCCTCTGTACTTTTCAGTTCAGGGCTTTCAGAGGAATTTCTCAGCTTATTCTCTTTACAAAGTAGAGAATCAGTGCCAGCTTCTAAAAGAACAAGCAAACAGAAACTCCTTTTAGTTTTTGAATTACTGTTTTAGTCACCACAATTTCCTTAAATCAGTACAGTGAGATAAAGCTCTTCACAGTTTGCTTTGCTCTGTTAATGTGTACTTGAATTTTATAACTTCATTACCATCATCGTTATTAAAGATTATACATTAACATTGCAATCATTCCTAAGGGACAAATGATTCAGTGTCCCATATGCTAGGCCCTGTACAAACAACAGAAATGGTATTCCTACTTCAATGTTTAAAAGCTTCAGAAATGTCTGAGAGAGCGGCACTAGAGGTCTTCCCACAGTACAGTTTTGTACATCAGGGAGACACAAAACCTCCAAACTTCACTCAAAGCCTCCTCATTAAGCAGTAATACTCCAAACACTTCTTCCTTTCTGTGTCCCATGGATTTGCCCTGGAAAGCATGTTTTCTTACCATTGGCTGATCTTCTATCTCCATCTGGCGGTGAGTTGGGATCAGTTGTTTCTGCTTCAGATTTTCCTGGTGAAATATCAGAATCTCCTGGAGTTACTACAGACCTGGAGAGCAAAGATACTGAGGTATGATTTTCCTGAAGGCACTCTATGGATGTTTCAGACACTTGATCTTTAACACTGCTGTCTTTGGTCATTAGGACGCCTTCTGCACTCTCTGGAGGTGCTGGCAGTGGTAAAGGTTTTTCCAAAGAAACACTGTCATAAAATGGCTGCTGTAACAAGAGCTCACCCTTTGCACACTCTCTGCTGCCAAAGGATTCAGCATCAAAAGATGCAGAGGATGGTGGATTACACACCACTGGCGACTGAATACTGGGCATTTCTTTAAACACAGGAACATTATTTTCAATTACAGCTTCATAGGCTTTTGTTGTGTCCTTAAACAGTTGATTATTTGAATCAGAATCATGACATTCATTACTACCAGGTAAAAAGGATTTGAGAAAGAGTATCTCTTTATCCTTTGATTCCTCTTCTGCTGCTTCACTGCCTAGTACTGCCAGTGTGTTCATTCCACCATATGTTTCTGCCAGGACATTAGTCACTGATGCATTTCTGATGTTATGTTCTACTCCTGTCTCAGATTCATCCATACATTCTTCTGACATGTCTAGCTCATTACCAGTTATTGCTGTATGGTCAATATGCAAATATTTTACAACTTCAGCCAAGGCACTAATTTCTTTTAAGCTTTTTTCTTCCCTATCAGGTTGAGTTAAATCGCTGGAAAACAAATGCATTTGGGAGGTTGCTATTAGATCTGTGTCAGTTGGTGTTCCTTGATGGCTTGCATGTGTGAAACTTTCATGGAACATGTCTTTCAGATCTAAGGATGTCACTTCTGTAACTTCACTGGCAATTTCCGTCAACTCAGCTGGGTCAATAACCATTTCGTTTTCTAGACTATATTCTTCTGAAGTTGCAAATTCAGGAGGCTCCTGAGTATTAGAAGAGATGAGCTGATAGAATTCGTTGATCTTTCCTGGTTCATAGTCCTGGAGGCTACCACTTTCAGAGTGCATCTCCACCTTCTGCATTACTAACTGATGTTTTGAATCAAAATCTACCTCTTTACTCATATTTGACCATGTGTGAGTTGAGTGACTGTTCTTGTCCTCAGGATCCACCACAATCTGAGAAGATGGGATAGAGGCATCCTTAGCTCCATACTCCTGGCACACATCAGGACTGTTTGAAGACTCTGAACCATTGTCTTGGTTACAGCTTAAAATATCAGGATTTTCACCATCTGGTTTCAAAGTGACAACCTGCTCTGCATTAATCCACAGGTCAGGTTCCACTGAAAACAGTTGATTACTTTCTTGTGTGTTATCCTGTAAAATATCTGGGATAAGTGCAGTTTGGGGAACTAATATATTCCAACCTGAACTTGACTTTTCTGCAATTTCAAAAGATAAGTCTTCTACAGTGAAAGCATCTGACAGGGAGTTGTGCACATCTAATCTTTCACAGGTGTCCTGCTGCTGTTCTTGAGGAATGAGACTTACATTTCCCTCATTGCCTTTTGGTAGATCCAGTACAGTAATTGCTTGAACTGATGTATTTGGTATAGCTTGTTCCCCTTCTGCAAAAGAATTCTGTGGAGCCAGTTGATTTTCCTTATCTGTAGAACACAACTGCTCTATCACACGCCCTTCTTCTTTATCCAGTATGAAAGCATCAAATTGTTTGAACTGCACAATGTCTTGATTTATCTGACTATCAGGACTATTGATAGGATGTACTAGCCTTTCATTTTCTTTTTCACCAGAGTACAGGGGGGCAGGCTGATTTCCATCATTATCTCCTTTAGTCAAATCTGCTTGTTTTAGACCTTCACCTTGGGAAGGTGAAACACACGAATCCTCCTTACTGTTTGTTAACTGGTTTGTTTCAGAGTGACTTGAAACAGAATACTGATCTTCCAATTGCTTTTCTTCACAAGGTTGTAAATTCCACCATTCTGAACTGTTATCTGGAAAACCAAATGTTCCTACTATGGATTTTGGATCAGTTCGTAAATCAGCTTCCGACGACATACTCCACATAGCCACAGTTTTTGAAGAGTACTCTTCTTTATCACCAACAGCAAAAGTTGGTGTTGCATCTTCATTCATTTGATACAAATATGTGTCTTCTCCACTACCTGTTTTTTCATCGAAAATACTTCTCTGAATTTTTTTCTGAAGTGTTTCACAGTGGCCTAAATATTCAAAAGTCTTGTGATGCTCAATAGAGTCAATAGTCACATCCTCCTGGAGTACCTTCCTGGCTTTAATTGTTTCAGAATTTTCACTGAAGATGCCTACCTGGGCCTCCTCTTTCACCTGAGTCTTTGCACTTAAACTGTCTTCATTTGCTTCAGTACTTGTTGCATTTGACTGAACATAATCCTCTCCAATTTCAGATGCTTTATGCTGTTTGTTTTCACACATTGAATCCTCATGAATCACTTCTGGACATGCCTCTGAATTCTCTGAAACCTCATTTATGTCAGGACTTGATAAAGAAGATACAGTATCAACATCTACATGGGCATTCCAAAAATCTAAGCTTTTAGGAACTTGGTTATGTTCAGCACTTGTTTCAAATCCTTCTTCACATTCATTCTGAAATTCATTCCTTTTACAAGAATCTTCAAGATTTTTATTATTTTTAATCTCCCACATATCTCTACTTCCTTTGTGATGACTGGCAGCTGGAAGGTCTCCCCACACATTCACAGATGCATCACTCAAATCAGGACTTGTTCCGCTTGAGTGTGCATTATCATTTATTGAATTACTCCACATGCTGTCTTCTTCCAAATAACTTTTGATCTGTATATCCTTCGAAAGGCTACTTGTGGTATTTGCCATTTCAAGGACTTCACTTGCCTCAGGACTTGTTCCAGGAGATTGCAAATCTTCACATGGCTGTGAATTCCAAGCACTTTGAGGAAAACTGTCACTAAGCACTGCACATGGCTCTTCACAAAGAGTATTATCAGGTTCTAAATTTTCAGAGTTTTCATTTCTCCCAGAACCTATTTCACGTAAAAATGAATTCTCCATCACAGACATATGTGTAATGTCAGGAACAGTGACATATGCAGAAGAACTTCTAAACTTATCTACGAAAGAATTTTTATCAGTCCCTTTCAATTCTGAGCTATTTGTGAAAGATACTAACTCAGAATTACAAATGCCTAGATGCTTAGGAGCCACTTCATGTAAGCCTTCTTTCTCTTCTCCCAGAGCTTCCTGTGGTTCATTCACTGAAAGAATTGGTGTGCCTATGCCACAACCATTCTTTCCAGAGTCATTCCAGATGTCTGAGGTTCCAGGCACTGTAGAATAACTATTTTCGGGATTATCACTACCCATATCAGAACTTTCAGAGATACTTTCCATCTGGGGACTTGTTGCATCCTCTGTCACTGTAGCCTCTTTTTCAGCTCTCTCGGAAAGCATCTGTGACATTTCACTGTAACTGTAGTTTTGTGGTGTGGCATCATCAAAAGATTCATAATTTCTGCCTTCTTCAGAAGCACTTGAAGAAGATTCTACATTATTCTGCAACAAGTCTTTCCTCTCTTCCTGACTAATTGGATTGCTTTGATTGGAAAATGACTCATTCTCTGTGACTAACAATTCCAAACTAACACTATTCCTCATTTTTTCTGGGGAGGTGGAAACTTCAGTTGACCTATTTTCTTCCAAATCTGCTTTACATGAAGGTTCACTGTCCTCTTGCACTGGTTTATTACAAATGTCACTAATCATCTGTGGTTCACTTATCTCATGTGTCTTCTTACATTCTTTTCCTTCCTGAGAGATGACAATGGCATTGTCCCAGGCTTCCTTACAACCCTGTTCACTTTGTAAACTCCATGAGTTCAGCTGCTGCACTGAAACCTGACTATCCAGCTCTCTGTCAACACCAGCAGTGTTCTGTGCTGCCTTCTTACTAAGCATCTCACTCCCTAAGTCACATATTTTCAGATCTAAACTATTCCCAGTGCCCAAGGTTGTCACAGATGTGTCTGTGTCTTCTACAGGAACACTGTCCACTGTTTCTCTGTTGTCAGCTGCCATCTGTCTAGTACTTAATTCATTTTGTGGTGGTGATAAGTCATTTACTGTCTGACTATATGCCAGTCCTAGTCTTCTGTTTTCAGATACAGAAAAATTATTTTCACTGGTATGTATCCCAGTTGAAAAACACAGATTAGCTGTTTGTTCTGAATTAAGAAGAGGTTTAGCAGTAATTTCAGAATTTCTTTCTTGTAACTGGGTGACATTATTTAGGGGAGTGTTCCAGTTATCTGTATTTCCGGTGCTTGAAAAAGGCACATTGCTAGGAGATGATGGTTCCTTACTTGCTTTCTCAAGTACTTTTGGCTCAGCCAAATATGGGTTCATGAATTTACCAGTAACTGTTTCTTCATCAAAATTTCTGTCCTCATTTTCTCTTCCATCTTCCACATATGTAGGTGATACATATGAATCAGATGTTGAATAATTGGTGTCTAATGGAGAAACAACTAAATCTTCCCCCATATTTGAAGAACTAAGATCTAAGTTTTTATACAAAAAGGAATTTTCCCATGGCACCACTACTTCTGTTACTTCCTTCCTGATGTTTTTATCGTACATGTTCCAGGTATCTATATTTTCAAATTGTTTTGGTCTATGTTTAGGGTCACCAAATAAATTTTTTTCCCCTGTTTCCAGCCTGGAATTATTTTGCATATTATTTAAAACAGAATCTGTACTTTCAGATTTTCCATATTCTTCTACTGCATAATATCTTCCTTTATCCCAGGCTTCTAGATTTTCAGTCTCATTGTCCACTGTGATTTCTGAAGAATCTGATAAACTAGTTTTTGATATGGCCCATTCCTCAGGAACATTCACTGATTTTTTTTCTCTATGCAGTTTGGGCACGTTCCATACATTTTTTGAGGATCTAGCAGCATCTTCTTCATCAAACTTGGTCCAGATTTCATAAGAGTCTCCAGCTAGCGGACTACCTTTTCCTTCATCACTACACCATGCATCTGACGTCACAGGTGTTGGCTGACTGACCTTCCACGGGTCAGTAAATCTCTCCAGTTCTTGCTTTGTCTCATCTAAAGAAGCAGTTTGCAAATGTGGATGTTCGCTGTTTTTCTCTTGATTCTCATGGTTCCAATTATCTTGTTTAAACTGTTTATTCCATAGACCTGCTCTCATGTATTCCATTTGCTTTGGCTGGTTTTGGAGGAACACGGAATCTGAGGCTCTTCTATCAATATGTTCTTGTAGCAAGGGACTTTCTTTAGAATCTTTCCATAAGACAGGACTCTGAAATACAGATTGCTGCTCACTTGAACTCCATGCATCAGCATTTCTGGACTTTAGGTCAAAGGCCTCCCACCAGTTCCCAGATTTAACACAAGACTGAGAATAATTTGTGCCATCTATTTCATTAATTTTTTTTATAACATCTTGCGGGAAAATTAAAGGCTGTCCATTATCTAATGGTGACATTTCTACAAGACTGTTCATAGGAGTGGGTGGAATTCTTGAATCAGCAGATTTCAACATTTCTGGTGAAAAAGAATCACCTTCAACTAAATGAATCAAACTTGAAGTTTTCTGACACATTTGTCCTGGATTCTCATCAAATTCAGCCAAATTGTCATGCTCATTTTTTGTCATAAGTAAACCAGTTGAATAATTTGCTGTATCATTTTCTAACAGGTTTGCCTCATCAAGTTCTTTCTGCACAGTGAGCCGATGCCCTTCTGACGAATCACTATTAAGGAAATAGTCATCTTCTGGGGAACAATCAACAGAATGAGAAGATGACTCAGATGGAGCTGTAACCACAGATGCTAGATCAAAATTGAAAAGATCAAAGTTATCTCTGTTGTTTCCTGACTGAGGCTTTTGTTCTTCAGCTATTGCTCCTTCAGGAATAGGGCTATAGGAATCAAAGCCAAGCAGAAGATTGTGATGAGAAGCAGCACCTTCTGCAACAGGGCTATCATCACTAAGGAAAACAGAACTCTCCTTGGAAGACCGGCTGCTTCTAATGGTAGCCAATCCACTGTCTGGACTCACAAGGTCTACATTAACATCAATGTGGGCTTGCATAGATCCATTTAGGTCTTGAGGATTTTCTATAAAATTGGCAGAACTGGGCTGTGGTTCTACATCAGAACCATATAACTCCATAATACCAGAAGATCCTTGTGAAAGTGGAGCACTTCCAGCAACAGCTTCAGTAGAAGAAGTTCTACTGTTCGATACCATTTCTGGTTGCCTTCTATTTATAACTTCCTTAACTAGAAGAAAAATTTGATCACAGGTCACCAAAGAATTTTCTTGATGATAAATGAGAATTTGGTCACATTCACATTCTAGAGGATCCAGCTCCAAACAAGGATTCTGACATTCTTCTAATTCACAGCAGATCTGTTGAAAAATAAGATATTTCAGAAGTCATTGCAATCATGGACATAAGGGCATATATTGACTACTTCACCACATAACACAGCTATACCTATCTCTTCCTATTAACCTATTTCTTGGTCATTTTGCTGCAGCTTCCTTATTTTAATCCCTAAATAGATGAAGTATTAGAATATGGGTTCTACATACAAAATATGGGTTATAGAATTGGTCAAAAATTATACCATTGACTTTCCAGTTCACTTCTTGTTATAACAGAAAATCCAAATAAATGTTTTCTGCCTTAATAACTCTGAGTAACATAGGTAAAGGTACACTAGAAATGTATTTCCAGAATGGGATAGTGTATTCATAAAATAAATGCATTTATATTGACTTTGAAAACAATGGAGTCATTTAACCACCTATCCCTAAAATTAGAACTGTTTTTAAGACTACGAAACAGGTGCAAAAAGTTGCCACTGAGGTGGTTTCTTCCATATGGGGATAAATATATATTAAAAAAAAAAAAAGGACAGCACCTAGCTTTGGATAAATGAACATCCTAGTAAGAATTTGGTTTCATTTCAGAACTTGAATTCTTTAGGAATAACATACACATATATGAGTTCTGGTCATTACTATTTACAATTTCTTTATCCCTCATTACCAAAGACCCATTTCCGTAGATCACAATATAAACCCAAGCCAAAACTAATGGGGAAAAACAAAAGAACATTTTAGCTCAACTGAAAAATCTTACCTCTTTCGGTATTTCTTATAACCATACACTTTTTTATTTTTAGCTTGGTCAGAAGCAATAATAAATATCACAGTCTTTAATTTTGTATCATATAAATAATGCAGCCATTTTAAATAGCTGCTCAGTTGCTGGCCAACTGTTGCTACTTTTTGACCTCAATTAATCAACACCATATATATTTTTTAAAAAAAAAATGTTTTTCCCAAGAAAAACATTATCTGACTTTTTTCCAGGAACTTACTTGATTGCCTAGCTCTACATTTTCCGAGTACACTGCTATTTGTTGTTTTGTTTGCTTCTTCTCTGACAAACAGTTGGCCAAAATTACAAGTACATCGAACCTGTATTTATCTATGAATGCTTTCAGGTCACCAACAAGACTCCTGTGTAACACGCAGTCCTGAAATAGAGCAAGAAATTGAAAGAAATGTCAGCATCTTTTCCTTGTTCTTTTCATCCAAATCTGTGGTAAAAATAGCAAGAAATGTTAATAAGCATCAGCATCTGTAACAGGCAAAAGAATTCCATTCCATCTGTCAAAACAACTATGTGCCCCCAAAAAAATCAAGAACCTGTCTCACAGCACAGTAGTGGACAATTATTCCTGAAGATCACTAAAATACTAAATGCAGGTTTTGTCTTTTTGAAATTGCTGGTGAAACATAATTCCTACTTTTTCCTGGTATTTGCTTTTGCAAGGTTGCTTAAAAGTATTTCAAGATCAAGACTAGTGTATCCCCATGATCAAGAAATCAGGCAAAGGGGCAAGAGACCTGCATGGATGAGCAGGGAGCTCCTAGTAAATCTCAAATGCAGGAAAGAAACTCATGGGATGTGGAAAAAGGAACATACCACATGGGAGGACTATAGAAACACCATCAGAATATGCAGGGATGCAAAAGGAAGGCCAAGACCCTCTTGGAATTGAGTCTGGCAAAAGACAACAAAGCCAACAAGACGGGTTTCTACAAGTACATCAACAGCAAAAGGAAGATTAGGGAAATTGTGGAGCTGCTGCTGAATAAGATGGATGTCCTGGTAACAGAAGACACAAAGAAGGCAGAATTACTGAATGCCTTCTTTGCCTCAGTCTTTACTGATGAGACTGGCCCTCAGGAACCCCAGATTTCGGAGGAAAGAGAAGAAGGTTGGAGAAAGGAAGACTTCCCCTTGGTTGCAGAGGGCTGGGTTAGAGATTGGCAAGGCAGATTTAACACCATAAATCCACAGGCCCTGATGGGATGCACCCACAGGTGCTGAGGGATCTGGCAGATGTTATTTGCTCTGCTACTCTTCATCATCATTGAAAAACTGTGGAGAACAGGAGAGGTGCCTGATGACTGGAGAAAAGCCAGTGTTACTCCCCTCTTCAAAAAGGGCAAGAAGGAGGACCCAGAAACTATGGGCCAGTCAGTCTCACCCCAGTCCCTGGGAAGGTGATGGAACACATCATTTTGGAGGTCATCACCAAGCTTGTGGAAGACAAAAAGGTCATTGGTAGTAGTCAACATGGACTCACCAATGGGAAATCCTACTTTACCAATCTGATACCTTCTGTGATGGCATGGCAGGATGGGTCGATAAGGGCACGTTGTCTACCTTGACTTCAGCGAGGCTTTTGACACTCCTCTCACAACATCCTCTTAGGTAAGCTCAGGACATGTGTGTTAGATGAATGGACAGCTAGGTGGATCAAGAACTGGCTTAATGGCAGAGCTCAGAGGGTTGTGATCAGCAGAGCAGAATCCAGCTGGAGGCCTGTAGTCAGTGGCATTTCCCAGGGATCAGTACTGGATCCAGACTTACACTTACTTAACCTATTTTTTAACAACCTGAATGAAGGGATACAATGTACCCTCGGCAATTTTGCTAATGATACAAAGCAGGGGGAAGCAGCTGATACACCTGAAGGCTGTGCTGCCATTCAGAGGGACCTTAATAGGCTGAATATTTGGGTGGAGAGAAACCTAATGAGGTTCAACAAGGGCAACTGTAGGGTCCTGCACCTGGGGAGGAATAACCCCAAGTACCAGTGCAGCTGGGGATTGACCAGTCCCAGAGCAGCTCTGCTGAGAAGGACCTGCGAGTCTTGGTGGATGACAGGTTGACCATGAGCCACCAGTGAGCCCTTACAGCCAGGAGGGCCAATGGTATCCTGGGGTGCATTGGGAAGAGTGTGGCCAAAAGGTTGAGGGAAGTGATCCTCCTCCTCTACTTGGCCCTAGTGAGGCCACATGTGGAGTGCTGTGCTCAGTTCTGGGCTTCTTAGTACAAGAAAGACAAGGAGCTTCTGGAGAGAGTCCAGTGGAGGGCCACAATGATGATCAGGGGTCTGAAGCATCTCTCTTATGAGGAGAGACTGAGGGAGCTTGGCCTGTTTGGTTAAAAAAGACTAAGAAGGGATCCCATTAATCACATAAATATATCAAAGGCACGCATTAAGAGAACAGTGCCAGACTCTTTTCAGTGATGCCCAGTGACAGGACATGGAGTAATGGCCATAAACTAAAACACAAGAAGTTTCACCAGAACATGAGGAAGAACTTTATACTGACTATGGCAGAGCAGTGGAACAGGCTGCCCAGGGAGGGTGTGGAGTCTCCTGCTCTGGAGATATTCAAAACTGACCTGGGTGCCTTCCTTTTAATCTGCTCTAGGTGACCCTGCCTTGGCAGTGGTGTTGGACTAAATGATCTCCAAAGATCCCTTCCAAACCTACTAATTCTATGATTCTGTGATAATATAGCTATTGCTATTTCTTGAATAAAACCCCTTTTTTATTAGAAAAATAATTTCTGAAATTTGTCATAAATATATGACAAACATATGCCAATATTTCATCTAAAATAATAGATGTTAAAATAATAGTAAAAAAATCCACTCAAAAGGAATTTGTATGAGCTAACTTAATTTTGCAACCCTTTCTATGTGTGCATGTTGATGTTATGTAATTGTATACAATTTTATCAGGGATTGTTACTGTAGATTATTTTTTCCTGCTCTTTGAATTCTGTGGAAAAAAAAAATCCCTGTACCTGCCCCCCCCCCCCCAAAATAAGGACTAAGTGAGGCAAACTAGTTTTAAACTCCTTGTATCAAAAAAAGTTGCTTACTTTCACACACACCCCACACCAAACACACAAGAGGTAAACATTTGTCTTTCCATTCTCATTTATGCTTGGACTAGCCCAATTTTCCAGATTTTTAAATAAACCATACATATCCACCTTTCTCAACCGGGAATATAATGCACAAAGTATAAATGTCTCTCTTCAGTCCTCAGTTTTGATAATTACCACTGAACAAACACAGAAATTTTATTTTTTCCTTTATGTTTCTGCTGTTTATATCTGAGATATTTTTTTTGTCATCTTCTAGCTAAGACTTCTTTTGTGCTGCCAAGCTACACTAGCCTTGAATAAACAGCAGTTCATCATGAACACAACATACTGTATGCGCAGCTTGGCATGTTATTCCCCTGCATCTGTCTCCTACGTAATAAATTACTGTTTTGGTTACAAATATACAAACATTATTTATTAATCTACTCAAATGTGTCCATAAAATGCATTCCCTCCCTGTAAGTTAAACTTAAACCAAAAAAATCTGTTTGTCAAATGCTTTGGAAAGAGATTCCTTTCTGAGACTAGACATAAAGTTCCACTTTGATGATTGCATAGCACGTAAAAATGAGGCTTATGTGAAATTCACACAGATTAGTGCACATTCAGCTGCCAGTTTACTGGTGTACACTCAGATGTGAAATCTGAATAGGGGGTTATGGTGAGGAATTATTGTGAGTAAGGTTTGAATGTCCAAACCAGTAACATTTTTTCTAAAGACACAAGTATTTTGTAGATTAAAAAAAGTACCAAAATGTCCTTAAGTATGGAAAAGTTAACTGCAGTTAGAGCAATTAAAATCTATTCAAATAAAAAATTTGAACTAGAGCAGATTCAAAACCATCTGAAAATCCCTGATAGCTTCTTATCTTAGTTACCCACTCACACCCAACTCAAGAAAATTGGGGGGTCACAGAGAGGAATATGGGCAAATCTAGGAACTAGTCTGCAAGGTGTGTTATGGTAAATAAAGGTAAAGAAAGGTAAATAAATAAGGTAAATAAATGATCATTCTAAACAATTGCCAATCTTCAAGCTCCACTTTCAGGAAGCATCACCTTATGATGCTTCACCTTCTTGTATCCACTGAAATGCAAGCAATTAGAAATTTTCAGTTAAAATTGTGTGACTGAAATGTAAACCTCATGAAACTGACATTGACTGATAATATCTGCCATCATATCACTCTGCATTTGGTACTGACAAAATGGTAGGTTGAGGAGTGCCAAAAATCCTATTTTCTGCAGTATTTTGAGCAAGGAACCTCTTAGCCTGCCAACATGGCAAAGGAAAACTCCCTTGTCATGTCTACATGAAGAGCCAATATGTACCTGTAGGGCAATCAGAGGTGTATTTCCAGAGTCTAAGGCCAAGAACCACTAGGGCATCATAGAGAAAGACTATGAATAGAATGGAACAAGACACAACATTCACATGCTAGGAGTAGGAATGGTTATAAGACAATGGTTATGGCACAAAATGCCATACATGAAAGGTCAGTTCTTCAAGTCAGAGCAGGAACCAAGGAGGTAAATGGCTGTGGTAAAGCCCCTGAAGGTGATAAAATCTGAATTTGCATTGTGCTCTTTTTTTTGCTAATTTACATCGTACAGTGAGGGAATTGATGTAGCAGCAGATGATCCAGTAGCATGTTGCTGTAAGTGGGGAAGTTGTCAAGTATGTATCCCTGGTGGAGCAATAGGACTGGAAAGCTTCACATTGGGCCACATTAATACTAACAATAATGGACCTATACTACCTACATGATTACCTGATCAAAGTACTTCAGGTTCTCATCATTTCTTCCATGCTCTCAAACTTACTTATTCAGTGTGTATTTCTTAATTCCTGAGGTTCTCAGCTTGTTGATGACTGAGGGAAGTACAAAGATTAACTGAGCAGTCTACCTGTCCCTCTCCATTGGGTACAAATTGAGAAGGAGATCACTCATGTAACTAAGTTTTTCTCTAGCTTGGCCTTCAGACTGTGTTGTTCTAGATATATTCCTTTGGTGCAAAATAAACCTGGCCAGGTAACTGTACCAGAGAAGCCTGCAGACAGCATCCACTTGATACTAGTAATTACTTCACCTGTGAGTCTTTGCCTTTATCTAAAAGCGCAGCAAAAAGTTCTCGTACTAACATTCTTTATATCTGGCAGTAGAAATTAGGAATGGAGTTGTTTCCTTGTAAGAAAATCCTATCATAGCTAAAAGGATAAAAAGGTAGAAATATCTTCTATGACCAGGGTGTCTCCAGCATTCTGGTGCATGGACTGGAGGCTTATTCAATCCTATAGCTCTCAGGGATCCCACAACTTAAAGAGACATACAATTAACTACAGTGTTTTCTCCTTTATAATGCTAGCACTAATAAACAGGGTGTTGGAAGATACTTCACAGAGGCTTTTCCTACTGGGTTCGTAATGGACCAGCACTGCCTGGTGCAAAACACTATCCACTGATGAGAGACTGCTCAGAGCAGCATGAAAATGGGTATAGGTGTGCCAGCACCATACACCTCATTGAAAGAAAGCATTTTTAAAGAAAACATTAATTAGTTGAGGATTTAGAAGTGCAAGAGGACAAGAGATGCTTTACAGTGCCATACAGTTGACACTACTGAGGAAATTATTAAGGCACATCAAGCCACAGCCTAAGAAAAGCAAAATTATGCTGATCACATCCCATTTATTACTTGACTCCATAGCCTGTCAATGAGAAAAACCTTCTGATAAAAAAGTCACTATTCTGCAAATGTATAAAACACAATTCCTCATTCTGTGGCATGAGGAATAACATACAGGCTTCTTACATTACTACTACTAACCAATAATTAATGTTCAAATAATACCTTACAATGTAAGTTACTCAATTTTCCCATAAAAATAATTTTAATAAGCAACAATAAATGTTTCCCATAAACTTTTACTTCATTAAGCACATCCAGAAATTAAACACAAGGCAAATAGAACTTTTTACAAGAATAGGTTAAAGAGTAAGTTTGCTATAAAATGTTGTTATAACTAAACTATCTAAAAAAAGCCAGATCTGATTATGTCTTACACATCATGAGCCTACTTCATCAATTTTTTGTTGACTAGGCTATTAATCAAAACCTAAAATTAATAATTAATTTAAAAATAAACAAAGGTAATTCTGTTATTGTTAGTTAATATTATTAATTTAGGTAATAATTTCTTTTAAGAGTTTAATTCCATCCTACCTCCCAAATATCCTTAAAGTTTACTCTTTTAAACTAGTATCAACACAATTTCAATATTCCCTTCATAAGCATCCAAACATTCAAATAAATAAAGACAGTTGCAAACAAGAAAGCCTTATAAACCACCAAAGAGTATATATTGAAAGACCTGTAGACATATGGACTCTTGCACAAATTTGCTAACCTAAGTAAAAACCATAATGTTGCACATATTATAAATGCTTACAGAAAATAAAACATTTTCTTCAGAAGTGAAAAAATGCAAATCAATTCAACTGTTAAGCTGAAATTACAGTTTAACAAATCCTAAATTAATTACATTCCAAATTAATTACAAGTACTGTAAAATATGCTGTTGATGAATTACTGTAGAAAATACACTGACACAGCCAAATGATGACAAAGGTCAGTCAACTAGTCATGCTTATACTACTTATCTTTACTTTATTAGCATGTACTGGCTTAAGCATTAACTAATAAACAGCATATGTAAACATTATTAGTTGTCATAAGTCAGCTATAACAAAAAATGGATTGTAAGTGTACTTGAAATGTATATACTTGAAATAAATAGAATCTAGTAGTAAATATATTTTGCATAGTTCACACTAATACGACTACTGGAGAACTTCAGTGTCATAACTGTGGCAAGAGAGCCTACCTCCGATAACACCTAAAATCCAATATAATGCAAGCTATCAACAGATGGCTCCAGGTGCTGTCTTGGTGTTAAAGACCATCTGGTGTTAAGACCATCCTGGTTCACCAGACTTTGAATACACATCCTGCTATTGCAACAGGATGTGACAGATAAGCTAGTCTGCTGGCTTGTAGATCTGTGACTAGCAGTCAGTCGCCTTATACTATAAAAGTCCAGTCCCCTCTCATACAGTTTGGTTTTTCTAACATAACCCTTCTTGTGGTGTATGCATAGAGATTCCTCCCTTGGCTGGGGACGCCCACCAAGGATACTCCTCGAGGTTGAGAGAGAGATCTCCCCACCAGTGTTGGTATGAGTGAGTTACATCAAATTTCTACTTAATAATTATTTCTTTTTGCTAGCATCAATATAATTGTTTCTATAATTGCTTCAATATAATGCACTATCCTATCCTATCTTATACCATACTATTAGCAGTTTTAGCTTTTATGCTGTGCAGTAAATAGTTCCAATTAAGATCTTTTGTCTGATCATTTGTATAAAATAAATTATTCATTTTATATAAATATTCTCATTTTGCCAATCATTAAAACCCGTGGGACAAAAGTTGTTCAATAACACCTCTATAATTCCTTAAATTTAAACTGTTGACACACTCCGAGGCTAAGATTGGATTCAGCTGCACCTAGACTCCTCTCTGAAAAGGGGTTTAAAAGCAAAGGAGTCCTTTCTGCACCTTGTGACACAATGGCAGGGCTCTTAAATAAATTTTGTCTAAACCTTCCACTCCCACCCCTGACAATGACATGTAATAAAATGGTGCTTTTTTTTCCTATGTATATAAATAGCTTATGTTGTAACATAACAATATGATGAACATTCTGAAACTTACAAATATTTTTCTTATCAATTAGAGAAACAGTATGAGAAAGTTTAAGAAATCCACAGACTTTTGAAGGATTTTTGAACATGGCCTGTTCAGTTATTATGCATTTTTGTTCAGAAATACCATTTCATCTAGGCAATTTATTGTGAAACTTCTTTCTCTGAAACTTGGTTTTCTTACAGGAATCTCTTTTTAAAATTTAATAGTTTACATAACTATAAACTTGGATAATTCTTTAAAACAAGTAAAATCTCCAAGAAATATTCAAAGAGAATCTGTAAATTCTGTCTCTTGGAATACTTTCTGAGTCATGAAGCCAACAGCCAATTACTGAAGTGATCACTGCAAGTGTACATTACATACACTTCTGACTCTTCTAAGCTAACTGTGTCAATATTAACCTGACCAAATTAAGAACAAACTGTCTCTTTTGTTCTTCACACTCCTCACATGGAGAGCACAATATGGCTTTTGTCAGAGGTGCTCCATCATTTTGGCTCAAGGAAACTGTCAGTACAGTTTGGAATTCGTTATTCATGGGCAGATACCCTGATGGGTCTAATGAAGCCTTTCTGCTGACAACTCATTTGGTAAAAACACCCAACCGTCAGAAAATATAAATGAGGAATATTGTATCCCATTACAATTTTCACAACTGACACAACTATCACAATACAGAAGTCAATACATATTGCTTCACACTGCATTCTCTTAATATTTCATGGTTGGTTCTTCTGCATTCTAGTTTATTTCTATATGATCACTGATAAAACTTTATGACATACTTAAATTGCAATATAATAGGGTAAACACCAATGTTATAGCACACATGCAGAGCTAACAGTCTGTGTGCCATTTGTTGTAAATCCAGCTAATTACAAGGCCCCCCCCTTTTTTTAAAAAAATAGGCAGAAAAATACTCATTTTTTTATAAAAAGTTCTTAAGGTAAGGTCACTAAAAATTGAAAGAACAATATAAACAGTATGATGTTTATGAGACTCCAGAAACACAAACAAGTGTATTTGTTGTTTTACCTCTTTTTTTCTATCAACACAACTGGTGAAAACACTCTACAAAAAATTAACTGTCTTTTCTGTAAGGGAAGACTGCATTTTTCTACTGTGCATTTTGATGACAAAATAGCAGTTCTTCTACACTGATACTTATCAGTCTTCTGAAAAGAACAAAGTAGCAGCTATTCTGATTTCTTTATGTCTAAAGTTTCCAAAGAGAAATTCATATTAGGTCCTAAACAAAAGAGCAGGAGAATGGGCATCTGTGAGCCCTGCTATCTTGCTGTATAACAACCCACACCTTTTGTTTAACTTTAGGCATCTCAAACTTGATTTAGAAAGATTTTGAACAGGCAATACTATAGCACTGTGAATCACTGCATATGGAATAATGCAATGAATGCCTGTTTAGAACTGAGCTCAAACCCCTTACTACTGGTGATGGATGTGCTTTTACAGTCTATTATTTTCATAAAATTCAGATAGCTAAAAAAAAAAAAGCCAAGAAGAAAGAAGGATTTCCCTATAATAATAATTAAAAAATTATTATGCTTTGTTCAATGAAGGCATGTTTAGCTAGACTCATACTGTAAACAGTGCCTTTTGTACAGCACTGGTGCATTTCATCATAGTGTCTTAACAATGATCTGCTCTTTATGAATTCACATTGAAACTAAACAGGTTTTACTTGTATTCCATACAAGTACAAATTCCGCGTATTCAAACTCAGGCTTATCCATTTTAACATGTGATTAACTAGACCTTATACAGATGTCCATGTTTTGTGCGTGTTTAGCACAGCACATCATTTCCAGGAAAGACTGGAAAGACTCAATGCACTCATAAAACTTGAAATATAAAAATGTTGCTCAGCTAAACTGCCAAGCTACAGTTCCATTATTCCCCATTTACAGAACTAGCTGAGGTAGCTTTGAATTTAGTACCTGGGGTATCTTAATGCATCTTAAAGGACATTATGATATCAATGTAATATAAGGATATCATAATGGCCCATTTGGCTTAGAACATTCTTCCTCCAGTTGGAATACCTACACTCAGTGTCCATCACTGCCATCCACCTGAAGGAACACAAGTTCTTATCCATGAACAAGGCAGACTCCCCAGAATGCTGAGGTGTACAAGTAACTGTCTGAAATAAAACCGTCAGAATGCTCCCTGGTGTGGGGGGTGTGCACAAATTGTCGAAAAAGTAACAGATCAGAAGGGCTGGAGATAAAGGCCTGTTAAGGCACTGCCACTAATGCATAAGGTAAGGCCACATTGAGGGCATAGCCTAAAGACATTAACATAGGCAATGGTCTGCATACCGTTGTGTGTGCACTGAAATGACATAAAATGCTGAGAAATTACATTAGATTGCTGTGACTTCAAAATCTAGAAGAAAAAAAGTTTTGCAGCAGCACAGGAATCAAAGAATGGATGTACATCGTCTAGTCTAGTGATACAAACATGAAACTGCTTATTTTTTTCCATCTTTAAAGGAAGAAATTCAAAGTGCTTGTAATTTGTGGATGTCTTCTGTAATAAAAAACCCATGACTGACTAAGACAAAGCTGCCATTTTTGAGCATTTTTGGTAGTTGAAGGGTAAGTAGTTTTGAATTCGTAAAAATGCAAAATATAGCAAAACATATAGCTGTGATTTTTAAGTTTAAAGGTTTAAATGCCACTTCCTTTTTTAAATTTGTCTTTCAAACTCTGCCTCTGTAAAACATTAAAGGGACAAACTAGAAAACTTGCAATCGTAACACTATGACTTTTGCTCCAAGTAGAGAAATACAGGGAAATGTACTTGCACTATGTTGAAATGTACTCTCTCCAGATAATTTTAAAGGTTGAAATAAGTATGTACATATTTTTCTGGAGGAAACTGAATGCAGAGGGAAGTCTCTTATTTTGAAACCATAGGTATCCAACATCCAAAGCAAAGGACCTCCTTATGCACCACATTTATAAGCAAATATGCATAAAATGTGTACAAAGTTAAGAGGAAATATCTCCATACTAAAGTACAATGCAGTATACACAATCTAATACATTATTTACCTCAGAAACTTATATCAGAAAAAGAAGCACTATTTCTTATTAATCAATAGGCTTTGTGGACATAGGCTATGATAGACTTTTTTATTCTCCTTTATATTATCCTGCTTTCTGATTCTAGGTTAAGAACTTCCATTTGATTTTTCCATAGTTGTAAATCAATTAAAAATACTGAAAAAGACACAAAATACCACTTCATTTACAAGGTTCATTTAGTCACACACAATATTTGATTTCACTGTTCAGTGATCAGCAAGTGGCAAGAAGCAAAAGGCTGACTTGCCAGACTGATGAATTAAAACATATGAAACATTACAACCATATATACACTGACCAGGAAGTGTCTCTTTTAGCCAGCTAAGTCTCAGGTGTAAGGTTATATGTAATAATTCATAACTTACAAAAAATCCCAATGCAAACATGGTAATGCAAAAACACATTTCTGCCTGTCAAGAAAATTTCTGGTAAAATTAATCAACCGTTCATCCATTCAGGCTCTTTGCATATCCTTTTGTCAAAGAGGGAATACTAAGAGATTTCTTTCCTCTTCCATACGCTCATTGCAATGGTTTGTAAAATCCATCAAGCCTGAGTTGATTTATTGAACTGTCTCTTTGCTCAGCAGTGTAACTATAGCAAATGAACTGGTAACTTCCTAAAAACCAGCAGTGATTCAAAAAATATCTGGTTTATTTAATTTCTTCTAACTTCAGATTAGCAATTTCTTAAAGGCAATGACTTGCATTGCTTAGGAGTTCTATCTGAAATTTGCCACCAGCATGTTTTGTTTCTATTCCCCCCTTTTTTAACATATGTTTTGACATTTGACAAAGGCATTTTTGATTTACAATTGATGTTAGAATCTACCTAAATCTTCACATCTTCACACTCGCTAGTATGCTTCTATTGCTCGTCAATAGAGCTTTCAAATTTAAATACAATACTGCTGTGTACTGTTATGTGAGTCATCTTACTCATTATGCTATGAATACTGAAAACTAACTACCCACTCAGAGTCCCCACCTATTTCTTTATTTAGATAGACAACTTCGCACGCATATTCAACTATTTTTGTATTTATCTATTCCCATCACTAGTAATGAGCACTGTTATAAAAATTAGTTAAGGCACAAAACCCAGAGATATGCCAAGCCACTTGAAACACTGTTTAAACATGGATTTTATCACTAAGCATCGTCCATTGAACCCCATGAAGCACATTTATCACTCACTAGCTTTGCATTTTTCTTCATAAAGATATATGACCTTTGCCTATTAGATTTCATTAGCAGGGCACCATACAAGGCTCCTCTGCAGATGACAGGATAGAAAGCTAAACAACCTCGCCTGAAGGATTTGTGAGAATAAGCCTATCTTCAATCTTTGTCCCTGGGAGGCACTTCTAACACCTGCCAACCACAGCACTATCATCAGAAAAACATTTAGAGATTTATCTTCAGGCTGGTGATTATAAGAGATAATTTGTTTGGGGTATGGATAAAGTTGGTCTAGCATAAACAAACTACAAGCTCAAATTATATGACGAACCTCATTAACTACTGATTTAACCACTGCAAACCCATGAACAAACGCTGTATCAAAATGTTAATTCTTCAAAAAGATATAATCAAAGAAAAAACAAAATGCCAAGGCAGGATGGCAGGCTACTCTTATGTGCATTTTTAATGCTTGCAGTTTAAATTGGGAATGGAAGCTTGCTTTGTCATAACAATGACATTATACTATTGCCACTTTCCCATGCACAGGAAGTTTTGTCCAGCAAAAAGCACTATATCTCTTTAGCTGCTGTCACTACAGAGGAAAGAAATAATACTTTCTCTCCAACTTTGGGAACACTTTATTTTGGAGACAGCAAGACTAGATGTACCATTAAAAACACTTTCAATAGCAAGAAGCTAGCAATATTGTAAATAGATACCATCACAGGCGGACAGTCTGAAAAATTACATATACATTAATACCTTTCATATTATACATATCACATATATTCTCTGTGTCTGTAACAAGAAATAACTTGCTCGTAAACTTTGAAAATTACTTGCACCCAAGCTAATAATAAACCATCAGTCTTCAGCCAAGAGCATATTTAGAAATAATATAGCTGCATTAGTCCTGAGGTCTTTTTTGGGGCAGGGCTGTTTGTGCTTTTTCCCTTCTTTTCTGATGGAAGCCAGCCCTCTTCAGTAAAGGAGAGAAAAAATGCTGCCATACTTTCTATTGCAATCCAAAGAGAAGAGTCAGCAAATGTTTCCACCCGATGTCATTGGGATATGGCCTAGCAAAGTTTCATTGCACCCCTGTCTCTGACAGCAGCCCTGTTCCTTATTATTACTACTGAGAGGAAAAGCTTATTTCTGTATAGAAAGTAGAAGGAAACCTACAGCTAGTAGGTTTTAGTAGCTAGTAGGAATTAGCTAGATAGTAGCTAATTCCTCCAGTGCAGAATTCTAAACAAATCATTCAGAGCAACTTGATAACAAAATACCAACATTTTTAACACTAATATAGACTGTAGAAACAGCAAAAATCTTTTGGATGGGACTCAAAAACTTGCAGGTAAAACTGGCAAAAGAAGGAGAAGAAATTCTGAAAATATTTTGTGGGATGACATCTCTCATTAATTGCATTAATGCATTAATTGCTTTTAAATGGGAATGGTATTTAATGTGAAATTATTAGTTCATCAATAAAAAAAAAAAGGCAAACCAACAAAATCTGATGAGGAATACAGTTTCTGTTTGATGGTTCAGTTAACAAAATTTTTAGCAATTTATAAGGCCTTAATTTCTCTAAGTTGTTTAAAACTTAAATGGCAATTTTAATATTTTTTTTTTAATTTTTACCATTTTTTCCCCATCACATTTACTTTGCTAATTTATGCAAGCAACTCTCAATCTCACCTCAAGAATGAATAGTTACAAAATTGTTAAAGCTATTTCACCTCATATATATAGATGGAGAAATGACATTGCAAGATAATTGATACAAAACAAAAAATCTTGCTTTGAAAATGATCAGTTGATAATAAATCAAAAGAACCATTCCTGCAGGATTCAGATCTATCACTTTTAATATATTCTAAGTTGTTAATATGCCAGCTTTAGATTGTTACATCAAATTTTAGTAACTGGTGAAGCATTCCGTTTCATCTAGCCACATCTTCTTCTGCCTTTTTAAAGGGGCTGTTTGATTCCTCTCAGTCTTTGAATTACAAACCATTTTTCTCAAAAACATTACTTTTTCTATTCACTCTCCTGACTCCAAAATATTATTTTCTCCTACAAGTTTTCTTCCTCCAGTGCTGCAAATTCTTGACTTACATTACTTTTTATTTGCCCTATCACCTGTCATGAACTCTCTGTTACCAATTTCTCAATCTCCTTCCTATTACAATTAAATTCTTAGCAAGAACCACTGATGCCATTCTAAAAATTTCTCTTTAGCTCGTCTTTTTGTATTGCCTCATATCTCTCTAATTGCAAATACAGTTTCCCATTGAGACAGAATGCTCTTTGATTGTACCTCAGTCTTTTTATATTTTCACCCTTTGGTTCCCAGTACATGTTCTCTTTCAACACCACAGATCCATGGGTTTGAAATACCCCATTCTAAATGGGTTCTCTGCATATTGAAAAATAGAAAAGTAATTATTACCTTCAGGTGTTCATTCTGCAAGCCTGAATGAATAGGCCAATTCAGAATCATGCAAACCAGAAGTTAATGGGAATCCTCTCAGTGAATTCAGAGGACTTGGCACATGCCAGTAATGTACATGTTAAGTATTCTCCAATCAGTTCCAGAATACAAAAAATATTCACACTATGTCTTAGGCACTCAAGCTTCATAAAAGGCCCTTCTAGGAAGTAAAAGATTAAGTCGGTTTTGCACTTTATGCTAAATCATTGGCACTGTGCTTGAACCACCCATAATGACTTGTCAACATGGAGTAACTGGAATGCAACTGGAGATGAAAGAGAATTCATTTTCCATTCAATCAGTTAATTTGTCTGCTAGGGAAGCTGAACATCTTCCTCCAAGACACATAAACAAAAAAGGATCAACGTATTACCAATGGAACTGAGTTAATCTCATCTGCACTGGCTGTTTCTGAACTAGGAACTAGGAATTAGACAGAGGTGGTCAAATACTGTACACTAAACTTTGCCACCAAAAAAATCCCAGTCTTCTTACAAATAAGAGTAGCATTCAGTTTCTTGTAAATCATTTAAGTTTTCCTATGGATTCTTCTAATAAGCACTTACAGTTATGCAAGCAAAATGCCTTTAGCAACTCATTTATTAAAAAGTTAGTTCCCTCCAAAGAGAGAATAGGAGTCACTACCAACACAAGCAAAAACAGGATAAGACAAAGTTCTTTGCAGATGCCTCTCAGGGGACACACACTTGGTTACATGGGACAAAGTTAGCTGTGGCACCCTTGTCTTACATGTACAGTAGCTAAGACAGCAGCTTCTACCATCAAGATGGTTCAGCTTTCTGAGAACCAAATACAAGCTGTATGTAAAGAAGATTTTGGATGAACAGGACTGAGTTCTCCAGAATACATGCTTTCTTCAGGTTGTATCCTTAAGAAAGTTGCACTTTGCTCTCCCATTAGACAAATAAAAGTGACAAATGAAATGCAAAGCAAGATAGTACCCTAAAAATAACTCAAAGTTAACCACTCTGAGGCACAGGACCATTGCTCTGATGACACTGCCATGTAAAGGCAGTTAAGCAACCACAAACCAAAAAAACTGGAATACATTTCATATTATTTTAGTATTACTTGATACTTACATGAAAGGTTCAATGTCTAAAAAAATTATGACTAAGAGAATGTGAAGGAAAAAATTTTTTTTTTTTTTACTAAAGAACAATAATACAGTGATTTTGTTGGGATCAGTAAACAAAAACGTGTTTTAAGATTTTACATTACAGGAAGAGGGGCATGCAAAAATCATTATTTTTCAATATGTTCAGCAGACAGGCCAATTAGTTTCCAAAAATTTCTGTTGATTCTAATTTTTTTAGGTTGGTACCATCCCCAAAGCATAACACAGGTTTACCAACTGCTGGCAATTCCACTGTGTGCACTAGTGACTCCAGCTAGCTCAACTGAGTCTTCTCACACCATTACAGCTTTCTTCCAGGCACTTAAATCGTGAGCCAGTCCTAAACATTTGTTTACTCTCTGCTTCATGAATGCAGACATTCATTGTGACTGAAGCATCTATTTAACACACTAAGGAAAGAAACAAGTACTTCTGAGCAATGTGAAAGCAAAATTTCATCCAATAAAGCAAGCAGCTTATTTACTAAATCTGATAATTTGAGGTTTCAAAACTAAAGTTTTGAATACAATTTTTTATCATTTTGAATTTGTGTTGTCTGAACACTGAAGGTAATGAAGATAAGTTGGTCAATCTGCTACTATACTTCAGGCAAAATGTCCTTAAAATGTATTCAGATCTTACTGAACTCACAGAACTGAAATAATTCATGGAAGTAAAAATTAACCTTATTAATTAGGCCTGTAGTTAAGGCTTTCTATCCTGCTGGCTCATTTTTAGAATTCTCTCACTTCAACCTCTGTGAAATTAATGTCTTTTAATTCAGGGCCTCATTTATTTTCTGAAAATATCATTAAAAACATTAACATGTAAATGAGAAAGCTGGACTCCAAATAGCATCCAGTCTTCTTTGAAAACACTTAAAAAATCCATACGGAATGACACAAGGGCTTTACCTCTGCTACACTTTGCATTACAAGATCATCTATTTCTGAATGCTAGAGAGATGCATACAGTGGAATGCATAATATATTATCAGAACCACATAGTACCTGCTAAGTAGTAAAGTAAAGGCTCTTTTAACAACATGCATGTTAAATAGTGTATCTACTACTTAATCTAGTTTGGGCTTCTTGTAAGTCTGTTAAGACAACACCAGAATAAAGAGCAGTATCACAGACCTACAGCTCCTTTGATGGAGCTGTATCATAATCCTTAACAAAGAGAAAACTTTAAACGCCCAAAATGCAAAAGATAATGAGACACAATGGTCCAGAGCTAAAAGAACATTAAGACACTGACTTACATCTCTTTACGCCAATATGGCAATGTACTTTCTGAGCCCTTTCTAATAAAAAATGGTGTGAAACAAGGCTGCATCCTTGCACCAACTCTATTCACAATCTTTTTCAGCATGATGCTCCAAAGGGCCACGGCAGACCTCGAGGATCAGGACAGTATCTACATTCGATATCGTACTGATGGAAGCCTTTTCAATGTAAGGCGACTGAAGGCCCACACTAAGACCTTAAACCATCTTGTCCGGGAGCTGCTTTATGCTGATGACGCCGCCCTTGTTGCCCACATATAAGCAGCTCTGCAGCGTTTAACATCCTGCTTTGCAGATGCTGCTGAGCTCTTTGGGCTGGAAGTCAGTCTAAAGAAGACAGAAGTTCTCCATCAACCTGCACCTCAGGAAGTCTTCCATCATCCCCATATCACCACTGGTGAATCAGAGCTCAAATCAGTCCAGCAGTTTAATTACGTAGGTAGCCTCATCTCCTCGGATGGTAAGATTGATGGAGAGATAGACAACAGGTTAGCAAAGGCATACAGTGCTTTCGGAAAGCTTCATAAAAGAGTTTGGCGAAATGAACACTTGAAGAAAAGTACAAAGATCAGTGTTTACAGAGCCATAGTGCTGTCCACTCTCTTATACGGGTCTGAATCATGGGTCATCTACCGCCACCACCTGCGACTCCTAAAACACTTCCATCAACGCTGTCTCTGTACAATCTTAAACATCCACTGGTCAGATTATGTGACCAATACATCTGTTCTAGAACAAGCAGCAGTCACAAGTATTGAGGCCATGTTGCTGAGAATACAGCTGTGTTGGGCAGGGCACGTCTCAAGGATGAAAGATCACCGACTCCCTAAGATCTTGCTTTGTGGTGAACTTGCCACTGGTTGCTGCAAGAGAGGAGCTCCAAAAAGATACAAGGACTCTCTGAAACAACATCTCAGCCTTGGCCATATTGATCAACATCATTGGTCTACTCTGGCCTCCAACCAGGAGGTCTGGAGACACACTATCTTCAATGCTGCTGATGCTTTCGAGAAAGCACACAGGATCACTCTTGAGGAGAAAAGACAACACAGAAAGAATCATGCTTTGCAGAATGTACCTCCTAAGGAGTCTTTCTGCTGTGCTTTTGCAAATGGACGTGTCTATCTTGTATTGGCCTTTTTAGCCACCAACGCGCTTGCAACAAACGTGGGTAGAGCCCTTCCCAAATCTTCGTTCGTGAAGCCTAGCCATGATGACATCTCTTTACACTAAACCACAAACACTTCAATTTCTCTCTTTTACAAAGTGAAGTGACCATAGCTCTGCTGTACACTTCAGGAGAACAACATTCTACGTGCAAGGTGTGGTTTACTTCAACCACTTAACATCCACCAGGAATGAGTGGAGAAGTGATGAGAGGGAATAGTACAAGACAAGGCATTCTTTGCCAGACCTTTTAGCAAACAGCTGTTTACAGATATCAGTGAGGAGAAAGAGGATATGACAAAAAAATTGAGAACAGATAAAAGGAACAGGGAGAAAAGAGGTTATCCATAAAATGGGCAGGAGTTTATACCAAAATAATACTTACAAAGAATTCTCTGCTTTGTAGAATTCATTGAATAATTGAATAAAACATTGAAAAACACAAGGTACAGGAAGAAATACGAAACTAAGTATGTACAATAACAAGCATTATGTCATCTGCGTAAGAGCATTACAAAAAAGTCTTGATTAAAAGACATTTAAATCTGATTGCTCTACCAAGCTTTAATGTTTATTATTCACCCACCAGATGGTGCCCTTGCAGCATCCACAAACAAGATAAGCACATCCCTGCTTCTGTCTACAGACACAGACACATTACTCCATGTGTTCTCATACCTGTTTCTGAAGGGACAGTTTAGCTTTATCACTGACACTTGAACTGTTCATAAAAGGAGAGTTTTCAGATAGTTCTTGGCATATAGATTTTTCAAAATCTCATTAGAAGTCTGCCTAATTTTAGTAGCAGCATGATCTACATGCCTTACCTACCCCTATAGCAGCTGGTATCCACTGTGGTATATGGATCTGTGAGCGGAAGAATGACAGTTTGGCATCAATTAGGAGAGCACATAAACTCTTAGAAAACACTGGAGATTTATTTTGTTGCCTGAAACGTGGTTTTTAACCTGGAAACACTTCATCTCTGCAGAGCTGTGTATTTCTCCCACAGTGATGGAGAAAGCTTTGCAGCTGTTCAGGTTAATGTGTTTCTGTTTGTTTGCTGACATTTAAACTGGAGGATACGCAGCATTCTTCAAAGCTTGATTGGCACATGGAAGTAAAATGTGTATTCAGTGTTAATCTCCTAGTCTATTACTACTGTCTTTCATAATCTACATATATTTTACAAAATTGTTTAGAAAGAAGTGCTGTCAGAGCAAATGATGCATCAAATTCAAACAGGCCATCAAGATTGCTAATGGATTTTAATAGCAGCTATTACAGCATAATGGTATTTTCCCAACAGCTGTTTGTTTATAAAATTTTCAGTTTACAAGACCTTTATGTCCAATCCCAGGAGACATCCCTCAATTCATTTATAATCATTTGGTTCAACCTACATGTAAATGCTGTCTTATTCGCATTGGGTGTGATTGTATATGTGTATAAGATATGAGCAACTATCACAGCAATGAAAATTATGGGGAACTTTACAAGCTAAACTAATTAGTGTGCATCTTGTGATTCTAGCAGTAAATAAGTGTTTTTCACGTTTCTTCTCTCTTGAATAGCTCACTGCAACTAAGAAACAGCTGCCTGGATTATAGCCTATTTTATATCTCAAACTGACATATGATTATTTGTTTACTTCCAAGTCTTCTGTTTAAGACTTTAAAGCATAGTACATAACTGGCCAGCAGGCATTCATTTTTTAATGTATAATTAAATATTTTTTGATATCTATTAGATACAAAATCAGGAAGAAATAGGGATCTAGGATCCTGGAATGCTTTTTCCACTGAGTCATGTTCAGAGTTGAACTGTATAAAGAGATTGCTTTTTTTTTAATTATTGAGAAGATAACTAGTAATGGAAGTTAACTACGAACTGAGCAGAGAAATTGTTAATTTCACTGAATGAGTTTTTTAGACCTTGCACACTTGCAGATTGCTGTTTGTCCAGCTCTTTTCCTGATTTTCAGGCTGCCTATGTAATATAAATTTTTCAAAAGCAGTTAATGCTGAAGTCTGGATGAATGCCTTTTAGTATGTACTAATGGATAAGTTTTTTTCCAGAAGCATCTAGACCTAAATAATTTTGCTTCCATGTTGTTAATAAATATCCTACTAACAACAAACACCAGAGAACTTTTGAGGATATAGGACAAGACAGAAAAATCATACACTTCACCTTAAGCAATGCCCTCTTCAGACAGCAGAAGGCTCCAATTTTCCACAGAAGAAGGCTACCACTAAAATTCTCAGCCGAGACTGTCATTTCCATAGGGCAGTTGTTAAGCAGTAAGCAGGATATGGATAAACAAGCTGTTAAGTGGACACTGTTTGTGGGTAGTGTTAGGGAGCCACCTAACAAACAGGCACCCTTCACTCATACTGTAGATATTCTCCTGGGTAATTAGCTTATAGTAAATGTTAACTACAGTCAGGCTCTGGAGGTTCAGATTCTATCTCTCTGCTTGCTAATCTCTGTAGTCTGATAAGCACTGACACATCTCAAGTAATCAGGAAAATTACTAAAAGAACAATCTTTATTTTTTTTCTTGGAATATCTTCAAATTTATGGAGCTTTACATGGAGCTCTTCTTTTCCTAGTCCTTTCAATACCATATTATGAGAAATTGCTCCAAATTTGAGCTTCAAGAACTTATCCATATGTCACAGTATGATTTAATTTTGTTGGATGCCATAAAAACAAATTCTGCCTTAACTTCTCTGAAAAGTGCGCAGTGTATGTGCAGGTACCTACATATGCAAAAAGTTTCCCAGTGCCTTATTTTTCCTTTGTCTCAACTATGATTTTCCCAGAAAGTTTGTTCAAGCACTGTGCAGTAAATTAGACATATTCTGAAATATAGTCATAAGTGGTCTCTGCTTCAGAAAGTTAATAAAGACTAGAGAGTCTTTTGGCTTACTTGTTTTGGGTGTCATGACACTACAATGATTGGTGGATTTTCCACCTTTGGCCAAAAGGAAATTTCAATCTCAGCTAAAAACATGACAAAGAAAGCTTAAGAAATCTAAAATTAGCCTGTGATGGGAGATGAAAGAAGACCAGTCCTCTCCATGAAGCTTTCTTTTAAAATTCTAATAGCTTTTCAAACTAAGAAACTGAAAGTACTTAAAGAATCCACCTAAAAGTTAGTAAAGGCAAAACTCCGACTTGAGGTCTCAACTTTTGTCTACTGATAGACCTGCTTGTGGAAATAAAATGGTTTAAACAAATCTAATGTATATGTATTTTTTACTGTATATGTACCAAATATTTCATATATACTGTATATAACCTGTATATATACTGAATATTCCACATTTCAACAGTGTCTGTATATATTTTTTTTCAAAATAATATATTTGTATATCAACACACATATATACTACTGCTTACACATTTCAATTCAAGTTGATCCAGTACTGCCGAACAGTAAGTACTCAGAAAATAAGGACTTTACAAATACTGTAATTCAGAACACTGTTTATTCAAATAGTAGAAATAAGATATGGGTCAGCAAGTTTATTCAGATTAGAGATGTTACAATGAAATATTCTAAAAGGAAAGATAAGCAACAGAACACCTACTCATTTGTGGTCATTTTTAATTTTAAAAGTCTGGGTAAAGGATGACCAATTATATACTTTAGAGTTTAATACTTCAAACTCACCTAACTGTTATGGGAAAGCACAGTAATAGACACAGAAGTAAATGCTATGCAGACATTCAAAGAAATTCAAAGGTAGATAAATTAGAGAATTTTTATAAAAATACACCTTTGGAGTTATTAAATACTTTCTTTACACTGTTTTCCTCACGAATTTAAAATAAATTAGTAGCTACATTCTCAATTCTGGCAGAGCTCTGTTAAATACAGTATGTGCATCTGTCTTTATAACAAGTATTCCAGTTGTACTTCACTCGGTGTTAAGGTCCCACAATATGGGTTTTAAAGTACAGCCATGCTCTGACGCAGACACAGCAGAAATCAAGTAGTGTTTGCAATAAAAACTGTTTTGCAACCTATTTTTGGGACTTATAATACTCAACCATCTCAATTACTCCAAGAAGTTTAGAAGACTTTTTTTTTAGTTTAAATTGCTATTTAAAGAACTCAGAGTACTTAATTCTCACAATAGTTACATGCTTCCCATAGGATCTCAAACATATCTTGTATTCTTCACCCTGTGTACCATGCTGACCCACAGAAATTTTAGTTGAATGATAAACTAGAGAGATTCCAAGAAGAAATTGAAGATACAAGGTATTTTACAGATTACTACTCAAACGAAAGTCTCAGCAATTCAGTATGTATAACACATCAGCTCACTCTCTGAACAGTTTTCTGTACAATAAATAAAGGGGAGGGAGTGGGCAGCCAATACTCTTTAAGAGTTTTCCTTGCATGTTCCTTGTACTTTCACTGTAGAACAGAACAGTATGCAAATATATCATATTATATATACATATAGGAATGCTATCTCGTCTGTATAGAATACATATTATTAAAATATTGTTCTGAACAGTGCATTATATTTTCTCGTACTACTGAACAAATACTGCATTTCTTGCTGACACTGATGAGTGAAATGGGAATTAAGTGCATCAGATACTCAGAGACGAGAAGATTAAAAGAACACTCTTTTTTTTTTCTCAGTTCATAAATCATTATGTGATCTCTCAATATTCATAATGATCCATAAGAATAACATTTCAAAGAAGTAGCACAAAAATTGCATATTATGTTATACTCCCCCAGAGTTTATATGTCATTCATACATATCTACTCAAATATTTTGCCTCAATAGTAAGAAATTTGTCTATTCCACAATGGGAAATACATGTAAAATAAAATGTAAAGTAAAATTTCTAACAATACCAAATGGATGCAAAGCTGGAGCAGAAAACATAATGCATTACTTGCTATGGCCATGATAAACTGGTAGCCTTTAAAAAGGCACAAACATCTTCAACATTTTTTAGCACAAACCAAATACGTACCCTGTTTTCACCAATCACGTGGAAGTAAAATTCTTTTGTCTCACTGGCAAGAAAGCTAGTAGATATTTCCATGTCTTGGTTTCTGCTAAATTCTCAGTTATTTTTACTGAAAAAATTATGCATTATTTATTTTATTACTAGAAACTCCTCCTCAGTGTTCACAGAACTGTTTAATGAATGGAAGATAATCTACCAATGCTATCATCAAGCTAATAAATTTAGCTGCCTAGTTTTATTGGCACTAAGCATTATTTTAAGAGAGACACAAGTAGAGTTAACTGTAATAACACCTGATAACAATCCTCATCTTCACGAACCTTATAAATACTGAGTAAACATGTTCTGCGTTGTCTCTCAAACGAGTCTACATCCTGTGTTCTCACCAAAAATTACTCCCTTTTATGTATAAATGGAATTTACAACATTGAGTAACTGGCTGTCTACTTACTTAGATCAGATTCTGATTTCAATTATATCTCATAAGATGAGAAAAACTGGCTTCAAATGAGTTACTTCAAATAAGTCACTGGAGACAATTTACATTGGAGTTATACCAATGCCAATGCACTGAAGAGATATCAATATATCTAATCAAGCATCTTTTCAGATAGAATGAGTATTGATGTCTTTCATGCTTCTCCCTTTTTTATTCTACATTATATGGAGAATTGTTAGTATTGATTTACTTCACATAAATCAACACAGAAAATGTTTCTATAGCAAGATATTTCATCAGAGAATGCAAAACAATGTCTAGGATTCTAATAAATACCGTTATGTCTGAAATGAGTTATCTCAGTAGTGACTTGGGCTCAGATTTATTGTACAGTTCATCAACTTCTCAGCATGCTGGATAATGAATGTTTCATTTACATTGCTAATTGCCAAGCCATGGTTCCTTCAACCTTTAACCCTTACGCTTTATCACATTATCACCATATGTCAATATAATTGCATTCAACATTCCAGACAACTAACTTTTTCACGAGGTCAAGAGGTCCTCTTTTTTAAAGCTTTACCAGTGGGATATCTTTAAGACTACCAAGAAAACCGGTAGTATACAGATAGTGGAGAACTAAGGCAATGTTTTCTTCAGGGAAACAGCTTCTAACTTCTGACCCAAAATAATCTCTTTTCTGTTAAAATCAGCATTTGCCTACTATAACTAAATCATTTATATTTCTGTGAAGAGCTTTAACTCTACTGTTTGTAATTATGAAACCCTATTAACTAAGACCTAATATGAGATCTTTTCTGTATCTCCATGAGATTTTTGATCTGTGGAATTATGCCATTATTTCTACATCCTGATCTTCATTCTCATTTGCCAGAAAAATTAAAATATTTTACTGTAGATAAAAGACACTGTCTTAGGCTATGTCTCTGTTATAAAAGCATTGCTACTCATCTGCTTACAATTACGCTTGCCCTCAGTGGAAACTGGACTGTACCTTACCTCTAGAATAACTCACTCTGAACCTGAAAATCCCTCTCTTTCAGTTGACTTTCACCTGGAATGCTTCTTCCATCTCTGAAATCTGCATTGTCAACAGTAAAGTTTAGGCCACACAGAATAAGCTGTTCTGGAAAAGGATTTTACTACTGAGTATAACTGAGTCAGTTTTAGTGCTTGTATATGGTCAAACTTAAGACAGAAATGTAGTTCTAGCTGGTAACAGTACATCAGCAACTCTGGCCTTTCTCCATTTCTTTGGAACAAGAAACTTTGGCAAGGTGCCTTCTCAGAACATTTATGAAATTCAGAAAGATAGAAATTTATTTCTCATTATCTGAGTCAGAAATCTAGATGCACCCTCACACACAGAATTAAGCACCAAATTTCATTAGAATAAAGAAAATGAATAATAAAGATAAAACAGAGTGATCAATATAGAACAGAGTGAGCCTAATTAATTTTCCATGTAGCAAGACTTGCACATTATATGGCAGTTAGACAGCTCATATGTCTCAGATATATGTGGTGCATATATACATATATACACATACATAAATGTACGGTACACTTTTACATGGCAGAAACTTTGCAGAGAGAGCTACAAAATAATAACCACATTTCAAAATTTTAAAGTATAAAGGAGTTACAGACACAAAATACCCAGCATATCTTATGAGGTTCATATATCCTTCCTTGTGACTTTCAAGTTTTAGCATATCCTGCTGTTAGCATGACTCTCTTCCCAACCTGCAGACAATTCCTTTTCAATTCACCTGCAGCATCTACCCAGTAAACATCCATTCATCAACGCTCAACCAATCATCTTCCTGGATGTCACAGAAAAGGACTGTTCTGCTCCCTGCTAGGTTGGACAAGACATAACCTTCTGATTTACCTATCTAAAACATGAGAAAAGGCTGGAATCAGAACCATAAAACCCCTTGGAATAAGATTAGGACCAGAAATGTATGTAGTTTTTTGTTCAAAGTGTTTCAATCCACTAAATTTATTAAAAAAATTTTAAAAAATCAAATTCCATGTTACTGCTGAAAAATGAATATTCCCTTAAGCACACCAGCTGAGACACTAAATAAGTATTTCACTTAGAAGAATTCCTAAATATGAGGAACTTTTAGCAGTATATGCCAAACCAAACCAAGAGATCTAAGTATATTGTGGTTATTCGTTTCCAGCTGCTTCTGCAGAGCCAAACTTTGTTTTTATGTTAACAGTTAACATTATTATCACATTTTGTGAAGAATAGTAACATCAAGCACAGGTACATCACCGATGGTGAAGAAGGCTGTTTGAAAATATGCCTGTTTTTTGAGTCTTTCATATGGATCAAAAGTACAGCCAAATTCATCATCGCTTTAAATATGTTCAGAATATGAGTTCATGATGACTGAGTGTACAGCACACAAAGGATCATTCCTCACTAAATTTACTTGTACAGTAGTACACAAAGGATCACTTTTCACTTAATTTACTTTAATCTCCCAACCACTTCCAGTTGACAGTAGACACTGTAAATTAACATTTTTCTAAAATAGCTGAAGTATAAAAACCAGAGAGTCCTAAATAGTCACTAGTGACAATAGTAACTGACTTCAGCTGTTACTTGTAGAAATTGAAAAGCATAAATAGGAATTAGTAAAATGACTAATTTCATGGTTCTGTCCACCTGAGTATCTTGAAAATCCTATTTTGACTTTTACTGTATGCTGCTAGTATCCGAAGTCCACAGCAAGCAAGGCTAAGGTTTGACTTCTGAGTAAATATTGGTTTATACTACAAAACACAACTCCATTACCTCGTAGGATCTGTGTAAGTGTAACTGACTGGAACACTGTAAACAAATAAGCTAATGATATAGGATGAAGGAAGAATTTGTACTAGATGATAAAACAACCAATATTTTCTATTTATTAATCTACAAATATTTGTGGATTAGTTTGTGGAGAAGAACAACAAGATGCAGCACACTAGAGGAGTATAAAATACCCAATAACATGGAGAGAGACAAAACTGGCCATTTCAATTAATCCCTGTTCAAAAGACTGAAACAAGGGGAAATCAAACATAACTGCAAATACTCCTATACAAGCTAAATAAGCAACCTGTGGATCATACTGGCAGCCTGTAGCGACCATGCTGAGACAAATATTTTGCAGGATCCAATGAAAGACTTCCATATTTATTTGAACTAAATACCTGCAGGTG
Source organism: Pseudopipra pipra (assembly GCF_036250125.1). Classification (NCBI taxonomy): domain Eukaryota; kingdom Metazoa; phylum Chordata; class Aves; order Passeriformes; family Pipridae; genus Pseudopipra; species Pseudopipra pipra. The sequence continues at coordinate 34,448,886 of NC_087581.1, forward strand.
TTGTAAATTGAATACTTCCTCTTGAAGACTTAGAAAAAATGTTGCCTAAAGGAAATTATATCATGATTGTACAATGCAGGACTATTGCACTTTCCTCTAAATCCAAATCATGAACAATTCTGAATTATCACAGAATCACAGAATGATGTGGGTTGGAAGGAACTTTAAAGATCATCTAGTTCCAACCCCCCTGCCATGGGCAGGGACACCTTCCACTAGACCAGGTTGCTGAGAGCTCCATCCAGCCTGGCCTTGCACAGTTCTAGGAATGGAGCATCCACAACTTCTCTAGGCAACCAGTTCCAGTGCCTCACCAGTCTCACAGTCAGGAATTTCTCCCTAATATCTAATCTAAACCTCTTTCAGTTTGAAGCCATTCCCCCTTGTCCTGTCACTATATCCCCTTGTGAACAGTCTCTGTCAATCTTTCTTGTAGCCTTCCTTCAGATACTGGAAAGCCTCAATTAGGTCATCCTTAAGCCTTCTCCTTCCCAGGCTGAACAACCCCAAATCTCTCAGCCTTTCCTCACAGGAGAGGTGCTCCCTTCCCGCATCTTCGTGGCTTTTCCCCAGACTTGCTCCAACAGGTTAATGTCTTTCCTGCGCTGGTGATCCCAAAACACAGTATTCTAGGTGGGGTCTCACCTGAGAGAGTGAGTAGAGGGAGAGTAGAGTAGAGGGGGCAAATCCCCTCCCTCAACCTGCTGGCCATGCTGGTTTTGATGCAGCCCAGGACATAGGTGGCTTTCTGGGCTGTGAGCATACATTACTAGCTCATGTCCAGCCTCTCATCCACCAGCACCCCCAAGTCCTCGTCTGAATCCAGATCTGGAATGGGAATGTGCAGGTTTCTTGCTGGGTACAGAAAGTACCCAGACAGAAAGGAAAGTATATGCATTACAAAGGTTTACTGTATAACCATAATGCAGAAGGCAGGATGCAAACCACTGCTTTTTAAAAGTATTTCCTTTTGTAGCCATTTCCTTTTCCAATTACAATATCAACTGCAGAACGGCAGCAATTTCTGTTATTCAGAACAATGCATCTGTTTATGCCATGGAGTTTCTTTTGATCAAATATGCCTGCTACTCATTGTAAAACATTTTAGGGTATTTTTTAACGTAGCAATGCAGAACCACCTGTAAAAAAGATTCAGTCTCTGAGCTGGAAGAAGTGACTAAAGAGCGCTCACTTGGGTTGCTGATGCATGCAAGGAGTGGGGATGACCAAGTTCTAGAGTCCTTGAAGGACAGTTAAGAGCAGCGAAGTCCCTAGAGCAAGAAGGCAATCCACAGAGACAAAGAAAGCAACAAGAATTTGTGGGAGATAGGAGATTTTCCAAATATTTATGCTGTGGATTTCCATGGTTGTGAGTCTTGAGAAAAATCCATACCATTATTTATTTTATATTGCTTTCCGTGCCTCATTCAAATGCTGGCAGTGGCCCAGAAGACGAATACATTTATTCAATTGGTGGTCTTCTCGTGGAGGCTCAGAGAAAAGCTAAAGCACGCAAACCACAGCAAGAAAAATAATGTCTTCACCAACTGCCCTTCATGGGGAAAGCACAGCCCTGGGGCAGCAGGCAGCGTGCCAGACTGGAGCAAGGAAGGTATAATTTACACACTGCCATGCAAGCTTCAACAAATCAGTATCGTGGCAAGAAAAGTGCAGCATTTCAGTCTCCACAAACTCCCAGGAGAGTGGCAAATACATACATACTCAGCTAAATGCCACAACTATATGGGTTGAACCTGAATAAGTTCAGCTAGGTTTAAAAAAAAATAGAGTGAGGGGAGAATATTAATATTTTCATTGCCCTTTTTTTTCTGTTCACTCACTGTGTGTTTACCATAAATTAGACCTGCTGAGAGTGTGATGCTGAGCAACCCATATGGCAAATACTCAACCGAGAGATGTGAAAGGAAAATCACTTTTTTCTTTCTGAATTATCTCTAGCCTCTTTATTTAGTCTTGTTTAACAGCAAATGCCAAGAAGCAACCTAGCTAAGATTATTTATGTAGAGAAGATGAGATGATAAACCTTTTAGACCAAAACAATACATTTTCAGTAGAATATGATTCAGTATGTGATGAAATTTGATCAAAAAATTACACTTAAATCAGTGCTCAGTTAAGACTTTTGGTTTTAAAACACAGTTACAGGAGTTCTTGGTTGTACAGTTGCTCATCCTCAAATCTTTCTTCTGATGAAACAATACACAGTCCATGTAAGTCCATGGTGTTCTAGCAACCAAGGAGGGTGACCTAACAGCTCCCATTTGAGGGAACCCATTCTCATTCCAACCTTTTTCCTTTCTAGTCTGTGACTCTGAGAATGAAGCAAGCATACATAGATGTCCACCATCCGTGAAATCTCAAAAAAAAAAAAAAAAAAAAAAAAAAAGAGAAATCAAATTCTGGGTGTGGAATCCAGGCACAGATTGCTGACTATATGTCTCTGGCAATCTTTCAGTGGGGAAAATAAAGAAGATTGGACTGAAGACAATTCTCTGTGGACCTTGTTTACTCTTATCTTTCTTTTTCTGTAAGTCTACGTCTTTTTCTCCCCCCCCCCCCCCCCCCCGAAAGGAGGGAGAGAAATCACGTTTTATAAAAATTCTTTGAAAATGTGACTGCAAAAAAGGCAAGTGCAGCAGCAAGAGAGGAACGATGCAATGCAGTCAGGTTACAATATATCTAGTAGTGAGATTGGTTCTTCTGTAGAAAGTGCCAAAACCAGTAACAAATAACTACCAACTGATACATTTTGTTGTCAAAGGCAGAATCCAAGGAAAACAAGATTTTCTTTAACAGATTTTATTGTTCATGGAAAGGAAGAAGAAAAATCATCTGGCAATTAAGACATAATTCTGCCAGGTTCTCTCTTTCATTTTACCACTAAGTCTATAATCCTGTTTGACCTGAGACACAGAACCAAGCAACATGTATTCAGATTTATTAATTCTTTTTTACAGAACAGATGATAACATCCTCCTAAGTGTGTAAGGGTTGTATATATGCCTCAATTCCCCATCACTGCAATGTAAAAACCATGATTTTTCTTATTTGGGGAAGATAAAATAAGCAGATGCCACAGTTTTCCTCTGGCATAAACTTAGTAGCCTCAATAACTTTTCCCTTAATCAGCATAAGTGGTTTGTTACATCCTGTTCAGAAAGAAAGAGGATTGTAAGAATCCTGGAAGACAGACACTCAACAGGCATAAGAAATTCTGATTGAGAGCTACATGATCATAGCTGAAGAAAGTACCCTGTTCTGCCTTTTTTTTTTAAAACCTAAGCAGTAACAAAAACTCTGTGGATTTGTATAAAATCACAAGAATTATGGTAGCATGAAAAAAAACATCTCTCCATAGCTAAGTTTTCAGTCAAATGATGATTTTGTTATTAACCTATATATGGACAAAGTTATGAAACTCAAAATACTGAGATTTATTCTTCAGATAAAGTAATTAAAAAAAACTCACAGAAGATATAAAACCACAAAATGCTATAATACTTCTGACTCTTTTATTGTAATTAATAAATCCAATCTGTACTTAGCCACTTTTTTTAAAGATATTGTAATCATTTCAGAAACGCACTAATTTCAGGACTAAATGAATATATAGAGTGTCTTATGGAAAAAATAATGTAAGTCTTTATCTCCAGAGCAGTGCAGAAATACAGTGCAGGAATTTTCATTTCATACTTTATTTATCGAGTCCGTATGGAAAAAGAAAAAATTGTCAGAAAGTAAGATGTCGAAGTACTTGCAATATACACAGGAGTTCTGAATGATGGTCTTTCTAGGATCAAAGAGCCTGAAGGTTAGACTTAACCTGTATTCATTTAAACACAAAAATAAAATTTACACAAGCAATTTAGCTATGGAGTTGCAGAAGAAATTATATTTTTTGGTAAATAACATTCATGCAGCACCTCTATGGTGAAAACTACATTTCATTTCAACTACAGTTCATTCACAATAGCTGTGAATAATTCTGAATACAGAAGTGGTGATTTTTCTGAAAAAATTTTATCTCTCCCCTAGAAAGAGAGAAAGCAAAATTGCATTCTTTGGTAGAATTACAGATTTTTTAGCTACTCTGAACCTGAGAACTCATATAAGGGCTGAGGGCTTTCAACTTGAATAATTTTGTATTAATCCCTGTGTTATAAATAAAATATAATAAAATGTATATAAAATTAAATAAACCCTGATGTTTCCAGTCAGACAAAACACTTGAATTTAAGTGAGCCTGAGAGCGTATCCAGTTACACAGAGTCAAAAGAAGAATCTTCACTGTCATCATCTAACCAGAGAACATACATGCTGAAAAATCTTACAGAGCACTTGATCTGTTTAATTCTAAATTCCAAAATGTTTCTACATCTTAAAATACCCAACAGCTTCAAGACTAGGCTTCTGATATGTAGCAGAAGGTATAAAATTCAGTGGTGCATGATAAAAACACAGGTTATTGAAATGTTTACAAGTGATAAGCACTCACAATTCCAGTTCAGAAGGTGTCTTAGGGACATGCTTTGCCAAACAGATGGAACAAATCAATATTTCAAGACATAGCAGATGTATTTTATTGGTTTTCTGCATCAAAATATCACTATTCTACATAAATATTGCATGATTTTAAAAGTTGAGGGATGTTTAAATCTCTAAATTAAAAACACAAAAGGAGTCACCACAGCGAGCATTTGCTTAGAAATACCCTGTATCTCAATTTTCACTTCCTGCAAACAGAATTGCTGACTTTGGCAGTAATGCAATACTACCACTATCAACCCCCAAAATAAGGCCTTTTATTTATAGTTAGAATTATATTCTAATATTGGATCAGCAGTTCAATATTCTAATCAATTTGTTTCCCACACAACAGCAAAGAAATAACTAAATAGCAGAAAATAAAATTTCTGTAATATTCATATAGTCATCCCTAACTATTATCAGTTCTTACATTCTCATCCATTACAGCCAGATCTTAAAATATTAAAAATTCACATTAGATTTTACATTTTTTTTAAAGTGTATTATATCTCACAGAAACAACTCTTTATGCTGAATGTTTCTCAAAACAGCACCTCCCGCTGTCAATGTCTATGCCCCATAAGCAGCTAAGCTGAGTGCCACTGACAAGAACTAGAAGAGTATACAAATGATAAATTAGTCAGCTTCATAGAAGTCAGAAATGCAGTCCAATAATGATACTGTAGATTATAGCATTTTATTTAGCTGGTAGTGCATATTTTACAGCTGTATTTCACTATCTTAATTTATTTAAACACATTTCATATATGATATGAAAGAAAACATAGTTTTTCTTTTTGAAAAATGTACCTTCAAAAACAAGCACATTTTTACTGTGATGTTAGTAGATTAATGTTTATGCTTATTCCTTTAATAATTCTCAGTTATTTTACTTTGTTTATTAACTTTTGAACCAAGATTGAACAAAACCATTAAAGGTAGAATCATCAACAATAGCAGGAGCCAAATTTAGACCAGATGTCACACAAATTATAACTGATGACATTTATCCAATTTCTTCAGATACCAAAATAAACTGAAATCTTAAATACATACCATTGCAGACCTGACACTACTGTATACCTTGTAACTTTTTAAAATGATACTGCAAGTGCAAAAATCTCTGATGCTTCTGGCTTACCATTAGTTATGACAGCAGTATAGAGTAAAATAATCCAATACACCTCACAAAAATGACAGTTGAATAAATCAGCACAGGCTGAGTTGGACAAGCTGATATAAGTATAATGGTCTTGGTCAGTTTTACAACTTTACATTTTTCTCATATCACAAGGGACCACAATGAACACTTTGCCATAGAAGGTGATCAAGATCTTTGTCAAGAACAACTTGCCCTTGGCGAACCGATGCTGTCTTTTCCCAATCATGTGCTTCATCTGACTTATGATAGTTCCCAGGAGGCTTTGTTTCATAATTTTTCCAGATAATGAAGCAAGACTGATGTACTATAATTTCCTAGATCCTCCTTTAAGCCCTTCTTGTAGATGGAGGTGACATCAGCCCTCTTCCAGTCTCCCCATCTCCACAACTTCTCAAAGATTACAGAGAGTGGCCTCACAATGATGTCATCAAGCTCTACCAGCACCCTTGCATGGATATTGTCAGGATCTATTGACTTCCAGGGGCCAAGCTCCTGTAATAGCTCACACAGCAATTTTTCCCTCACTGACACTGGGTCTGTGTTTCCATCAACCTGGATTTTTGTTCCTGGGCCCAAAAGTACTGGTGATGACAGAGGTGAAGGAAATGTTGAGAACTTCTGCCTCTTCAGCTCTCCTGTTTAACAGCAGGCCAATATTTTCCTTCTGTTTCTGCTTATTGTTTACATACCCAAAGAACCCTTTCTTGTCTTCTCACATCCCTTGCTAATTTCCCTTCAAGCAGAGCCTTTGCCTTTCTAACTGCATCTCTGCATGCCCTGGCAATACCCTTGTAGTTCTCAACAGATATTCATTCCCTTTTCATCTCTGGTATGCTTCTCTTTGGTTTTGAACAGACTCAGAAGGTCGCATTTAAGCAAAAGGGGTCTCTTGCTCCACCTCCTTCCCTTCCCTTCCCTTTAAAAAGGAAAAACTGGTTTTCTGCTTCCAGGAGAGCGGTCTTGAAAGACTCCCAGCTCTCGCTAGGTACTCTATTCTCCACGGAAGCTTCCCTCTCAACTGAGCTCTGAGCAAGCTGTAGTTCGCTCTTCCAAAATCTAAAAATTTTGCCTTCAAAAAATCTAAAAACTTTGCATTTTACTAACCTTCAGCATGCACAGCCAGACCTTAAACTTCACAATATAGGGATCACTGCAGCCAAATCCATCACTAACTGAGATATTACAATGCAGGTTTCCTTGGCTTGTGAGTAGCAAGTCCAGCAGTGCCTCATTCCTGGTTGGCACACCTAGCGTCTGTATGAGGAACCATGTATGAGGAACTTGATGGATAATGTAAGCTGCTGTATTGTTCTACCAACAAATCTCTGGGTAGTTGAAGTCACCCATAAGAACCAGGATCTGTTATCTAAAGTTTGCTTAAGTGACCCAGATATTGCTTCTCTGCCCTTATCATCTTGGTTTAGAGGTTGGTAGCAGATGCCTAATCTAAGATCTCCCTTGCAGATGACCCCTCTAATCTTGACCCAGAGGCATTTGATAGGGTTTCCATGGTTGCTGTAGTTGACTTCCATACATTCAAGGTTCACATTAACAAAGTGCAATTCTTCCTCCTCTACTTTCCTGCCTGTCTTTATGAAAGAGCCTATAGCCATCCATCATAATCCTCCAGTCATATGATTTGTCCTATCATGTTTCAGTTATTCCTATAATACCATAACTTTCTGACTGGGTCTAGAGCTCCAGTTCCTCGTATTTGTTCCCCAAGCTGTGTACCTTGGCATACATATTCTTGAGGTGGCTGGTCTCATTCTTATCTTGGGAGACGGCTGAGGAACAGCTGTTGCTGCTCTGGTTGGCCTGGCTTATTCCCCAGTTGGTTGCAAAGGCAACCACTTAAAACAACCATTTAAAAGATTCTCCCCACCAGATTCCTTTCGTATCTTTAGAGACAACTAACTTTAACAGAGAATTCAGCTGGTCTGTCTAATCACTCCACACCTTGGATTGTACTCATTACAACTGGGGTACTTGGCTCATCTGAGGCATCAACTGAACAGCTATTGTCCTCCAGAAGACAGCAGTCTGATGTTTAAACATGAGAATAGTATTTACATTAATGCACATTTGGCTGCACTATTCAGTCATACGAGGTGATGATTTTACCCTCCTAATACTTCTAAAAAGGCAAATGAAAGTATATGCAAGCTTTGTGTATTATATATAAGTTTTCCTAAGGCAGATCTCACACACTGACATTTTAAGACCTTAATTAAGGTTGATTTATTTACAAATGGTATGTTTTCAACTCTCAGAAATGTTGTATTTAATGTTTTATTTTTAAACACAATTAAAAAATAATATATAAATATATACATACTGCAAATGTAATACAGATAACAAATTCATTTAAGCCCATTTATGCACATTAGTGACACACCATGTGGCAGAAAGACTAGGACTACAAGAAGACCCCTTGGCGATTTATTTTATATTAAATCCCTAATGGCCTCTTCTCATCTTTGCAAAAATATGCACAAAAGTCCAGACTATGCAGCCATTGAAATGAATGGTTATTTATTTGCTAAACGAGAACCCTATGTTTAATGTTCCTTAGACATAAGGTAGTCTGCAAAAGTCGCATTCCTACAGCTCCATACATCATTTATTTTACATACCCTAACTTCTCACAACAGGCATCAAAAAAATACTACCAAACCGCATTGCTCTTGTAAGTTGCTGAGAATTTTGTTTCCAATTCCATTACTGGAAGATTAAATGTTAACATGTTTACTTGGGGTTCGCTTCTTGTTTTGTTTTTAGCATTAAAAACAAATTCATGGACCAATCTAATGCTATTTAAAACACATTTACATTTATACTGCAAGAAAGTTCCCAATACATAATATGTACACATAATCATTACAGACAGACAACAAAAGTTCAAACCGTCAAAGAACCATGTTGTAACCTCATTTATTTGGGTGCAACAGTCTACCTAGCACTTGTTTGACATGCTTCAGCTAAGACAGAGGTTCTTGATTTGCTTTACAGAAGTATTAAAAGCATCACTTTTCACAATACAGAAATAAGACTGTCCAAATTTGTAGCATAGTGGCATGCCTTACTAATACTACAAAATAGCCTGAAAATTAAACCATCTCTCTGAGATCAGACTATTATTTCATAACAAGCAGATCCACTGTGCACCCAAACATTTCTAAATCTCCTAAGTTACTTTTGCTGGAACAGCCACTGTGGGTTCCTCTGAGGCACAAAACCACAAAGAGGGAAATTGTTACAAGAGACAGAACTTTCCATTGGTACCATCCTCAATGCATCTGGACTACTGGAGGCTACCTAAGGACAGTCAAGCTTACAGTGGCAGCATGAATTTTCAGGTCACTTTCTTAAAGAAACAGTGCTGGTGGCAGCAGCCTCCATTGAAGCTTTGACATATTCTCTAAACCATTAGCTTGGTACTCCCGTAGAGGTGCCACAGAGATTACACAATCTCTACAACCTGGAAACTGTCTTTATGAGATGTGTGGATGCCATGACCAGAAACATGAACAAAAACCTCAACAGATCAGTCAGCCTTCAGAACACACATTTTCCCTTGTCTATATCAGCCAGTAGCAGACGATCATAGATCTTGTTTTCAACTGACTGACCTGCTTCTTTGTGGACTAACTTGATTTTCTATATTCCTAAGTTATTGCAAGTTCTGTGAAGAGTTAGAAGAAATTTTCATGAATCAAAAGATAAAAGACTTAGTCCAATAAACACATTATTGATCTATATCATGAGCCATTTCAACTAAACTGAACACTCATGAAATCTGGATTGTTCTCCCAGTGCACTACACTTAAGAAAGCAGAGAACAGAGTTCAGTTTACAAAGTATTCCTTTCTCAGGTAAAAAAAAATATTACTTTCACAGAAAGTTATATTGAGAAGATATTTCTTGTTTCCAAGAGAATTCTAGCAGAGGAGAAGCAAAATATACTCTCAGGGTATAATATAATGTAACAGAAATTAACTGTAACACATGCACTGAATTTTGCTACAATATCATATGCGTAATCATTATTATGACTTGGGGAAACTTTCTGACAAAAGCAACAAAAATAAATGTAATTTGGGCAGTGTCACTTTTCTTTTGTGGTTCTCTTGAAAAAAAGTGGCTATGCATGTGAAATCCAAGAAGTATATACTCTGACAGCCAGTCACTGCAGAGACGGGTCTGATTTCAACTTACAGCTTTTATGCCACATAAATCCATGAAGGCCATATCCAAAGGTCTCAAGAAATGCAAAGCTGCATACGGACTCTTACAGAAACCTAAACACATCCACACAAAATGATTTCGCTATAGAAAGCACCCTAATGGAAGATACTTTTGCATATTTGTTGATTACTTTAAAAAAATGACCTTGTGTTACTTCTGAAAAAGCAAATACATTAGAGATTCAATACTTGTTGCCAAACCTGTTCTTTACGTTCCCTTAATATTTAATCAGGTAATGTCTGTGGAGCAATTTGAAGATGAATAGCAAATTGCCATTATTATTGCTGAGAAAATCATGAAGTCATTAAAGTTTGTGTATTCTGAGCTCATAACAGAATTCTAAACTGAACAGACAGATAGGTTTGGACAGGGTTGTTATTAATTCCCTTATATGTATTGTGCTTCTGACACTGGGTGAAGCAAATACACATGATCCCTGGCTCTAATAAGAGCAAGTTAAAAAGGTCTTTTGCTAGTCAAGCACTGTAAATCAAGTGAGTTCAGAACATGTTTGAACAAAGAGCAGTAAATACAGCAAGTGCAAAACTGATCTCCATTCCAATTTTGAAACTGAGTCCTTTTGTTACAAAGCATAACTTTGCAAACGTTATAACTAGAAAAAAAAAAGGCAGTTACATCCCTGAAAAGTTAGCCCTTTCTGATGCAAACTATTCACAGCAGAACAACAGACAGCAAATAGCAGGCGAAGGTATCTGTAATTTCCTGAAAAAAATCCCATTAAAAATACTAGTAATAAAAGTACTTAACAGATTGGGCCTAAAATCCATCCTAACACCAGTAAAACACCGGTCAGTTTGTTCTTACATGCCACTGAATCTCCTTTTTCCTCCACAATGGCCACTAGATATGTCCTAAGAAAAACAATTATGAAACATGTACTGCTTGACCACCAGATCTTGACATGGCTTGACCAAGGTATGTCACCATCAAATGTTACACTATCACTTAAAAAAAAAAATTTAAAATTTGCCTGCTTTGAGGACTACAAAAACCTAATGTTGCTGAATTCAAATTGTGAGTTTCAGCTAAAAAGAAGACACGTTCTGAGTTACAATTCATTTGAGCATATAGAGTAGCAATGTAAAGTCAGCCATACTTAACTGGAGCTTAGATCTGTGGAGCCAAGGTCTGCATTCTACATAATCTATGAAACGCAATTAAAAGAAAAATAAATAAAAAGAAAATGTAATGCTAAAGGTAGCTCCTAATTACTGGCTCTGTCCACCATTCATTGAAAGTAAAGTATAAGAGAAAGATTTAAAACAAAAGAAGAGGAAGATTTTATTAAGAATTTTTTAAAATCCCATTTTCTCTTTTGGGTATTTTACTTAACATAGTCTTTCCTCATCCCTTTTCCTCCCAACCTTGGCACAATTTTCAGGATCAAATGGTTCATAAAGCAGTGCACGTTTGGTGGTAAAGATTGCTTAACACTGAGAAACTAATCAAGAGACTAATAGATTCTGCTTCATTTCTTCAAGCTTTGCTACCCAACTTGCTTTGTGTATTTTAGTATACTAGTAGAAACCTATGGATTATTATTAGCTGGATTGCACCACAAACTTTTTCAACCACAGAAGCACCTTATTTTTTGTAAAATGAATTACAAGAGACATACTGTAAGAAATCCCATAGGACATACAAGGGAATCGCAGAATATTCTGAGTTGGAAGGGACCAACAAGGATTAAGTCCAGCTCTTAAGTGAATGGCCCATACAGGGATCAAACCCACAACCTTGGCACTATTAGCACCATGCTCTAACCAGCAGAGCTAATCTCAGAGTTAAGAACTATCCAAAAGATATTTTTCTTTTTTAGTACCATTTGAGGTAAAAAAAGTTTTGATTAAAATAAACTGCAAAATTACGAGATGACAATTTCTTGTGCATTTCAAATACTTTCATATGGGTGACCTTCGGACAAACGGAGAGATTGAAAATTACAAATATACACTCTATAAAAGTGCTTTTGTTATTGAGATTTTCTTCAGTCTGCTTAGTTTTCTTATTAATCAGTGTATCAGTATGCAAACTTCCATCAGAAATAAGTGTCATGTCATAATTGTTCAGTGATCTAAGCACTAATATTTTTAAATGCCAGTAACATTAATATGTATTTCAGATAGATAGCTACTGACAGCCATAACACAAATTGTCTTGAGATAATGATACAAAACTTATTACACAAGAGTTTTCCCTAAGAAATTACACAATGTTTGGGACTGTTCAAGAAAGAAGATCAAAGCAGTCACTTTCATGCTGTCTCAGGGATACTCATAAAAATAAATCTATAGTTTTGATTCAAAAGATCAAAATTTTACAAACTTCTGCCCCACTGAGGTATTTCTCTTTCTGGCAACAGACATTTAATTTAGGAAATGTGGCAATGGACTTCATTACACTTCATTACACAGTTTCAAGATAGGCTTTTAGAAGGCATGAAGGCATATCCTTCCCTCTCAAAAAGCCTAGAGTGTGTTAGAATGGCTTTATAAATTATATGCCATACTGTAAGTGAAAGGTAGGACAAAGTCCTAGTTAGTAACTACCTACTGAAGTACAAGGGAAAGCTCACAACTGCAATTCACCCAAAGGCTGCAATTTTCTTATGCCACTGTTTGAACACATCATGGTAAAGTCTAATGGGAGGGAACAATCAGATGCATAACAACGTAAGTCAGACAACAAACAGCTACTGCTTCTACCAAAGTTAATTAAATCACTGAAAATTCTGCTCATGTTGAGAAAAAAACTGGTTCAAAATCTTTATTAAAGAACTGCATCCCTATGCAATAAGGCTGTCTACCTACTATGTTGTTTAAGTTTCCTCTTACCTCCAGTGCCACGTACACAGTGCTAATTGCTACTTTGACTTCTCCATCCGAAATCTCCTTGAGATCCTTCAGCATAACCTCCTCAATACTCACACCTGTTTGAGAAGAGACAGGAATTTCAATATATACAAATATCTACAGTTGACAGATGCATCAACACAAATTAAAAACACAGCTTAGACCTTAATGCTGAGGCTTCTGTATTTCAGGACAATCCTATGAGAAAATTAGAACCAATATTAATATTTCAATGCTTAATGTTTGTAGAGGGATTTTTTTAAGAAAGGAAGAGATTTAAGGGAGGGGACACAATGACAACGAAGATGAAGAACTAAGTCTTCTGCAACGCAGCTTGTATTTTTCAAGTCAGCTTTACTCCAGTTGATGATGAATGTATAGACAGAGCATTCCTATGGTCTAATACGAAATCACTAATATAAAATACTTCTGGAATGACCAATATATTGAAAAGCACCTGTGGAATACCATGATGTTTAAAAAATACTCAGAAGCAAAACATTTAAGATATTCTCTAAGCACAAAGTCATTCAACCTTTCTAACCTTTTTCACGAAGAGATAACACCAGTAGGTTTTTCTTATGTACATCAAATCATTAATGTACTGACTAGATGTTAACGTACCATACAAACATTAACATCAGAAACAATTGTGTAAAATTGGAATTATTTCACATTGCAACTAGACATATTGATACGTTTAAGCACAATGTATTGAAAATCGAAGTGACTAAGTTTCCCTAATTGAAGATGTCTGCCTAAATGATGTAAAGATTCTCAAAATAAACACATGTTATATAGAGGAACATAGTCACATCAGACAATAAAAAATAGAGACATGATAGCGAAATGTCTATGTAAAGAATGCTGGAAGCCATGTACCCCAGTGTATGGTGGCATTTAAAATGTCCATTGACTTTTAAAGCTTAGCAGCTTTAAAAGTGTTTGCATGACTGATTTTTAAGAGGGAAAAAAAATACCAACTTAAGCCTAAGAAATTACTCCTTTCATTACTGTTCCTGTACAGAGTCCAGCTACTGCATTCAGTCTACTGACAAGATGAACATTTACTTATCTGTCCTTTAAAAAATACTTGTACATAACTTGTAGACTTTCTGATGGGCTGCAACCTACCGGTTCTCAAATAACAAATGAATTTGTGAATTCAGGCCACTGAATCATTCTTTCTGCATGAAACTGAGAACTTTGTTTTGCTGAAATGTCCTAATACTGCCTCAAATAACAGGTAGATGACGTAAAATATTCAGCAGAGTTTACAACCTTCAAAGGACTTCAGAAACTCAGCAGCACCTTAATAATACAAATGTCATATGAATAAATGCAGCGTTAAATATGTACCTTGTAATATACAGAGAACAGCAGCTATGAGATAAAACAGGGCATGACAGTGCCCACCTTATGCAGCATATATAAATTACTGGCAACTGATACCATGCAGACTAAACCGATCCTATCTACTTTGCATTTGATATTAGGAAAACTACATGAGCCAAGTACTGAAGCATCTTCCTAGGCAACTGGCAGAACTAAGAACAGAACTCCATAAAAGCCACTTTCACTGTGTCTCTCCAATCTAGACTCCATTCAATTAATTTCTGAACTATGATTACTTGACTGGAAGAACTTCAGGGAACTATGTGAAGATTTATTGCCCTGAACTAATCTAGCTTGCAACCTCATTGAAAGAAAGGGCAAAAGAAGCAGCACTTCAAAGTCTGTTGTTATGTACCAGATAGGGCAGCCATCTCAGACTGATGGTCTGAATTCCTATGACTGATTTCTGCAGATGGGTGAACAGAGAATGGTAAAAAAAGACCATGTGTCTGCATGAACCCTGTGCATACATGACATACCTAAGAAAGAAACATCTCACTAATTTAATACTTGCTCTTTGGTAACAACTTGGTAGCAAATGCCAGTAAAAAAATTTAAGAGTTCTTGCAACAATTGTCTTCCGGCTTTTAGAGCATGCCCTGCTACAAAATTTTGGGTTCAAACATTCCAACTTTTGATCACTAAATATTTTAATTTGATATTTCTAGCAGAAGAAAAGAATTGTAATTTTCCCACTGCTTCCTTAATCTTAGTCTGGTGTCAAATTCACTTAATCTATACACAGTCCTTGGTAAAACTGGGAAGGATCTTAGAATAAAATCCACTTCCACACCATGTAGGCAGTTTCAGCACAATTTCTGCATGTGGGCTGACGCATTAATTAATGATAACTTTATCTGTAAAAGCAACATAAGATTATTTATGAGATTAGTAGTTCCTCAACAGAAATCACAATTTCATGATTCAGAATGTAAGCAACTTAATTTAAAATTAAATATAACACATTTAACTGTCATTGAAGATAGCATGCTGCAACTATTTTCACCACACACACTAAGACAATATTCTGATACAGTTACATAAACATATTTGTAACAGGTCTGAAAAATGGAAGCAAGTTGCATTACCTTGTGCATTAAACTGAGTCTCCTGGAGTACAGAGATAATTTCCTCTCGTGGGGGAAGATCTGGAAACTTTTCCTCTAGGATTGACAGCACTTTCTCCTGCTGCTCTGTGATACTGTCAGCTTCCAAAGACATGCACTTGAAAAGAATGCTTCCTGAAACATTGAAGGACAAAAATCAATGCCTCCTGTAAATATCAAAGAGGTACTACAGAATCAAGAATGTTTACTGTATTGCTATCCAAGCCCGTTCTTTCTCGGAGGTTGTTTCCACAGATGTGTTCAATGAATTAGATATTGAGCTCACACAGAAACATCCTCCTAACATGAAACTTCTAAAATCTGAACTGGGTGCCTTTTCAGTGCCTACAGTAGAGCTAACTGGCTGGTCTCAGTGCTGCCACAGTGTGCAGCATGCTTCTGTACACCTACAGTTCTGCAGCATGCCCAGCAGCAAGTGGCGGGACACCAGGGTTTATCCCTCTCTCTAAGCATTAGACCAAGTGCTGGTATACTTTGAAACAGTAAATCCACATTGCCAGTCTTTCTTCTACAGACATGTCAATTAACTGCTATAATGGACAAAAGGAAAGAAATACTTTACTGTGAGGGTGGTGAGATAACGGAACAGGTTGCCCAGAGAAGTGGGTACCATACCACTGGAAGTTTTCAAGACCAAATTGGATGGGGCTTTGAGCAACCTCATCTAGTAGAAGGTGTCCCTGCCCATGGCAGAGGAATGGAACTACGTGATCTTTAAGATCCCTTCCAACCCAAACCATTCTATGATTTTAATTCCATGAACATAGCAAAGAAACACCTATTCAGTCAATCAAAATGATGCACTCAAAATTTAAGAGAAATATAATCCAATAAATAACTTCAACTCTTACAATACAGAGGTGAGAGTAATGTCTTTTCAGACAACTATGTACTTCACCTATTCCATCCTGAATGTAAAACAGTCCTGATTGTTTAGGGTATAAAGTCACCTTTTCATTCCCTGGAGATTGGGATCCCATTTGTTAATATACCCAAAGATAGTGTTCACTTCCAATTACTCACGGTAAATTAAGGATAATAAAATCTTATATTTCAGCATTGAAATTATTTATTACTCTGCTGTGCACAGGAATTTCAAACAAGTGTATGATTGTATTGTATTGTGTTGGGTCAATGAGCAAATCAGTACAATAACATAAGATAGTTACTATAAACCGAAGTGTTTAGTCTTTAGCACAGAGTGAAGCAAGTAAAAGAAAGCCCTGGACACAGCCATCATCAATCTCACTAGATGGACTAGGACACCAAACATCTAGTATGTATCAATTTTTCTCCTATACTGTTATCACATAAAACACCAAAAAGCATTTCTTCAAAATTCACAAAACACTTGCAATTTTGCAATGCTAAGTAAACACCTCCTTATTAGACACATCCTGTGTGAATTAAATAATAAATAATGCTTAACAAGACAAAAACTGTTCCCTGTCAGATATTAGTTTCTGGAAATTAAAATACACGAAGTTCCGTTCTGTGTTTCTGTTACAGATGTTTTAACTGCCAATAATCTTTTAATTCGCAGCAGCTATTTCTTCATGCCAGTCCTACAATCACTTTAAGACAATGCTCCTGCTCTATTTGATAGCATTAAATATATTAAATAAATACAGACTGCATGAAAATCAGGTATACTGACTAACACTGACATTTGTAGATTTAGGTACACAAAATACGGCTCCACAGCAAGCAGATTTCAGATTTCTACAGGTAAATAACTGATATATAAAGGGCCCAGGGTATCTATACCCATTAGCAAAGCCTATTTTTCCTTTCATAGGAAGAAAGTTTCTCAGTCAGAAGCCTCCAAGATAATTCATCTAAAAACACTCCTTTGTCGTTCAACCTCTAACCAGGTAACAGTGTCTGTGCTACATATATACGCTTGAAACATATAGCTGTCCATACCTTGGGAAGGGTGGTGACCAGAACGAGTTAGACATCCCATAGCACACTCCCAGTCAGCACAGAGCTGCACCTCGATAAATGGCAGCTCAGTGACCAGGCTGCATGAATTATTTTAGCAACAGCAAATTTCTGCTTTTTCAGCACTCCTTTTATCCTCCTCCAGGAGCAGAAAGGGAAATTGCTCATGTACACACAAAGGAAATGAAGACTCCAGAAGAAAGTACTGGATTTACAATGCATGCTCAAATTCATCATACAATTACCTACTGGAGGGAGACTGCAGCATATCCCATACAGCCCTCCAGCAGCACTAGGATGAGTTAGGCAATCTATCCATTTGCACAGATCCTCAGATATGCAGTATGTAAAACTTTTATCACAGCTGTGTGTGCTCCAGGGAACAGAGTATTTGGGTAAGACCAAGAAGATAAGATCTTAATACAAACACACAGGAAAAAGTAGTAGAACAAGAGATGTGAGTTGTATATCCAACCAAGCTCAACATTTTGGAAGTCAATATGATGTGAGCTTGACTCACCATAGGCAGAGGGCTGAGATAGTTTTTTAAAAGACTGTTTTTCTCACTTGTCATAGCAATACTGTAGTGTTTGCAATTGCTAACTTCTCTACTAGGATGAAATCAAGAAAAGGATCCTTCTCATATTACTAGGTGTCCGCAAGCCCTAAGATGAACATTTACTCATCCTTTAATACTATGATCATTCTTTAATACTATGCTCATCAGCAGGAAAGAACGGCACATCTCTTCTCTCTCGGGCATCCTCAACATTCCTGTGAGGGCTAAGATTCCAGGTAGTTTAGAAAAACAGTTCACTTAAGGTACTTTTGACCAAAGGTCAGTGGTCTGTTTAGTCATGTGCTGTCTTGGAAGTAACTGCTGTAAAAGCAATACATGGTCTCAGAAGTCTCCTGCAGATTTTACTGAGTGCTTGTGCAACTCCCCCAGGGTTTCTGAAAGCATAATGGAGGCTGCTGTTTGCTGACAACCACAGAAAAAATATATAATAGGCAATACAAGATTCAATATTATTTCTTGTGTACCTCACACCACTCTACATATATTTTTTTCCAAAGAAGAGGCCACTAGAAAATAGGTTAAGGCTCTTAAAAAAATGTGCCTTCTGTTCTTTTTTTGCAAAGTGATTTGGAAGTGAAGCACTAGTTTTGCCAAAAGCAATTGCTGTGCATTAATATTAAACATGATCTAATGAAAGCAGAAGTCATTTTGGGAAACCATTATGAAAAGCACAAGCATCTCCTGAATTATAAGTTTATGGCTGAGAGAAACAGTACAATGAAAATATAGGCATTTCTCCTGTCAAGGAAATATAAAGGACAGAGAAAAGAGGAAAACCAACAGTCCCTCATGGAAAGTAAACTTCAGCACTCTGCACTCCCTCACAGCCTCCACAAACCCAAACTGTAAACAGATCCAAGAAAGCAATCTGCATTGTAATTAACATGAAAAGCCATGAAGCTGCAACACAATGTAATATGGAGGAAGAGAGTAGAAGTACTGTCTCCAAGAAAGCTGCTTTCACACATTAAAAAGAAAGGTATCTGTCCAAGTAAGCGCAGTGCTTGGTGCAGTTAAAAATGATCCTTTCTTTCTGGCCTATACACTAAGGATGCATCAATCCAGGAAGATGTGAATCATCTGATCGATGTACAATACTGAAAAAAAATATTGGCATAATTCCTAGAGTCCTTAGAAGGACATTTCTTAACATTTGTCTGGGTGGCTAGAATAACAAACTAATCTTCTCTAACAAAAGTCAGATTGCCCCAACAGGGTATGAAAAGACCTCAACTATGCAGCCCATAACTAGCAAAAGCAGATACACATAAAAAGATTGCTGATGCTCTTGCTGTAAATCTGTCTGTATTTACATGTTGCAGTTTGCACCTTGTGGCATCCTTCAAGGCCTTATACAAATAAACATAAGGAGGTATTTTTGAGAGTGCACTGATCCAAGCTACTTGACAGTGAGTGCTTGGAATCACATCCTTGCCAGCTGGCTGCAGCAGACAATGTAATGATTCAGCAGTTTAATGGATCTGAGTTTGGCAACAGTCCCCTTCTAAACATCTCTGGGGAAATAAAATAATACAGGCCCAAGACTCTGGCAGGTTCTATAATTGTTTGCTTCTGGCACAAATCCAGGAACAGCACAAGCTCTAACTTAAGGTACCTACGGCTATACAACACTGACTCTCTAAGCAGGCTCTAATCAAAGCCCAAAGGTAGAATTAACTTATACCATGTCTGATGAGGAGACAAAGATACCAGAAAAGCACTCACCTGAAAAAAAAAATCCTTAAATATTAAAATGCCTAAATCAATAATGCTTGGTTTCACACAAAAAGTCTTTCCTCTTGACTTTTTTTTTTTTAACACAGACAAGTAGGTGAAGCTTGTTCAAAGTTGAAATGTAGCAGGTAATAAACATCTGCCCTTGTTACTGAAATTTAAAAGTTGCCAACAGACTTTGAGAAAAAAGAAGTTTGGAAAAGAGGCAGGAAATGGAGCTGTCATGGTCACTACACAATAATTATTAAAATTTTAGATACTTTTATTGTCTTACTCCCTGGAAAGCCAGAAAATGAAAGAGGACTTCCCAGCTCAGACACTCAGATGTTAGCATCTCTCAGCTGTTTTACAAAAATAAAATCGTAATCCTTAGCAATCTGACTTCTACTTTGGCCTTCTCTTCTGAACTTTGCCCAAAATTTAGACGTACTAACTATATACAGATTTACATTGGAAGTAACATAATGAAGCGTCAAAAACACAGTAGAGCCTTTTCACTGCCTCTATGCCTCTGAAGTGTCCCCAGAGAGAGGGGACATCCTGCAAGCCTCTACATACTCAGTAGTGAGAATGAAACAGCCACCCCTCCTTCCAGACCATGGTATTTGGTCCCTTTATTTCCTGGGCTTACAGGTAAAATGGATTTCAGAAGCTATACCTTATGATAAAAGGCCATAATACACACAGAGAAACACAAAATCTATATATCTTAGGCTGTATTTGATATTTTATTTTCAGACTGCTTGTAATTTGATCTGCTATCTACATGCATTTATGTCTATGATTTATATTTTTTTATGAATCTTACCAAAACTAGTAATGGGATTCGCTGGCTTTTCTGAACTTGGCATGGAAGATTCTTAAGCACCAAAACCTTTTTCTATTTTAAGAGACCCACAAGAGGACTTGCTGCATTGCTGGGAGAAGTAGAAAAGCATCAATCACAAGTGCAGCTGTGTTGTGTTCTCTAGGCTTTGCCAGTCACTTCTCATACTATGCAAAAGAAGGTGCGGAGGGACTTCTGTGTCCGATAAGTTCCCCAAACACAATAATGAAAATGTAGTTCCTAGTTGTTAAAAAAACAATTAGCTACTATCTCCCTCCAAACTTGAAGTGCTATCTCTAACACAAACACTAATAAAAGCACTTCATTTTAATTTGGATACCAATTAGAGACACAAAACATGTGGACCTTTACATCCACTTATAGTACTCGATCATGTTCTTGAACATTATTCAGAGCACTCCCTCCTGACTCCTTCAACCAACAAACAAGTATCCTAAGATTCCCCCAATGCCTTTTTTTTTTGGTTCTCCCTCCAAAATCAATTATTATGCTTGGTCCTTTGTCTAGATTCCTGGGGAGCTACTCACAGAAATTTGGAGATTACAAAAATATTTCAAGGTAGGTTTACTAAAGCTTGTTAGCATTGAAAGATACTATAAAAGCAGGCTAAATGCTGTGTTACTGTTAATGCTTATTCTATAGAACATTAAAAAAATAAATTAACTTCTGTAATTTCTCATAACATGCTCATTACATTATTTATCACAGTGATTACTACAATGACAAGCCAAGACTGCAGTAGCTTCTGAAATCAAAGTGTAGACAAGTTTTCATAACCCTCATTAAACATGCCCACACTAATTTCTTAAAAGGGCATTTAACAGTTGCACATCAATCAAAACCTAAAACTACAAAATTTATTAAACACTATTAAAATTCAGTAAATATCTTAAAAGCAGTGATCAGTTGATTTCAACCCTGCTTTTATTTCCAACTGAAGAGTTCTGATGCAGCAAACAAACTGAGAAAATTAATAAAAACAATGAACTATGAAGACAGAGCAGAAAATACTTCTGCTCGCCCCCTCTTTGTACTCTACCAGGCATACAATAAAAGAGAAAGGGAAAGCACAGCAAAGATTTGGTAACAGTGGTTTTAAATAGTAGAAGTTTGGCATCATACCATTAAAAATTATTCTATTAAAAAGTACGACCATTGGGAGGGAGAAGCTTTAACGTGTAAATATTAGATTCCAATCCATATTGTTGTCCACAATGCCCCTGGAATCAACGAACTGCACAGCTTTTCCAGCTACCCAGCTGGTATGTCGACAGCTCCATCTAATATTCTTGTCTAGTGATACAGCAAAGACCTCTCATGCCTATTTTTAAATGCACATTTTTAATATTCAATATAATGTTACTCTTTAACAAACTCTTTACTCCCTGCTTCTTTTATGAAGCTTCCCGTGGTCTTTAAAGGGATTGTTAACCAAAGAATGGATCACACTCTTTCTGCATGAGCAGATTCAGAAACACTCCATTAAACCTTTCAGTATTTAATATAAAGAGTAATCTCTCACCTCTGAGGAGATAAGCCAGTTGCTGAGTGATTAACTCTGGTGCCTTTTGAAGAATCTCTTTTACGACTAAAGAGGAAGAACATGCTTGTAACTCCAGGCTCCTGTCACATTGCTCATCTGGATTGATGACTTTGACAACAGCTGATTCCAAACTTTTATCGTCACTATCAAGCAAATTTAGAAGTTATATATATTTATCTTTCTAGCTGTTTAGACAACCCAGTAAAAAGAGTGAAACCTTTTTCTTAAATTCTGGACTAAAACACTATTCCTATTGCTACTTGAAGTCTGCTATAAAGCTAAAGAATGTCACAAGGCACAGTTCTTTTATTGCTTGATACATTCATCATCATCATCATCATCATGGCCAGGCTTCGCGAACGAATATTTGGGAAGGGCTCTACCCATGTTTGTTACAAGTGCATTGGTGGTTAAAAAGGCCAATATGAGATAGACATGTCCGGTTACAGCTTGATACATTACTAAGACTTAAATGTTTACATTTCCTTCATCAAAATCTATAAAAATTAATAATTTTAAAAAAAATTTCTACATGTGCTGAAAATATCCCTCTTTATATAGAGAAGATCTTGCATTTTCTCCATTGAATATTTTGAAAACCTACAAAAATACTTACAGGTTTTTTTTTGCATTTAGACACTTTACATTTCTGTTTACAATAGCAGTAACAAAGCCAAACTAAGTTTAATAATAAAATGCTAATCATACTTCTTTAGAAAATAGAAACACAGAAAGAAATAGTAATAAACAAAAAGTAAACATTACAGACACTTTTTACTGTGAGAAGTGAATGATGCACCAAACTGATGGCTGGTAAAGAATCAACAGTTATAAGATTTACATTATTTCTCTCTTCAGATTTCCCCTACTTTTATTCTTATCCACAAACCTCTCAGAATAGGATGGAGCCATATCATAACAGGATGTTACTCATCTTCAATGAAGTTCTAAAGGGAGTTGGAAGTAAAAAGAATTCTTCACTCTGGGCAAGACAGGCAGACCATTTTACAAAGGCTTCCTATAGAAGATTCACTATGGACTTGTAAATAGTGCCTCTGAAGAATAGGTATATGGACTACAGTCTCCCACAGAGCAACTCTGAGCCTCTGGCACTGATGGCATTTTGAAAAAAATGTCGTAGTTGGTAAGGACTACAATAATCCATCAGCCATCTTAACAGCACATATGGAAGTGTCTGGGCACCTCCAAATCAACAGAAGAGTTTTAAAGCTAAACTAGCTAAGAAGCAGGAAAAAACCTCTGATCTCTTATTTAATGGTCACATGAAACTTCCAGACTATGTGAACTAAATTAAAAAATCTAATCTAAGTTGTATGAAAATACAAGGTTCTTAAAAATGGAAGTTCCGTTAGAAGTGATGGAAACACAACTATTCAGCTTCTCGCATTCATTGAATGTAAGGAAAGACAAAATATATCTTAACTTCCTTAGCATATCAATATTAATAGCAGAATATCAATATTACAGCAATATAAATATTACTGTAGAAAAAATGTAATTTTTAAATTAGTTCAAAGTCATGTAAGCCATTTTATTGTACATAAACCACAATACCTTGTCAGCATGTTGCTATTTAAAAGTGTTAAAGACAACTTCCCTTCAGCATTCAGCTGGTGCAAATTGATTTCATCTCGGAAGATATGGAATGACTCTGGGATATTCAGCTCTTCCAGTATAAATTGTGTCTCAGTGAAATAGCTAAAGTCTCTTCTTGGTATGTTCAATACAGGTAAGCAAAGAACGTCAGGAGGACTGACCTGTAACACAGGTGCACATTTGTCAGAATTGCATAAAATAAGACCCATTTTAAACAGGAAGATATTTTAACTGAGTGACTAATTAGAAACAGCCTGGATTTTCTGTTTGAGTTTTCCTTCCCCCTTTTACTTAATTAAAAAAAAAAAAATTGCCTTTTTTTTTTCCTTCATCTTCTTCTGTTTGCCTCCTACAGAGTAAGTGGGAAAGCCAGAAGAGAGAAAGTTTAAAGAATGAAGTACAGGGGTGATTTTTTGCTTCTATTCAATAAGTCACCTAACTGCTATTCAAAAAGACATTTTTTTTGTATGGAGGAAAACGTAGATTATTTATATTTTAAAAACGCACCTCTAATAATAACAAAATCATTGTTCAGGATAAAATGTTTTTACAGTAAGTTTTAATTGACTTAACAATAAGATGTCTGTAACAACCTGGAACAAGTGAATTAAGACCACTCAGTCCAATTTTTCCATTACCTTGTCCAGAAAGTAGGCATAGGCCAAGGTAGAAATGAGCGAATCCAAATCACAGGGTTTATTCCCAAGAACAACATGGACTTTTTCCAGGCGTTTGCTCCTTTTCTGTAACAAATTACGAGACAATTGCAATGAGTGACAATGAGAAAAAAAAAGCCAAATCGCCAAGACATTCAAACACAAGTTAAGTATCAGGTGTTGTTTTCAGTTGGAGTACTTTTCAGCACTGGATGAAGGAACAGACTTACTGTAGGATCAGACATTCCTTGCTTTCACAGCTCCCAAGAAAGCCAAGAACTCTTAAGTTTCATAAGAGACCAAACTTTAGAACCCAAATGAGGTCTGACCTGACAGAAGTCCCTTTCGCAGCAAAGTAACAGATAAGCAGCAGCTTCAACGTACATGTGTAAAAGCTTTTCAAAACACCTCACAAATCTAGTAAGAAAAGCAGTCCTAAAGAATATGGAAATACAAACAGTAAAACACACGCATACAATAAGTAGGAAGTCATACTTTTATTTTTACCTTTTTTTCTTTACTCAGCTGAAATCAGCAAACAGACAAAGTAACTGGCTTTAACCCTGAATCTTCAGAAGCTGAACACAGCTGAAGTACCATGGGTTTTGAGTTGTTCTCACTAGCAAAGGAAACTGAGTCTGTTCTGCACTTAATAAAATCAGGAGCCTTCCAAACAAGAGGAAAAGAGAGATCTACTGTGTGAAAGCAAAATATATCAGGGAAGTTTCTACCTTTTCATAATTGCACACGCAAAATATCAGGTGACAATATTCTCTTGTGCACACCATTAATGTCAAGCTAGCTGCACGGAAACATTGCAGTTTATTTTCTTTCAATGAGCTATGCTTCTTAATTGGAGAAATATACCTGACTAAGCTAAGGGAGATGTTTCAGAACCAAACACATGCAACTAAATATTTTTGTTGTTGGCATTTACAGGCTGATGTACTTTTTGCTATCTTGAATTAGGATTCTGGACAGCAAAAAAGATTTCAGTCTTCCAACAGAAACATATAATTGTTTTATTTTCCCCAATAATTACAAATGTGCAATTTTTTTTAAACTAACCTTTTTTCTTTGTGTCTAGCCTTAACTCTACCTGGATATAAGGAATTAATTTAGGTCTCTTTCCCTTTATGGAAAGCAGCCATCAAAAAATACCTTTGGGTAATAAAACCAGGACGTATTTTCTTCATTCCCTGTGTATGGGAAAAGACAGTTAGCTTTCCGAAGAATACAACGACTGGAACAGATATGTTCATTTACGCTCTAAGTCTTCACTAGCAACAAACTGTCTCCATTTTCCTCTTTTCAATATAATTTTTGTAATATATTCTTCTGCAGCATACATTTCTGATTGATCTGCCACCCTAAAGGATGAAAATAAAGTTCATGAGCTCATCCTTTTTTTAGTATTTTTTCAGTGAATAGAAGTCTTTTTCTTCAGGCTCATATTAACTGCGTAGTAAATGACTCAGCTCTAAAAAAGAAGGAAATTGAATGAACTGACAAATTGACTATTAAATCTACAAAGTTACCCACCTCTAGGAATCCAGTGCAAACAACAATTCTATAAACTTTCAAAAATTTGCTATTCTATCTCTACATATTCAGTACCTATAAAATTAATTGCCTCCGATTGCTCAGATTCCCCAAAACACTATCCCATGTTGAACTAGCAACAGTCATATGTGTTTGCGATGAACACCAGACATATTCATGTCATCAGGTACATGAGTATTTTCTCTTGAAAAATGAAGACATTTTTAAATCTGCACACTTGTTTTTACAACTCACATATTAGCTCTAGTCTCATTACGCAGTTATATTGCAGTCCTAAAATCTGTAGAAAATCATGTAGGAGAACTACCGAAGATGGAAAATTGTCTTTGTCTTAAAAGCTGTTTAAAAGAAAAAGAACAATTCACATTCCTAAAAAAAACCCAAAACCCCAAACAAATGACCCAGTATCTTTTACTCATTTGTATGTTTTGGTATGCCTCACGCTCTTTATTGCCTCTTCAGGAATGGGGACAGAACAATTACACAAATATTGAAGAATTCTAAGGCTGAAAGTTTCTCGCTCCTACACTTAACTTCTGAGGAAATGACAAAAGCAGGACAATAAGGAGCAGAATACAAAGAGTATATAGTGGAGCATGAAGGATCTGAAGACCATCTCTTTGTAATCCAAACAGGTTAACTAGCCATCTGAGGACTGATTTTTTTACTCCAACACACCAGAATTTCATCAAACATATAAACCAGGACTGTGGAAGGACAGGCTATCGCCTTGGACTCTTCTCAAGAGCTTAACAAGAACTCCGAGATGGAATTTACTAAACTGAGATTTTAATATGACAGACTAACAGTGAGAGGGTGTATTTCTTGGTCAGGCTGTTAACATACTATCACTCCAAACAACTGCTTTGTTCTTCCAGAATATTTTAGCCCAAGACAAAATATGCAGTCGAGTTAACCCATTAGCTACTGTCGAAGCAATGGGAATGAAAAATAAATTTCTGAAGGCTTTCAGTGGTTTCTGTTGCACACTGCCTTTCTCTGGTCACTCCTGAGAGAATATATTTTTGTTTCATCCACTTCAATTGGTTATTTTAATGACTGTACCTCTCCCTAAGTAAGAATCTGTACATTTGCACAAAATTACTTTGTTTCAGTCACTAATCTCTCATTTTTTACTTTTTGCACAGTGATTTTGCTATGGGGTTTTTCTAATAAAATACGAAAGCTATTCTATTAATGTTAAAATACAAAGTCACCCTGTAGGCTTAATAAGAAATTCACATTTGTATTTTGCAGATTTCAAGACCAAAATTGGCCAGAACAAACAGCAAAGACAGTCTCACATCCTGATGTGCCTCACATCCTGATGATGTAAAACATGCTGATGAGAGAGAAAAGTGATAGTTCACAACTTGTTTTACCAGTCTGAAGAATTTTCTTCATTACAAGAAATGTAATTTTTGAAGGCATGCCTTCCAATATCAAATCACCTATAACCAAATTTATTACTAATGATAAAGTAAAACAATATTTTAAGAGTTGTAGAATACGTTTGGTCAGCTAATTGTTCTTGTGTTCTGGAAACTCATGAAGGGAACAAAACATTAAAAATACAACCTAAAATGCCACTCAATTATTACTAGAAAGCACAAGATGATGTTTGTTACTATAATTGAAACCCTCCGTTTTCTGAACAAATATTCTTATCCACATAAATAATCTCTTCTCCCAAAGACAAGTCTGATTTTATGATCCTTGCAGGTCCCTTTCAAATTCTATGATTCTATGATACCTTCCTAAAAAACTGCATAAATTTGATATAGATAGAAACAGATGAGACCTGCAGACAATCTGCACCAACCACATTTAGAAGTCTCATCCTAGCAAGTCCCATTAGAGGCAAAGTTAACAGGAAGGTTAGAACCATTGGGCTAAGCAGCAACTCCCATAAGCACACAGATGCAACTCCAACCACACATCAGCAGCTATGGTCTGAGAGCCACCACATGCAAAACTGACCAGCTGAAGACATCTCTATAGGGAAGCAACTAAACAGGTACTTGCTATCTCTGACACAGCTCAGTATATTAATACTGAATTATTTATCTTATTCCCCAGTGATAACCACTAAAACAGCTCAGTGACACAAAACCCACACCAACCAATTCATATGGACAATACTTTCTACTCCAAGCATCTTTATTATTTGAACTGTGGTTTTATCTGTTGTCAGAATCATTGACAATATATTTCAATATATTTATATTTTAATAGATTACTCAAGACAGCATCTCCCTCGTTCTATTTTAGCACAGGAAACCTTCTTGTACCAACAATACAGATGCTCAATCTGAAATCTGTGCATCTGGTAAAAGATAACTGCCAAACTGCAGAATGCTACTGCAAACATTCATCTTAGCATAAGCTATCCTAGGCCTATGAAAGTAACATTTTTAACCCTCAATCTGATTTGTAGCATCTTAGAAGTTGTAGAAGTCAGTACCTTCAGCATGACATCACTTCCTCAGATAACCATTACTGGCAAAAAGGCATCGCTATCCATGGGCAAAAATCTTGAAATACTCTTTCAGGAACCACCAGGTCTTGTTGTCTGTAACCACAATGGGGCTTACTACAACTTTTAAAGTAATCAAAACCTAGCAAAAAGGAGAGCACTGATAGATGTGGATTTATGTTATGGGGAATAACTGAATAAATTGTTACAAAACTATTTACGTATTCAATAAAATTATATTTTAAAATCAATGGAGCCCTCAGAACCTTTGTTTTCATCTTTCAAGGCTTATATCTGAACTTATCCTTAATAATATAAACAGAACACTGCACAAAATAAGTGTTCCTTGCGACATACTGCCTTTTTTTGTATATTTGGAACAAACATATGGTATCCCTCAATTCCCACCTCAGACAAAGGTTTTCAAAGAGTATAAAGAAGAAATGGAACTCTAGCTCAGGTGACTCCCTCAGCTCTGACACACTCATATGGGAAGTCTCCCCTGTTAATTTGGTACCACCTCTTCTGAGGCTGGGGAAACTGTCTCCTCAGATTCTATGGCTGCTTATAGTTCAGGAACCAACAGGAATCCAGCATGAGCTACTGTCTGTCATTGTGACTTGATTTCTTATCTATTTTTTCTAGAAGAACAAGACCCAAGGTAAGCCTTCCACTGACAGTCCTCACATGCTGTTTTAAAGATCTTAGAATCACAGAATGGTCTGGGTTGGAAGGGACCTTCAAGATCATCTAGCTTCAACATCCCACCCCTGGGCAGGGACATCTTACATTAGACCATGTTTCTTCCAGCCCCATCCAGCCTGGCCTTGTACACTTACAGGGATGGGGCATCCACAGCTTCTCTGGGCAACCTGTTCTATTGCCTCACCACCCTCACAGTAAAGAATTTCTTCCTAATATCTAATCTAAACCTGCCCTTTTTCAGTTAAGGACCATTCCCCCCTGTCCAATTATTACATGGCCTTGTCAAAAGCCCCTTTCCAGCTTTCTTGAAGGCCTCCTTTACATACTGGAAGGGTGCTCTAAGGTCTTCCTTGAAGCCTTCTCTTCTTCAGCATGAACATCTCCAACTCTCTCAGCCTGTTTTCACAGGACAGGTGTTTCATCCCTGAGATCAATTTAATGGCTCTCCTTAGGACTCACTCCAACAGGTCCACCTCCTTCTTACATTGGGGACCCCAGAGCTCCAGGTGGGGTCTCACCAGTTGAGTAGAGGGGCAGAATCACCTCCCTCGACCTGGTGGCCATGCTGCTTTTGATGCAGTCCAGGATGTAGTTGGTTTTTTGAGCCCCAAGTGCACATTGCTGAGTCATATTGAGCTTTTTGTCCACAAACACTCCCAAGTCTTTTTCCTCAGGGCTGCTCTCAGTCCGTTCTCCACCCAGCCTGTATTTGTGTTTGGGATTGCCACAGCCCAGGTGCAGGAGCTTGCACTTGGCTTTGTTGAACTTCATGAGGTCCACACAGGACCACCTCTCAAGCCCTCTGTGGCAGTGAGAGTCATCAGTGATATCTTTTTTTCCACCCTTCCTGCTCTTCTCTTCACTGAGCAGAATTTTCTTCTGTTCTTCCCCTCTTACAGATCCAATATAGGATTTCACCGACATTTCCTCTCCCCTTATGTAGCTCCTTGAATGGCTTTTTACTATCTTACTCCTACTCAGTAATAATAACCTCCTAAAACTCTCCATATATACTCTCCAAAAATATAACTCTGGAGCATGCCCTCCAAGGGTCAACCAAGCTTACTGCTTATCTTGGAGGTCTAAGGCTGTTTCCTTTTCCACCACCTCATATAGAACTAGTTTGCACAGTCAACTGCTTGCTAATCAGCCAGTTTTGAGAAAAGCAGGCACATGGATGTGAGGCTTCCTCTTACAGGTCTTTCCAAGCAAAGACCCCAGCAGAGAAGCCCACAAACCCAGAAGAAAAAGCTTTAGATCCATAAACTCTATGAGGCTTAGCTGCAATAGGACCAAAATGTGATTAATTCCTACAGCCATCAGAGCTAAACCTAAGAGGAATCATGAACTCTCAATACCTCTAAGAATCAAAAAAATGTAGGAGGTTAATGATGAAACTAGAACTCATAAATTAAACTACATAAGAGACCAGTGACCTCTTAGTGCTGACGCTTTTTTGTTTAGCTAGATTAAACGTAAATTGTAAAACACAAACTCTGGATGCCTGGGATAAAATGAATTAAAGAAATTATGTGTAATTTTCAGATGACATCAGTCAGGATAATTCAATTTAGATCAGACCTACACAGATTAACATTCACTTATTGTGGTCAGAAAAGAGATTTATAAACATTGAGCTACTTCTGGAATCTAGTAAGAGATCTAATTCTTAGATATTTACTACAGAGAAACTCTCATATCTGCTCAGTTTTGTTGTCTATGAACACATAAAAGCCTTAGTATAGCACAACTGCATTTTTATGCAACTGCAGTAAAAATACCATTTCACTGCAAAGATTTTGACTAGGACATATTACCACAGTGATGGATCAAACTACAATATTCCAGTAAAAAATTACATTGTTTCTATTTTTTTTCTTCTGTTAATACAGAATCTGAAATCATCTTACAAAATAATAAATCCTGAAGATTCAAAATCACAGAATATGCTGAGTTGGATGAGATCATCGAGTCCAACCCTTAGACCTGTACAGGATGATCACCAAGAGTCACACCATGTGACTGAGAGTATCATCCAAACACTTCCTGAACTCTGTCACACTTCGTGCTGTGACCACTTCCCTAGGGAGCCTGTTCCAGTGCCCAACCACCCTCTGGATAAAGAACATTTTTCTAATATCCAGCCTAAACCTCCACTGATGCAACTTCAGGCCGTTCCCTCGTATCCTGTCACTGGTCACCACAGAGAAGAGATCAGTGCCTGCCCCTCATCTTCCCTTCATGAGGAAGTTGTGACTGCAATGAGGTCTCCCCTCAGTCTCCTCCAGGCTGAACACACCAAGTGACCTCAGCCACTTCTCATACAGCTTCCCCTCAAGGCCCTTCACCAGGTCTCTAAGAGGTTTATATCTTTCTTATATTGTGGTGCCCAAAACTGCACACAATATTCAAGGTGAGGCCGCCCCAGTGCAGAGCAGAGTGGGACAATCCCCTCCCTTGACCAGCTGGCGATGCTTTGCCTGATGCCCCCCAGGACACGGTTGGCCCTCCTGGCTGCCAGGGCACTGCTGACTCATATTCAACTTGCTGTCGACCAGGACCCACAGATCCCTTTCTGTGGCAATGCTTTCCAGCATCTCATTCTCCATACCTTCTAAGGTAACTCCATCTGGTTGGTGATTGCCCAGTCCTCTCATCTGTCAAGGTCTCTCTGCAGGGCCTCCCTGCCTTCAAGGGAGTCAACAGTTCCTCCCAGCTTTGTCAGCTGCAAACTTGCTTAGTATCCCTTCCAGTCCTGCGTTCAAGTCATTTATGAAGCTGTCAAAGAGCACAGGGCCCAAGACAGAGCCCTGTGGAACTCCACTAGTGACAGATCACCAGTCTGATGTTACCCTATTCACTGTTACCCTCTGTGCTCGACCCGTGAGCCAGTTGCTCACTCACCACACGGTGTGTTTACCCAGCTGTACATTTTGCTGGACATTTTGTCCAGAAGGATCCTGGGAGAGACAGTATCAAAATGAAATCCAAAAAGATTACATCAACTGGTTTCCCTTGATCAACTAGGTTGGTTGTCATAAAACGAAATCAGGTTTGATGAGTAGGACTTTCCTCTCAGGAGGCTGAGCTGGCTGTGATCAATGACTGTTGTATTTCAGCTATTTTTCAATATTTCCCAGAATACTCTTCTCCCTAACTTTACCAGGCACTGAAGTGAGACTAACAGGCCTGTAGTTTCCAGGGTCCTCCTTCTTGGCCTTCTTGAAAATCGAAATAACATTCACCATTCCCAGTCAGCTGGGACCTCTCCAGATTCCCAAAACTCTTTCTAGCATAAACAGGAACACCTACAAAATGCTCCCTGTCTCAAGGCAAAAAAAGTTTACTCCACACACTAACATGCCACAAATGCACACACAGCAGCCACACACAGCCTTGCTTTCTGAGCTTTTTGCCTCTAATTTCACTAGTTCTTCAGTCCATCAACTGCCATGAAATGACTGCATTTTAGTGCATGGGATGGGACAGTATTTGTCAAGCATAGCAATTCTTTCAAGGAAGTAACAATATGGCTCAACAGAAGCCTATTAAAAAGAAGTTGCAGAGTCACATAATAATACAGCATCAGATACAACACTGAAAGCTTTTCCAGCCGTGTGGCTGAAGCACTAATAAGACAGTATAAGCTGCACAGGCATACTTAGCTTTTCTGGAGGTGCACAAGGGAAAAGCCTAATGATTCGGACAAAGGCCAAGATAGTAAAAAAATCTGTGTTGCAATATTTAAAGTCATTTACTCACATGAGAGATGATTTTTGTACCTACTTGGTAGGTCTGGAATTCTACCTCCAAACCGGAGGTGCAATTTAATGAGTAATCATTTTGGAGTGCATCCTGCATTTGTCTTGCCTACTACATTTGCAGTATTATACTTCCATTGGCCTGAGGGCTTTTAAGGTGATTATCCTTCTCTGTTGTCAAAGAAATGGCTTTATGCCAAGACAAAGTTAATTTGTCATGAAAAGTTCAAGTTAGTTAAATATTTCATAAGTCTTTTCAAAAGAAAGCTTTATACTGGCCTGGAAAAAAAGGAAAAAGATGGTCTCTTATCCTGATAAGTCTTTGTTTTCCCCAATTTTTGAGAACAGACAAAAAACTATTACATTTCTTTGCTCCTGTACAGGTACAGTATATAATATATAGTAATTTACGGTACTAGTTGTAAAATACCTGGTTACATAAGGATTATTCCCTAAGGAACACAATTTAGTGGCAAAAACTTCAAGTGTGCCATATTTTAACCATTAGCTGTTGAATATATATTGTGCAATATTGCTTTACTTAAAATAAGATTAAAAAAAGTGGAATAATCAAGAACTCAATACCATTCTTAGAAATGGCTGGATAGGCAGAAAATATCCCCTGATACTTTGCTTTGAATAAGATCTGATGACAAAAGACCATGACTAGTCTATAACAAAGATAAGGAAAAGACCTTCACACCTTAGTCATAGAATTTACCTGGGCCCTAACTGATACATGTAATTTACCCAGTCTTATTTGCACTACTCTCTGTACTTCCCACAGTAGGTTGAACACAGCCTTATGGTTATGTCTGTCTTCTGAAATTAATACTTTAAAAGCTATATTTAAGAGTCAAGCGCTTGATAAAAGGAGTTTTATTTAAAAATGTCACTTCCCAGTTTCACGGTATTCCATAGAATTATACTGTTCCTTCAAAATTAATGATGGAAATGATGCAGGTTAACTATCTAGCATGCCAGACAGACAAGGAAGTCCTATCCCTAGATTGTTCCTGGAATTTCCACAGGACAGGAACTCTTTTTTCCAGTCATTTATAATAAATATTTGGCATGGTCAACTATTGCTGATGAGAATTCAGTTCAATATATCTGCATTATCAATAGGCCCTGATTTGGCATTCCGCAGACAGATAAGCTTAACATTGTTTATCTACAAACATCTACTCTCTTTTCAATTTTAATTAATTTTACAGCCTATAACTACATGCAAGTCTACTCTGCCTGGTTTTGGAATACCTTCTCTCTAACTTATCACATAGATTTATTCACATTGCAAAAAAAACAGAAACAAACAATGACTTCTACAATCAGTTTTTATTTGAAAAAGAATAGTTGGCATAATCAAATAATGCATAAATTCCATTTAAATATGAAAAGAAGCACCACAGAATTGAGAACATAAATCAAAATCTTGTTGGCTCCTTTTAAAATTAGATTTATTCCATCAGTTGGATTGGCATTGATTTTTCATCATGTTTTATAGGCTTTACATGTTCACACTCTCTTGCTTCTCCACATTTTTGCCTTTAGGATCAACACTTGAGAGACCACTTCTACTCAGTCATGGGGTGTATGTATACAGAATACCCGATAGTATGTGGTTTTCAAACTGAATCATACATGGGGTACACATACACGCCCACAATCACACACATTTTGGAAGCTTGACTTCGTCTCCACATGTTTTGATTCCAACTCTGCTGTTAAACTATGGTAAAAAATGCATTAAATCAGACAGACATTAAATATGCTTTTTCTTAGAGAATTAAAGAAATATAAGTTTTTATGATACAACATTAAAAAAGTGATAAAAGGAAATACTTATTTTAACGACCTTAGTCGCAGTAAAGATATCACGTTACTCTTCCTGCCAAGATAAAACAGGATATACTCTGCTGTTGCTGAAAGACGAAAATGTTCCCAGCAGAATGATTATTTAAGTTTGACTCAGCAGTACTTCAACAGCCTGTCAATAGGATTCTCTATCACAGAACTGAAGTAAAAATCCAAGTTCCCTCTTCCTTTTATGCTGCATTAGCTCATTTCTTGTTCAAATTAATGCATTCTGTGGAGGATCAGTGCTCTCGCCTAATAACTGTGTATGAGCAATACAGCATACAGCAATTTAACTCTACAAAAGAACAAGTTATATTCCTGCTCTAGGTCATCTTTAGTATCTAAAGCCAGCCCCATCTTCAAATTTGCAGTTCAACTTACATTACTTCTCTTCCTTCTCTTTCCCCATTTGCCACTTAACATGCAGAGGTGAGACCAGGATACTTATCTAGTTTACAGGACTTGATAATATTCATCTCTTTCAGGAATTGTTTGGCTTACTGTTAGGATCAAAGTGCTATTTGATATATTAGAAACAAACGAGTTAAAAGTAAGGAGCACATTTACCTGAGGAGCAGAGCGATCCCATCATATTAATTGTATCAGTTCTGTGTTTTGTCAGGAGGTGACTGGTGGCCATAAACCCCTACATCATACACTGCAGAGCTGAATGAATTATAGAGAGCAAAGAGAAAGTCTATTGGAGAAAAAAAGCTGTGTTTGTTTTGGTGAAGGTAAGGGAATGCAACTCAAATAATGCGGTTAATTTACCTGCCTCTCACAGACTTAACATCTGACCTTGGAGTGTTTGAGAAGTTTAGCTGCTTCTTTAAAATGAAGGAAGCAACTTGGCAAATGAGAATACGAGTCAGTAGGCACTTGAACACTGTGTTGTACAGGAGTCCTTGGGGTTGAGCTTCATGTTTCTTATGTCAGTGTAACCCTTAGGTGACAGGCACCAAGCTGAACAGGAAACCATACCTTGAAGTGAGCCAACAGACCAGCAGAAATATCATGAATGAGCAAGAAAATCATAGCTGGAGGAGATGATCAGGAGGCCAAAGCCACTTCCACTTTTGCCTTTCTTGTTCAACAGTTTTTATCATACTATAATTCTAAAATGGCTTACTCTCTGATAAGATTGATACAGACAAGATATCTTTTTTTTGTTTGGGTTGGGCAGGGGGTGGGGTTTGACTTCAGTATTATTTTAGTTGCTCTTTCTTCTTCCACACTAAAAATCAGAAACCAGTTAACATGTACTCCTCTGCAGAGTACAGCAGGCAATACTGCTCTGCCTGCTCTAAACACCATTCCCCAAAAACTCCTTTCATATCTTTGGCAGTTTTGTCTTCCATGAAGGAATTCTATTACTGTTTTACTCCTGTTGTCCTTGTGCTGGATAGATGTTTGGTTGATTTGCTGTAAAAGCTGAGCACAGATTAAAAATTGCAATATTGTGCTTGTTGGTAAAATGACAGTGCACTCAGAATGAAACTTGACTTTACAAAACCAATCCTTTTTTTTATTTTGGATGTTATGAGAAGAGAAACATACACTTCATTATGAGAAGGCACTGCCTTTTTACTCATACCATAATTAGTTACGTCTATACCATTCAGATCTCTGAATTGCCCTCACCGTAATACTAGTATCAGAGCCATAGACATATTGCATATGAGCAATAGAAAATCCATAATTACATTCCAGTATTACTTTTAACATGCATATGATTTCAGTGTATGTCTAATAAATCATGTAGCTTTAACGTCTAATACTCTTTTTTACGTAGATGGTACTAAAGCAATAGAAATTTGGAAGTAGTTTATTTAGTATGTTAGGCTGGGTTCAGGCTGGAGACAGAGGAAATATGTTACCTCTTGAACACATATGCAAAGGATATAATCCATACATCAGAAGTCTCCACATATGGAGTAATCCTCTTTCTCTGATCATTTGGGCTGTGTCTGAGTATCCAGTCTGTTCATGAAATCCAAACAGGTCATTAATACAATGACCCACTGAGTACTTCTTGGAACAGTGTGAAACCACCTTGGTCAATTTGCCTCAGCAAAAAATTCAATTCAGCCATTCTCCACCACAACATATCTCCCCTCCAGCACAATCAAAAAGGCATAACCCAACACCTATGCCAATATTGTTGAACTCGGACCTTAACACACGCCGGTGGGATCTTCTCAATCACTCATGGTTCCTGTTGGATTGTCTGTCTTTTGCCACAGCAGAACCAGTGCAAAAATGTAGTGCCAATGTCTCCAAAGTCAGACACATGAAATTTAAGGGCTGATGCTGCATTCCATTTCATCAGCTAATGCCAGTGTATTTCTTCAGAAGTCAGTAATCTAGACATATCATGTATCTTGCCTCTGCAGTCAACGTTCCTACACATCTTCCTCTTATGATGGCAAGAAAACTCCACAGAGCTTTCCAAATTGCTCTCAGGTCACAAAGTATGTTTCAGAATAAACATTAACCAAAACCTTTTCTGAATCAGGCTTCCCCATCTATCCTTGAAGCATTAAGAAGGCATTCAAACATATTTCCTTGATACCATTTGGCTCACTGCAGATTTTTGCTGTGTTTTAAGCACACTATTGACTGCATTAAATAACCTCATAATCACATTTAAAGGCTTAGTGATCTAGTGCCACCAATACACTAAAATATATGATAACAAATGCAGTCAGCATTTTCCATACCATATGCTTGTAAATATTATTCTGCAGGGAACCAATTAAAACTATGGAAAATTTGGAACACAGGCATATGGAACAAAACAAAGCAACTTATCTTGTCACCATGGTGCTTGCTCAGTACATCAATTAGGGAATGGTGATATTATAGGACAAACAAATGTCACTTTAATTAAAGTGTGCTGAAAGGCAATATACAATAGCAATCTAAAACATTCATTTTTGCTGTGCTGATGTTAGTTTTCCTTCTAATGAGATACAACAGGTAAAACATACTCCTGTAAAAACAAAAAATCCACAAATATTCCTATTTGAAGAAATGCAACACTAGTCCTAATTTATTGAAAAAACTGCCTATTTTAACATTCAATGAGAAAAGGGTAGGAAACTGAAATGGAGTATTTGGGTTTCCGGGAAAATATTTAAAATACTGCTAAGGATATAAGATTCTTTCAGGGGGAAAATAGGTTTGAGCAGGGACTTAAATGTTTTTCTCCAAAAATGCAGTGCATCATGGAAAACACTGAATCTAGTTCTTGTATTCGTCCAGTGCAATTGACAATGTAAAAATAGTAAAAGAACTGGAAGAAATATCACTTTAAAGCAAAAAGTTATCAGGAGGTAGAATCATGATTATCTGATCCCTGAGGCAAGCTGGAAAAGACTGTAGGAGGAAAAATGCTCAAATTTGCATTTCCCATTCCTCCTTGTACTTCACAGTTCAGCACCGCAGTAGTTAAAGCCCCACAAAGCACCACAGTGCTCATTAGAGAGATTACCAAAAAGATTAAGAACCTAGAGGTTACATATTTTGGGTAAGACTCCTGCATTATTACTCCTGCATAGTGCCAATGACACCTTGAACTGACATACAGATGATGATGCTGCAAACAATATTTATAATGATGATTATTATTGTCCCTCTGATGCACAACTCCATTTCACATTACTTTGTCTTGACACGGAATATATGTGTAACCAAGCCATGTTTAATTTAATGCACTTGAACAACTGGTACAGAAAAAAAAAAGGGAACCAATTGTGTTAATCCTGTTGGTCATCAAGTAACGTTACAGCACAGCCAAGATCTGTCAAGAAATACAATACAATAAACACCTCTCTCTCATACAGAATTATAACCAGATTGTCACTAGCTACTAAAAAAAACCCACCTTGAATGGAGGTGAAAACTTCAGTAGTAATGGTAAAGCCTATTGATTGCACAGACAGACTTTTATCTATCAAGGTAGTTCAATATCATCTCATAAAAGATACGTTATAGAAAGATGAACCATAGAATTAGAGAGTATAAAGTATTAAAATTACCTTTATGGTAAGCATATCAACTATTGCCTTAAAAGTGCGGAAAACATTAGACAAAATATTTAAAGTGTAATTACAAAGTAAATTCAAGCACTGTTTGTATTATAAAACAATTTCTTTAAAGGTATCACATTAATTTCAATTAAAAAAATGGTAAGCACTAACAGAATATAAAAGCAACAAACACAACTAGCAGAGATTTTTTCATTTCAGATTTGGCTCAGTTTCATTCATTTTGATTAAAGTTTTCACAATGTATTATTTCAAATTTTATTAAGCAGAATGAAACAGTAGATATAAATTGACAAATTCACATATGAAGAGATACTAATGACTGAGTAAGATATCTTCCTCAATGACAGTTTTGCTGAATCCTCTTAACACCAAAATGGGCAATTCATCATCCGTGCCAAATCTGCTGTCCTAGCTAATTCAAAAGACAAGAAATACTTTAGAAAAAGATATGGTTACAACAAATTACATTAACATTTCAACTTTACCCTTCAATATCTTCTAGTTCTATATTGAACATGCTATGATGTATTTTTAATCTATGTAAAACACAGGTAACTATGCCTTCCCCCACACAGGGACTTGCTAGATTTTCCCCAGTAGTAAAGGTCTTGGTTTCCAATTGAAGAGCATACTGTCAGGAAAAGCAATGTTCATTGACTTCTATGCCTCCTGTAGTTAAGTACAAAGAGTACAACGGTAAGGAGAGATACGTAAGCTAGTAAAGAAAATCTGCTTACTCTGAGTTACTTCCACTAAACCACAGAGCTCTGAGCTTGTTTAAATTCTGATTCTGAGGGTAAAAAATATCCGAGAGCACAAGATCTTTCCTAGGTCCAAAATCTCTGGGGGTGACCTCAACCAACCAACCACGACAACAAAAACCACTAAAAAAAACACAAATCAAAGTAAATAAAAAGGACATATACAAACCAAAATATCTAATGCAGAAGGTTGATCACAGCAGCCAGACCCTCACTTTCCTACTGGTAAAGTCTGAGAACACTGGTAGGGCATCTAGAATTGTAATTCAACCCTACCTTGGCAACTAGCAACACAACTTACTCCACCGCATGGACAAGCGTTATGTGCCAATAAGACAATTCCTGTGTCTCCAATTATGAGAATGCTGCAACACATGAACTACAATTTCTCTGTATCCTCAACAAGTTCAAGGTGTTAAAGGGATTCACTGCCCTTGGAGATACTGACCAAGCATCCAGATTAACACCTGTTACCACAGGAACAGTGGTAACATTAGAAACTTTGATGTCATGGCTTTTCAGTGTAAGGTCACTCTCTGTTCTCAATTTGATATTTCTTTAGCTTATTATTTCTGCTTAGTTAATTGCATAAATCTCAACAGATCAGAGGACCACTACACAGCATTTTGTGTAATAAAAGCATTTATCACTGAAAGAACAAAAGGAAAAACTGCACAGTTTTCTTTCCCTTATACGGGAAGCATGTACTGGCCTTGTGATGCTGTTGAAAGGGTATGTGTTCAGCGTTAATGGAATTAGCAAAGTCTATTAAAAATAAACACAGAGTAATTCTTTCCTTTCTTTTAGCAGCTAAGTAGAACAATAATTTCTCTTAGGATCACTCAAAGAGGATATGGTATATTGGCAACATAATTATACACAGTCATATTTGAACATTTAATCTCTAGCTGTAGATAGAGTTTATACGTATAAGCACCAACATGTACTTGCCACTCCTGAATAAAAAAAGCACATAATGTCTTAAAAAAAACATACTGACTTAAGAGAGATTTGAGATTTTCCACTGCATGATTATTCAAATGTTATTAGTAAGACGTTTTCAACCTAAGGCGACTGAAGGCCCACACTAAGACCTTAAACCATCTTGTCTGAGAGTTGCTCTATGCTGATGATGCCGCCCTTGTTGCCCACACAGAAGCAGCTCTGCAGCGTTTAACATCCTGCTTTGCAGACGCTGCTGAGCTCTTTGGGCTGGAAGTCAGTCTAAAGAAGACAGAAGTTCTCCATCAACCTGCACCTCAGGAAGTCCCCCATCATCTCCACATCACCATTGGCCAATCAGAGCTCAAATCAGTCCAGCAGTTTAATTACCTCGGTAGCCTCATCTCCTCAAATGGTAAGATTGATGGAGAGATAGACAACAGATTGGCAAAGGCATATAGTGCCTTCGGAAAGCTTCATAAAAGAGTTTGGCGAAATAAACACTTGAAGAAAAGTACAAAGATCAGTGTTTACAGAGCCATAGTGCTGTCTACTCTTTTATATGGATCCGAATCATGGGTCATCTACTGCCACCACCTGCTGCTCCTAGAACACTTCCATCAACGCTCTCCGTACAATCCTAAACATCCACTGGTCAGATTATGTGACCAATACATCTGTTCTAGAACAAGCAGCAGTCACAAGTATTGAGGCCATGTTACTGAGAACACAGCTGCATTGGGCAGGGCACGTCTCCAGGATGAAGGACCACCACCTCCCTAAGATCTTGCTTTATGGTGAACTTGCCACTGGTTGCCGCAAGAGAGGAGTCCCGAAGAGAAGATACAAGGACTCCCTGAAACAACATCTCAGACTTGGCCATATTGATCAACATAACTGGTCTACTCTGGCCTCAAATCGGGAGGCCTGGAGACACCATCTATAACGCTGCTGCTTCCTTTAAGAAAGCACGCAGGATCACCCTTGAGGAGAAAAGGCAACGCAGAAAGAATTGTGCCTTGCAGAATATACCACCTAAGGACTCTTTCTGCTGTGCCTTCTGCAACCGGAC
Source organism: Pseudopipra pipra (assembly GCF_036250125.1). Taxonomy (NCBI): domain Eukaryota; kingdom Metazoa; phylum Chordata; class Aves; order Passeriformes; family Pipridae; genus Pseudopipra; species Pseudopipra pipra. The sequence continues at coordinate 34,490,352 of NC_087581.1, forward strand.
ATGCCTGTCTCGTACTGGCCTTTTCAGCCACCAACATGCTTGCAACAAATGTGGGTAGAGCCCTTCCCAAATCTTCGTTCGCAAAGCCCAGTCATGATGAGTAAGACGTTTAAATTTATACAAACCATCAGAGGCTTTGTGATTTGAGTCATCTATTATACAGATGACTATGAGAAGCAAATTTTGAGAATGAGATCTACTTATAAAAATAGAGTGCAATGCCTGGAGATCCATATACACTTGCTGAAATCACATGAATATTGCATTCCTGTAATTTAAAGACCAACCTTACAAATACAGTGTAATGATGTCCAACAATTTGGGGGACAGGAATGCTAATAATTATGCTTGTTAGTGTCACAAATAGGATAAAAATAGAAAGTTTAAATTTTATTTAACTTTTTTCTTTAAAACCAGTCCGTAAGATATACAGATAGCAACATACATACATTTTAACAAAATGCATGACTTAAATTAGCTGTTCTGTTATGAAGGGTATATCATGATGCATTTGGGCTGAGCAACATGCTTAAGATAGCATTAGCAAGAAAACCTGCAGTTCTTGCTCTGCTGACAATTAGTCTGTGAAATCAATTAATGTGACATAAAGTGATAGCTGTACTTAACAATAAGACAAAATCTAACTTTAAGAGCCTTTTAAAAATGCACAACATGGGGAAAGTTAGTAACACACGAAATCTACACTTAACTGGTCATCATGAAGGAATTCTCTTTTCAGGAATGCTTCATCATAAAAATCAACATTCAGAGAATGTAGTAAAAATATTAAATAACAAGAATTTTTAATTAATATGTAACACCTCAGAAAAATTTGCCATCCATTTTGGAAGTCTGAATACTTTGCAAATAGCAGGACACAGAAGACAGATACTACCATTGTCTAAGCACTTCCTTCATCCATCATCAGCCTTGGTTCATACCAATAGCATGACACTACCCAAAAATTAAACTAGCAGAGTCTCAGTATAAACATTCTGAGAGGAAAAGGAAGGGGAAGGGGGAAAAGGGACATTTCAGAAATTCTGTCCTAAGCAAACATAGCAGTATGGTATTTTCCCAGATACAAAGTATTATTGTTCCCAGACACAAAAGTGCCTTTTTTAAACATTATGTAAGTGCAACTGACTCTCCAAATACCAGATTTGACAATATCAATTACAGTTCAAAGTGAACCTCAAATTAAAGCTGCAGAAAGAACATGAACCTTGGCAGCTTTCTACAACAGTATTAGTATGTTTCTCCTATTTCCTCCAAAATATCTTTGGTTTTGCCACATAGTGTCAAGCTGTACTAGTGCTACTTACTTACTTTAGTATAAGTTACTTGACCCTTTTTTCAAGCTTTACTCTACAAATTATAACGTAGCCAAGATCCCATCTCTAAGTTACCAAAAGTTTGACTTCACTTTTCACTCCTAAATGTCTTCCACTTTTTAAAAATACTTCTACATTTTATGTTTTTGATGATTTATACATTTTTATGAAGAAACAATTTAAATGTCTGTGGTGGAATGAAGTTACAGTAACCTCTATGTAGCACAGTTTTACCATCAAAAGGTAAGAGCCTTAAATTATGGATACAGAAGTGCCCACAGGTATGAACTCTGGACATTTTACAAGTTGAGAGTTGGTATGTGCATGTACCAGCATGTAGGCATGCCAGCTATGTTCAGACTATCCTCCTATTTAATAACATGGAACTACTTCTATGTAAATTTCTAATACTTTAAAGATGAGGAATACCTGCTTAGGTATTAACACTCCACATAGGAGTTGTGTACAGAGAGGAATCTTGGTTTCCATCCCCACCTCAAAGGTTATATGGTCAGTCCTTTCCATCATTGCTCCAATGCCCCTCACTACCCGGACTGCCTAACTAGAACTAGTTAGGCCCAACTCCATTCCCACCCTTCTGCTGGTTTCCTGGCATAGCAGCTGTGTGGGTCTGAGGACAGGGACAAAACAGGTATCACAGCTGACTTACTGAGTACATTTACCTTAGAGATTATCATAAGCTTAAAAAAATCATATTGCACTGATGTTCCGTGTCTTCCTTTTTCTTCCCACTGATAGCAAGTCCAATTCCAGGATTTTTAATTAAATAGCAGATGATAAGGAGCTAAAATCAGACCTGTTGATTCTCTCCTTCTGGGACACTGCAAAAGATGCACTTCCAAGAGATGTGTTTTAAGAGAAAGAGACTAGACAGCTTTACTATTAGGTGCTGGATGACAGACTGCCCTGTCAAAAATAGAAATAACACTGTGGCTTAACATGGCCTTCTTCAGAAGGAAGAGAAAAAAACTTTCTTCCCACAGACGATTTAGCAGCAGAAGCTATGAGCACCATAGAGGACAGGGAAGGGAAAACCCATCTCTCTGTGACTGGAAACACCCCACTATTTTCAACTGACATTTGGTTCCCTAGATTAACACTGCTCTCTGGCCTCCCATACAACTATCAAATTTATACAGGTGTTTGTGAAGAAGCAAGATTCATGATGGGAGAGGTTCCAGGCATGGAGAAAGACATACAGCAATTGACAGGACTTTATTATATGGACTTTACCGTTATTATGTGGTTTCAGATATGTGTATTGCATTGTATCCACACTACACAGTGCACAGCCTGGCCATGCCCGGGCTTGCCAGGAGTTTGCCTGCTCCCTGCTTCCCTGTTCCCCTCTCTGATAGGCTGAAGAAGCTGCAGAGAGGAGACAGTTACCATTTGCCCTTTCCTTCCCCGGTTCCTCCCATGTTCCTCCCCCTTTGCCTGTGTCCCTATTCCAATTTGTTCCCCCGTTTGTCTGCCTCATGTTCCACCCCATGTTCTAGCCCTTTCCCCACCTGAACTCATAAAACCCCGGCACGCCTCAATGAAGCATTCCATTTGCACCTTGTTGGGGTTGACAGAGAACCTGTCAGCAGCCTGGCAATTAGTGATGAGGAATGTAAACAACTTTTAGGAAATATTTACTGTAATGCCAGACAGAACAAATGTAATGCAGCCCAGACCAAAGGTCACCAATCAAGATGTGTATAGTGTCACCAAAAGCATGTCACAGCATGGACAGTGTCTTCAGTGTCACCAATAAGAGTGTGTGCAGTGTCTACAGTTTTTTATGCTTGAGACTTTTGACCAACTGTGTTGTGTCACGATAGCGTACAAAGAGTATAAAAGAAACACTTTAGAGCAATAAACAGCTTCCTGTTCACCTTACACCTGGACTACGTCTGATATCTGTGTCGCTCTGGCCGTTCCGACATTAACAGCAACATATGGAGACACCGACGTGATTGCAATGTTGAAGAAGGATTTATCTCCAACTGCGGAGCTGCCGTGACTTCCCTCCTAGAGGGGAAAAGAGGAGAGATTTTCTCTCCTACAGAGAGATTGGACCTGTGGGGCGAGGCACAGGGGGAACAGAGCCCGGTGAAGCTTGAGAGCGGGGTTGTGGTTCCCGCCAAAAGGTCCGGACCTGAACTTTTTTGAACCCTCATTAGTTAAGCTAACGAGGGTGCCAACAGGGACTATATTTTAATGACAGGACAGCATATAACAAAGGAGGAAAGTGTAGTTCTATCTACATGGAAGTCCTCCTTAACCGAAAGAATGTCCAGGTTGCTGAATTTAATTTACGACGTGTGCTGTTATAGTACTGAAAATAAGGCTTTGAAGCTACTACGTTAAGTTGCATTTCGTTTGTTTGCCTAACACTTGCTCCGTGAGACTTTGAAAGATTTAGAAGAGTATGGGAGGCAACAATCTATGCAATAATTCATATAAGAACTAAAACTTTTAAATGCAGTTGCCCAGAAAGATAAGCAGGTTGCCGATGTAACAAATTGTCCTTGAACTACACCTCCAAGAAAAAAAAATGCAGAAAAATTTAATAATTCACTCCCAGAGACAGAAAAGAAGTAAGGAACCCCCCCTCTCCATTGCCACTGCTGCAGAAAAAACAGTTTTTCCACCAGATAACTCCACCGAGAAAATAACTAAGAAAAGAAATCCAAGTCAAGATATATAAGCGAATGGAGAGGGACAGAGATAAATTAGAACAGTGGGGGCCGGCAGAAAACAAGACAGCAAAGCCCATCCCTGTATAAGCCTTCGAACTTAAAAGTCAGCATCTACCTCCTTCTCTTGCTTCTTCACAGCCTGAGTTACCTATTTTTTGTTCATGTACTAATTGGCTGTTTTAGTCTCACAATGTGTGTAAGATAAAACACAGAAAAATATGCAACAAATCAAGTTTGGTGTCATGGAAGCCTGAAGACGACAAGCCCTACCGGGGGGTGGAAAGAAAAGGGGGGCAAAAACTGCCTTCTGATATTTCTTTTAATTCTCGTGTTAACTGTAGTGTCTGTGGAATGTGTTTTTGTGAGCTCACAATATTATTGTTACTCTGTGTGTATGTGAAGAAACAAAGTTCTTTGCCAGGAGAAAAAGGAAAAAGAAAAGTAAAAAGCCTTCCCTTGAAAAGATTCAACCTTGCCAGGGAAAGAAACAGAGTGTATTTCACATGATAGAGATGGTCTGTTGCTTGGTAACTAAGCAAAAACTTTATTCACTCCCTCAGAGCTGGGAGGGGAATGAAAATATCCTGTTTTGTAGAAATTGCAACTTTGTAACCTTCTGATTGGAGAAAGAAATTGTCTTACAATTTCATGGCATAGTCTCACTAACTGTTTTCTGAAGTTGTTCATTAAACTAAGCAAAATTGTTTTAAAATACGTACATAAATGTAATGGAGAAATTTTTAAAGTAACTGCTGGCAACTGCCTGTGATAAGAAAATTCCAGTGTGTGTGGGGGGAGTGATCCTCCAGCAGAGTTCTAAGCACAGCTGCTCTACCTTCCCTCTCCCCCCCTGCTCAAACAGCTCTGTAAACATTCTTTTGTTGCTTCTGTATTTTACAAATAGGTTTTTTGAGATTGTTGAAGAAGCTTTAAGGTAGACTTATTTGGTGGAATACCTTGCTCAAAAATATCTTATTTGACAGAGGCAGTTTTTGCCAGAGAAAAAAGGGAAAAATAAGTAAACTGTTTCTAGCTGGAAGTTTCCACCTTTGCGGAAAAAGATAAAATCTAAAGATATAATACAGGAAACTGCCTAACAATAGAGAGTGTTTCAAGTTTAAACTGCATCTGTCCTAGTCTCTGTGCTAAGCAGCAGAGGTGTGTCCCTGTTATCAGGTGACAAGCTTAAACCAGAACTGTTGCTGCTTTACAAGGTGTGCATTCTGGATCCCCTGGTATACTCTTATGAGCAAAACCCTAGTTTAAAGCAGCCTGAGTGAGTTTTACTGTGGCTTTATGTAAATTGCTAAAGTTGAAAACTACTTTACAAGTGTTAACTTCTTAAATACATGGATGTAAGTTAAACTGTTACATCTATTTTGTTTAAATAAGATGTTTAAAGTTTTCTCGCATATCCCAGAAAAATATATAAATATCAGCAAAATTTCAGAATTAACTGCTTATAAATCCTAGCTGATCATATTGTTTCAGAGGCTGGATGAGACTGCTTAAGTTTTAAAAGGATGTGACTGTTCTCCAGTTTCATTTTTTACATTCATAGGGCAGGAATCTGCCCTATGAATTTGTGAATCCTGGTAAAATCCCAAGCCATGTGTGGCTTGATAAAAGAAAAGTAAAAGATGCAAAACTATATTTAATCCAATTATGCAACTAAGGCCCTTATAAAAATCAGTAATCCCATCCTCTGAAAGATTTCCATATGCTGGGATTTTGAACAGCCAATTGTTTCTTCATAATAAAAGCTGCTATTTGCTTTTATTGAAGTTACAGTGTCCTTCCTGAAATTCAGTGTGTTTTACTTTACAATAGGAGAGAATTTTTCTGCAGTACAACATGATAAAATGCTGCTTAAAATGATAAAAGCAAAGTAAAAGGAAATACAGAAGTTAGAGACCTAAAAAGATGAGCTAAAATTAAATGTGATTGTTCTAACCAATGTTATTTGAGAAGCAGGATTGAAGAATGCTCCAGGAAAAAATTCAAAGAACCAAGTCATGGAACCTATCTCCAACAGAGAGAATTACACTGCAAAGAATCATCCCTAGGCCTTCAGCTTCAAAGAAAAACCGCAAAATTACCCATGATACCCACTTAAAACTACTGAACTATTAATAACAAATTTGTGAGTTTTTTATTAAAGGTGAAGAACAACTAAAAGAAGCAGATGAACAAGAGCTGAGAGTCAATTACGTCCCAGACGTCAGAGATGACTTGGACTGACTTCTCACAGAAGACACTGGAACTAAAAATAAGATCAAGTAGCGTATATTGTTGCGGTCCGAAGGGAAGAGGGGACAGGACACGAGGAAGGGTGCAAGCAAGCTTCTTTATTCAGGCGTGCGCCCAATTCTTAACCATCCCGCCAGGGAAAGGGGGCAGAACATCAGGTGGGCTATCAGACAGACAAATGGGGGAGCAAATCAGAACAGGGCACAGGCAAAAGGGGGAGGAGGAAGCCTGGGCATGTGCAGTTGTGCACTGTGTAGCATGAATACAGTGAAACCACATAATAACAGTAAAGTCCATATGAAAGTCCTGCCAATTGCTGTATGCTTTTCTCCATGCCTGGAACTGTTCCCATCCTGAATCTTGCTTCTCCACAGTATATAATGCATGATGTGTAATTTCTCTTGATGTTCCTTGATCATCTCCTTTAGAATGCTTTGTATCTAATATTGTCTTCTTAACTTCGACTTAACTGGAAGTTAGTACCCAAAATGAAATAGCATTAATAACAAATAATGGTTATAACAGTGGAACCTGGGTTGTGAAACAAATTGGGTGCATTTTGGTTGGAAATTGAAGGTGTACAGGCATTACTTTCTTATATTCTTTTATCTCAAATGACATTGTTTTTATTGTGCTGCGTAGACAAATCAAATTACTGCAAGATACAAATATGCAGAAATTCCTAACTCACTCATAGGACAAATTATTGTCAAGAAAACATTTTACACCACAAATAAACATTTTAAAATATAAAAAGGGGGGAAAGAGACTATGCAGGCGCATAAGCAGATGCTAAATCAGAATAGATCTCATTTAAATTTGTTAGGCCTTATATTCCTTGTATGTATTCCTTTTCAAGCCAGGTACAGTTGTTAAACGTGACTGCCAAAGATGACAAACTGAGAAGTACACAGCCAATAACTTCTTAAAATGTGAAGTGTGTAATTAAAATGTAAAGGTATAATAGAAATTCCAGCTATGTGTGAGTGAAGAGTGACTGAGGTGGCCACCAATGAATGACTGAAGAGAGATTGTGTGAGAGAGAGAGACTGTGTAGATATATATGTGTTACAATATATGTGAGTGCGAACTTAACAATGCTTTTGTATTGGAGTGTTAAGACTTTGGGGGAATGTATTACATGGATCTCTAGGACTGTAGTGAATCCTTGTTTTGAATAGTGGATGAGCTCTCTGGATTCTTTCTTGGTGGGATGTTGTTGCTGTGTTTCTTTTTAGCTTTGGATCAGGAGTTGCCAATGCCGGTGCCTTGCTTGATCAGCCTGTTGCAAAGGGCCCTGCAACAGACTGTCAAAGCCATCTTTATGGTATAAAATAAAAAAAGATGGGGAATTGTCGGGGTTGACAGAGAACCTGTCAGCAGCCTGGCAATTAGTGATGAGGAATGTAAACAACTTTTAGGAAATATTTACTGTAATGCCAGACGGAACAAATGTAATGCAGCCCAGACCAAAGGTCACCAATCAAGATGTGTATAGTGTCACCAAAAGCATGTCACAGCATGGACAGTGTCTTCAGTGTCACCAATAAGAGTGTGTGCAGTGTCTACAGTTTTTTATGCTTGAGACTTCTGACCAGTTGTGTTGTGTCACGATAGCGTACAAAGAATATAAAAGAAACACTTTAGAGCAATAAACAGCTTCCTGCTCACCTTACACCTGGACTACGTCTGATATCTGTGTCGCTCTGGGCGTTCCAACATTAACAGCGACAGCACCTCTGCCTTGCCTCCGTATCTATCCGTGCTGTGTCACGGCCTCATCCCCCCTCGCACCGTGGCACGTGTTTGTATAACGGCTCAACAGGAAAAAGACCTAGTTACTAAAGCTCATTGGGTTTGAGCTATTTTAAATTTTATGCATGTTGATTTATGTACATTAAAGTCCCTCAGAAACATTTGGAATTACGTAAAGCTGGGCCGCTGAAATTAGTATCTCTCTAACAATAGTAACTAAACATTGCAGACAAATAATGTAAGTGTAGAGAAAATAGAAGTTGTCAAGACTCGGGTCAAGTTTGCAAGTTTATTTAGACTTTTGACAGAACCTGGAACTAAATAGGACACTTCTGCATTAAAAAAATATTATCACTCTATTTTCACTTTTCTCTTGAGATTTTGATTTGTTGGGGGATTTTTTGGTTGGTTGGTGTTTCTTTTTTGTGGGGTATTTTTACTGGGGTTTTGCATATTTGGTTTGGGGGGGGTTTTTTTATTCGTTTGGTTTCTGTTTGTTAGGGGGGTGAGGAGAGGCTGTGTGTGTGTATATGATTCTCAGTCCCTGGCCTGGACCCTGTCTTACTCAGCAATCATGTCAAATAAGGTTCTATGATTTCCAGCAATTTATTCATAAATTAAATGTTTCACACCATAGTCTTGTTCAAAACAGTACTCAGTATTAATAGCATGGGGCTTGCAAGTACCCAAGTATTTCTGTAAAGATGCAGAAAGTGCAAGAAAATTCCCTTGCCCAGTGTGTTAGCTACTCCTACAGACTTCTGTTCATTTTTCTTATTACAGAAGTGGTTTCTAACTCCCAGTGCAGACAACATGCTCTTCTATCTAATTCATATCAAATTATCACACAAATTGGGTACTTCCTAAATATTCAGCAGTGAAGGGTTACTCTTCAAAAAAAAAAAAAAAAAAACCAAAAAAAAACCCCAGGCATATTTGAATTAGAAAACATGCCACTCCTTGGTTTCTCTGGACTGTTACAACAGTCTATTGCAAGGGCTAAATCTTTTTAATATGAAGATAAATGGTCTTTCAACTGTAGCTATGTACAGTGTCGGTGACATCCAGTCACATGTTCTGTTTACAGCAGCTGTGTATTCTGCTGAAATCTTGGACTGATGGAGCTTATCCTGTCCTTCCTTTAAAATGACAATGAAAATGACAATGAAAATACCTGCAAGAGCATGTCAAACAATGACCACACAGAAAACAGATCCATTTTAGATTTTGTAGAAAAGCTTGAGGAAAGTTGTTTACTGTATTTCTTCTTGTTTCAAAGGAAGAATTAAAAGCTCTTCATATTTTACAGAATCACAGAATCCTTGAATATCTCAAATTGAAACGTATTCATAGGGATCATCAAGTCCAACTCTCTGATCCTTGTAGGACTTACCTAACACTAAACCAGGTGTGATGACTCAGAGCATCATCCAGACTCTCCTTGAACCCTGACAGGCTTGATGCTGTGACCATTTCCCTGAGGAGCCTGTTCCAGGCCGACCGACCACTCTCTCTCCCAGTGAAAACCTTTTCTAATGTCCAATTTGAACTTCCTCTGATGCAGATTTGTTCCACTACCTTATGTCCTATCACTGCTCACCAGAGAAAGATCAGCAGCTCCCCTTCCACTGCCCCTTCGAGGTCTCTCTTTAGCCTTCTCTTCTCCCAGGCTGAGCAAACCAAGTGACCTCAGACATTCCTTGGAAGTCTTGCCCTCAAGGCCTTCAAATTTTTCCTTCAAATCAATGTGAAAATAGAGTATTAAGAGTACCTTATTTTTTTAACAGTGTTTGTCAGAAAGACAAAATCTTATGCCCATACAATATGGGCATAAGGAAAGCCTAGTTTCCTCTTTCTTTAGAGGTGCAAATTTACGCAAGAGGATAGTATTTCTAATACCCATGAAAGATTCCAACTGAACCAGTCTTATGCAACAAGGTCTCAACGCTTGCCACCTTAGGAATTTTCCTGCCTGTCTCAACAATTTCTACATGCAGACTCCCTAAGGTTTGTGCTTCTCTCTGTGTGTGCGAATGACAGAAAGTGTGAGCGCATAAGCAAGTGAACTAGGTGAAAGTGGTAATTTAATAGTATGGATTAAGTGAAAACTGGTAAGGCTAGGATGCCATGTTGGACAGCTACATTCAGTGTTAACAGCTCCCTTCAGGTTTCTTCTGCCTTGCCTCTTTTTTTTTCCCCCTATAGACTCCTAAAGGATATATATAGTCGCTCAGGAAATGTTAAAATCCAAACCTGTATGTTAAAGCAAGTCCTACATTCTCACAATGCAATAAATAAGTCTGTGACAGACTTTCATGCATTTGAGAGAGATGCTTACACCTTACAATGCCAGGAATGCAACCTATTATGTTACCTTTCATGTTTTCAGATTGCACAGAACATGTCAGATTACTACTCCAACTGTAATTTCTGCTACTGTACTGCAGTTCAAATGATATAAAATATATAAGTATAGCCAATTCTGATTTATGGGAGCAAAGAGCAGATTCTGCTCCTACAGACTGCTGCTAACTCAATATTTGTAATTATGATGAGGTTGTAAGAGAAGCAGCTAGATTCTAATCACTACGTAACATGGCAACTATGTTGCTTTCTCCACAACATCATCAAACAGCACTGATCTAGAGTCTGGAAATTCAAAATAATGTGAAGACTTAAATTCTCACTAGCTCAAAAAGGTAAGTGATTAAGCACTCAGGCAACAATGGAGGACACATGTAAATAAATGGGTCTAGAAAGATGTAGAATGTCTTTCACATCTTGTTTAGCATCCATGCTTATTTTCCAGCACAACAAAATACAAAGAGAAACAACCTCAGAAGCAGACAGGATGACCCCGCTGGTTATCTAGCAAAGGAGAGCATGTTGTAAAGTAGAATAGAAAATGGCAGTTCATAAACAATCATAAGATACTCAAAAGAACAAATCTGTACCTCATTGGTTGGCACAGATGGAAGTGACAAACTACAATATCACAAGCACTGAGGAAGAACCACAAAGTACTTATATTACAGCGCTCCGAAACTGCTGAAATTTACTAGGAGACTGTACTTTTTTGTACACCCCTACTCCTAAAAGCCATATGACAATATCATGGCTCTGCCTATTGAGTAATGTACTGCATGGAAAGGAGAGAGAGAAGAAAGAAGAAAGAGGGAGAGAGAAAAATAAAATAAAATAAATATATAAATAGAGATCTTGTTAGTGCCCTGTCTTTGGAAGCTACAAAGTTGTGGAGAAAAGGACACAAGAAGGTAAGGTCATCTCCTTATTGCTATTTGCATTAAAAGAGAGCATTTTTATATTTAATGTTCCATTTTAGCACACTGGAAGCACTCTCTTCTGTTTTTCTCAGCTAAGAACTAATGCTAAGAACATTGGCATTAATCTGTAGTTTCACTACTTTAACACACAGAACAGAACTTTAATTCCCAACCTAATAGAACGGTTGCAAGGCATTTGACAATAAAATCTCAAATAAGTTCTACAAGAGGCTTGGGGGGAAAAAAATCAATAGTAAGCCTTGAAGTTTTCTCATGCAGTGGTTTCTGCCATCATAGACAATTTGGTAAAGAGACACATTCAGATTATTTTATATCAATACAGATACAGAACACAGAAGTAGCATGTAAACTGTTTCCACAAAAGTAAACTATATACTTTAACTTGTTCTATTTTCAAGAAAATCTCATCATTTCCAGTCAGAGTTCCTAGTCTTCATACTTACCTAAACTTAACTAAAAATATTTCTTTAGATCAGTTCATTTTCTCTATCAACTGTAACTTTTGTTTTACTAGAGAATATGTAAACAAATTATCTTTTCAGACCATGAGACTGTAACTGGTCAGGGGCGAGGGGGTGTGAGGGGTATGTGTTAATGGCTAGTTTGTTTGGTTGGTTTTTTTAAATGAAGGCTCAACACTTTGATATTGAGACAGGCTCATACTATAAAACAACTGTTGTATAAACTTTGCAAAACAGATCAACCAAAATACCTCAAACCCAGCCCCAGAAATCCCTCTTCCACTGTTTAAAAGCTGACAGTTGAAAACTTCAAGAGGTGAGCAAATAGCTGCTAAGATTAGATCACTTAACTCTTTTTCACATGTGATCTAAAACAGGATATAAGTCCATGTCGCTGGAGATGAAAGACTAGAATTCCAATCTGCGCTACTCTCTCATCCATGGAATGAAGGCTTTAACGCATTGTTCTGCCACTTGAATAAATGCAGCCACTGCCTTTGCTTACTCTTAAGACTGTCAGTGCTGAAGTTCTAGAGTGCATCAAATTTTCAAGGGAGGGAAGCAACTTCACATTGTAGCATGGAACTGTTTTGATATAAGTTTATATAGTTAGCCTCTCAGAACATGCAGAGAACAAAGAATTGTACAAAACCATCCCACACCTCTTCCTTTCATATACAAAACAAATTTTATGTAAAAAATAGCCAAGATGCATAATTTTAAATCTGGTTGCAGCAACTGCACACTTTATCTATCATTAGCCTCTACAGTTCCATCATATCACAAATGCAAAAATTTCCCTTTGGGGTGGTAGGGAAGAAGTATATAATCTCTTACACCGACTATGCCTTAGTGATATGATTCAGGCTATAAATGCCTCACAAATTTAATGATTAATTAATTTTGAAGAAAAAAAACAATGTGTAATCCAGATTGTAACTTGATTACAGTATTTTTGTAATTAAGGTAAATTGTAATTAAGGTAAACTTGAATTACAGTATTTTTGCTAGTCAAAACATTACCACACCTACTATTTCGAATAAGTCAAGAGAAAGAACATCTAAGTCCACCTGTGCAAAAAGGGAAAAATTTTTTTTCTGCACTACAGTTATTTCAATTGAATAAGTAATTGCCATTTTCATGCTTGTTCAAATAAAAAAGCAAAAAAAAAAATTGAAGAAATACAGAACCAAATCCAAAAACAAATAGAGGCCAGAAGTGAAACAGTGGGGTTGAAATCATATCTGGTGTTTTAACTTTATAAGGCTATTCACACATGTGTAAAAAACAGGCAGGAACCTGGCAGGCTAACACGTCCATGATTTCATATAGACCTAAACATCCTCTTACAGACACAATATACAGGTACATCACATAAAGCCACTTGTTCTTCTAAGTAATGTGACAGCCCAGGATACAGCTGAAACAGATTTAAACTAAGTAAACATATATGAAACTTACGCAGACTGCATACAGGCATTGTCAAAAAATAGTAGTTAACTTTTCCAGCAAGTTAAACTATCACTGCACTGCATCTGACTTGGCTGTTATATAGCCAGGCCTGCAAATGACTTTGACTGAATATTAAAACACTTATTAAGTCAAAGAAAGGCTGCTGAATCAATCAACTGATTATTTGCCAACTGTCTATATTTAGGACTGGCCCTCCAAGTATTTAAAAGTTTACCACCAAGCAGAATATGCCTGCCTCTGTCAGCTCTCCAGATTTTAAGTCTCCACATATTTCCACAAGTTTTAAAAGTATAGTAGTAGCTGAAGAAACAATTTAGAATTTTCTTCTTCCCAAACAATTCATCTTTGATCAGGATTTTTTAATCACTATTTGTACAAGTGCAAGAAAGTATTTATTAGGAATGATAATTCTTATGCTCTGTATCACAGTGCAGCACAATAAGATTAATCATAAAGGAAAATGTCACTGCAGCTTGATGGTGTGTTGCTCAGTGAAAGGCTACTTTAGCAGCTAATTTAGTTATTTAGCAACAGAGACTGTATATAGAGTCACTTCCACACAGAAGACTAAATCAAAATCAAAACTGTTCCAATTACAAACAGACATGCACACAATTATTGCTATCAAAATGCAGCAAAATCAAAATTTCTTAAATAGGACAAACCGGGTAAATCATTTCAGGTACATGGCAAAATCTCACTGTGCTCTAGACAGAACTTTTAATAAGAAGGCTTAAGACTAATGAATTCAAGCTAGAGGGGAAGGTACCGAAGCAGGTTATGACTGTGCAAGATGGAACTGGGCCAATGCATTAGGTCTATTAGGCCTACTACACATTATTCAGTTACTGTCAAACAATAAAGTAAACAAGGAAGGAGAACTATCTGACGTCATCCAGACATCACCATTTTCTGAAATGTTCCTAACCTTTTCACTGTCCGTCTTCTGTCCTTACTGTGTTGCAATATATTCATATCTCATTAGAACAAGTGGTATCATTCCAGTTATTAGGGACTGTGATTGGTCTTACTGTTGATGGCACCATGCTCCCTTTTGGAGAAAAAGGATGTAACAGGAATGTTATGAAGTCAGTTAAACTTGAAGCCTCATCTCTCTCAGGACTCCAGGCTGGCAAATGGGACTTCCATGCTGTTCCAGTCCTGCCCTTTCCCCAATAAAATCCCACACCTATTCCACACCTCCCCAGCATAAACACTTCATACAGTCCAACTCAGTATGGCTAAAGCTCAGGTTTTGCTCCCTCTCCTTTTATTATACCTCTCACAGAAACATATATAACAAATACATAGGGATTAACAAAACTATCCTACATGCAGATCCAGCCCATAATCTTGGCATCACAATCAGTTTAGACACACACATCTTGCCTATTGCAAAGTCCTGAGGGCTTGTTTAGCTCACCAACTTTTCCTATTTACTTTCACCTCACAGCTAACACTCTGTCTATCATTAGACACAACCATGCTCTGGGAAGCCTCGCTCTAGCCTTTGGCTCTGACTCTGCCATATTGTCTCTGCCCATACAGACCTCTCTCTTCCAGCTCTTCTTGCTCCAACACACAAAAGAGAATGTCTAAACTACATTTTAAAACATTTTCAAATCTTTCTCTGCTTAGTCTATCATTTCCTATTCAATAATGAAATGCTAACTTTTATCTCCAGCCAGTCAATAGCAGAGAAATGGAAAGGGTAATTAGATCATCTCATTTCCTCTGATGTTGCCCCTATACTCAAAGACGTTTCCAAACCTCAGCATCTTCCGTTTTATGTTACTCCTACTCAAAACTGCCCTTTGCCACGATGCCTTTGAATTTTTAGGATTTTTAGCTTTTTGTAGGCTTTAATGTAGCTGTATAGTCTGTCACACTTTAGAATTGTAGTCAAACACTCACCAAACCCTTTCCCCCATTTCATATCAAATTTTCTAAATTCTTTAAGCTTGTTTAGACTTCTTTTCAAGGCAGGCCTTCATGCTGTTTAAGAACATTTGCACCCCAGGCCTGAAAAACAAGATACCACCATAGTCAAAGCAACCTTCAAGCCTGGAAACTTGAAGCCTACAAAAACAATACAGGCTGTGAAGAAGAGGAAGATGAGGAAGAAAGGGGTCTTAGGACCTCGACCTCCAACCCAACTTCCATGGAGGCGTGCCTGGAGGGCAGATCTGGGGGCAGGTGGTTCTCGGATAGGACCATAAATTGTGGACATGGGGGTGTGCACCATTCATACTCCTTGCTCCTGAAGGCCTTCATTAAAGAGCTGCTCTTATCTAATCTCTATTAAATTTGCCTGGAGAGTCTTTTCTGGCTCCTGATTTTAAGGCAATAGCCAAAATTCTAACAAACAGATTAGGAAATATAAATGTTACCACACCTACCTATTACCACCATACTACTACTTTGGATTTATCTGCTTCCTCCACTATGTTTTTCAGCTTACTTAATGGACTCTTCAAGACAGGCATTGAACAGATTTTTTAATGTAGTATATAATCTAGCACAACAGAATTCCGGCCACACTTAAGTAATAGTATGGATAGTATGATGTCTTAGTAAATACCCTACTATACCGCACTGAAATGCTTATTGAATTTATTTCTGTGTAGAACAATGTACAAAGTATGTCAGCTACATATGCAATGACTCAACACCCCAAAAGTTAATCGGGATAGAATTTGGCTTAATCATGATTAATATGATGTGCTTCACCTCCCCCAATGGAAAATGTACAAATGTGTGCTTTACTCCTCTGTTTACACTCTTTTTTTTTTTTTAAAAAGGAAAAAATATCATTGCGCCAGAGACTGATGAAAGGCAAGGTATGCAGGTTATTGTTTAAAAATGCTATTTCTGTCCTCCAAAATGATGAAAATTCGGGAGGGGGAAGCATTTTAATTCTCAGCTTCTGCTACATGTTTGTAGTCTGTATGGCTTTAGTGGAACTGTATGAGGTTATTAAATCCTTAAGGTTATTAAATATTTTCCTTACAACTACAGATTGCTTTTTAAAGTAGTTTAACATATGTTCATCCAATTCAGGTTTTATTTTGGTTTCCTTATATGGAGAGGCTTCCTCTCCTTCCTTGGGAAACTTCCTTCCTAGCTAAAAGACCCCATTTTCAGGAAATATTTTCTTTATTAATTGTTTTGCAATTATTTATTTATACCTATGTACATGAATGAATGATTCCTTCCTTTCTTTGCATTGCTTTTAGTAACCCCATAGATCCAGACTGCTCTCATGTCTCAGTGCAGCAGTAATTTAATCAAGTTTTATATTTAGTTCATTTTTATTTTTCTTGGAAGTCAAATAATTTTGCTATGATTTGCTGAATTCTTCCTCCAGTTAAGAAATACTTATAGTTATATGGTAGCCATAAGAGGCTGAAGTATTCCACTTTAAACTGTATAACAATGATGAAAAACAGAGAGAGAAAGTCTAAGGGACATAACTTTACCTAATAAAGATGTGTGTGTGTGTGTGTGTGTGTGCATAAACATATAAATGTCTACTACTGTCTTGCTATGTGATATGAAGACTGTATCTCCAAATGGCATTTTTAAGACATCTTTCACCATTCATGCATCTCTTATTTGCATTGAAGTGGCCCCTGCATCTATCTCCTTCTTCCTACTTCATGCTCTCTGTTTTTCTTCCACATATTGAATGTATATTTGGCATTACTCTTCAACAGAATTTCACAAAAATTTATCTAATCATTTCACTCAACTCTGTAAGCCCTGTAATAGCAGTGTAACTGCTCAGCATGTTTCACAACTATTCTTTGGTTAAATATTTACCTCAAAATTATATTGGTGCAATGTTTACACTTTTTTTCCGCATTACTAATGAATGCTGACTCTGTAGTTCACACTGCATGGTTTCTTCTGATAGATTTAATTAACAAAAGGTTAATCAGCTCTAAGACTGATTCTACAACATTTCTAGGTGTATATACAATTTACACGTGAGTTTTCCAACTGAAGTCAATATCATTACTCATACTCTTTATTTCTGTACATACTGTAAGTGCCCTGCTAAGTGGAGTCAAGTCCCCTGTGTGCTGCTGGATTAATGCAAAGAAGATACATGAGAGGGTAAGACTTGATTCCTTCTCTTAGTGCTTGAAAGCCTTTTTTCTCCTTGGCTTGGAGAGTTTAGCAATTTCTGGAAAATAACTTCTGCTTCGCTTCTGTAACATCTCTCACTTCCCATAAAGCCACAACTTTATTCCAGCTAAATCAAATATTATTTTCAAAGCAACCACTGCCTATCACTGATAAGAAAACTCCAGACAGGAAAATAAAAGGTAATATGAATAATTATCTAAGTGACTTGACTTGTTTTAAAACTGTGGTCACATAAATCTACTCATGTCATGCCATCACTACTAACTGTTCTTTGAACTTCTTTGCCTCAGAAACAAATACAACATTCATTTTTTGTATCTATCGAACCAATGCCTTGAAGGCCTTTTTTACTATTCTCAAGGGCATCTCCCTGCTGGAGGGCTTCCCCCTCAGTCTCGAAAATGTCCAGTCATGCAGTACAGTATTTCCCTGTCTAGGGGCTTAACTCCCCATTTGTCCAGTGTGTTATCCTGTTAGGCTTAACACTGGCCTAGAATTATAGTCTCTTTTCTTATATCAGCAAGGGATTAAGAGAACTCAAGTTTTAGAGAGTTTGGGTTCTTTTTTCCAAATGCTGTTAACTGCTAAAGATGACACAGCATTTAGAAAGATCATTTCCCCACCTAATCTGCTATTCTCTGCAGGAGAAGGACCATCTTTCAATTATTAGTTTGAAGCAGTTTTCTGTAATATGTGGATCAGTATTATCTACGCATTAAGCCCTTCCCAGGGCTAATTCTGTTCTTTCTGATTTCCCTGAAGCCAGCATACAAAGCATTAGGCTCTCCATTAAGCACAGACCTAAAGTCAGGGGAAAAGCACGGTCTGGCAGCCTTTGGTCTCAGCATCTCACGGGGGAATTTTGATTTTTTTTTCTTTTTTTATTCCTACAGCTATTTTCTTGGGAGACTCCCTTGATTCAACTTATCACAGTCATTCAGCTTCACTGCAACAGCCTGAAGAACATGAGATTACTTGAAAAATACCAAACTACCTCCTGCAGTACACAGTATTTCACAAGAGAGAATTACTAAATAAATACTTTCTGAATGTTTAGTTCTCTATTTAATTGACTAACCTTTTGATAATCAGTCTGATAATCATTCTGAAGTTACACCACTGAAGACTTAAACATTTGATTTATTTTCCTAAAAAATTATACAAAATTATGTATTGACTGATCAGTCACTCTTCTCCAACCTAAGAGCTTAGCTGCACCTGAAAGAGTGTAATCCAGAGAGATCAGTAACATAATATACTGGGGAAAATACAGCCAGTGTTTGTGAAGTATGACATTTTTGTAGAAAATTGTTTAGATTTCATTCTTGAATAATTCAACAAACTTGCAGAGAAGGACAAGCAAGTCAATGCATTGTATTTGAGTCTTCAAAAACATTATTGAAAAGTCTAGAGGCCAGTAAAGAAACTAAATCACTAAAGAAAAAAGGGGTGCAATGTTCTCATGACATAGTACACAATTAAAATTAAGAAAAAAAGGACAAGAACAAATGGTCAGTTTTTACAATGATAAAATAACAATGAAGGATTCTCCACGAGGATATGTGCTGGGATATGTGCTGTACCTCATATCCATAAATAATAAATAATATTACTTCCAGTTGGACACGCAGGCAAATAATGAGGTGAAAAAAGCTGCAGACAATACCAGATTATTTAGGAGAGTCAAATCTAAAACTGGCTACAAGAACTGCAGAAAGGACTCACAGCACTGAGGGACTAGGTCATAAAACAGTAAACAGAAACAAGGGCCAAGAAGTGTAGACTAGGGAAAACGTCACATGTCCCTTTTTTAACTGTATTGAGGTACTGTAGACTGTCAGATGAGCTTTAAAATGGGTACTACACAGAGAAAATATCTTGTATTCGTTTTACCTGATACTCCAAAAGCATCAGAAAACTGCTTTCTGACAGTAAAACAGAGTAAGTACAACAGCAAGAACTCTTAAGAAAATGGAAAAAAATAAGATGTTGTTATACTACTGTCAGTCTCTTATGCTGTCATGACTTAAATCTGACAGGCAGTTCTGGGTTCCACGACTTTCAAAGGGTTAATAGAATTATAAAATCTTCAGAAAGAGGTCACAAGAATGAGCAGAGTGATAGAATTATGCTCATGTATGAAGGAGCAATAGAAAACCTTAGCTTGGAAATGTCAGAGAAGACAAGGAGGGTACGGTAATATTTAACTAAAGAAAGAAAACAAAGAAAAAAATATTCAGATAGAAGAATTGTGGAAGACACACTAAAATTGTCAGATAATTTAAAGCAAACAAACAGGGATACTGGCCCACTCAGACAGAGTACCTGACAAAACTGTAAATCATAGAATCATAGAACCAAGAGGGTTGGAAAAGACCTCTAAGATCATCAAGTCCAACCCTTGATCTGCTACCACCATGGTTATAGACTGTGGCACTAAGTGGCACAGCCAGTCTCATCTTAAAAACCTCCAGGGACAGAGAATCCACCCTAGGCAGCCCATTCCAATGTCTGATTACTCTCTCTGTAAGAAATTTCTTCCTAATATCCAACCTAAACCTCCCCTGGCACAGCTTAAGACCATGCCCTCTTCTCCTACTGCTGGTTGCCTGGGAGAAGAGACCGACCCCCACCTGGCTACAACATCTTTTCAGGGAGTTGTAGAGAGTGATGAGGTCTCCCCTGAGCCTCCTCTTTTTCAGGCTGAACAACCCCAGCTCCCTCAGCCTCTCCTCACAGGACTTGTGCTCCAGTCCCTTCACCAGCCTTGTTGCTCTCAATATCCTTCCTGAACTGAGGGGCCCAGAACAGGACACAGTTCTACAGGTGTGGCCTCACCAACGCTGAGCAGAGGGGAAGAATCACTTCCTTGGATCTGCTGGTCATGCTGTTCCTGATCCAGGCCAGGATGCCATTGGCCTTCTTGGCCACCTGGGCACACAGCTGGCTCGTGTTCAGCTTCCTGTCCATCCACACTCCCAGGTCCCTTTCTGTCTGGCTGCTCTCCAGCCACTCTGTGCCCAGCCTGTAGCGCTGCATGGGGTTGTTGTGGCCAAAGTGCAGGATCCGGCACTTAGCCTTGTTGAACCTCATCCTGTTGGAATCAGACCATCTCTCCAGCTTGTCCAGGTCCCTCTGCAGAGTGCTCCTGCCTTCTAGCAGATCAACACTCCCCCCCCCCAGCTTGGTGTCATCTGCAAATTTGCTAATGGTACACTCAATGCCCTCATCCAGATCATCAATAAAGATATTAAAGAGGACTGGGCCCAACACTGATCCCTGGGGGACACCACTGGTGGCCGGATGCCAACTGGATGCAGCACTGTTCACCACCACTCTCTGGGCCCGGCCCTCCAGCCAGTTCCCAACCCAGCACAGAGTGCCCCTGTCCAAGCTGTGGGCTGCAGCTTTTTCAGGAGTATGGTATGGGAGACAGTGTCAAAGGCTTTGCTGAAGTCCAGACAGACCACATCCACAGCCTTCCCCTCATCCAACAGGTGGGTCAAGTTGGTCAGACAGAACCTGCTCTTCCTAAACCTCTGCTGGTTGAGTCTGATCCCTTGTCCATCCTGTAGGTGTTGTGTAATTGCACTTAAAATTATCTACTCCATAACCTTGCCAGGCACTGAGGTCAGGCCTGTAGTTTCCTGGATCCTCCTTGCAGCCCTTTTTGTGGATAGACGTGACATTCACCAACTTCCAATCATCTGAGACCTCCCCAGTGAGCCAGGACTGTTGGTAAATGATGGAGAGTGGCTTGGCGAGCTCTTCTACCAGCTTCCCCATCACCCTTGGATGGATCCTATCTGGTCTCATAGACTTGTGAGGATCCAGGTGGTTCAGCAGGTCAGTAACTGTTTCCTCCTGGATTACAGGGGGGCTATTCAGCTTCCTGTCTCTGTCTACGAGCTCCAGAGGCCAGTTGTCCTGAGGACAACCTGTCTTACTGTTGAAAACTGAGGCAAAGAAGGTGTTAAATACCTCAGCCTTTTCCTCATCTTTGGTGACTATGTTCCTCCCCATGTCCAGCAAAGAATGGAGGTTTTCTTCCTTGCCCCTCCTTTTGCTACTGATGTATTTGTAGAAGTGCTTCTTGTTACCCCTAACAGAAGTGGCTAGATTGAGTTCAAAATGTGCCTTTATCTCTCTAATTTTCTTTCTACATGACCTAACTATAGTCCTAAACTCTTCATGAGTAGCCAGCCCTTTTTTCCATAGTCAGTACGCTCTCTTTTTTACCCTAATTTTCTTCAAAATCTCCCTGTTCAGCCAGACCGGTCATCTTCCCTGACAGGTCACCTTTTGGCACACTGGGACAGCCTGCTCCTGGGCATTCAAGACTTGCTTCTTGAAGCATTTCCATCCCTCCTGGACCCCTTTGTTTTCAGGGGCTGTTTTCCCAGGTACCCTCTGAACCAGTCTTCTGAGTAGGCTGAAATCTGCCCTGGGGAAGACCAGGACAGAAGTTTTATTGAGGGCCCTCTTTGCATCCCTGAGCATTGAAAACTATTATTTCATGGCCACTGTGCCCTAGACAGCCTCTGACCACCACATCTCCCACCAGCCCCTCTCTATTTGTGAACAACAGGTCTAGCAGGACCCCACCCCTGGTAGGTTCATTTACCAGCTGGAGCAGGAAATTATCCTCTATACACTCTAGGAATCTCCCGGACTGCCTCTTCTCTGCTGTGTTGAGTTTCCAGCAGACATCCAGCAGGTTAAAAGTCGCCCACAAGAACAAGGGCTGGCGATTTTGAGATATCCACCAGCTGCTTGCAGAATAATTCATCACCCTCATCATCCTGGTTGGGTGGTCTGTAACAGACTCCCACCAGGATGTCACCTTGTTGGCCTTCCCTCTGATTCTGATCCACACGTACTCAACCTTATTGTTACTGACTTCAAGTTCCACAGAGTCGAGAGACTCTCCAACATATAGAACCACCCCTCCACTACTCCTACCTCACCTGTCCCTCCTGAAGAGCTTGTAGCCACTCATGGCAGCACTCCAGTCATGTGAGTCATCCCACCACGTTTCCGTGATGGTGACTACAGCACAGCTTTCCTGCTGCACGATGGCTTCCAGCTCCTCTTGTTTGTTACCCATGCTGTGTGCATTGGTGTACATGCACTTGAGCTGGGCTGCTGATTTCAGTTCTAACCCTAACCCTAACCCTAACCCTAACCCTAACCCTAATGGCTTTCCACCTTCAGGCTCATCTCTGGAGAGCCTGGTTTCAACTCCTTCCCCCTTCAAACCTAGTTTAAAGCCCTTCTGATCAGCCCCACCAACTTAGGGGCTAGAGTCCTTTTGCCCTTGCTAGACAGATGAAGCCCATCTGACTCTGGCAGGCTTGGTACCATAGAATTTGCCCCATGGTCAAAAGAACAAAATTCTGCCAGTGGCACCAATCCTTTAGCCATCTATTGATAACATGGGTTTTCCTACTCCTCTCCTCATTCATCCCAGCTACTGCAGGAACTGAGGCAAACACCACCTGTGCTCCTGTCCCATTAACTAATCAACTCAGTGCCTTGAAGTCCTTTTCAATTACCCTGCCACGTCTTTCATTAATATGCTGCTGCCAGCCTGGACCATCAGCAGTGGATTATAATCACAGGGCTGGATTAGCTCAGGGAGTCTCCTACTAATATCCCTCACCTGGGCCCCAGGAAGGCAGCAGACTTCCCTGTGGGATGAGTCCATTCGGCACATAGGGCCCTCAGTTCCCCTCAGAAGGGAGTCACCAACTGCAACTACCCTTCTTTTTTTCTTTATAGCTGTGGTTGTAATCCGTCTGGTAGACGGGGTGCAACCGGAAAACCCTCCAGACAGATCCTCTTCTTGACTGCCCTCTGCCTGGCTCTCCGGGTCCAGGGCCTCATACCTGCTTTTTAAGGTCATTGTGGGAGGTGATGGGGGTCAGGAGGAGATTCCTTTACCTCTCTGATCAGGAGGTTCCGTTCCTCCCCACCTACTTGGTTTGCTCCATCTGCCTGATGGCAGGAGGGGCAGGGCTTCACCGTCTCCTCCTGGACTTCTTTTGGGGTTGAAAGGGTATGACTCCACCAGTCTATTTCCCTTTCACTCTCCCTAAAGCTTCTTAGCCTCTCCACTTCTTCCTTGAGCTCTGCCACCAGGCACAGGAAATCATTCACCTGCTTGCGCTGTATGCGGGTGTCTCTCACGCTGTCCTCTGGGATTTTGTTGAAGGCAAAGCACAAAAAACCAAACATATAACATAGCCAAATATGTGGAAGATGGTTCTAGCTGCGGCTAACATAGTAGTTGAGCTATACATTTTGAACCAAGCTTTCAGCACTTGTTCAGCAGGCCTGTGTATTCTATGGCTTATAAACCCCCACTAGACAAGACAGAACGCTGGTTTAGAAGCACCTTTGGCCTCATGTAATCTCACCTATTCTCACATTATTACTAGACTTAAGAAAAAAATGGGGAAAAACCTGCAGGACTGAACCATACACATCAAAAAAATGTCAGTAGGGCATCTTTTACATTCTGTCATGTTTTGCCTTGTAACACTTTCCTTCCTTGGTTTTACATGGATTACATGTAACAATTTTAAAGATTGTTAGTGAAGATTGCTGAGGATGTTTTACCACTACAGGACAAGCCACAAAAGCAAAATTCATTGTTCTTTAAGAAAGAATAGTCTAGTGGAGACTTTATTATTAATAGATAATACGCAGAGAATTTTCCTCTGTAACGATCAATGAAGGTACATAATACAAGAGTCTTAGAAAACGAAAAAAAAGTGCATGTCCTTTGTGCAGCACACTCTGAGGCTAAAATTTCCTCCATGTAGAAAAACAGCCTTGAATAATGTTGTGGCTGGATCCAGACCCAAACGAATGACGAAGCACTTGCAGTAATAGGTTCTCCTGCACCGTCTGGAGCAATTGTTCTTCTAGAGCTATTGTTCATGAGTAAAGAAAATTTTCCTTTACTCATGCTGAATAAGTAACTATATAACCAGTGCACTGTTATCAGTTTAACCTAAGAAAATTACCTATGCTGTGAAATACTAGCACTGTAAGACTGGCATCATCAGGCCTCTGAGATACAACTGTAGGGGTTTTAGCATCTTCCACAGACACAGCTGTAGTAGCATAACAAACAGCAGCTCACTCATTCTGAGCCATTAACCCATTTACCTGGGCAGCTTTAACTTCCATCAGTGGCAAAACAAAGATAGCCTGTTGTTTGTCCTCAACTCAGTCTATGGCTACCTTGTACCAGCTGAGAAAGATTCCCCACAATAGGCTTGACCAAGCCAGAAAACACATCATCAACCCTCCATGTAGCAGAATGCAAATCCTGAATTACTTTGGGTTATCATTTTCAGGCTACTGTAGTACAAACTAAACTGGCAAATTGAAGTCAACCTATAAGATTTATAGATCTCCTTTGAACTGAATACACCAGTGCTCAGATGCTTCTTCCCCAGCCATGCTCAGCTGACATGACCATACAATGAAACATCACAGTCAGAAAGACACTTGCCCTGACAATACTAAGCTCCAAAACATGGCTTTCCCTCCAATGATTCAGAAGGTACAAAGAGAATTCTGCACTTTTTTGAAAACCCCCATTGCAGGAATTAAAAGGGCTGTGCTCTTGTGTGTTCAGTTAATCAATTAATTATTTAATAATTATCTAATTAATATTATCTACATATTATATAATATCCATTCTCCTCGGGCCTCTTCAGACTAATAGTTTTCTAGACAACACCTTTTTGACTATCAACAGATATTCAGAAAGATTAATGCACTACTTGCTTTTAGAGGCAAAATCAAGTTGGTTTTAATGCTTGGTACTTATTAGTGGGAACCGCTATCATTGCATAAGTAATGTCTATTAAGTAATATCACCTACGGTGTACTTGAGCAGAAAGTTTGTCAAAACCAAATCTCCAGCTCAAATTTCACAATACATGAAATGCTGATGAAAAAACATACTAAGTATTTGTAACTGCACTATGCACTATCTTCTAAGAGGGCTACCAAAATTCAGACTGTGTATACAAAAACATAAGGGACATACTTTATAAACTCTTAAAAATACATTGTATAGCAACTTAGTTGGCACGTGACCAGGATGACATACTTCATGTTTACCCTTGGCATTTGCCAGTTAAATATTAAGGGAGCCATTAAGGAATTAATTTTCTCTTCTATTCTGCCAGTCCTCTAAAAAACTATTTAATTCTCTGATTTCCAGCAATGCATGACAAAAAAAATGATAGTATAACAAATCATCCTTTACAAATCATTACATATAGAGAACCATGTTAGTCAAAGAAAGAACATGTTAGGTTTAGGATTGCTCATCCTCCACATATTCATAACAGGTCTACAAAACGGGGAAGGGCCTACACTTTAAATTATCAACAACGAAGTTCACATTTAGTTATCTACAACAATCTCAAAAGGGTGGGGCGGGAACCCTGTAAGCACATAGGTTCCAAGTACGCAAAAATACAGGACAAAACTAGCAGCTGTGGGATTTTATTTACAACCCATTATTACCCCTATAATTGAACACACTTAGAGCTGGGATAGCTAGCGGGAACACAGGCTACACATGAAAGGTAACAACTCGATAAAACTGAGTTTTGCAGAGAAAATCAACCCTCTTTATTGTAAACAAGCTGGCCTAAGACCAGTTTGCACTGCGCATAAGAGGGAAAAGAGCACTAATTACTTGGGGCTAGATTATCAGGCAAGGTAATAAAAATAAATGCACTGCGGTTTTAGCTCAGCCCGACCATCAAGTCCTTTGAGAACAGGACCTATATATATCTGAGATTCCTAACACAGTGTTGAATACCTATGGCAAATAAGACACAATTATGAAGCTGGACCTTGATAATCTTTCTATTTTTCTCAGTTATTTTATGTCTTGCTTATGGAAACTTATGCCCTATTGCTAGTGAAATTTAGACCACACAAATAACAGACTGTCACTGACTTCTCATAAAACTATTCCTCCATTCAGCTATGAAACTTGATGCATCTGAAAGTCTCTACAAATGTGCAAATGATCCCAAAACGACATGCTGCCATTCCCTACGTGCCTGCCAGATATGGGTTCGTATATTCGTACAGCAGAGCATTATTCAGCAATAACCAGATGGCAGAGAAGGTGCGAAAAGATAACGCATCCCCAAAACACACCCCAGCCGATGCTAAGCTCACTAGCCCCATTACTAGCCCAACGGGGACTAGAGCACTGTTGGAGCTCTCCTAGAAGTTTCGGGGAGCACCCGCGGGGCCACAGTTACCGCAAGTCGGGCGAAGTTCCGCGCCCGCTGCCCCCGCCGTGACTCACCAGCTTGGACTGGGCGCGCTGCAGGAACTCCTCCATGGCGCCGGGCGGCCGCGAGCAGGGCAGGGCACAGCAGAGCAGAAGCGCCGCCGCCGCCCCGCTCGGCTCCGCGACTCCCGCGCCCTCCGCAGCGGAGCAGCCCCGCCCAGCCCTGCCCGCGGGCCGTGACGTCAGGCCGTGCTGCAGGGGCCGCGCGGAGCTCCGCGCGTCCAGGGATCCGCGCGTCCTGGGATCCGCCCGTCCTGTCATCCGCGCGTCCCCCGGTCTGCGCGTGCATCAGGCCCCGGAAAGCAGCGGTTTGCTCTGTGACAAGAGTTCGTGACCGAAGTACAGAGGGCGCCCAGACCCGCCTCGGGGTCTCAAAGCAACAGGCAGCAGTTGGTGTCTGTTGGGGGCCCTTGAACAGGAATGACTCAGTTTTCTATTTCACATCTGCTAAAACTCAACAATGGAAAGCTCGAGGGCATCAGTGAAAGGCAGCGAACATTTCGGGGTCCTCTTTCCATAGTGGCACAAGGTCTGGAGGGAACCAAGCAGTGGGTTCAAATCGAAAAAGACTAGGATTAGATTAAATAGTAGGAAAAAAACTCTTTAGTGCAAGGGTGGAGAGGCACTGGAACACATTGCACAGGGAACTTGTGGCTGCCCCATCCCTGGAAGTGTTCAAGGCCAGGTTGGATGGGGCTCTGAGCAACCTGATCTAGTGAAAGGTGTCCCTGCCCATGGCAGGGGGGTTGAAACTAGATAATCTTTAAGGTCCCCTTCCAACTCAAACCATTTTATCATAACTCCAAGATTCACAGTCAAGCCTTCAGAAACCCTGCCCTCTACCTCAGACCTAGGATCCTTTCTAAGTATAGTGCCCACAGTCACATTTCATTTATATTTTCAGTTGCACAGCTCGAAAAGGAGTCTCCTAGACTAGCGTCCACTTTATAGAGAAATAAAGAGAAATGTCTAAGAGCTGGAGTCTGGAAATACAGAAGTCGATGGAAAGTCACGTGATGAGTGTAGAGTAGACCAGGAAATAAACTGTAGGATTTGCAGCTTCTCTGATGCTATCACACCACTAGGATTCACTGGTGTGGGATTTTTTTTCCCCCACTATAAATAACTACCCTGGATAGTACAAATTTATTATTCCAGTGAAGCTGGGCCTCACTGAGGAGCTAGTGATGGCTAATTGTTAATAAATTCAGTGCTGTGAGATCTGGGATTTTTCTCTCTTGTGTATTATTTTACAGCTCATTGAAGATATTACTGTAAAAGCTAAAAGCTCTTGCTTCCTTGTTAACAAACTTTTTTTTATTAGCATGATCTACTCTCATTTGATTTGTTGATTCTTTCATGATATCCTGCAGATCCTATTACTGTGTTTCCTGTCATGATCAATTTGCTGTGCTCAGTCATATGTTCCTATTACAAATTGTTCTGGAGATCAGAAAAAAAACCCCTAACCTGTATCATAACTATTTAAAACTGAAAGGTAAATCTTCGTTAAAACATTAGAGTGGACAAATTACATGAAACAAAGTACTCTAAATGACAGTGTTCTAAGCAGATAAAAAGAATTCTCTTACATTTACTGGAACATTTCTTCTTCTGAAATACATTAGTGTGTTATTGTGTTTTAGTACTCTATCTGAATTTTGGTTTTCTGGTTGCTCTATAGAAAAGCAGCTCTCTTGAAAGAGTGCAGGTTTTGCACAACATATTCTAATATTTGTAACTTAAAATTGAAACTGAATATTACAACACAGAAATTGCTATATAATTTGAGATGCAGAGTTGAGGTCTATTGAAAATGTATTGCTCAATAAGAAAAATATATGAGCTCCAGAAAAAGGAGTAGTTTGTATTTCACCTCAGCAAAGTTTGCAAAACAAGTAGAAAAAAAAATCCAGCTTGCTACGTGAGCTAAACTGAAGTTTGAGAAACTGATGCTCAAGGAGGTCATTTTTGCTGCATAGGTATTTAAAAAAAAAATAAAGCCAGAAGGCAGACTCTGGTCAGCAAATAGTTGAAGAATAAGAAGCTGAATTTGCTAAATAGACAGCGAAGTTGTATTTTTATGCCTCATACCAATAAGCACTCTTATTCCCATACACTGTAAATATAGTGTGTTGACTAATTAGTTCTTTGTACATCCACTTAATAGGTCTGCGTATGTGAATATAGCCTTACATAATGTGCCCTTACCCTTAGCCAAGTGGTCTTTCACTGAATATAGAGGAACTATGTGGACTCTGTGATCCACGTGCTCAAATTCCAGAGATGGCCTCAGTACAGCTGCATTGGAAACAAAACAGAGTGCACCTGAGCTCCTGAAAACATGGGCATTAGATAGCTTTTGAAACTGTTTTTTAAGTAACTTGTTTGCCTCCATAATTATTGTATGAGTTAGATATTGAGGACTTAATTATTCACATCCTATTGGGCAAAACCATGAACAGAGAACTAGTCTTTATGTCTGCTTAATATTTAATAGAAAGTCCTTAGCCTTATTCTTCTCTTTTGTACTCTACTTACACCCACTAAATTACTTTCACTTTACCGAAGCTTAAATTAGAGATCGATCAGGACCCAAGTAATTTTTTTATCCATCTGTCTAAAGTACCTAAGCCAAACCAGTTCACAGTGATCCAGGAGCTCTTCCTAAGCGGTGTTCTTCACTTGTGTATAAATGTAGTTCCTTATGAAATCAGTGGGAATCATGTATGTGTCCCAAAGTGAGAATTTGCTCCATATCTCATTCATAGAATCTAGTTATTAAAAAATAGACTTGTTGAGCATTGCTGGTTTTTTTGCTTGTTCATAAGCGCTTCTGCAATATGTCTTGTCACACTGAATAGATTTAGACTGTGAATTATGAGTTCTGATTTCTATGTCTTGGAATTTGTTTGTTGTTTGGAAAATATAAATACAAATAGTGTCATACTTCTGCAAGATAGTATGGTTTGGATGTGAATGCTGCTCTATTCAAGTGACAATGGAAAAGTTCATTTTTTAATGTCAGCCATTGCTGAAGCATATGTGAATATATGATTATTTTGCTGTGTCTTTTTACTGTATCCTAAAAAACCCCGTAACTCTACAGTGAGAAGTGCTGAAATGCATTGAATGATGAGGAAAAAGAATGTCTTATGCTATAGGACCTTCTAAAACCTCTCTCATCTTCACTGTGGCCATCCAGGAAAAAGTAATTTATATCATATACAAACTATCCTAGTAAAACCTTATATCCTCGTACGTACTATGTGCTACCAAACAATGCAGACTTTTTGATATGCCATAGTTTCTGTAGTTCTCATCCATTTTTTTATTCTCCAGGCATGCAGTTGAGATTGTTTTACTCCATATGATGGAGAAGCAAAACCAGAGATTACACGTCTCGGAACAACTCAGTTATGAACTCTGTAGCTCATCTTTACTATTTAGCAAGGAATTTGCAGAGCTGTCATGATACAGCTGCCCAGTGGTTTAGCATTTCTGTCATAGTGGTGACAGAATCTATTCACTTTGATAGAATATTAGCAATCATTTTCCTGTTACATAAGGCTGAGGTTCTCATTGCAAGAATTTCTATACTACCACAGTAAGAATAAAAATAGTTTCTGCCCCATAGAATAAGTATGTAATATAATCATTTCAATAAAATAAGAAGAAAAAATTCACAGCCGTTAGGTCTTGTAAGAGGATATTATTTAAAACTTTGAAAGGAAAAATTAGTGAAAAAATAATTCTTTAGTCAGCCATCCAAAGAAACAAAAAATAATAAAGTTGCATGTAGCAACAGCAGATTGACAGGCATTGACAATGGCATTCAAGCTATTTTGCCCTCAGAGTCTCTGAATGATTCCCACATACACTTAAGAAAGCTACTACTTTTTTCTTACAGGTTTTACCAACAGGACCTGTCTTTGGAGTCACCAGTTACCCAGTCTTCTATATCAAGCATCTTCACTTCCTATGGGGAGCTTTTCCACAGTTTTACATATTTCAGTTACACTGGTCATAGAATCATAGAATCATTAAGGTTGGAAAAGACCTCTACAATCATCAAGCCCAACCATTAACCCAACACCACTGTGTTCACCAAAAAATTGTGTGCCTAACTGCCACATCCACCACGTCTTTTCTCCAGATTAAACAACCTCAGCTGCCTCAGCCACTCCTGATAAGAGTTGTACTCCAGACCCTTCATCATCTCCATTGCCCTACTATGGACACTCTCCAGCACCTCAGTGTCTTCCTTGTAGTGCGTGAGGGACCCCAAACTGAACACAGAGTTTGAGGTGAGGCCTCAACAGGGTACAGGGGAATGATCCCTTCTCTAGTCCTGCTGGCCACACTATTGCTGATACAGACCAGGACGCCACTGGCCTTCTTTGGCCATCTGGGCACACTGCTGGCTCATGTTCAGCCACTGTCAACCAGCATTCCCAGGTCCTTTTCTGCGAGGCAGCTTTCCAGCCACGCTGCCAAAATCCTGTGACACTGCACGGGGTTTTTGTGACCCAAGAGAAGGACCTGTCACTTTGCCTTATTGAACCTCATCCCTCTGGCCTTTACCCCTGGATCCAGCCTGTCCAGACCCCTCTGCAGAACCTTCCTGCCCTCAGCAGATCAACAGTCCAACCCAACTTGGTGTCATCTGTAAATTGACTGAGGGGACACTCAGTCCCCTCATCCATATCATTGATTAAGATATTAAATGGGACTAGTCCCACTACTGAGCCCTGGGGAACATCACTTGTGACTGGTTGTTGGTCACTCTATAATGATAGAAAGAAATAGTCTCAAATATCAGAAGATTCTTCTCCTCCAAATGTGAGGACTGTCCATCAACAATTCATAAAACTTTTACACTGTGAATGCCTCCTGTCTTTCTTTACAGAAGATGGGGATGAAAATTAAGTCAATAAACTCAGTGTCCCTGTTGGATTCCTACTAAGGTACGATTAAGAAATTATGTTCTCCAAGGGACCACTGTTGCTTGCTTGATTACTTATTCTCAGCCATAAATTTCAAGGTGAAATTTTGTAACAGTCTCTATTGCTTTTATGGAATATTAGGTATGGAAAATGTAATTGCCGTTGCTTTTTCTGAGGGGTAGAGGAAGAGAAGGGGAAGCTATGCCTCATTAGGACATGACTCATAATAGTCTTATACAAATATCTGTTGAGGTTTTCAAAGACTGAACGCATTAGTCTCACTTTAGCAGTGAATAGCACATAATCCTGTGTTACCATAATTGTCTATTTTGTTGCCCCTTGCAAAACTGCATGAGATACCAGAGTCCGTGTTTTTGAGCCAAAGCTAGCTACTAATTCAAAGCCAAAAAACACCACTAAATCAGTACCAAATGTACTTGGAGGTATCCCAAACAATGGATGATGAATGGCTTTCTCTGTGGAAAAGTACAGGCTGAAGGCAAACAATAGAACTGCAGGTTTAGTCCCCTCCCAAACTCCAACTTGTACCAAATAAACATGAAATTAAGAGTATGAGAAGCTAGAATTCAAATTCATCTCCCATCAGCACTATGGCCATGGTAACCGACTTTCCAGTTTGTTCATCGAATTTCAACACAACAAATTCTAAGGCAGGTTATTATAGAAGTTAACCTTCTTTGCTACTGCCTCTTTCTTATTCCACTTATGCTGAAAATTTAGGCAAATTACATGCCCCATGTGAATACATCCCTAACTGTACAAATGATCAATCTACTAGGAGTCAAGAGATGGTATTTCATTTGCACAGCCTGAATACGGACTACTTGAATGAAACTAATCCCAAGTCGAAGAAATAATTCTGGTAGAGGTGCTCAGCTTTGCAGGTTTAAACTGTTACCAAAACTCCTGTCAACCTACCCCTCACTTGGAAATTAGTTGAAGGAAGTTTATTCCCATTATCCTGCCATGTATTAGTAGCCATTAGTTAGCCATTTAAACCAGGCAGAAAATATGTTTCCAAGGAATGGTAATCTCTGTCAAAATACAGAGAAAGGATTTAAGACATTTAACTTAAATCACTAGCACTGTTTCCATCCCATGTACATGGGTCAAAGTCCTTGAACACAGAACTCTTTCTCAGCAGTATCTAATCTCATGCCTTTGACAGTAAGGTTTTATGCTGCAGTGAGCTCAAGGTATTTCCAAGTTAATTATAAGAAAATTATAGTAAATAGTACGTAAAACTTCTTCTGTTTTATAGATTACCATTAATCAACTGCAAATAGTAAATTATTATTTTTGGAGTTGTTTAGCAAAAGTGCACAAGGGAACATTCTTACAGATAAAAAAAGAAATAAAAATTACCCCCAAATTTCAAATTATAGAATATAATGTGAACACAATATTGGTTCTGTGATAATAATTCTAAAACATATTGTGCTGAATAATATACTAGTTACTCTTTGAAATCCAAAGAGTAATACAAGAACTTCTCATTTTGCAAGCTGACCAGAGTATGCAATTACTCATAATAGACCAGGTAAAAGTAATTTGTAGGTTAAAAATTACTTAATTAGTAGAATACATATTATAATTTTTAGACAAGTGTTCTCATTCCTCTGTCAAGTAACATGGCTACAGTTTCTTTCCTGAAATACCATATTTGTACATTGAGTACAATTCTTAAATTGACCTTTGAAATTCATACATACTCAACAAACTCAACAAATTCATAGGACCTCTGCATTGCAGAAAATATTAAATGTTTAGTAGACATGCTGAGAATAAAATGAAGGCTTGTGGATTGTAAGTTTCTTTATCCTGACCATGGCAGGGGAGTTGGGACTAGATCTTTAAGATCTTCCAACCCAGGCCATTCTATGATTCTATGATATTATGAAGGTCCCAAATACAAATAA
This sequence comes from Pseudopipra pipra, assembly GCF_036250125.1. Classification (NCBI taxonomy): domain Eukaryota; kingdom Metazoa; phylum Chordata; class Aves; order Passeriformes; family Pipridae; genus Pseudopipra; species Pseudopipra pipra. The sequence goes on from NC_087581.1 coordinate 34,524,017, forward strand.
AAATATCCTATGTGATTAATAAAGTTCAATAAAGAACATTGTGTCAATGATATCTCAATGTTTTAACGAGAGAAAGATATTTATGAATTTTTTCATTTCATTTTATGGATTTATGATATTTAAGAAAATTACCCCTGACTTTTTTTCTTTTTTAAAGGAAATACAGTTCTTCTAATGACACACAAATGTAAGAATAGAATTACAAAAGCCATAGTGATCTGAAGGTGCAAGTGAATGGAATTCATGCGTAGGTAATCGTGGTTTGGATGAAAAAAAGATTATGCCAGAAGAGCGTAGAACTTGCAAAATACAGTCTTTCCTTTAAGTCTGAATTACATTTGCTGATTCTGTATACCTGTCATACTTTTGGCCAGTATCCAGAGGTTGTTATATATCACCTCATGTCATTGCTAGCTCAGTCAGTAGAACATGAAACTCTTAATTCCCAGGTTGTTGGTTTAAGTCCCACATTGGGAGACAGATAAGACTTTCATGGTTTCAGAATGGTACTCCCCAATTCAGTGCCCCCACCGAGACTCTCCCAAACCAGACACTGTGGAGCAACAGTAGCAGCAACAGTATTAATAAGAAAAGTGTGCAGAAGAGAGACTGATTCACACACAAAAAGGCTCAGTGCAGAGCTCAAGACAATGAACACTGGCGGATGGCTTCTCCCCTCTGGCTATGAGTATTTCAATGAGAAGCCACGCCCTTCTCAGAAGCGAGACCCCCTCCCTCCCACCCCTACAATGGTGTGAGGTGCTATAGAATAACCTCCAGGTCCTAGCCAAAACTAGGACAACACTTCAAAAATTGTCCAATTTAGGTGCATCATATTTTACATGCAAGTATTGTGAAACACTTACCCACAGCTTTGCTGTGTTATGATTACTCTGTGCACAGTTTCAAAATAAGTAAAAAATTGCTGGCATTTAGACAACTCTTTTACACTAGGCACAGAAACACAAAGTATTACCCAAACAAGGCCAGGGAAGTGAAATTGCAGTTTATCAGCTATTTGAAAAATGAATGCAATAGTCCAATGTTTCAAAAAGTAATTAAAATCTTCTGTATTGGCAAAGCAAATGTTTGTGACAGATTAGCTGAGGACTGGCCTGTTTACAGGCTATAACAGTATACTGGTACTAAATGGTACTAAGATAACCCATTTAAAGGTAGAAACTTTGAAACTCATGGAAGGAGGTAACATATACAATGTACTCCTCTGTGCAGTGACTACTATTGCTGCAAAAGACTGTTTTTACTAAGACTGTGGCTATTAACTTTTCTACTAACTCCTTCCTAAACCACTGCAGCACATTTCCTCTTTTATATAGATACTCAAATAATAACTGTTTCTATGGAACTCAAATGTGTAATATTAAAATGTCCTCATTTTGGAACACTAAGGGAATAACTACTGTGTGGCACGCAAAGTAAGGTATGCGTACTAAGTTTAATCTAACCTTTACATTGGTGCTAAACTTCATCATGTCAATGGCAAATTTTGTAAAAAATCCCAGGGAGCTTTAATATCATTAGATAAACTGTGGCTAAATGGAAGATACTGGCAACATTTCAATACATGGTTCACTCGCAATATATATGGTTGTTAGTTGAAAAAGAGGAGTATTAAATTGAAGCACATACAGAATATATGAAGATCATTCGAAAAGGATGTCATCAGATACTGAAGATAATACTAAAGAATACTTTTGAATCCACAGATCCCCATTCTAGATGGGTTGTATTCTGTATGACTGTAATGCAGTGTAGATGTTGAAAATGATCACTATTGAAGCATAGAGTTCCTGAACAGATTTCAAGTCACTACAGAATTCAGTTAATTTCTAAAGGGTTTCAATTTTTTACAAAGAGAAATGGTCTCAAATATGTCTCATCATCTTTTTATCCTTTCCTATGGAAAGTCTTATTCATTTATTCCATCACACTTTCCCATTATAAGTGAGAATAAGTCCTACAACGCAAAATTGCAAATACACTGCCTTCCTATAAGCTGACAGAAGGTGGTTTATATGGCAGAGCTGGAAGTCTTCTTACAGATTTATTACAGCCCTCTCACTGAGGAACTAATAAGCTGAAAAAAGACAGCAAACCTGGAGATGGTGATGTTTCTTTATGAGGGTCTGTGATTCTCTCTATGTTGTGAGCACAGCACATTATGCATTATGTATACCTCTTGCAAAACAAAGCACAACCAATCTCACATAGCACCAACAGTGTGCTGTACATCCCTGTTCCTACTAGACATTTCAGGTGTCATTCTAATACTCCATGGCTGGATAATTTTGTTCATGAAAAAGTCCAGAAAGCACATTGTTACACATTTTTTTCATAAAGTATCTGTAAATCATTATCCAAAGAGAATCTTCTGTAATATACTTCATCTGTAGAATGCTGTGTATTTAATGATTTTAATTGCATTTTAATGACCAAAATATCTTTTTATATTCAAGGGGAGGAATACAGAAAAAAGCAAATAACTCTGCAGCACAGAGGAGCAGACAAACAAAGTGTCTTCTAAGAAGAGGTATGTTTCCTTTGTAGCATTTTCTGGTATTTAAATGAGAATTCTGTAGACTTTTGATGGCTGATATACTCTTTGTATGGCCTCCTCAATGCATAATCTTACATTAATCAAGAAAAATTAATCTCCAGCCTTTAACTCCAAGCTCCAAGTTAAATATATTGAAAATTCTTTCAAATATGCTTGAAACTGATCAATGCTGTAGAAGTTATGGCTGTAAAACAGTAACAGACACACAAGTAACCATTTTCAAATGAAAATATGTCTAAAACAGACATTTTTCTGCCAAAAGTGTTGTTAAGGCCAGCAAATACTTTAATCAATAGCTCACAAGAGGGGAAAACGTCTAATTGTCATTATAGCTTTAAATGTCCTGCCCCAAGGAATACATGCCACTGTACATGACTGAGCTGTCTGAAGACAGCATTTAGTACAAATCTTTGGGAAACTGTCTCTTTTACTTGCACTACCTGAAGTCTGTATTATTAAGGCTGAAAAACATACCTTTGGAAAAGTGTGGAACTTCTTCTGGTACTTGCTGTGTGTTGTTTAGAAACCTGAGAGAGCTTGAGCACAAGGGTAGCTAGGCTGCATATAGTGAGTAAACATGGTTATATGGAATACAGCTGTGTCCACACAGCCTCCTATTACTTTTGCATGAAAATCAAGGGGGAAAAAGGGTTTGGAGCGTTTTCTGTTATTTCTGTCTTATATTTTTGAGGATTATCTTAGACCAATGATTAATGCCAAGGATTTGCATTTATTTTCTCTTTCAAAAATAGTAAGTCTTGTATTCAAGACTTAGGCTTTTCAGTTAAGAATTCGTGCTGTAAAGATAACAGGCTTGGCCATTAATGATCATTAGTGTCACCACTAAGAAGAGATTCATGTTGGTCTTATTTAATAAAGCAATAAAAATGTGCTATTATATTCCTAAGTATGATATTTATTCAAACTCCCCTACTTACCCACAGTATGAACACAGTGCAGGCAGCTGTTGTAGAAGCTTTTCTTTTGACTAAGGACACTCTTGCTCTTGAAAGGAAAGAATAGAATAAATGTGGATCTTAGAACTGTGAGGCAAACACTGGTTTTGGATGCATGAAGTTGTATTAGGGATAAAAACTGCAGAAGCAGAGAAGTGGCTAAGAACTGTAGTAGATCAAAAAAATGGTCTGTTCAAGCTTCTGCCTCTGGACACAAGCATGTAATTTAAAAAAAATTAAAAGCAGTCAAACAAGCAAACGAAACTTTGTCACTTGTAATGTAAATCACCCACAAGAAAAAAAAAATATTTCAAAATAATACAGAGTATTTTATTTATTCACTTCCCTTTAGAAGATAAAGAACATCAGTATCAGAATTTACTAGCAGAGATTTGGTATAATAAAGACCTCTGCTGAGAGCTGAAATGAGAGGCTTGCCTCACTGCTATGCAGCACAGTGGCAGAAATAAACACAAATTATAAAACTGGGGTTATCATAAACTCTATCACACAAAATATCAAGAAGCAAAAATGTTTGATAATTTATTTGAAGAACTTCTATTTAGAATGTTTTAAAAACCTCTTTACATTAATTCAGTGTCTATTGATAGTGTCTATTTTTTGCTGAGGTGTGAGCAATGTGTTTATTAAGTATTATCGATTTCAAACATTGTTAAGCAGAGACCACTAAGACAGCTAAAAAGGTAGCATTCTACCCTCCTCATATGAAGCCAACCCATCCAAAACAAAGAATTATATGGATCCTAATATGGATTATCAGCATTATTTGCTCCTTTTGTTTTTAGGAAATACAATTTGAACATATACTTTTTCTGAAGCCATCCCAAAGTAAAAAACACAGTTTAAAGACACAATTAATGTCTTGATAAATAACCTAAATTATTGTTTGTTTGAAAAGATTAATGTTCTAAATATCCAAAAACACTTCAAAAATATAAATCATTGTTTAGGCTACTTGCCTGAGGGGGATTTGTAGCTGTGAATGGACTTGCAGTTAGTGATATTTTTGAATGGACAGGATACATTTTGCTAGCAATGTTGGTCTATGCTCTTATGTACATTCTCCTATTTAGATCTATTCCTCTAGATTATCTCTATTTGGATGTTTACTTGCTTCTGAAAACAGGGAGAGAATCCAGGATGCTCTCATGACACCCCATCTCCCCGATAAGCCATATACTCAGATACAGTGAAATATATTTGTTAGTTATTGGAACATTATCTCAGAAATACAGGATAAAGAAGTAAAATTTATTTGGCAAATCAGTACAAATCTGTGGTGGGATAAGATTGCCCTAATTTTTTTGAGAAAGCATTTTTCATGGAAGTAAGAAAAGAGACGTTATGTAGTTAAGGGGATTATGAACGAGTAACGCAGTATTTAGGATCCTCTATATCCTCACTCCTAGTATGTATAATAAAAATAGAGCGAAAGTTCAGATTAGAAGCTGTGCCCCTCTCATCTGCTAACTGTATATAAACAGTGACTTCATAGTCGCAAGATAAGGTTAACATGCAAGACAGTTAAATATATACCTCAACAGGCTTTTGTGAGTGCTGAATTCAGTCTATTTACTTACTCAGTGAGCAGTTCTATTCACTTTAGTAGGAACGTGGTTTTGGGGTTTTTTTGAGAAATACTTACAGCCTGGAGAAAACTGTAAAATGCATGTAAATCACATTTTAAAAAATGTTACTTGCAGTAACTAGTGGAGCCAACACTAAGCCTGAAAAGAATCTTGTTGGCAAACTGCACTGTTGTAGAATAAATAACCATTGAGAGTGATGTGTATGGGAGGAATAGACTAAGCAGTCAGTGTACGAGGCTCTCAGAACTAATTAATCTTTGAAATAAGAAACATAAGCAGCATAAACAAAAATACTTTTACCATGAGCCCCTGAATATGACAGTCACATCTATGCTTCTACATAGATATCCCTTTCATTCTAAAAAGGGAAAATGGTGTTTTATATTACATTTCTTTTCTCCCTTGAATGGCAGAGAATTTTGTTGTATCACCTGAAGGTGAATTTACTGATCATGCCCAAATGGCAGTGCTTCCTCAACAATGATTTAGCTATTCTTTTTTTTTTAAGAAGAGATGGAAGACTGCATCTCCTGTTGATGAGAAGGTTCTCCACCCCAATTAGTGGGGGCAAGATTTCCTCCTTCTTACTTATCTTCATTTTCTCTTCAATCTTAAAATTGTCTAATCCACAAGTATTACGTTTCTATAGAGCAAGGAGGAAGAGAATACAGGACCAGCCAAGTGCTCACTTTCAGCTGAATTTGAAGATATTGTAGTGCTTCATGACAGCCACAATTCCTGTGTTTGGAATTAAACTAAAACTTGACATTTGGTATTGTATTGTTCTCATAGGGTCTCAAAATTTAGCTATTTATACTAATTTTCTTTGTTAGCATTATTCTATCATGTCATGTTTATAGGTATATATTTGCATGACACTATTAATATAGTGATACAAATTGCCTCCTTTATAGTTACTATCATTATAGTGCTTTCTTATACTTCCCTTTGGGATCCTTTCTTTTGGCAGTACACAGCTAATCTAATTGTACATTTCTATAGTCACTTTACTTCTTAAAGAGCTCATATTTATCCAGAACATGTGGAATGATTGAGGAGAAGAGATATTAGAACTGTGTTATTACAGGCAGAACAATAAGATTTTGTTATATAGCCCAAAGCTTCTGCAAGCAGAAGCAGAGAAAGATAGTTCTTAGAAGATGGCACTCAGGCACCTTCATGCCTCTCATTTCTTATAGTCCAGAAACTTCCTATAGGAAAATAACTGCAGTCTGAGTAGTAGTCTACTATTACTCAAACTGATCATTTTATGAGGGCAGAACTTCTTTGAAGCTGTTCAACTTTGCAAGAATATCAGCAACACATTTTTTCTCAAGACTAATTACTGAGTTACTATTATTTGCTTCAAATAGGAAAGAGTATATATAGAAAAAAAGAATACACTATTGATTTTTACAGCAAATTCTCAAGACACCCAGAAATTATATGCTTGGCGGGAAAGTGACTTATCCACTTGTCGTGCTAGACTGTCCTTCTACTTCTCCTCTAGCTGTCCTTCAGATGGGTAAGTCCAAGGTGGGGATGAAGGATAACAGGCTATGGGATCTGTCTATATAGAATTGTTTTCTACCTTGGAAAGCCAATTAAACAAAAACTGCCTAGGGCTTTTAAGTGCCTTCAGAACTCCAAAGCTAATGACCTCTTCCATATCATTCATAATTTTAATACTCAACAAAAGTATTTTAGTTCACAAAACCACAGAATACGTTGAGTTGAAAGGGACCCACAGGGATCCCTTGTGTGGACCCTAAGTCCAAGACTTAGACCCAAGAGTCACACCATGTGCCTGAGAGTATCATCCAAATGCTCCTTGAACTCTGTCAGGCTTGGGGCTGTGATCACTGCCCTAGGGAGCCTGTTCGAGTGCCCAACCACCCTCTGGGTAAAGAACATTTTTCTAATATCCAATCTAAACTTCCACTGACACAACTTCAGGCCATTCCCTCGAATTCTGTCACTGGTCATCGCGCAGAAAAGATCAATGTCTGCCCCTTCTCTGCCACACACAAGGAAGTTGTAACTGCAATGAGGTCTCCCCTCAATCTCCTCTTCTCCAGGCTGAACACACCAAGTGACCTCAACCACTCCTCACACAGCTTCTCCTCAAGGCCCTTCACCATCTTTATTGCCCTCCTTTGGACACTCTCTAAGAGCTTAATATCTTTCTTCTATTGTGGCACCCAAAACTGCACACAGTATTCAAGGTGAGGCCGCCCCAGTGCAGAGCAGAGCAGGACAATCCCCTCCCTTGACCGACTGGTGATGTTTTGCCTGATGACCCCAAGGACACGGTTGGCCCTCCTGGCTGCCAGGGCACTGCTGACTCCAAATTGACCAGGACCCCCAGGTCCCTTTCCATGGCACTGCTTTCCACCGTCTCATTCCATTGAATAAGTTTTATTTCTGTAAATAGTAGCTGTTCAGAAATGTTTCTGATTTAGCTGACAAAGTAACCAATTTTAACATATGGTGATCTCCCTCTTTTGCTTGTATTATAGATAACAGTAGTCACAAAATAAATTAAAAAACTATATATCTATATATATCTGGCAATTGTTACTCTTTTCCCCCTTACCTGCACCGAGGTCTGAGAAAAGCTTTTCTGATTTCCTTCCATTGACTTTAATACATGAGTACCAATGCTGTCTCAAACCATTTGTAAGGCCACAAGGCTCACAAGCATACAAACACACCAACATTTACATAAGTCCAGTGAATACGTGAGTTAGATTGTAAGTTCTTGTAAGTGATTCAAACAAATACTTCAATTCCCAGGACTGCTTAATGAAGTTACTCTTTTATTTAAACTCTTCCTCTTTTATTTAAAAAGGTTCAACCAGGCTAAGAAATTATGTCAGAACATCCTGCTAATGTGTTTTTCTCTTCCTTTTCATATAGAAAAATAGTAATAGCAATAGCACTGATTTTCAGTACAAATTGTATCATACTTATCTAAGTTTATAATATTATTTGACTGTGATTCTCTTTCCTTTCAAATACAAGAAAAACATCAGTCTTGGTATTTTTTAATTACTCATGCTTTGTTCATATTTTTGTCTCAGAATTTCTAAAATCTGTAGAAATAGCAATGCCATGCACAATGGAAGTCCACGTAAACTAAGTGAGAAGCATATTTGTTTTAGAAATATGCCAGTTGATAACAATGAAATAATTTTTCAGTTAGGGGTGGTAGACTGAAGGACTCATTGCCTCTTCAGCTGAAGGACATGCTGCTTGTCTGTATCTTCCCACACTAGTGGTGCACATCATAGACCTTTGAGATATACCTTTGAGATATACAGGCTATTTCATGGGATTCTGCTGTGGCCACCAGTGGATTAATTAACAAAAGTGATGAAAGTTAAATTCTGCTCCAAGGCTTAAAAGAAAGACTGAGATTTTGATGGAAAAAATAAAATAAATGTTCTTCATATTAATTTCAACTTTCAGAATCAATTAGCATTGACTTCTCTGTTAACTGTTTCATCTTGTAAACTGTGATAGAACACAATCAATTCCTTAGTTTGATTCTCAGGTCCTATTGCAACTAAATCATTACAGAAAGATCATTTCATGAATAATGATCTAGTAAATCTAGATAAAATGGAAACCTAAATTATTTAAGTAAATTTAACTGAAGGCATCTGAGAAAACCACAGTCAGGTCATGTGTATGTATAGGCAGATAGAAAATTACAATAAGAATATTTATCTGATTACTGAGTGCCCTTCTTTACATTCCAATTCTGTGTCTCAGTGATCACATTAGGGATCACTAGTGATCACACTAGTGATCACTGAGAGGTTGGTGATGCATCTATGATTTACCATGGGACACTAACAGGAACTTTACTGCTGATTTCTGCTAGAATGTCTTCTGGTCTTTACTGGCTTTTGGCAAGATTTCGGTAGTGAGGAGTGGCTTCTGTGAGAACATGCCAGAAGCTTCCTCCATGTTTGACAGAGCCAGTTTCAGCTAGCTCAAAGAGCCAAGTCCATCAGCAATGGTGGTAGTGTCTCTGGGATAACCTATTTAAGAAGGGGAGAAAAGAAGTGACGTAGAAAAAAGATGAACCAAAAATGAGGACTGAGAATATGTGAGAGAAACAGTCCTTCAGTCACTGAGGTCAGTGGAGAAGGAGGGAGAGGAGGTGGTCCAGACGTCTCTGCTCTCTGCTTTGGAGCAGATGTTCCCCTGCAGCCTGTGGTGAAGACCATGGTGATGTGAGCTCTTCCCCTGCAGCCAGTGGAGGCTGTGGCTGTGGGGTCGTGCTGTGGACCCACTCTGAAGCAGTCTGCTCCTAAGGGACTGCACCCTGTGGAAAGAATGCACACATGAGCAGTTTGTGAAGCACCACAGGCTGTGGTTATGAGAAGGACCCACATCAGATAAGTTCATGGAGAGCTGTCTCCTGCTAGAGGAACTGCCCCTGGAGCAGGGAACAGTGTGAGGAGGAAGGAGCAGCAGAAAATACATATAATGAACTGACTGCAGCACCTATTCTCCATCCACCTAAGCCACTGTGGGAATGAGGTGGAGAATTTGGGAGTGAAGTTGATCCTGGGGAGAAGGGAGGGGTGGGGTGAAGCTGTTTTAACATTTGGTTTTATTTCTCATAATTGTACTCTGATTTGATAGGCAATAAATTAAATTGAATTAATTTCCCTTAGTTGAGTCAGTTTTGGTGAGTAATCTCTCCCTGTCCTTATTGTACAACCCTTTCATTGTATTTTCTTTCCCCCTGCCCAGCTGCGGAAGGGAGGGATAAAGTGGCTCTGGTGGGCATCTGGTGTCCAGATGGGGGCAACTCACCCCACAGCCATAACCATCAACATAGTAAGAAATTATCAGCCCGAACAATTTAAACCACATTGACCGTCTGTGCTGGTTTAAAGGTAGACCAGCAGGGGAAATGAACTTAACTCAAAGGAGAGATTATAAGTCAGAATAACAATTTAATAAAATAATACAATAAGTGCGATTATACAGACAAACAATTGGTTTTAACCCACAAAACCCAAATGTATAACCCAGCACCCTGGGGCATGAACAGAGTGGTGTTCTTTGGGCCCCCTGAGTCCAAAGGAAAAGGAGAGGGGAAAACCTGTTGGTGAGAGTGGTGATTGCAGTCTGGTCAAGAGTGGTGGTTGCAGTCTGGTTGAAAAGTGGTGATTGCAGTCCAGTCGAGAGTGGTGGTCTGCAGTCTGGTTGAGAGCGGTGAGCTGCAGTCTTCCTATGGATCCCACGAGTGGTTAAAAAAGTCCCAAGACTCCAAGATTATATATCTTCCAGTTCAGGCAGGAATGCTCAGTACCTCCCTCAGGGTGGGGGGTTCCTTAATAGGTGTGAGGACAAGAGCATCCTCCTATCTCGCAGGCCTCTTAACACCTAGTTTATAGCCTGAGGAGTCAGGCTTTATGTGCAGATAGTGTAAATGGTTCATTGATAACAGTTTCTGGGAAATGGCATGGAAGGCTATAGAATACACAGTTTTGGATTACACCCATCCAGTGATGAACTGGTCTCAGCTGTCCTAACTAGGACACTATCCTACAGTCAGAGTAGGTTTCTTCCTATGTATTTAGTTCCATCTATATTTCCATAGCAGGACCTGAAAGGAGGTAGCAAATCAAAAGCTCTTTCTGCCTGTCTCATAGAGGCATACGAAAAGAAGAGGGGAAAAATACAACCTGCTTAGGTTTTGCAAACTTTAGACAATTTTTACAGCAGGAGCCTGTGCTGGCAATTCCTATGTGTTTAAAGCTAACCAAATTACAATACAAAATCATGAAAAATCTCTCCTCTGAACCTATTGAGATCCCATCATAAGTACTGTAAGTGTTTATGTATGTATGTAAGTATATATGTAAGTACTATTCACCCATAATGAAAAACAAATTGAGAGAGGTGTGGACACTGATTGTTTTGAGCAGAAAAGAACAGCAGAGAGCTCTGCTTTCAAGTCTATAGCTATAATATAGCAGATATAATAGGAATTTTTTAAGATCTTGTAAAATAACAATGTAGTTCAGTGAGGTATTAAGTGCCAGAAAAAGCTGTGCTCTAATAGGAAAAAAGGAACAGTTTGTTCTCAGGGCTATTTCATGCAGGACATTCATGAAGGGAAGCAACATAGCATCATTCTATTATGCTGATTAATGTTCTTAATGTACCATTGCCTTTAAAAAGTTAACAGCCTGGAAGGCTTTTTTTTTTTTAATTATTTATTTTGAGGGATTATTTGAGATGATGTTGGGAAAGGAGGAGAGTATGTGTGCCTCCTTTGGGAGAACAGTTCAAAGCTAAGACTAGATGAAGCCTATTCTAGTAAATTTCTAGAAGTTCAAAAGGTTCTAGAATTAAAAACAGTTATAAAACACAGCAACCATGTTTTCAAACTAGGAAAAATGTAGTCTTATTCTCCTAAAAGTTGGGGGTTTTTAACCGGAATTCAGTGATGGGACAGATCTTTCCTAACTCAGCAGTAGAATATATATATATAAGCAAGTTAACATCAGGAATTCCTTATTTTCTCAATGTGTTCTATGAGCTATGAGTTTATTTGGGAAAGAAAACTGTTTTTACACATGAAAATCGTTGTGTTAACCTCCTCCTGCTATAGCACTTCAACTCTGAAAACACAAATTCCTGCAATGATGCCATGTGTACACTATGTCATGCAAACCAAACAGGTGTCTTTTGCCCAGAAATTACTGTTTCAAGTTTTATCATAAACTTCATGTTCTGCTTATTGAACAACTAACTATTTCACAAGTAGCCTCAAAGCTAGCTAGAGGCAGGACATTTCCATGTTAATTTTGCCGAATGAAAGAAATTCCTACTTTCAAACATGCTGCCATTTACATTTGTAGCTTTTTGGAGGTAGAATGTCCTAGTACTTTGCCAGGTGGAGAAGGGTCTGTATTTTGAAAATAGTCTTACAATAATAAACTATCATACAAATTTGCCTGCCAGTATCAACAAGAGAACTCTACAATAACTTCTTGACTGAATACTTCCCTATAAAAATACACTACCATTTGTGAATAGCTACAGCTACACAGTTTGCTGTTCTGGTTTTCTGAAACATTCATTTCCTTAGTGTTAGAGGTAAGTCATGTCACAAGTTAGGGCACTCATTTCCTTTCAATGAAATTTTTAAAGATTAAAAGGTTATATCCTTCAACCATTTCCCAAAATTAAGATGTTTTTAAAAATCCCAGGCTCCCTGTTTCTTCCAAGAATTATTTGTGATTAATTATGTCCTATCTGGAAGCTGCAGTTTTGCTTTATAATGCTGCCCTTTCCTTTCATTGCAACTGATACTCTGACTGCTGAACTCTTTGCACTACTTTTACATTTGCACAGAAACAAATAAAGATATTTCTTTGTTAATTGGCTTATTAAAAATTATGGTGCACTTTAATATTTAATATTTAAACACGATGTTTAATGTTTTCTATTGCTACTTTTTCCTGAAAAGAGAAATCAAATATCATAGGTAATGCAGTCCTTTTCAAGACAATTACAGAGATTTCATTGTGAGTTAATATTCAGGATAGATAATATTATTACTTCAGCATTAAAAGTCTAAGATCACACAAGTCCCAAGACAGCCAGCCTTGATATACTACAGTAGTGAAAAGCAATCTGTTTTTTCTTTTCCATTTCTTCTCAGGACTGCTGCTGACATCAGCTACCTGAGGGGAGTCTATATTTCCTGAAGGGAACCTACAAGAAGGATGGTGAGAGACTTGTAAAAAGTCCCTCTCATAGTGGCAGGACAATGGGGAATGGCTTCAAACTGAAAGAGAGCAGGTTTAGATTAGAAACTAAGAAAAAATTCTTTACTGTGAGGGTGGTGAGGCACTCGAACAGGTCACCCAGAGAAGCTGTGGATGCTCCATCCCTGGAAGTATTCAAGGTGAGGTCGGACAGGGCTCTAAGCAACCTGGTCTAGAGAAAGGTATCCCTGCACATCCCATAAAAGGGATCTTTTAGGTCCCTTCCAACCCAACCCATTCTATGATTCTATTATATACATCATAAACATTAGACTTGAAAATATTTTATTCAGAGAACTTTCCATTTCCTAATTAGTCTGTTAAATTCTTTTCACCCAAAACTTTGAGTCTACTGAGCACTAAATTCACTGGTGAAGCAGCAAAATGCACAGCCAAGATTTCAATCTTCCTGCTTTAAAGTAAAAAGCAGTATGTGACAGTTTAAACTGAGACAGACTAGTGTTTAAAGCAGAATATGAAGAACCTGGGACACTTGCATTAAATTGCCTTCTCACCCCAACTTCTTCTCTGTTTTTAAGCAAATCAACTGCAGCCCGCTGACTTTCATGGACCAATCTTGAAGCTAAATTCTCCTATCTATGTACAAATCAAAAAATGCAAGTACTAAAGGAATCATGTTAACTTATTTCTCAACTTCCTAGGGATCTTTGGAAGCACTGAGAAAACTGCCTACAAAACTGTTTCACTAAAGTATAGAACTGCCAAGGCTGAGTAATGAGGTATTAGAACTTGCCAAGACCCATAAATGTTGCATTCTTTTATCTAATGCACCTGTGGCTCAGCCAATCCAGTAACTCGTCTAAAGATCTTTCTATGCTCCCTAGCTTTTTTCCACTTACCTGGGACTGAAGTCATAGGATGAAGCCTTACCAATCCATATTCCAGAGGATGAGTCAGATGACCCACCTCACAGCTCTTCACTTTGCAGAGATTCCGTTTTCTCTTGTCTCACCAATACTTCTTGCTTTGTACTCCCATCACCTTTCTTTGCACCAGAAGTGCTTATTGGGCCTTTTCAGTTGACTAATTCTAAGCATAATTCCTCCTCTCCATGGGGAAAAAAAAAAAAAAAAAGGTTGATTTGGGGTTTTCTCAAGTTATTTCTCCACAGAAAGCCCTTTTTTTTATTTCAAGTCTGGGAACCGCTCTTTGCAAACATGTTAATATGAAAGAAAAAATGTAGGGCAGATATTCTAGCTAAACCACAAACAATAAAATTTCCAGTCTCAAAACAATCTTCACAATTCCACAGCCGAAGGAAGCTGTGATATTTACTTTTCAAGATTATTTTATTATTTTATTCTTTTACATGTAATTAGAGTCTGGATGTGCCCAAATTCACTTGTATTCTGCTCAGTCATCCTCAGAAACAATAAGGGTTGTTTTGCAGAGTTAGATTCCTGAATCTAATAAGGTTATGCAAACAAAAGGTGTTTACTTAAAATCAAAATAGGCAGGAAATATTATGTGAATCAGTAACTCAATGACTTGAGAAAGTGTTCTATTTGCAGACATTATCTTAAGTGACTATTTTGAAGGTTTGTAATACCAGAGGAACTATTAGTCAACTGAAGAGGCATTACATTCTGGACTTACCCCTTTCCAAGGAACAAAAGCTTTTTTTCATCATTCATAACCAATTGTTATTTTTTACTAATAAACAATAGTGTGTTTTGTTTGGTTGAGGTCTTTTTAAAGCAAACAAATATCATGCATAAAACCACTTTTACCAAGTTGAAGAAAATTCCTGAAACAGAGATCAAAAATTTTTTTCTAAGAAGGATCTGGCAGGAGTGCTATACAGAAAGAAAGCAGTTGGTACGATTCTGAAGCAAAATTTGTGCAGAATTAAAACAATAACTCATCAAATATCAAATTAAATCACATGTCATAAGTAAAGCAGTGATATATCAGATTACATTCTGTTATTTGGCTCTTCTGGCTTCTTCTTACATTGTCAATTATTATTACTCCCATGGTGTTTCTTTTTAGCATACAGTCAGTTTATGCAGTATTGATGGCAGGCAACATCAGAGAAAAATTATAAGATAGCAGATGTGAATCAGTAGGCAAATGCCCTGCAAAGGAGTTTTATTTTAACATGTTTAGCTGCAACATCATGAATGTAACTGCAATAGGCAGCCTCAAATTTAAAATGTAAACATTTTAATATCTGGTATCAGTATTTTTGTTTTGCCAATGTTATTAAAGTGCATATAGACAGAAATATTTCATTGTCTGTGCTGTTTCATACCTCACTTATGATTCTGCACAACCCAGTGACACAGAAGATGCTAGACTCACTAAGACAACCATCTTCTGAAATGAAATCCAGAGTATGATGGATCTGTCTATGCCTAATATCCACATTTAAAAACCATTTAGTCATGTCGGTTTCACCTCAATTTAAAAGACAGAAAAAGCCTTCAATATCCTCACAACAGAGGAACACTTAAAAACATACCTTTGAAGTATCCCACATGTGTCAGTTCTTGGGTAAGAGGAAAACAGCATTCAACAGCACCAGAAAGGTAATCCATGCCCACTGCCAACTTTTGCTCTGGAGGCACAGCCCCCATACTTCTATCTAATGTGGGGCTCTGACTGGACAGTCTCCAGACAACTGAATGGAGAAGTTCCAAAATTTGAATGGGAGGGGTCTAGTCCTCAATGTTGATTTTCCCCAGAAAAGGTAGCATTTTCCAAGTGGAAGAGGAAGACACCACACTAAACTTAATTTCAAACAAGGCTAGGTTAAGGATATCAAAACCCATTAAAAATAATACACCCGTTGGAATTTTAATAAGGTTCCCAACAACTCCATTTCAGTATTTCTGATCTCAAAATACCTATCTAGCTGGTATATATACACTTTGCTCCAAGTACTATTAAACATGCTCTTGTTAAGATAATTAATTGATTATACCAAACTTAGAGATAACTGAATTTATGACGAATGCTGCAGAGAGAATAGGAATAAGTATATAAACTTTCATTTATCCAAAAATATGAAATAATTAAAAACATATACAATTTTAGTAATTCAATACTCAACCTTAAGCAATATATTGCACATTTGAGGTAAGAATTTATCCCTTTATCCTATTTCCAGTATCTACATGTGAATGGCCTACATTTAAAGAGAAAAAAGAACCAAGAACACCAACCTGCTAAATAAAATACTAGTCTTTTAAAGGAACTAATGCCATCTCCTAAAGAAAGAATGCCCTCTACTGCTTGGTTAGAGAGCTGCTCCGTAGTAAAAGAAACAACGGCTCAAAACCAAGTTTCATATGGACTGAAACCTTTGAAAAAGAGCTATAACAACAATAAGTAGTAGTAGTAATAGTATTAATAGTAGTAGTAGTAGTAATTATAATTGTTATTGTTGTTGTTTGTTATTGTTGTTGTTTATTTTTGTTATTGCTATTATTATTCCTCTGAAATGTTAGATGTGAAATGCATGTATAAAATCAAATGTTCCTGAAAAGCAGCATTTCTATCTGATCTACTGCTCATTTTTTGTTATGCACCTGCATAACACAGCCCCAAACATCTCACTCTAAATATATAAAATCATGAAGAATATTTTCTTCATAATACTCTAGTGCATAAATTTTAAAGTGGCTAATGTTGTTACTTTCAGTAATTGTTTTGCCATGCATTTTCCTTAAACTTCATATATTTGATGCCTGTTCTTGAACTTAATACACCCCACCTTATTAGTGTATACCGCCTCCTTTAGAGACATGTATATTGTTTGTCTTCAGTGGTTTGCCTTTGAAAAACAACCAGCTGAAATTCTTACATCTCTAGAAGTTACATTCACAGCACGCAATTTTGCAGCATGCTACCACAAAGAAGTGCTCTAAAGCGTCGTCAAGAAACAGCAGAGACATGCATGCTGATTTATTTTACATCAGCAAAGAGACACATGAATGCTATTCTAGAAAAGTTTCTTCAGACTTGATTCTGTTTTATATCAAATTTGTTCCTAAGGAAACCCTGCATTTTCTTAAAATAAAAGACAATTTTCTGAAGTGGGCCTTAAACAGTCACCAGTTAGTACCTCCAACAGCAGATAGTTATCTTTTTACTGCCGTTTTACTCCTCACTTATTTGGCTGTCCAAGTAAGTAGAGAGAGAATCTAGGGATCTTCAGAGCAGGCTCACTTTTGTTTCTCTAATAAGGGCTTTTTTAGTTGTACAACACCTAAAAATGTAAACTAAAAGACAGTTTAGCTCAAACTTGAAGACTATTTAAAAGCACACAAACAATGAATTTCTGGAATACACAATCCTTTCTGTTTTGTTCTTGACAGTAATTAACATGGTCCATTCTCATGGCATGAGCTCCTAAGCACTGTGGGAATGAAAAAAAGTTAATGTTAAAAAAAAAAGGGTTTGTACCCCCAGCAAATATATTGAAAACTAAAGCTTTATCTCACCTGGCCTCGAATGTGGAAAAGCAAAGAGATTTGTGATCTTGAAATAATTCTTTTTCTTCCAAATATTAATTTGAATTTTCCTTCTTTTCCAATGTCACACTAGCAGTATCTGGAGAACTACATGACCTGGAAGGAAGATATTATATTCTCAACTGGAAAAATGTAGAGAAAGTCAGATCTAAGACCAGACTGTTAAATCAGGTAATTCTACATTAGCTGAGAGAAACTGACAACACGTACTGTAAGAGAAAATATGAGAAAAAGAATTTCACATCAGATATGGCATGACCCAGCATTCTCCAAGCACTTTCAGGTCTCTACCAATGAGAACACAATTTCTAGGAAAATAAATTATGTTTTAACAATTCAAAAATATAACAGAAACTTTTGTATTTACAGAAAGAATAGCAGGCATGTATAACTTATACACAGAACTTCATTCCATTCAACTGAACAAAACCAGAAAAGCCCACAGTTTTATACCAAACATAGAGAGAACCTCAAAAAAGGACAACCTATTTAGAGTGATCTCAGGAATTTCCCAGTCTCTCTGTTTAGAAAATTACTTTATTTTGAGAAGGAAGGAATTACTAACTACCTTGCATCCATGTGTTGGCCAGTGTTGTTTTAGTGCATGTATAGAAGGACCAACACTTGATTTTGGACTTATTCTACATTATTCTTAATCTTTAACGAGCAATGGCACGTGGAGCTACCACCAAGGGTATTCACTGATGCTCATATGTATTTTTTGTAATTGTTCTTATGTTCTAGCCATGAACTGACCTGACAATTTCAAGGAAACACTTCCCTGAGCTGGCATAGCAGAAACAATCACAGTAAGAATGACTACAGAGGGTACCAAACTTTCTTGTTATTCTTCAGCTTTTCCCATTATACTCACAAATGGATAAATGTTTGAGATAGCCTTGCTGGTAATAATATTGAACTTTACAGAATAAGAAACACTCCCAAGATTTTACAAATCTAATAACAAGTTGCATTTTTACCTTTATGTGAGGAAAAACTGAATGTTCAATTTTCATCAGAAATAAATAAAAATCTTATAAAAATACTGTCCCAAATAAAACACAGCATCTCCCAAATAGAATACAGTATCAAATACCTTTTCCTTTCCAATAATATATACAAACTCTGTGTGCATTTCCCCACAAATACTATCCATTACCTACCAACATATGTATGTGTGTGTATATACGCGTACCAACATATTTATGGATGGATGGATAGATGGATGGATGAATGGATGATTTTTCCATTTTGAGAACCAAGGATTTAGACGTACATTGATGTAGCATGGAAATTTAAAACAAGATTAAAGATTTAAAATCAGATTCATTGTTGCCAGGACCAAATCTACAGGAATAATGATTGCTATCCAACCTCTGTTTCCTCTGCTAGATGTATCGAGGACATCAGTTGCTCCAGAAAGGACTGTAACTCAATATAGTCAGGCATGTTTGACCAACAAGAATTTTTTGTCCTCATACAAAATAATGGATCATTGAAAACGTTTTTCCTTAAATCAGAAAAAATATTTTTATTACAGAAATTTTTTAAATTATGTTTTTATTTAAAGTTTATTTTTAAGCACATCCTCCAGTACAAATGAATTGCCCCATTTCCACAAAAATCACGTCAGCGGTAATGATAAGCTAATTTCTCTTAAAGCTATCCCCAACAAAACCTCAAAGGCAGTAAGAGTGATTTAAGGTAATGAAATACACATTAATATGACCCATAACAGTGGAAGATCCCTACTATAAAAGAGAAGTTATTTTTTCTGAAATCATTCAGATATGAAAGGCTCTTTATTGAATTCTTTAGGAGCAGAACAACAATTCAACAAAAAAAATAGGAGAAGACTGGCAGTGAAACTAATCAGCAGCATAATGGAAGTGACATAAAAAGATTTTTCATCCTTGTACATTTTGCTATCCTGTCTTATGAAAGGGGGCATAACAAACATCTCCAAATATCTGAAGGCCATAAACTCCAAAATTAAAATAATTACTTAGCATTACACATAGAGTATAATTAGGAATAGTGAGATTATCATAAACAAAGTGGGAAAAGCTTCTTGACCATGAAATTTGTGCAAAATTGAAACAGTTTCCTTAACAGGGAGATTTGTTGCTCAAGTATTTTAAATTAGAATGCAGAGAGCACATGAAAATGCCCTATAGGGAGTACTTTGCATTGCTTTGGCAATAAACCTAGTATGTCTTTTGGCTATAATTTGTATGATTCCTTGGGTTTGGATATAAAACACATGGGAACTCAAGTCAAGAGTTCATGTAACTATTGTTTTTGCTTGAGCTGAGTACCATATGGTGCAATACACACAAGCTGATGAACTGATTTGAAGTTAATGTTAAGTTATGGAGAGGCATGTATTCCTGTCAATATTTTAGTTTTTAAAAAAACCAACAATGTATAGAGACATTAGATATAAAATAAATTTAAAATAAAATAAAATACACTGGCAGAATCTTCTTCACATATTAATCACATCAAAACATTCATATTTCTGTCACTGTCAGAACTAGCCTTCAAACTATCTGTAAGCAGTTCTGTGAAGGCATACTAGAAAAAAACCAAGAGACTTCTTACACAGATGTTGCATCCATGTGCTTTGCATAAAATACTGACTGCACTGTGTTTTTAACCAAAGTAAGCATTCTAGGTCTCCATGGCATCTCCACAGGCTCATTTATGACAGTACTTCTTGTGGGCTACTTATTTCAATATGTCTTCTAAAGGAAGAAGGGAAAGTCAACTGTCTCCATGTCTGTATTTCTCACCTTCCCTTTTGTCTTTAATAATAAAAACAGGACACACAACTATAACCCGGCAATAATTGAGTGTCCTAAATAAGTGACTTAAGGCAGGCCAAGGTCTTTTTCCTTTCTGATCCCATCTTCCTCATCAATTATTGTGGAAAAAATCAAAGGCACATAAACAAGACAAACTTAGGTACATATTCCGGAGGAAATATTATTTAGTAAAGTACTAAACAAACAAAGCTAAAAAGTTACGCACAGAATTTTTCAGTCTTCTATAGTAACAATGTCATAAGCTGTAGTTCTTAACACACAAGTCCTACATACATTGTCAACATACAAAAGTTAAATATTGTCTAGTGATCAGCAGAGATCACATCCTGCAAGGGAGCAATTTTTCCAAACACAACTGTTTGTTACAAAATTTCCCTCATCTTGTTTCATTTTTATACATGGCTGAAGTTTTAT